>NC_141695.1:1742671178-1743271178 GCF_964263255.1 Lissotriton vulgaris
ACCAAGACGACAAACACCCAATCGATAGAACCATAGTTATGAGTTTTTAAAGACTCAAGTGTAAATTAGCACCTAAAAGCAGAAAGCGCCAACTACGGCTATCTCATCTCACTCGATCAGGTCAAAGTCAAAGGTTTAGGCCGACCGTGAAGGAGTGCGGATCGGATACAGTCTCAGATTAGCCCAGCTGAAGTTTTACCTTCTCAAATGTTGTGCCAAGAGTCATGTTTGCATGGGAGAGGGTCAGGGGGGAGTAAGGATAGCATCATGGGTGGTGGCTGACATGGCTACATTTTGGTGAGAGCGGCTCTGAGAGGATCTGAGAGGCACAACTTGAGGATCAAGAACTCGCTGTAGTGGGTCCAGAAGCTGAAGAGGAGTAAGTATGGGTAAATTTTGTGGATCTGCGGTCCGCGATTTGCGCGAAATTGCAAAAAATGCTTTTCCTACACTGCAGCTGCGTAAAGGGCCAGAAGATTTGTCTCCACTGGCCATGTGTGCCTGTAACTTTTCCACCACGCCAAAAGGCGCCGAGGTCCCTTGAGTGACCTGTCCATCATAGTTGGGAAAGGGCGGGAAGACATTTGATACCGCTAGTCTGTGGTGCGGGGCTTCTATGCGTGTCAACATGCCTCGTTTTTAAAGGGTCAGAGAGTGAGCAGGACAGCAGGTGAGGAGAAAGCAGCCTCCTGGTCACAGGAACAGGGATTGCGCTCGAGAAACTCAGGGATGCAAAGACCTCCCTCAGGTATTACAGATAATTTTCTACGGCAGATATGGGGTTAAAACAGACTTGCCCAGCCTCGACCGTGCTCACTAATGTTTTGGGCTGATTAAATCGTTACTGAATTTGAGCTTCAACTCAGGCACCTGCTTTATTTATATCTGTAAGTGCTTCCTGTTGAGGTTTAATTTTTGGCCCACAGGAAGCACTTCCAAAGTTAAGGCAGGTGCCCAAGTTGAAGCTAACTTTGTAACCATTTCAGAATGGCGCCAGCAAGCACTCTGGCAGCTTGCCGGCGCCATTCTAAAATGGTTACAAAGTTAGCTTCAACTCGAGCACCTGCCTTAACTGTGCTTCCTGTGGGCCCAAAAATAAATCTGCCCGCTCGCGAATTCACAACTTTTTCAGCAATTTCGTGAGATTCGCGGATCGCGAAATTGCAGAAAATTCGCAAATTTCGCGAGTGGAGCAGATTTTGCGCCCATCCTTAATCAGAAGGCCAGCAGACAAGGCCTTTGAGTCACTCTAGAGTCCTAGATTCAAGATGAAGTTGCAGGTCTACTTTCCAGGAAAGAGGGTGGTAGGCAGCAGTACAGCACGGCAGGGCAGCAATTCCTTTAGACTAGCGGTCCTGCAGAGTGGCAGTCCATATAGCAGCACAGCAGTCCTTCTACCTGGCAGTTATCTTCAGGTCCAGAAGTGTACTGAAGATCTGGTCTTCTTATGTATACATTGTTAGAAATTGGGGTCTCCAGTTGACAGAGGTATACACCCTGTTCAAGCAAGGACTATAATACTAATAATACTAACCAGGGTAAGTTAGATAAACACTAGAGGATAACCTGTGCTCAACATCTGGTAGCTAGGCCTAGAACAGTCAGCTCATCGTACGAGGCAATGTGTAAAGTATTTGTGCAAAACAAACATACACAGTACCACAATGAAAAAAACGACACAAAAAACTCCACACAGGTTTGGAAAAATAGATTAAATGTTTATGAATAAAAGTAAACTAAAATGACAAAAGTCAAATATGTAGAACCGAAATTAGGAATTTTTAAAGAATAAACCAAAAAGTGCTGCTTAGAAGTCAATAGTGCTTAGGGGTTACTTGAGGTTCGGATGGGCCAAGGTAAATCCAAAATTGAGGCCGGCCACAATGAAGAGAAGGATGGCCACAGGACTTACGCAAGCCCCAACAAAAAAGTACTTTGAATGGAGCTAGCGTTATCGTCATAAAGTTTTGCAGAAAACTGGTTGGACAAGACAACATGAGTATGCAACTACAAAAAGGAGAACAGAACCAGTCAGGGTCCCCAAACTAATAACAGGTTTGAAACGAGTTAGCAGAAATATTTGGGGAGAGCCTTATCAGAATCATATCAGTTTAGAGGGCATTGACAATGAACTGGCAAAACCAATACAACTAAAACAGCTTTGGAAACCTCGAGAGACTTTTTCAGCAACAGGTTCACTGGGTAGAGAACCACAGTGATGATAATCTCTGCATTATGTAAAATATGTTGATTGGTATATGAGCACTATTAAGTTTTGCTTAATTGTTTATGCACAAATTATAGATAAATGTTGAGAAATTGTATTTGTTGCACAATCACAGCTTAGTTTTTAAAAACTGTGCATGGTGGAGTAGATTTAAGTGTACAAAAATTGTTTGAATGTTTTTCTTAGGACATGTACAACTGTATATAAGAATTGTGTAATTGCTAATGAAACAATTGTGAATAAATACACACAATTAATTTACTTGAACTTCACCAACAACTGGTGATGGTTTATTAAGTTCAGCTAGACTCCGGTGTGAGAAGTTGGCCTGATATGTAGTGTTTCCAATTCTGGAACCACTGGGTATCAGTCCAAACAAACCCCAAAGGTGTCAGGTTGTAAGTCAACCTTGTTAGACAAGCTATCCTAGTGGTAGCATGGACTAAGCAGCCTTAAAGGCTTAACTTAAGAGGTCGTGTTAAGCGAGCTGTTTTACCACATACAATCCTGTAATCAAATGAAAGGACACCACACAAGTATATATTGTAAAAATATATGTATTTATTTCTAAATTACTCCCCAGTACTCTTTATGAGGAAAGGGGCACAAGCGTTAAATCAAAAGCACAGTAAAACATATAAAGTTGCACAATTATGGATGAGGGCGGGTGGCCACTCAAACCATATACTAAAAAAAGTGGTATAAGGAACACTTATCGAACAATGGTTAGGCCTAGGGCCTAGAGATTCGCTGGGAGCAGTCAGGACTAGCAATGCTGAAGTCGGGAGTAGCCCACAGGAGACGGGTGCAGCACGGAAAGTGCGGCTCGCACCAATGCAAAGTCAATGGTGCGTAAAAGTTGGATAAAGTGAATTAAATGATACTTCCGCTGAACCTAGAGGAACAAAACTTTAGACACAGACCCTAGAGGTGTGTACCAGTGTAAGAACACCGGCGTTGCAAAGTTACCTCACCCACAGGCCGTGGGTGCACAGGGTCGAAGTGGCGTCGGGTTCTGACACGCAGGTTCTTGGCGCTTGAAGCTGAAGATGCTGCAGGCGCTGTGAAGGAGAAGTGTCCGGTGGATCCAAGGGTGGATCTGAAGTGGTGAAGACCTGAAAGCAGAGGGGACAATGTTCAAAGTCACTGACCAGTGACCACCGTGGAACCAGATTGGAACCAGGCAAAGTCGGGTGCAAACAGGTGATCAGGGGTTGCTTCTCTCTGCAGCTGCGTGGACACGAAGAGGTCAAGGACGCCCAGGAGTCGATCACGAGCTGACCCTCGAAGGCTCTAGCTGATGGCGGTATCGGCAACTCGATTGAAGCAAACAAGCCTTGGCTAATGCAAGCCACGGGGAAAGTGAAAAAGGCTTATTACTCGGACCAGCAAGGTCAGAGCGGGTACTCCTTTCTACAGGAGCGAGGGCAGGTCTGGAGCAACCAGACCCACAGTGTAAATCGTAGGATTCGTTGCCAAGATGGCCGCAGACAACGTGACAAGCGGCCGGGATGGCGAGTCGAGTGGCACAAAACAAAAGGGCCCCACGCAGATCGTGGAGATGCTGGAGGGCTGATCTTTGGTGCAAATGCTGCTCGGTTGTGGGGCTTCTCAAACCCCAAAGCACAGAGCACAGAGTCGAGGGTGCCTCGGGTGCTGCGCAGTCAGCGTCTCGGGGGTCTTTCAAGATGGCCGCTCCCACGTCTCTCGGTGCCTCCACGGGTCCCTTCTTTGCAGGGACTGTGGATCGGGTTGTGAGAAGTCTGGGAAGCTGGGTCTTGTCAGGCTCTGCACTCGGGCTCCGGCGGGAGGCGGCGGCAAAGCAGACGTCGAGGTGCTGGGTGATGCCTGTGTTCACAGGGTGGCCCCTCCTAGGCCACAAGGGAGATGGTCTTCAGTCTTCTATTCATCAGAAAGTCGAAGTCCAGTCGTCTTCTTAGTTTAAAGTTGATTTCAGGATGATCTGAGTTGCATTGGCACTGCTCCCCCTCTTATTCGAATCTGAGGGGTGGATCTCCTGCTAGGTCCCTCCCCTATGGGTGGGACCAGGAAGGGGGGTGGTTACACCCCCTTTCCTTTGTCCAGGTCTCACTGGAGCTGGGGCTGGGCTGCCCCAGAACCGGTTTGACCGGATTATGCAAGGGGAAGCCTTGTGCTCCCCAGGCACTGTCTGGTTTCATTCAAACCTCCCTGCTACAATCCACTATCTCCTGTCTGGGGTGGTGTCACACCTCCCTGTGACAGGAAATCCTTTGTCCAGGCCTCCTCTGCTGAGGTTCGGTCAGCAGCAGGAGGTCAGACATGTGTCTGTGGCAGAAGCATCCATTTTGTGGATCTGAGGCTCTTTTAAAAATCAACCGCGTTTTAGCAAAAGTAACATGTCGTCCCCTCTAGAGGGGTGGAATGCTACCCCCGTCGCCAGGACTGGCGAGGGGGTAGTATTCCAAATCGTATGACACCTTACACGACATGTTTTGATAAAGCCAAACCAAAGTTGACATATAACCGAGGGGATTATTATGCACTTAATAGTATATGGTTTGGCATTATCCCGGAACAGCTAAGGGAATTGGTCCCGACAGCTGCAGACAGGCTCAGCTCATGCTAGAGCACCATCTCAGATTAAACCACGCACTCTGCCTTCAGGATAGTTAAGGCCTGCCATAGGAGTGGCTCACAGGTTTATATGTGTCCAGATAGGTTTAGATATAGGCATACTATATCTAAGCAAGGGGTGATTACACCACCTTGCCCCAGCTGAGTGATCAGCCAGTTGTGTCAATTTTAGATAGCCAGCCAGGGGTGGCAAAAGATATGCTGCAGCCCCTGGTAGGCCTTGGATGCACCTATGCCCTGGGCACCTATAGTGCTCTGTACAGGGGCTGATAAGGTGACCCAAGCCAATCTAGTTATGCACCTAGGGTACATGGAATCCATTTTACAGAGAGAGCAGATAGCCTGGGGCCCTGATTAGCAGGGAACCAGGCCAACTAAGTCGAAAACCAGCTAAACACAAGGCAAAAAATCTGGGGTAACCATAGTCAGGTAGCCACCTTCCTACATAACCCCCCCCCCCCCCCAAACGAAAGGAGATAAGGCTATCCTTGGCCAGGTAAGCCTTTATTGCCTGAGTGGCCATATAAGGAAGTACCTGCACTAGCATGGGTACCCCCTGTCTCATGGTCCACTAAGCAGTCCCTCACCCTAGGGGTATTAGAGGGTCTCCACCATAGGGAATCACTACCTTGGGTGTGTTTATGCAAAGTTAAAGGCTGGTTTGGATATGGAGTACTGAAGTGAGGCTCCACTATTTTTGGGCTCAACTTCCTCCAATTATCTTCCACCATGTGTGCCTTTCTTTCTTCAACTGAGTTGCACTGAGCTCTCAGGGTCAACCTCTGGCTACCTTAAGCTGGAGGCTGGGTCCCTCTGTTTGGCTTGCTGGAGGGACAGTTCAGGTTTGGGCCCTTTGGGTCCCAGGTTTGGCTGTGCCCAACAGAATCCATCTGTGGGAGGTCCCTAACTGTTTTTAAGGGGGCTCCCTCAGGAGTTTTTAAAGTTTTCACCTTACTAGGCCTACTAGTTTTGGTGCCCCTAATCTGTTGATGGGGGTGCTTTATTTGACAGGGGGCCCTCTGGGTCTCACTGTCCTTCTTGTCCTCTGCAGCCCTGGGCTGACTAAGGCAAGGTAGAGAGGGGCAGGTTACCTGCTCCAGACTGGATCCCACCTGAGAAGGGTCCACTGCCATCAGAGGCTCTGTCAGGCCAGGCCTAACAACCTCTGGGGCAGTTCCTTCATCAGGGGTAAGATCAGTTCCCTGAGGAGGCTGATCCTGTCCTAATGTCAGGTGAGGGGGAGATTTATCTTCCTCCTCCATGCTCTCAGTTTGGGTGGAGTGATCCATCATTTCAGGCTTCACAACAACCGTATCTGTTTGAGTTTGGGCTGTGGCCATCACAGCCCCACCAACCTTTTCAGGAGGAGACTCAGTTTGGGTTTCTGCTGTTATCATAACAGCTTTGCTATTCTGTTTTGGAAGAGCTTCTGTTAAAGATGGGGCAGAGAGTTGCTCAGCCCTACCAACCTTTTCAGGAAGGACATCTTGGATTGGGGCTATAGCCAGTACAGCCCCACTAACCTTTCCATTGGAATTTACCATTCTAGAATGGTTTCCCTGTTCAACCTCAGCCCAGGCTGAGATTTCCAAATCATTACCCAGTAGACAGGCTACAGGCAAGTTTGGTGACACTGCCACTCTCTTTGGGCCAATGACACCTCCCCAGCTGAGACTTACTACTGCCATGGGATGATTTGTTTGGATGCCATCAATGTTTGTTACCTGGTATGTGGCACCTGGTAAAAGTTGCTTAGAGGGGACTATACAGTCAGCCACCATGGTGATGCTAGCCCCTGTGTCTCTAAAAGCTTCAACTTTCAAACCATTGATGATAGGTTCTTGTCTATATTTGCTCAAGGTATTTGGGCAAACAGAGAAGTTGGCAAACCCCATGCCAGTCTCATAGACAAGATCATTTGGGGATGGGGACCTGGATAGGCCAGGGTCCTCCTGGGCTCCAAAAGTAAACCCACCCAGATTCCTGGGTGTGCTCCCACTTCCTGGGGTATTACTGCTGACAGTAACAGGAGGTGTTGGAGCTGGCTTTGGAGGTATGTTTTCTTTATTGCCATTCTTGGGACAACAGCTGTCTGTTTTGTAATGCCCCACCTGTTTACAGGCATGACAATAAGGCTTTTTCTCTGTGGATGAAGTGTCTTGGGACCCACCCCCATTCTTGGAGTTTTGGGGCCCTGGGGAAGTCTTTTCTTTACTTTTAACCCCACCCTTATCTTGAGGCTTGGTAGACTCCTTCTTCTGGTTATTGTCCTGATTCTTAGGCCTAATCCTGGTTCTGACCCACTTATCTGCCCTCTTTCCCAATTCTTGGGGAGAGGTCAAATCTGAGTCCACCAGGTGCTGGTGTAAGAGCTGGTTCTGACAATTACTTAGGATCTGCTCCCTCATAATCAAATTATAAAATCCTGTGAAGTCATGTACTTTGCTGCCATTTAGCCAACCCTCCAGAGCCTTAGTTGCACAGTCAACAAAATCAGTCCAGTCCTGAGTCTGTGTCTTCTGGGTATCTCTGAACTTTAACCTGTACTGTTCAGTGGTTAAGCCAAACCCATCTATCAGAACACTCTTCAGGACTTTGTAATTGCTGGCATCCTCATGTCTGACAGTGAGGAGCCTATCTCTCCCTTTCTCTGAAAAGGAGTACCATAAGATTGCTGGCCACTGTTCCTCAGGAACCTGCTGTACCATGCAGGCTCTCTCCAGAGCAGTCATCCATTTGTGGATGTCATCCCCTTCCTGGTAGGGGGGTACAATCTTTGTCAGGTTTCTACTATCATAGGACCTGGGTTTCTCTTTAGGAATTTTGCTGCCACCAGTGGCATCTAAGCCACTTAATTTCTGTTCCCTTGCCAAGGTAAGTTTAGCTTGAGCCAAGGTAAGTTTAGCTTGAGCCAGAGCTACCTCCTCCCTCTCTATCTGGAGTTGGACAGCCCTCATTCTGGCCCTATGCTCTTTCCTCTGGGAGGGAGTCATCCCTCTTTGAGATTCTCTTGAGGCACTAGAAAGATGAGAGTCCCTTGATTGAGATCTCACCCTCCTGTTACCTGGGAGAATTTGGTTATGAGATCTGGAGTGGTGCTGGCCCTCTCCATTCTCGTGTAGGTCCAGGTTGGCCTGGTTAAGCCTGGCAACCTGTACCTGGTTTCCCCTCTGATCCTGATCTTCAGGCTCTTCTAAATCTGAGCCTTCCTCTTCCTCTTCCTCCTCCTCTACTTCATCTTCAGGAAGATCCTCATTCTCAGGGGAGTGTATCCCTTCACCTGTTTCTAAGGGAGCCTGACTCACCTTATCTAAGTCATCCTTTTCTAGGATAGCTATTAGGGAAGGAATGGTAGGGCCTCTGCCCCTTTTTAGCCCCCTGGCTGTGCACAAGGCACTCAGGTCTTTGTGGCTAAGGTTGTCATATCTGGATGTTGTCCCTATAGGATCAACTATTACAGGAGCAGAGCCTGAGGCTCTACCTGTATCAGACATGACTGCTAGTGAGGTGTAAGTGATGCACTTACCTACACTAAGTGGTTTCCTACTGTACCTTGCTAGTGAGTTGTAGTCAGGGTGTGCTAATCCCTTTAATCTACAACTACTAAGTTCAGTAGAACTTAATATGCTAGCTAAGCTTTTGATTTATATGTACCTAGAGGCACTTGATGTGATCTTTCAATTTGATAAAGATTGCAATGGTAAAACAAACAGCAAGCTCAAATCCGCACCGCTGCACACCAATGTGAGAAGTTGGCCTGATATGTAGTGTTTCCAATTCTGGAACCACTGGGTATCAGTCCAAACAAACCCCAAAGGTGTCAGGTTGTAAGTCAACCTTGTTAGACAAGCTATCCTAGTGGTAGCATGGACTAAGGAGCCTTAAAGGCTTAACTTAAGAGGTCGTGTTAAGCGAGCTGTTTTACCACATACAATCCTGTAATCAAATGAAAGGACACCACACAAGTATATATTGTAAAAATATATGTATTTATTTCTAAATTACTCCCCAGTACTCTTTATGAGGAAAGGGGCACAAGCGTTAAATCAAAAGCACAGTAAAACATATAAAGTTGCACAATTATGGATGAGGGCGGGTGGCCACTCAAACCATATACTAAAAAAAGTGGTATAAGGAACCCTTATCGAACAATGGTTAGGCCTAGGGCCTAGAGATTCGCTGGGAGCAGTCAGGACTAGCAATGCTGAAGTCGGGAGTAGCCCACAGGAGACGGGTGCAGCACGGAAAGTGCGGCTCGCACCAATGCAAAGTCAATGGTGCGTAAAAGTTGGATAAAGTGAATTAAATGATACTTCCGCTGAACCTAGAGGAACAAAACTTTAGACACAGACCCTAGAGGTGTGTACCAGTGTAAGAACACCGGCGTTGCAAAGTTACCTCACCCACAGGCCGTGGGTGCACAGGGTCGAAGTGGCGTCGGGTTCTGACACGCAGGTTCTTGGCGCTTGAAGCTGAAGATGCTGCAGGCGCTGTGAAGGAGAAGTGTCCGGTGGATCCAAGGGTGGATCTGAAGTGGTGAAGACCTGAAAGCAGAGGGGACAATGTTCAAAGTCACTGACCAGTGACCACCGTGGAACCAGATTGGAACCAGGCAAAGTCGGGTGCAAACAGGTGATCAGGGGTTGCTTCTCTCTGCAGCTGCGTGGACACGAAGAGGTCAAGGACGCCCAGGAGTCGATCACGAGCTGACCCTCGAAGGCTCTAGCTGATGGCGGTATCGGCAACTCGATTGAAGCAAACAAGCCTTGGCTAATGCAAGCCACGGGGAAAGTGAAAAAGGCTTATTACTCGGACCAGCAAGGTCAGAGGGGGTACTCCTTTCTACAGGAGCGAGGGCAGGTCTGGAGCAACCAGACCCACAGTGTAAATGGTAGGATTCGTTGCCAAGATGGCCGCTGACCACGTGACAAGCGGCCGGGATGGCGAGTCGAGTGGCACAAAACAAAAGGGCCCCACGCAGATCGTGAAGATGCTGGAGGGCTGATTTTTGGTGCAAATGCTGCTCGGTTGTGGGGCTTCTCAAACCCCAAAGCACAGAGTCGAGGGTGCCTCGGGTGCTGCGCAGTCAGCATCTCGGGGGTCTTTCAAGATGGCCGCTCCCACGTCTCTCAGTGCCTCCACGGGTCCCTTCTTTGCAGGGACTGTGGATCGGGTTGTGAGAAGTCTGGGAAGCTGGGTCTTGTCAGGCTCTGCACTCGGGCTCTGGCGGGAGGCGGCGGCAAAGCAGACGTTGAGGTGCTGGGTGATGCCTGTGTTCACAGGGTGGCCCCTCCTAGGCCACAAGGGAGATGGTCTTCAGTCTTCTATTCATCAGAAAGTCGAAGTCCAGTCGTCTTCTTAGTTTAAAGTTGATTTCAGGATGATCTGAGTTGCATTGGCACTGCTCCCCCTCTTATTCGAATCTGAGGGGTGGATCTCCTGCTAGGTCCCTCCCCTATGGGTGGGACCAGGAAGGGGGGTGGTTACACCCCCTTTCCTTTGTCCAGGTCTCACTGGAGCTGGGGCTGGGCTGCCCCAGAACCGGTTTGACCGGATTATGCAAGGGGAAGCCTTGTGCTCCCCAGGCACTGTCTGGTTTCATTCAAACCTCCCTGCTACAATCCACTATCTCCTGTCTGGGGTGGTGTCACACCTCCCTGTGACAGGAAATCCTTTGTCCAGGCCTCCTCTGCTGAGGTTCGGTCAGCAGCAGGAGGTCAGACATGTGTCTGTGGCAGAAGCATCCATTTTGTGGATCTGAGGCTCTTTTAAAAATCAACCGCGTTTTAGCAAAAGTAACATGTCGTCCCCTCTAGAGGGGTGGAATGCTACCCCCGTCACCAACACTGGCGAGGGGGTAGTATTCCAAATCGTATGACACCTTACACGACATGTTTTGATAAAGCCAAACCAAAGTTGACATATAACCGCGAGGATTATAATGCACTTAATAGTATATGGTTTGGCATTATCCCGGAACAGCTAAGGGAATTGGTCCCGACAGCTGCAGACAGGCTCAGCTCATGCTAGAGCACCATCTCACATTAAACCACGCACTCTGCCTTCAGGATTGTTAAGGCCTCCATAGGAGTGGCTCACAGGTTTATATGTGTCCAGATAGGTTTAGATATAGGCATACTATATCTAAGCAAGGGGTGATTACACCACCTTGCCCCAGCTGAGTGATCAGCCAGTTGTGTCAATTTTAGATAGCCAGCCAGGGGTGGCAAAAGATATGCTGCAGCCCCTGGTAGGCCTTGGATGCACCTATGCCCTGGGCACCTATAGTGCTCTGTACAGGGGCTGATAAGGTGACCCAAGCCAATCTAGTTATGCACCTAGGGTACATGGAATCCATTTTACAGAGAGAGCAGATAGCCTGGGGCCCTGATTAGCAGGGAACCAGGCCAACTAAGTCGAAAACCAGCTAAACACAAGGCAAAAAATCTGGGGTAACCATAGTCAGGTAGCCACCTTCCTACATCCGGTTATATATAAATTTTAAAAAAGCCCATTCTAGCTTTACAATAAGGGTCCAACCCTCTAATACGTAACTTTCTAATAGTGCCATTTTCAGAACTGCAATTTAAAATCTGACTTCACCATAAGTTAGGATTTTAAATTGATATTCTGAAGACGCCAAACAGGAACAGCTTATCTCTTCTCATTTGAAAATTATCCTTATGAAATGCAATAATTAGCGGTGAACTCCGCTCTGCCAGTGGAGGTTGCAGAGTTTTTCTCACTCTGTGCTCTGCTTGGAGCACCGAGTTTTGCAGAAACTCTGCAACCTTGGTGTAACAGAGTTAACCAGTGCCCATCAGGAGAGACATATAAAAATGTAATTAAATTTGTAGCTTCCACCTTATTTGCTTGTTGTGTGAACAGGGTTTGTTTCAGGACTCTTTCAATGACTGATGTGGATCGTGTGTCAGCTTACTTCTCCCTTCGTGACATCCTGACCCTCCTTGACCTACCCTACCCACCTGAATTCAGCTCTGCTGCCTTCTGGGCTCGGCAGTCCGCTCGGTCGGCACACAGTACACACTGGCTGCTCCACTCACAGGACGGGCCTTCTTCAGCACCGGACTGCGGTGAGCAGGGGATCTGCGAGCGACGAGGGGGATCTCATTGAAGCCTGTGACCCATGGATGGGCTTTGTGAGAAAAAAATTCATGCTCAGCCTCCAGCTGAACCACAGTGAGCTAGGCCTGTGGGGGAGGCAGTGGTTACATGGGTTTAAGAAGTGCTTGGCTATGAGTGATGAGATGTGTCGGCACCAATTAACTTTTAAAAGCTAAATGCCAACTCCAGTTTCGCTTTCAACACAAACCTCCGCAATTCCACCATTTCACGGAGCTCCACAGAATTCAACAGAGTTTTTGTGCAACTTCGCAGAGTTACGCAAAGTTCAACTCCGCAAGTTGTTGCCCACCCATAGTATTAAGGCAACTCCAATGTTATCCTACGGGAGAAATAGGCCTTGCAGTAGTGAAAAACACATTTCTGAGTTTTTCACTATCAGAATATGTATGCACCCCGCCCTCTGGGCTGTCCACGGCCTTTCATAGGGGTGAAATCTATGTATTAAAAAGGAAGGTGTGGACCTGGCAAAAGGTTTACTCAAAATAGCAGTTTGAACTGCACATAAAGGCTTTGCAATGGCAGCCTTAAGAAATTATTAAAGTGCTGCTTAAGTGGGTGGCACAATCAGTGCTGCCTGTCCATTAATAACATATCATGTACAGGCCCTAGGCACATTTAGTGCCACGTTACAGTGTGCTTACGAGTAAATAAAATATGTCATTTGGGTCTAAGTCAATGTTACCATGTTTTAGGGACAGAGCACAAACATTTTAGCACTGGTTGGGAAAGGAAAGTGTGCAGGGTCCTAAGGCCAACAAAAACAGAGGTTAACTAAAGCCAAAAACAGTTTACACGTTCTCACGCTTTCACGACAAATGGACCCACACATTGGCATATTCCCACTGCCCTTATAAAGGTACAGCTAAAAACAGGATTAATTGCGTATGCAATCTTTGTGCATTAGTATAACATCTCGATTGGCTAAACGATAAGACATACTCAGAATTTAAGTCATAAAATGCTATTGAAGAAGTCATTAATTGCAAGAACCTATAACTTGCATATGCTGATGCAACAAATCTTGAGGACACAGGATTGATCAGGAAGCCCTTCTGTGTTATTGTGTCTCCATTACTCAGACTCAGCAGCCATATACATAATTTACACCTTCTTTTCTCAGATGTGGAGGCCATTCCTAACCTTCTCAGCCTTCTGTGACACACTTCCCTCAGACACCAACATCCTGATGGGGCAATCCTAAAACTCAGAATCATGCTGGAGAATCAATCACATTTTTTAAAAGGAATGCCAAAAAAAGAAAAGCTCACCGATTCCACTGTCAGCTCTTTCTCAGGTTTCATGAGCAGGACACTCTTGTCAACAGCACGAAGGGCACAAAGGGAGCCTGGAGAGGCTTCGACATTCAAACTGGTAGGTGAGGCGGGTAAGCCCTCCGCATGAGAGAAGTGTAGGTTCACCTGGAATTGCAAACAGCAGTGAGATGCATAAACCTTTCAAGATCTTCCGGCTTGTTTTGCTCAGGAGAGCGGATCTCATGCAGAGGTGTTTGGGGAAATGGGAGTGCTTCCAGTGCTCTTCGTGTCCTTGCCTGCTCATCTCCTTATTCAACCAATCATAGGAATGACAATCTCTGAATTATTATACAAATTCCTCAAGCCACGCAGACCGAGAAATTGTTATGCCAAGCATCTGAGTTCCAACCTTTTCAGTCTTCCAATCATAGATATGAAAATGTATGCATACCTATGCAACTGTCCTGACTACATCTAACCGTAGAGGTATAGGCGATTCTGTAATGCTACGCAACTTCTTTAAGGACACCCATCACTACAGGTCTAAATCTAGAGTTTTGCTATTTTGTTGGTGAAATCACAGCACGACTATGCCGATCCCTGGTTCGATCAGTTCTCTTTAATTGACAGATTACTAGTCTTTTCTAGTAGTGTTTACTCTTTATTTTTACTTTGTGGGTGTTTTTATTAACACCTATATGTGCTGACTGACTTTGAAGCTCATCGACCTTCTCCCACTTGCAGTCTAATCCTAAACTCTTACCTTGTTGTCAAATTTCTTCGCAACTACGAAGTTAGCCGTGTCTGCGATGACTTCGCCACAGGGAAGGAATGCGAATATTAACATCTTGGCCAGAGGAGCAATGTCTGTGCTGATATGCAGTGGGAGCCTGAAAGTCCCAGGCACACCTGTGGAGGAAAATTCAAGACGAATACTTCATCTGTGAAGCTGAATGGAAGATCTCATCAGAAAATAAATCATCCTTTTCTGTAATTATCTTTTTTTTTTAAATGTGCCGGCGTACCTAAAGAGATTAACCCAGGAAATATTAACCTGAATCTCAAAATTACATCTGGTAGAGCGCCAATTAATGAATGCCCTTTTGACTCACCTCTGTTCCGTCATTTAGCCTCATCACACTCCCCTTTTTCTTCCTTCCTATGTGGACTCATCCTCCTGTTTTAATGACCCTCACCCACTCACTCTTTTCTGTACATCCTACCTGGCAGAATGAGCTTAGGGCCACTGAGACGCATGAGCAAGATCCTTTCAATTCAAGACTAAGCCTACACATGCAGCTACGCAGATGGTCCTTCATATCCATGAGAAAAATGTTTAACACTTCAACATAGGTACTCCTATTAGATCAGATGACCGTCTGCCCTTTCTTTATATACATGAGTCCCAAAAGTAGCAAATGACAATAGAAACTGCTAGCACCCATAGAGATTATATTTTCAATATCATTAAATTATATAAACAGGATTTAGTATAAGCATGGCATTAGGAATGCTGTACAATTGAACGTATTGATTGTACTGGTAACACAAACTAACACAATGTAATATAAATGAAAAACTGTTTTGAAAATGAAATAAATGGTCCAAACTCACCAATGTCACTCTTCACCCTAACACCATAAGAAGCCAACGACAGTAAATGAGCAATGGTCAGAAAAGGTAGAGGAAGCTCAACCGCAACTCACCATGCTTCACGTGTGCCTCATCAATGACGTGTTTGCCATGTTTGGCAATGCCTCCTTTTGACATGACCTGAAAGCCGGGAAGGGTGGGAAGAATAATTAAAATTTAGTTTGTTAGGTTATTAAGGCTGGTCCAGAAACCATTACATTGCTGGAAGAATAACACAGGGACATTGAATGGAGATTTAGAAACCTTATTGCCACAAACCACCTACGACGCTGTATGTATTAGTCACAGATGCACTGTGAACAATCAGGTGGGTTAGCAATCAAGCAGGAAAAATCAAACATGTAACTCTATCTATATAAAATATGTATCTTTAATGAGTATTGATTTAAAAACAACATATAGTGTATGACCACAAGGTCAACCCATATGCTAAAGGTAAAAAGTGAGTCAGTTGTAAATGGTTCAATTAATCAGAACAACATAAAATTCGTGAACAATACATGTCTATTAAAATACATTCTATATATCAAAATAGAATGTATTTTAATAGACATTTTTTCTTTTACATATGTATTTTCAGGATTTATCTTGTGTCTCCTGAAGAAGGCGGTTCACTGCCGAAACGCGCGTCGAGTTCTTATGTTTTGCCTTTTATTAATATTTGATGTATTATATGCCTTTTCGTATATGATTTTTATGTATTGTTCACGAATTTTATGTTGTTCTGATTAATTGAACCATTTACAACTGACTCACTTTTTACCTTTAGCATATGGGTTGACCTTGTGGTCATACACTATATGTTGTTTTTAAATCAATACTCATTAAAGATACATATTTTATATAGATAGAGTTACATGTTTGATTTTTCCTGCTTGATTGCTAACCCACCTGATTGTTCACAGTGTACATTAGACGTCCTGGGATTTTTCTCACACTAGTTGTTACCCTGTCCTAGGAGTCTATATACTACCCAGGGGGTCCTTGTTGTCTTCACCTCTTAGTCACAGATGCATCCTCAATAGTACCATAGATGATAGTAGGATATTCACTCTTGGAAACCATCACACGGTAAAATATAAGTGTTTACAATAGACCTCCCAAACATCACATTTTCTGGTGGTCCTTGCCAGCATTGAGGGAGTTGGAACTATAGTATGACAATTCATAAATATAATATATTCTCTAAAGTAATCTAAAAATTATAAGACAGGAATCATACACACACATTCAATGCACACTACCTTCATATGCAACACGAGAGTACACTCCACATGTTTACAAACACAGGAGAAAGGTTGAATGAAGCATTTTTAGAATACAGAGTCATGAGAAACTGGGCACCACAATGCAAAGCAGTCAATCAACCTGCCATGTATCACTTCTCAAGATACAGTAAGCATGCTTGCCCTTATTCCATACTTGACAATTCTTCAGCATCACAACATTGTTCAGGATCTGCTTAATGATCAGAGGCTAAAGGAAAAGAGAAAGGGCCTTAGTCTCACACTTGGGTGCATCATCATATCATTTAAGTGGATGACCTACCCCAATAGGCACATTACAGCTTTTCTCTTTTCTTGTGAAAAAGAAATACTGATTCCTTTCAAGCAAAGTGTTCATTGGTGTAGCTCACTTGTTGAAGTCAACTATAACATTTCCATCACAACCTGATTGGCCTTTTCAACCCTCCTGTGACAGTTTTCTTGCCCAGCTTGCCCGCATTCCGCTGCTCTCTGCTGCCTTCGGTTTGTGTTTCCTATGCTCTTTTCTGCTTGTTTTCTGTCTTCTTTTTTGCCCATTTTCCGCCCATTTTCTCCCTTTTGTGTTGCTCACTTCAGACCTTTCTTTTGCCTTGTTTTGCTTGTTCCTGACCTCTATCTTGCCTCTTTCTGCTTGTTTCTGACATTTATTTTGCCTCTTTCTGCAAATTTCTTTCCTCTTACCACCTTTTCACTCCTCGTTCTGCTTTCCTCTTCCTAGCACCCAGAGGCCCGGGCACACACCAGGACACCAAAAAAGAAGAAAGGCCTGGCTCTTTGCCGGAGACATCGCATCCACACCACCCAGATACCCCTAAGGGTGACAATACTGGGCAATACAAATGCTAATTGATTAACTGATTTATATTCCTGATGATAACCCATATATATTGATAATCCAAAAGCTCAAGAATATACCTGCCAATCTTTCCATAAGCATTAGTTGGACCCAACAACCAAGAACCCCTTCATCCCAGGCATGGGTAGAAATGTGTAGGTGGCAAAGACAGCTGTCTCTAACATTTCATCTTCATACAGGTGGAAAAGGTGAAGCAATGCTTCACTACACTAAGCAATTGAGGGTCCATGTGTCACACAACTTTAGTGAAAGACACTTGTCTTGATTACCACAGTGGATAGTCAACTCTTACTCACTCTTGTGGTATCCTTTAACCCTTTGGATCAATGCCTGCAGCTTCAATTTGACCTTTGGTCATGAAGAGATGTGAATGTATGATTGCCCATTTAAAAGGCTTGTATAAATTGTAGCCCACAATTAGGCTAATCACATGAAATTGAAATCCCATTAATAAAATATTAAACTCTGGATTGGTAGATTGTATAGCTTAGGTAAAGAAAAGATTGATCTATCCTCCAACAAAAAACAGAGATTTTGAGAAGAAGGATGAAGAATTTTTATAAATATTACTGCGAGTGATTCCAATGTGATTCGTAGGAGAGAGCAAATAGTTTAAAATATTTTGAAGAAAAATATTATTTAGAGGCTGTCTTAATTCGCAGTGTAATTTAATGTGAATTTACAAAGACTAGTTACTCATAAGGTTTTGATTTTTTTTTATAAACTGAAATTTAAAAAAAAATGGTGTGCTTTACTTTGAAGTTCCCCGTATATTTACTAATCTGAAACACAC
Source organism: Lissotriton vulgaris (assembly GCF_964263255.1). Classification (NCBI taxonomy): domain Eukaryota; kingdom Metazoa; phylum Chordata; class Amphibia; order Caudata; family Salamandridae; genus Lissotriton; species Lissotriton vulgaris. The sequence continues at coordinate 1,742,688,988 of NC_141695.1, forward strand.
TTAAATGATTTCTGCCGCACTTTCATTACACACAAAGTATGCACCTTTGTTCAGCAGTCTTTAATGAGGCTCTGTAAGAAGTATTGTCTTTTGTTAGGTACACCAACTAATGAGATGTCACTCCATGGTTCAATATATTCTCAAACCCATTGAAGTGTACTTACCAAGTAATGAAAGTCAACCTCCTTGCTCTCCCCCAGGCCCTCAGAGGACAGGATATAGTGCACGGTGATGTCTTGTGTGTGGCCGGGCTCCAAAGTGTCATAGATGTGCTGAATCTTCACATAGCTGTTGCTCTTAGAATAAAAGTACCTGGCCATGTGAGTGTCGCCATTGTGAGAAGGGTACATCCATCTTGAATCTCCACAGTATGTTGTGTCCTTGTAAGAAACCTGACGAAATTGAAACCAAAAAAGGATTAACAGTGTGAAAGGTGTACAACTACCTAGAGCTGCACTGATGGGTCCTTTGCGAAATTGGTGGTATTAACAGGAGTATCCACAATCTCTACATTAAAACCAAAGGGCAATTTGCTGCTGATAAAAATGGCAATAAGCTGAGCTTTATAAAAACAATTTGCAAAATGTAGAAAGCAATGGGTATTCAATATGTATTCATTATTCTCTTAGCACAAACAATACCATATGTATTCAGCTGCCAGCTGCATGCCTTGAGCAGAGGGAATTCCATTAATATCAAGAGCCACCCTCTGATGAGCTCCGTAGATAAATGTAATGGCAGCTACAGAACAGTATTGACATACAAGAACATAATTACAATAAAAGGATAAATCATCAGATCAGGTAGAAAGGGGTATAACAAACAAGACACACTATCATGGTTAAACCACTGCGTAATAATCCCCAAACATTAATGCATACCCAAAAGAGAAATGGGTAGGGGCAAGAGATGCATCTCTTTTGGATATCCCAGATTCTATAGGGGGATATAAAAGGTCACTTTCCATTGAGCAACAACAGTGTTGAGGACTCACATTGATGAGGACTAACACATATCAGGCTGTAGTCTCAGACAGAAGACCTAGAAGGCTTGAATACAACTTGAATCTAATATATTATTAGTTGATGGATTTACACTTATGGTAGATACAGGTAGAAATGATTGAAGGTATCAATGTTTCCTTGATGTGAATTTATTTAATTAGCAAGAAATGGAGGATGTCTTTCCACGTGACATCGCCAGTAAGGTAATATTTCCATAGTGATGATCGTCATCTTGCCCTGTTCAAAATGTACCCTTGGTTCTAAGCCATATCTTTACTTTTTTCCTCATATGTAGACCGTGGTTTCAAATCTAACTCTATCTCTAGATGATGCTCTCTTATACATCCTCTTTTCTAGATGCAGTATCTAGCATGGCCTGTAAGTCATATTTTAACATGATGGCTTTCTGGTGGAGCCACATAAAATGGGCGTGATATTGTAGCTGTTCTCCTAGCTAGGTTTGGACATGAACCTGCTGGTGGTATTGACAATGGGTTGGAAATGTGCATTTTGGCAAACTGTTCATTTTACATAAAACTCATACACACCACTTATTTCATCCAAGGGCAGTGTTTCCAAACATTGTAGTAATTGTACACGCACTTGACACATTAAATATGAAATTCTGCAATGGGGCATTTTGTTACATTGGTAATATGACAAAGGATTGCCTGTCATGTAATGCAGAATATGTTCATGATTTCCCACTGATAAAACCTCAAAGTGCCACTGATTGCACTTTGGAAAATCTAAGGACCTGGAATAAACCTCAAAGTGCACCAGTTTGCACTTTGGAAAATCTAAGGACCTTTAATTGCTAAGGCTAACCCTACCACGGATCATACAATGAAGATATCTAGAAATTGTGTTTTAGCTATTTATTCACGTACCAAAAGAGGAATATTTTCTAAGATAAAAAAATGGTGCTGTTGTTGAACACAAATCTATATTTTGGCAAAAAATATCACTGAGAATAACAAAAATCAGGCAGCACATTATGTCAGGCCTCAAAGACCAACACTACTTCCCAGTGGCGCAGACATTCAGGTTACTTTGAACCAGCTCCAAGACGCTGGATGGTGGAGTCCTGAAATACTTGAGGGTGTATTTCCTTCCTAAATGCCAACTCATAATGTGAAATTTGGTAAGGCAATCCTATTTCACAATCCAAATGTAGCCACAAAAAGCGTTAAGGAAGATTGATAAGAACAATTGCAGTACCACTACTGAACTCTCTCAAAGAACCCCTCAAGCTTAAGATCTTTCAAGAAGAATCTAAAAATCTCCTTCTTGAAAGAGGCTTTCTCTTACTCCACCACTAGAACTACTCGCAGAGGATTAGGGACATGGACCCATGGAGGTGGAAGAACTTCTGCCAATGAACAACCTTCTATTAATCTCCTGAGATTACATATCTACCTAAACCATGAACATTGGCTAGGCAAGAAGGTGCTGGCCCTTAGAAATGGTTGCCTCTTTATAAAACAGCAGCTTGAGAAAATGAGCCCTGCTCACGCCAGAACAGCATAAAACAATTAAATTAATTGAGTGAGAGTTGAACACACACGATTCCTGCCTACATCCTGGCTCATGCACCAACAGGACCAACATCACACCAGGTGGCATTGATGTCCACACTCGCTTTCAATTGCCAGACCAAGGAAAAGTGCCTCAGAAACAGTTCTGAAATTCTGTTGGACAAGTATCTCAACAATTAGGTGGTCTGAAAAGTGACTGGAAGGAGAAAAATGTGTCAGTCCATCTTTTTATGTCACTGACCAATCTTAAGAAAGTAAAAAAAAAATACTTCCTGCCTTCTCCATAAAAAAAATTGATGCTACCAAACTTTCCTGTCTGGTAAGTCATCAGAGAGGTGCTCTGCATGTTTCACGGAGGACAGTGCAAATATATTACATTCTAAGTGTGGGGGTCATAACCCTTTTAAAAGACATACCCATGTCAATGTTCTCTATACTTCAAAAAAGGAATTAAACCCACCAATGGAAAGTGAGCTAATATTTATATTGGGCCAGCTTAAATTGTTTGTTTTTGGAGCTGCAGTTGGTGCCTATGTATGTATATGAATGATGCATACTTCAGTAATTGCAATTCATTAAAACTGTGTCAGGAGAACATCAGTGTTTCCTAGTTGCTGGGAGCTTCCCCATCATTTAAGGTTTAAGTAGATTAAGTATTAAAATCCCCATCCACTGAGCTTTTTTTACTAGGATGATTTTACTTGAGTGGTTAGATTTTGCTCCTTTTCTAATTCTCGGAGCTCGCTTACCCGTATCGAGAGAGACATGGTGTTATGAGATGAGGTGTCAACAGAAAAGCTTGCTTTGCCCTCCTGGTCGGTTGTGTAGTTGATCTTGGTGTCTCCTTGGCCTACAGAAAGGGTGACTGTCTCGTTGGCCAATGGGGCCCCAGTAGAGTCCTCCAACATGAGCTGTGAAAAGAGAACAGCAATGAAATGTTGATAGGGGTGACTTCCAGCAGCTACAAGAGAAGTCATTATTGGCTGATAAGAGGTGGGCTTAGAATCATCACCTCCTACTGTGGTAACATGTACTTATGATGTGCCATTAATAAAGTTGCATCACAAACTCATTTTCTGACACCCCTATTAGGTATCATGATAATTAGACCTTCCTGCCATTAGTAATGTGGAAACACTTGAGACTCATCGGCTGAATAATGAGAGAGTAAAATTAGGGTACCCATATTTTGGGTTTTAGTAACAGCTTTACAGAGTAACGAGGGTCCCTCAAATTCTGTCTGTTTTTAAGATGTTCTAACCTCACCTTTCAACATGTTAATGGAGAGAGAGGTTCATTAGGTCTATCCATATTACATTGGGTCACATAGACAGAGGAATCGAATGACAGACATAAATCAAGGTGCATCAACTCTACCACTTTACACTCTCTAAAGAGACAGACTAATCAAGACACAGATCACTCAAGGTCCATCAGATGTCTCCTCACTACACTGTCTAAAGAGCAGACTGATGGAGAGACAAGGGTACCTCAAAGTTAACCAGAACTGTCCCCATCGCACTGTCAAAAAAACACAGACTAATGGAGACCAGATGCAACACAAGGTAGACTGAGAATGTTCCAATCATATTATGTAATAGAGACAGAGTAATGTAGTGAAACATAACATAACCAATACCCCCATGGCACTCTAACAGAGACAAACTAAATGAGAGACACCTAAAAATCAAGGTTGACCATATCTTTCACTAAAATACTATCTCCACATATCAGATTAATAGAGAGACAGACGCAACTCAAGATCCATCAGTTTTGTCCCATCAGATATTGTAAAAGAGACAACGTAATGAAAATACTGAAATAACTCAAGATCCATCAGGTCTATCCCCTAACACAATGCGCAAAAGAGACAAATTACCTGATTTAGAGTTGGCTGGACGTGTAAGCCAACACAAATGTGGCGGATATCCAATCCGCCTTATTACAAGTGCATCATATCCGAATGCACTTGTAAAATGGCAGGCAGATATCCTGCACTTTTGTGACATGGTCCCATCAACCAAACTCTAAATCGGACAAAAAGTAATAAAAACAAGGACATAACTCAAGGTCTATCTCTGCTACATTGTCTGAAAGAGGAAGACTGAAGGAGAAAAAGATGCAACTAGGATCCATTAGGTCTGTCTCAAACACAATCTGTAAAGGAGATAAAATAAGGAAAAGACAGACATAACTTAAGGTTGTTGATCTCTGTCGGCATCACAGTGTCTCGCCTGAAAGGGATAGACAAATGGAAAGACAGACATATCTTACGACTCATGAGGTCTGTCACCATCACACTCTCCAACAGACACAGACTAATGGAGAGACACACATGATGGCAGAAGTAGCTCATAATGTAAGAAAGAAATTCTAACCACATGTGAGAACCACATATTTTATATGCTTCATTGAGTGTGTATTTATCCCCTTAAATGTGTTCTGGAACATTGACTGATAGTTTATTACGTATCTTCTTCTTTAACAATATAGTGCAGAAGGAAGAGATTCAATGTTTAGGGCGTTGCTCCATTGTATGTCAAACCAAATTAAATAAGTCATGTATCATATTGTACGATTCTTTACATGTGTGACATTAAAACTAAAGGGACCTCATGTCTCTGTCGCTTCTCAAATATGGCGTAGAGAAAGCCAGAATCATTATTGGTTCATCAAATGTGTTCCCACTCAAGCTAGAATGAAGACAGAGGGAACTCGGTCATTCAAGTAGACCCTGTACATGCTGACATTGGAAGGACCTCAGAATTTGGTCATGATTGTCTTGCAACATACAGTACATAGAGATGGGACTTATGGACTTTCTTGTACGTCAACACTCCTGGGGTAACGGTGGCATAAGTGCACTACCCCCAGAAAGTGTTAAGAGTGTTGTATAGTCAGAAGTTGATCAAATACAACAGTGGCTGCATAAGGTGCAGAAGAGATAGAAGGGAGTCCTGGACAGTCAAGCCTGTCCCTACTGCATCCTGTACCATAGGAACAGGAAAGGTCTATACAAGAACTAATTTAATTGCTTACAGTTTTCATCTGTAACACATGATGGCAGAGACAGAAGAGACGTATGGTCCTGCAGCGGCAGAAGAGCCTTGAGGATATCTAACTAGCCCGCACACCATTCCACATCACCACTGACAAAATACTGATGACCAAAATATCGCCAAGTTAAGTATATATAGTTGAGGTTACTATTCTGAACTTTACCTCTATGTTTATTGCCCATCTAGGTATTCCTGGAATAAACAGATGTAGAGATGTAGAGATCGGGATGTGGAGTAAAGTATAGTAAATATATTTTATATGTCTACACTGACATACTGTTCTATACTTATTGTTGTGTGCATGGGTATCCAGTTATAGTAAATATATCCTTATCTATATTTACTTACTTTCTTCATATTTCGGTCATCAATGTTTTGAAAACAATCATGGTATCCCAATATTAAGAACTAAATACGCTGGTACCATTCCAACCAGAGGCCCAAAGTCAAAAGTCTAACTTTTTGTTTACCAATCTTTGTAAATATTGTGCACCATTTATTTTGTTTGTACTCAAAACAATGAAGTGCTGGTGCATCAAATGAGTTTAACATGTGTTCACATTGTGGTGCATACATCTTAAATGAGGAAAAAGCAAGTATAAGTAAAGAATATACTCATAGCAGATATCTAACAACAAAAACGGTAAAACCATCCTTCTTCAACCCATGATCAAGGGTTTAATGCAAGTTAACATTTAGACCAGGATGCGTACACCTGAGCTACAAACCTGTCCGTGTAAAGGAAGTCCTTTCTTGAAGTATGGGTCGGCGTGCAGAATTCTCAATTTTGTAAGGGTGGTGCTGATCTCGCTGGAGCCTTCTCCAGAGATCTCAACCTCTGGAAGAGAATGAGAAGAGGGAATGGGCAATGGAAAATAGAAAATGGACAATGGAGAATAAGCCATGACGAATGAGCAATGGATAATAGTTCACAAAACTGGACAATGGAAAATGGGCATTGGAGATTGGACAATGAAAAATGGAGAATGGAGAGTGAGAATATACAATGGAGAACATACAATAGAGAACAAAGAATAGAAAATAAACGAAGGATAATTGAAAAAGAACAATGGACAATGAGGAATAGGCAAAGGAGTAAAGGTGGGTGGAACTCGCAAACTTTCAGTCCACAGAATTCTACACAGGTATTGAAAAATGCAGCAAGATTCTGTTGAATTCTATAAATGGGTGGAAAATATAGAGCTCACACTGCTCCTGCTGCAATTTAGTGCTGGTAGTGCGAGCGGTGCCGAAAGTCAGCACAGGTGGCACCATACGTTGTGCAAGAGCACACTGCCTATTGAGTTGATTGTGCTGCCGCTCGAGAAGAAAACCTATTTGAGAAGCAGCAAATGTATCTGAATGGCAGGTCTCTGACCGTGATCGCTTGTGAACGCCGGCGACAGCTTGCATTACAAAATGTACCTATGGGGATGGCAAATTTCACTCTTGCTCACCAGCTCACATATTTTGGAGCTTCGCAGGAGAAAAATTCCGCCACTCAGCAATTGGCTGAATTTGGCTTGTACTCTGCTTTAAAGAGTAAAGTGGAGTGGCCAAAATTCCAACAACTCCGTTGGCATAACATAATACTTCACCCACCCCTACAAAGGAGAATGAAGAATGCACAATGGAGAATAGTGAATTAAAATAGACAACACAGAATAGAGAATGGACAAAGGACATTGTAAATGGACAATGGAAAACAGAGAATGGGGAGTCCCAATGTTAAATAAACATTGGAGATCAGAAAATGGACAATGAAGAATAGGCAATGCAAAACAAAGTCAGGACAATGGAGATTAGTGAAGGAAAATGAAAAATGGAGACAGAAAATAGCCAATCGGAAACAGAGAATGAAGAATGAGGATATACAATGGGAAAATACAATGGGTAATGGAAAATGGTCACTGGAGAATAAAGAGTGGAAAATGATCAACAGTGAACCACAAGACACAATGGAGAATAGAGAATTGGCTTTGGAGATTGGACAATAAGAAATGGAAAATGGAAAATGAGAATATAAAATGGACAATAGACAGCAGAGACAAAATAATAGATAATAGATAATAGATAATGGCAAATGGACAATGGGGAATGAGAATATAAAATGGACAATAGACAGCAGAGACAAAATAATAGATAATAGATAATGGCAAATGGACAATGGAGAATGAGAACAAACAATGGGCAATAGACAACAGAGAAAAAATAATGGGAAATAGATAATAGATAATGGCAAATGGACAATGGAGAATGAGAATATAAAATGGACAATAGACAACAGAGAAAAAAGAATGGGAAATAGATAATAGAAAATGGCAAATGGACAATGGAGAATGAGAATATAAAATGGACAATAGACAACAGAGAAAAAATAATGGAAAATAGATAATAGATAATGGCAAATGGACAATGGATAATTGGCAATAAAAACAAAGAGTGGACAATGGATAATGAAGTACAGTGAAGGAAATTAGACAATAGAGAATGGACAATGGCAATGGTAAATGTTTGGACGCAGCTGGTAGTATCTGTCGCTCTCAGTGAGCCCTGCTCTCGTGAAAGGACACTGCAGAGGAAACCCCTTATGTATGCAGCTGACATCAGTTTAAACCAAAAGAGCATTTTAACTACAATTTCTGCCTCCTTCAGCAAAACAGTCCAGCAGTAACCAATTTAATGTATGTTTAGTGAGGCAGCAGTGGTGTTTGCATTATCATAACCTGGTTGGTCCCCCAAACTCTACATCATGGTGCCCACCCTCTCATCCGCCATTCTGACTGTGGCTTAAAGTCTTTGCCATTGTTTCATTCACTTGAGTGTACCGTGTATATACATTCGTAATCCTAGAGAATTGTTGTGTATACATTTTTATTAATGCTATGTCTTTATTTAATTTTCTTAACAGTGTCTTCTATCCTCTCCAAACATGGATATTAAAGATATCAGTTCTACATTATGTTTATACTACCTGTCGCTTCCTGTTCTGTCCTGTCTGTAAGAAAGACACAACGCATCTATTTTATCGACTTTATATTTATAGTAACTCTCCCTTCTTCCTCTGACCTTACTATGTTGAATATGCATCTTTCAATAATGTCAGAGCTGCATTATGATTATAGAACCAGTCGCTTTCTTTACTCATGGGGGTGATCTTAATACACCATGAGCTACTTTCATTCATGTCAGTTTTACATTATGTTTACAATACTTGTCCCAGCTAAACTTGTTGTGGCAAAGCACTATGCATTTATTTTACTTATGTGAATTCAAGATTATGTCTATAGTAGCTGACCCTTACTCCTGTAACACAGCTGTGTTTAATATGCATCTTTCAATAATGTCAGAGCTGCATTATGCTTATAGTGCCGGTCACTTCCATCACCCCTGTGGCTGTTGAGAATACAATATGAACACATTTCATTCATGTTAGTTTTACATTATGTTTACAGTACATGTCCACGCTATCCTTGTTGGGCCAAAGCACTATGCTTTTATTTGAATTATGTCAACTCTATATTATGCCTATAGTAACTGACCCTGTAGCTGATAGTTACTGACCCCGAATATACATATTTTATTAATGCCATATCTAAATTATGTTTACATTACCATCCTTTTCTCTGCTGCTCTGGTTCTGGTAAGTGTAGCACGTATGCCTCACATTAATGTAATTTGTCTATCATGTTTACAGTGCCTGTCTCTTCAATCTCTGTACTAGCTCTGGTGAGTAGTCTCTTTAAATCTCTCACTATTGTTAGTTCCACTTCATGTTTCCACACCTGTCCCCTACTCTCACCTTTCTGAATCTGGTAAATAAGCAATCCACACCTTTTATTCGATGTAGCATTACATAATGTATGTTAACAGTGGCTGTCCCCCATCCGCTCTGCTGGGTGTGGTGAGTATTCGGTCTAAGTCCCCCATTATTGTAAGTTCTACTTTAGGTTTACTACACCTGTTGCCTCCTCTCACCTTTCGTGGCTGTGGTAAATAGGCAACGTGCATCTGTTATTCCTTCTAGCCTTGCATTTTGTTTACAATACCTGCCCATCCATCCCCTCTACTGGTAGAGGTGAGAACTTCAACGGGATCTCTCATTATTGTCAGTTCTACTCTATGATTCCTGCACCTGCCCCATCCTCTCATCAATCCAGCATGTGGTGAATATGCAATGTACATATTTTGTTTATTTATCTGCTCCTTATGTTTACATTACCTGTCCCCTCCTCCACCATGATGGCCGTCACTTCGATTTTATCTTCGTAGCCAGAACGCTTCATCTGGAAGATTTTTGTTGAAACCACTTCACGGAAGCATCCTTCGTTGTCCACCTGAGGGCAGATAGGGTAACATTATTTTAATACGTTGGTATTTTGAAATAATTCCCATTCCTTGACCACACCCACCAGTGCTCCCTTTGCTTCCCCCCCAAGCCAAGAAAACCATGGTCCAGTCCATCCTGCTCTCCAGACTGGACTATGGTAATGCGCTCTACCTAGGCTCCCTCACCGCCGTGATAAACAAATTGTAGGTCATCCAGAACTACGCAGCAAGACTGTTGAGGGAGACGTCAAAACTGTCCTCCGCAAAACCAGCCCTCCGTCTCCTTCAATGGCTCCCAGTAGGAGAGCGAATCAGGTTCAAGTCCCTTTGTATTGTTCACAAATCCCTTCAAGGTATTGGCCCCCCTCTGATTTCTGCAATGGTTCAACCCTACAAAGCGAGGAGACAGCTGCGATCGTATAACCTCCACCTCATCGCAACCCCCAGATTAAAACGCGCTCGAAGTGGCGGCAGACTCTTCTCCCTCAATGCGGGCAAACTCTGGGACGCTCGTCCTCGCTACCTCTGGACGGAACTCAACCACCTCTCCTTTAGGAAACAGTTAAAAACTTTCCTATTTCCCTAAATTGCTCTCCCTCGTCCTGCTCCAAACCAGTTGGTTCAGCTTAGTGCTAGGAGGCCTCTGGGTAGCCATGCGCTCTACAAATGCCCTTTCATTCATTCATTAATTTCATTCATTTGCAAACGTAACTTACACTTATGAGTAATTTATACATGCAATTTACATTACATGTTGAGTAACTTTACTACTTTGGGCTATTCCCAAAATCCCAGTGTGAAGTTACTTGAAAGTGTAGATTTACAAGTCTCGGCTCCAGAGTATAAGTGACTACTGCCAAAAAGAGAGACCGTAGTACCCAGCACCACAGATGGACAACCACTGCTACTGCTACAATGTTCACTTGGAAAATAATGGAGGTAGGATCATAAACGGTAAAAAATTGAAGAAATAATGTTAAATTAAATTACACTACTGAAGATAATTACAATTATAAATATAATTTAATATTGAAGAAATATCTAAAAATAGTTCAGATGTATTGGCACATCATTTATGTCTATATTGTGTATGATACATGCACACATATGCACACTTCTTATAAACATGCGTGGACACATATGAACATAGCATACCTAAATGCACAGAACGTGACATAGGAAGGTTGCCGTGGGCCCAAGCGTAAGAAAGAAAAATACCACCCCATTACCAAACACTGGTAGTGATAGACAGCTTTAATTGAGAAGAAGTGGGCTCCTATCCGGTGTGAGTCTCGGTACCACTGCACCTGCTTCACTAATGATAGGTGCTGACACAGAGTAAGGGATCTACAGATATCCATGCATACAGCAGCCCTCTTGCATCACTCAAGCCATACCCTCATGAATCCACTATTGGACCTGGGAGTGCATGCCTGTTCGTATGTATTGTGTAGTTCTGTATGAATTTGTTTTTTGTGTTTTGCCTGTGAGTTCAGTGTGCATTTGTTTTTTGTGTCTGTTGTAAACTCTGAGAACATTGACTATTCAAAGGCCATCTCTACCAGCACAGCCCTCCGCTGGACCTATTGCCGACAATTTATTTTATTTATTTATTCAAGAGTTTTGTATGGCGCAGACGTGACCCTTGGGTATCAGAGCGCCTCACATTACATGAGGTAGTTTAGAGATACATCTTGTATGACAGACATTTCACAATGGCATCAGGTAGATTCATAAACAGTCATACATATTAGCCAAACAATATATATACATAAATATTTGAGGTAAGTATTTGGATTCATCTTGGCAACGAAGGAGTACTGGGACTTCCAGTAGTTAATAGTTCTGGAGTGTGATTTCTCTAAGCGCTCTCCCTCCCTGAGACAGTTAATGCTTCTCTCCAATAGGGCTGGTGATTTTCTCTTTTAATTACAATCTGTTTGGTGACATCTGTGTCACAGTGCTAGTGAAGAGCTGACTTGTCCATGGTAGGAACTTACTCATAAGGAAGATCTAAGCTTCCCTCTTAAATGTTGCCGTGTTTGGAATTTTCCTAATGTTTGGAGGGAGTTTTAGAGTTGGTTTTGGGTTCACCTACTTTTTACCATTGCCTCTTTTGGGCCAACCTTTTTCAGCCGCTGGCTAGAAGCCTTGTCAATCGTATCTTGGCTCATCACTCGCACATCAAGTTATTGACAAATTAGTGGATCCTTCCATCTCCATTAAAAGCTTGCATTGGAAAGCATGAGGGACTACTTTGCTCTGCCATCCCTGTCTTTCCTATTGGTGGGTCTAGTTGTTCATTCTTGCCTCCCCTCCCTCACCTCCACCCTGCCCCCTCCCGGTGTGTTCATTGAAGCTTCCATGGCTTCTCATCAGGGCAGCAAGGGCTGCATATTTCTCTTTCTTGCTTATGTGGTTGGCAAGGCCGGCCTCATCAAAGTCCTGAAATGCTATCAATGTTGTGAGCAGAGAGGCAGGACTCGTCTATGAAGTCTCCTTTGCCATCTCATCTTCGTTTTTGATTAAAAAAGCAAAGTCAGTCTGTAACGAAGGCTCTTTTGCCTTCACTACAGTTCAGTTTTTTTTTCTATGTGAAATTAACATCTTCCCTGCTTATGACGGCTCCCGGCCGTCATGAGTCACGGTGGGCGTGTGCTGATGACGGCCCGGAGACGTCATGCCCACGCCCGCGATCGGAATGTTCGGCACTGCGGCGGAAATCGCGCCGCAGTGATGAGGTTAAGGTCTCGCGGCAAAGCCTCCCTCATAACACTACTTCTTTTTTTTCAGTCAAAGAGATGAAAGATGGACTTCCTGTGACATCAGCAGATACTGCCTCGGTGCATAAACCTGCCTGGTGCCTGGTCACAGCAGGGTCAGATGTCTACAAGTCACATCTGACACTGATGCATGCTGAGCTCTTTTGTTGTGACACTGCTGCTAAATTGCTTCACACCGCTGGAACCACTGAATGCTTTTCTGCAATAAAGATCTTAGGGGCCAATCATCACGGCCCGCCATTGCAGCTGCTAAAGGGACCGCCCGCAATGGTTGCGGCGGTCCCACCATAGCAATTATGATGCGCCCGCCAGTGTGGTGGGCGCATCCTGTATATTTTACATTGCGGCGGGCGGTGCAGCAAGCAGCACCCACCGCAATGTAAAATATACATTTTGTGCTTTTACATGCACAACGTGACAGTAGGCATGGGCGGAAAATCCGTTCCGCTCGCGGATTTTGCGGATTTTCGGGAAATCCGCAATCCGCGAGATTTGCGAATTTCCCGCAAAATCCGCAAATCCGCGAGCAGCGGATTTTGCTCGCACTGCTCGCACTGTTCGCGTGAGTTCGCGCCCCGCGAATAAGTGCAAAATTGCAGAAATACGATCTTAGCAAAACTGAAAGTAACTACTTACCAGGTTCAAAAGTTCAGGCACATCATTAGTAGCCATTTCCTGTAGTGCTTCCTGAGGGGCCCCTCCAGAGTTCAGTTGCCAGTTGAAACTATTATGTGACCCTGCTCTGAACCTCAGAATAGTTACACATATGCCACAAAGGTCCTGAATTACAGCTAAGGGAGACAAGCTGGAGCCAGGCTGGAAGTTAAAATCCATTAATCAGCCCCTAATTCATTATTGTCAGTTGGGGCAGTGCAGGTGTTGTAACTAATTTTGCAACAATGAAAGCACTTAGCAAGTGCAAAAGATCACTAATCAGGGCGCACTAAGGAAGCAGGTGCCAGCTAAAAAAATATTCTGTGACACATTAATCAGCCCCAAATTAATTCAGGTCACTTGAGGCAGGGAAGGTGTGCTTTGCTTTGCCGAAAATAATGTACACTGGACAACCAGAGGGTGTGGTGATGAAACAGAGGGTGGCATGGGTGGGCCAGAGGGTGGCATGAGTAGTCAGAGAGTGGCAGTGGTGACAGAGAGTGGCAGTGATGAAGAAGAGTGTCCCAAACAGGCTGGACACGTAGAAACAACAAGTTCGCAAAACTTGCGACCCGACAGGTAAGTTCGCAAATTGCGAAATTGTAAAAACCCTCGCGAACTGGCAGAAACACGGGCGAACACAAAAAAAAAAAAATCCGCAAATTCGCGGGAATTCGCGGATTTTGCGGATTGCGAATCCGCAAATCCGCAAAATTCGCGAACGCGAGATCCGCAAAATTCGCTCATGCTTACGTGACAGGCACCGCACGGTGCCTGCCACATTGTACATGTAAAAGCAGGGGGGTAACATAGGTACAGCCCATGTGCACCTCCCACCCCCCAACACCCTGGGGGCCCACTTCAGGCCCCCAACATCAGGAACCGCCAGCCTTTCCATGGCGGCAACGCAGCGCTGGAAAGGCTGCTCTGAGTCGGCATCTAAATATGGATGGCGGAGTCTTTCAGACACCGCCACCATATGAAACTTGTTTTCCGCCGGTCGACAAGTCGACCAGAGGAAAAGCAGCGGACGGTCTTTCTGTCCGCCGCGGACGCCCCAGCCATCATGATATGGCGGGGGGTCTTTTTAGTGACGATGGCGGGCGGATCGCCCCCGCCGGGCGGGAGGTGACCACTGCCAGCCCAGCAGGGGCGATCCGCGCGCCATCGTGATCGGCCACTTTGTTTGGGTTCCTAGGGCTTTCAATGTTTCATGTAAGGGAGTCGGATTTCTGGTTTATAGATGTGTTTGAACGCAAATTGTTAATGTCTGTAGATGCTGTAGCCCTGGGATTCCTAGAGAGGCGACCACATCCCACTTTCAGTTTGGGCCAGCAAAGTTTTTCCTTTCAAATCGTGAGAGGCCAATATTCTTAAAGTAAAAGACCAGCCAAAGATTAAGGCTGGGTTAAAACGATATCATATGTAGATCAGCTGAGATGGAAATAATAAAATGACTATTACTAATCACAACACTATGTCGATTATTCCTATCAAAATCATATTGGTTTAGTTACATGTGATAAGTGCACATTATCTTAGGTACAATTTGCTACCTTTCATTTCAAAGAATGCTTTATATATTATAACATGTCAAATCCTAAATATCTTTATTATTAACCTCACTCCATAAGGAGATGACATTAGAACACAGGACTGTGGGTTTAGAGAATACATTCTTTTTTTTCTAGTGTCTAGAGATTGTCTTTAACGTTATAATATTATATTGTATTTTAGACCCCTTTAAAACATAATTCATAGTTTAGAGAATTGTTGAGAACCTACATGAAGTGGTGCCGAGGTATGATGAGTGCCTATGCCGTCTCTCCTTTCAAGCTTGTTTGTATCAGGAATTCCCAAAATATTACAAAAAGCAAGAGGATAAATCTCTTCCCTAAAAGGAATCTGATTAATAAAACCGAGTCTGCCTTCCATATCCTTCAATAAGGTTTATGCATGAGTCAAGTGGTTCTCTCCAGACCAGACGTTGGATGCTTGACATGATTGAGGATAGATGGGTTCAGTGGTGTAAGGGCTCAAATGTCTGTAATATTCTACGCCTACTACTTTTAACTCCACTACAACATTTTTTGTTTCTTGCAAAATAAAAGACCCCCATCCCATTTTTAAGGGAGAGATCCTTGGTTAGGGGTGAGGACAATGATTGAATCAAGACAGAAGGTCACTGATGAATGGAGTGGACTTACAAAGAACTAAGGTGTTCATTGCCTTCTGTTTGTGAACCTTCTGTCAGAGGAAATGTAAAACTTATTCAAATGCCAGCTCAAACAAAGATACATTCTGCCTTTTGTATTGGCACCCACAGAGAACAGCCCCAAAGGGTCCTTTTGAAATAAGAGGGTCACACGGGCAGCCTTCCACGAGTGTGAGCATGAAGCGCATAGAAGGGTGTGTTTCTCTTTGATCATGAAGGGTCTGGAATGCATAGGCTCAGAGTGGAGCTAGGAAGGGGTTTGTTAGAACAGAGTTTCTGCCAGTCTACAGTAAAACAAGGAAATGAGTCACTGTGGGATGGGTGCACAAAAACTGTTGAGAAAGATAGGCATAGATTGCAACATACATAGTATATAATTTGTCAAGGTAATTCAGCCAATCACCTACTGGGATGCTTCCATAAAGTACTGCTCCAACCACATCGCCATACTGCTGAAACAGAGAAGGCAGAGTAAATCTTGCCCCCAGGAGGTAAACGTTGTTTACAACGCGGTGTTTACACCACACGACCTTTACCACGCTGCCATTACAACGCAAGTCGTTACTACGACTTGCGCTGGAGGGCGCTGCTGGTTAAGGAATATTGTAATTTTATATTCCAACACCTTCCCTACTGTTATATGGGCTGGTGTTGGAATAGAAAATTATAATAATCCTCAATCCGTGCCCTCCAACGCAAGTCGTTGTAACGACTTGAGTTGTAAAATCCGCGATGTACAGTCCCGCGATCAGAATTATCGCGTTGTACTATCATACATCCCTCCAGGAGGATTCTCGTCTGCCTAAGAAAAGACTAAGATAATCCTCAATTATTCTGAAGACTACTCTCAAGGTCAGAAAAGCTGGTCTTTCAGGGACCACAGAGAGAAAGGGGTTGCGGTATTATTTTTAAATTGGACAACCAAGTCTAGCTGAAATAGGACTTTTGCCTGCTGGTTGGAGTTAGGGAAATACTTCCCCCACTTAAATCTTTGGCCTGATGTCCAGAGAGAGGTCTTTGAAGATTAAAGTGTATTTGGAGCAGCAGTACTGGAATTACAGAACATTTTCTACAAGTTCTGAAAAATTGACTGTGAAAAATGGGTTGTTGGTTGGATGGGGTATGAGCCCTCTTCAAGCCACAAGCACAATCCTATCTGGGTCATTCACTAAAGTTACTAAATTAATCTGCGCTTAACGGGCTGTAGTTTGGCACAAAAACATGGAGGCAAAGTGTAAAGTATTTATGCAGCATGCACACAGCAAAAAAAGTTGAAGCACAACACAAGAAAAATCACAAACCAAAAAAAGTAAAATTCTATTAATTGTTTGACACAAAATCAAGAAAATCCAGAGATGTGCAATTTTAAAGATTTAGGTAAAAAATAGGTAAAAAAATAGTGCTCAAATCCAACACATAACAGCAAAGTTGATAGGTGGAATGCTTGAATTAATCATAGTCACTTCCAATCACTCAGGCCCCATCCCAATCCATTGTTTTTTGCCCACCATGCCCCCGCAGTTTGGACCGGGC
The DNA here is from genome assembly GCF_964263255.1 of Lissotriton vulgaris. NCBI lineage: Eukaryota > Metazoa > Chordata > Amphibia > Caudata > Salamandridae > Lissotriton > Lissotriton vulgaris. The sequence goes on from NC_141695.1 coordinate 1,742,706,103, forward strand.
CATATGCAAATCCGTCTTGACCCTGTTGCACCTGGGAACAGTCCTGACCAAACTGCCAGGCCAGGTCCTCCCTGAACCAGAAACAAGCAGCCTAGGACAGGTTTCACCCTAGTTAGTGCTCTTCAGCCAGGTATAGCTTTGTTCCAGTGGTACAGCAGCATTAGTTAATGGGGGCCACCCTTCTTTTCACAGTCCTACTCACCTCTCGCGAGAACTCCTCACACACAGCTTCTGACTCTTTGCCGTAGCAGTTGCTGTAGCTCTGGCGGTACTTCCGGCAGACACTGACTTTCAGGACACCATGCACTGGCTTCCCATAGGTATACCTACCACAAATAGCAGCACAAACAAAATATGATTAAAGATACAAAGGCACAGCTGGAAATACACAGTCAGTAATAACACTCTCCTTTCCAGATTTGGCCACATAAATGGTTAGCCTTGGCAGATATCATGTCATCACAACAAACACCAACATCAGATGGATTGGCTGCTTCTTTCCTACGGTCCCCTCTTTTGCACAAATATTTTTCCAGACAAGCATTGCCAGACTCATTTGGCTAAAATGTGCATACCCAGACATGTGTTTGTGCATGTTTGTGTTTGCAGGCACAAACATATTTAACCCCTCCCATGCTCATGACGGAGCCGCTCCGTCATGAGCATCGGCTGAGCTGTGCTCATGACGGAGCGGTTCCGTCATGGCCCTGCCGCCGCGCCTGCGCGGCGCGTTCTATTGAGCGGGCGTGAATTAAATGCCTACTTGCTGCTCGGTACTAAAGCGGGTTGAATCTGTGCTTTTTTTACCTAAGGAGGAAGGGAGATAGATTTGGGCATGTCCTTTGAACATGTGGCAGCTGGGGCGAGGTCTTCTTCAACCCGCAAGCTCAAGTTGCAGCCGTGACATCATGGCAGAAGGCATGTGTGAATTATAAAGGCATTTAAAGGATTGCATTTGAGGAACTTATTCAATGGCCCTGGAAGGAGTTAAAAGAGCTATATTCAGTTTAATGGCCGGGGCAGGACAGGGCGAGGAAGTGAATGAGTTGGTGGGTGGGAGCAACTTGACTGTAAAGGAGGAGAGGGAGGGGCTGTAGGAGCAGTAGTTTGGGATCATGTGTGTTCAGTACTCTGAGGCAGATTTACAAGTCCCTGGCATCAGTTTTGAGCCTCCGTTGTGTCACTTTTTGTGATGCAGTGACTGCGTAAAATGCATCCTATTTACAACGTGATGCATATAGGGAGATGCATCATTTTGTAAAGCTCTGCGTCACTTTATACCTGAGCCAGGTATAATGTATGTAGGGTGGGCATTCCCACCCAGGAAAGCCTCGTAAAAGTGAGGCAGTGAAATCTACAAGATTTCACTGCGCCACTTCTAGGACGCTAATGCGTCAAAACCGTATGCCTGCTTGGAGCAAACGTAAGAAGTGACGCACTATGAGGATAGGCCTCCCCAGGCATTGCTGGAGTTGTGTCATGCCTGCAACACGACTCCAGCAATGCATGACTTTTGCGCCAACAGATGCATCAGAATTTCTGACGCATCAGTCAATCCTAGTGCCATGGTGCCCTGTGCGCCATATTGTAAATACGGCACATCTGTGGTGGCACAAGTGTTTCTCAGGGTGGCGCAATGAAAGTGAAACATCCCTACAGATGAGTCACTTTCTTGTAAGTCTGTCCCGATGTGTTTTCACTTACGAAGATTTTTGGAGCAGAGCCTGCCTCTTCAAAGGGTGCGTCTCCTGGTTCGTTGCAGCATTAGCTACTAAAAGACATGGCCCCAGGTAAGCCAGGTACTCGGTGTGGACAATGAAAGAGGTTTTGTGTTTTTTGCCGTTTTATATAGCGCCGACTTGATTTATTGAAGCGCTTTACACAAGACCATATACTGATAACATGGAGGCACAGTGCCTCGGTTTAATCTACCAGCCCGGAACATCTGTGCAACATTTGAGAGGACAGGAATTTGTTTCAATTTTCCATTCAATCTGATAGCTGCGGTGCCTAGCTATCCTTTTCGCCTGCTCCTGTTTGAGCCCAGAGGTGAAAAAAAAAAACACACACATTTTCATTGATATACGTTCCATCTGTAACCGACGAATAGGGTGGCAGCAAGGCTTGCTTAACTTTATTTTTCGGGGGCAACCAGGACACTGGACCAATCGCATCCCTGCCTCGGAACTCCGCAGGTTTCCACCATTGACGTCCAAACTTAGGGGTTATCTAACATTGGGGCATATTATCAAGGCGGGCGATATGAGTTTATCGCCGCTTTTGCTGTAGTTTTAGGCCAAAAAGCGGCAATAATTTTATCGCACTATTAGCAAGCTGTCGCTAACAGCAGTTAGCGACAGCTTGTAGGCGATAGTGAGCGGTTTGGGGCCTGCTTTGCATGTCAGCGATATTTATCGCTATTGACATGCAAAGTGGGCGTGCCCAAACTGTTAGTGACTGAAAGCAGTCGCTAACATCGCTATCGCCTATTATCAACACAGGCGAAGCGATAAAAAAAATTGCGCTGAGTGCAAATATCGCCAAAAACTAACACCTGCTCAGACCACTTCTTAACCTGTATATCCAATGGGAGGTGGATATTCAGGTTAAGAGCCCATTAGCGATAATGCTTGAATTCGCTGCTATCGCTAAGAGCACGTTATCTCTGCGATGCACGGCGATAAAAAAATATCGCTAAGCTCATTTAGCGATAAATATCGCTAGTTGTTGATAATATTCCCCATTGTTTGCTGGCCTGGCCAATGGCATCTTTCTGAGTTGCTGACACTGTCAGGGGACTCGGACCAGAAATATAGCATTTACCTATTCCTGTTATAAATGATTATTCCGGCACGAATGAGTACGGTTTGTGAAGGTCCAAATCATATACAATTTCCACTATTGTCTCGAGTGAATTTCTGGCTGCTTATTACATTATAAACAAATGTTTGGATAAACGTGTCGCGCAGAATCTAATTTTCAATTAAAGAATGCGCAGGACATGTTTATCCAAGAAATCAAACAGTATTGTTAACTTTGAAGAAGAAAATACATTTTTTCTGAATAAGAAAATGGTACAAAAATGTATAATTACTAAAATAGATTCAAACAATAGTTCCTTTATCAATAGTGTTATTACCTAAAATAGGCCTGTCGGAAAATACTTTCTTATGACTCTGCAGTGTTCCTCCTGTTATTAAAATTCTCATGGAATTGTCCATTCACAGCCTATATATCTAAAGAAATTTGTCACTACATAACCTGTGTTTTTGTGGTAGACTCCTGCGAAGCCATCTTCAATACTATGCATAAGTAGGATTATATAACAAACTAGCCCAATTTCAATATTTGAGGATTAAAAAGCCATTCGAACTAGCTTTCAAAAAAGATGTGCCCCCTGAATATCGAAACCTCAATGTCAATGGAACACAGTATCGAGGACAAAATATTGAAAATAAAATCTTGACAGGTGAATCGAGATTTTCTATACCTAACGCCACTTGTATATACCTACATGGTACATATATCTTCAAAGTATGTGTATGTGGAGTAAGGGATATTAAATCTATACTTCCCTTTATGCACTTGCCTTTAGATATTTTGCCCCTCAATACTTGTATCACAATATTGTTTGGGTCAATGTTCAGTAGTACAACTTTCAATGAAAAATTTCAGACCCATGTGGGGAATACATTTTTCTGTCATCCTGAGTATGGAAAAACTTGAAGAGAAGCCAGCCACTCAGTGTGTGTTGCACTTAGCCCTCTCTCCAGGGCCATTCCCAAATGTTTTGAGATCACCCTCCTGTTAGCTGAGCTCGTTTTTGTTGGATTTCAGAACTCTACACACTTTAATACTGCGGTCCTGTGCTAAGGTGCTTATGCTCTCTCCTCACAGTAAAATTGGCTTACACACATTCGGCTGATTTAATTTCCTTGTAAATCTCCAATAAAGGGATATTACAGGTAGGCAGGGCCTTCAAATTAAAGGCTACTATTGGGCCTGCAGCACTAGATGTGACACCCACATAAGTAGCCTTTTAAAACATATTTCAGCCTTGCCATGGAGGTCTGTGTGCGCAGTTTTAGGCTGCCATTTCGACATGGACAAATAAACCTTTGCTTGGGCATAAAGCTTCCTTTTGAATACCTATAAGTTACCACTAGCGTAGACCTTAATCAGCCCATAGGGCAGGGAGCAGTGTATTTAAAACGTTTGAATTGTACTTTTGACTTTTACATGGCCGGGTAGTGAAAAACTATTTGTTTACTACTGCCAGGTCTACCTCTACGATTGGATAATACTAGGTTACCTCATTACATTTAATATGTGATGAATTTCACTTGGGGGCAAGTAGAAAATCGAATTTGGTCAGGGGCGGCTCTAGGCTCATGGCAGCCCTGGGCAGAGAGCGCAGGCAGGGGGTCCCAGAAGAGGGGGTCCGGGCAGGGAGGAGCATGGAGGCCAGTGAAGAGGGGGGGTCAGGGTGTTTGCCAGGGGCCGCCATGCAAATTTGTATCCATCCTCAGAGGATTATTATATTAAGGATATATATTGGCATGGTGGCCCCCTGGGGTTTGGTGGCCCTGTGCAGGTGCACAGCTTGCACATGCCTAAGGCCGCCCCTGATTTGGTCTCCAAAGAATCATTGTCGGCAGGATGGGCCATCTCGGAATTAATGGGGGGCGGAGCTGTAACCTACCACACTTGCACATTACAAAGACTCTGCCTCAGCACACTCACAAAGGGCCTCATTTACGATACTTTGACGCACTGCAGCGCATAAAGCTTTCCTGCTGCACTGCCATGCATCAAAATAAAAGGGCAGGAATGTGCTGTACCTACAAGATATGGCGCATTCCTGTCCATCTCCCTTGGGCTGGCGCACAAACAGCAGCTGTGCGCCAACGCAGACACCCTTGTGTCATTTCGAAAGGGTGTGTGCGCTGAGGGAATTATTGTTTCTGTGCAGGAAGGGACACCTTCCTGCACAAAAAGAATCATTAAGGGCATGTTCCTCTTACTTTAGAAAGAGGGAAAAACAGGGATAAAGTATTTCTCCGCGTTGCGCCTCCTAACGCCTTCCCTGGGGAGGCGTAGGATTCGGACACATTCTCAGATTTACAAAAAGTTGTAAATATGGGAATGCGTCATGTTCCATGGAAGTTTTGTGGGAACACCCACAGCAACACCCATGGAGTGCGCCTTTCACGCAGAGTTATGCATGAAACAGAAACACATTTACAAGGCCATCAACAGCCACGCAGGGTGACTTTACATGGCTGTGTATATATGGGACAGCCAATTGTGCTGCGTCCAAAAAAGTGACGCATTGGCAGCGCACTGGGCTTGTCAAGAGACCCAAAGGGTTTTACACCAGTCTTTTGTGCCTCCAGACAAGCTGGGGCCAGGGCAGGAAATTCCAGACACATCTGTAGAGGGAGGACTCTAGAAGTTTCTCCCACTTTGAAGTGGACACAAGGTATAAATAGTGGACTTTCTGACCCAACTCTACTGTGCATTCCTGGCCCTGTGAATACTGCATAAGAAGGATACCCTGCTGCCCTGCTGCGTGAGGCCTGCCCTGCTTGTTGAAAAGGAAGACTGGACTTGCACCCTTCATCGTAGGCTGAGGTGACCCCAAGAGTGAGCTGACTGACCTACTATTATAGCTACAGGGGAATAACAAGCTCCAGAAGCCTCCCTGCATCTGCCAGTAGACCTGCTGCCTGGCCCAGCAACTGGACCTGCTTGACCTCTGCTGGGGTGAGTTCTTGATCCACAAACGGTTCTCCTCAGGTCTTGAACCCTTGGTGTGGCATCAGTTAAACTCCAATGGAAGAATGGGAAAAATCCTGAAGTTTTCGGCTCTTCGCGACTGCAAATAGGCCAGTTTGTACCAAGATCTTGCTGCCTGCCAATTTGAAGCTCCGGTGAACCCGACTCTTCACGCTTTAGTGACCGCCAGCAGCAACTGGCAATGTGAGACCTGTACTTCACGCTACAGCATCGTGAATGTGAAGCTTCAGAAACAACCATCAGCAGGATGTTCACACTACAGCGATGACTGTCCAGGAATGTCTATGCCTGCTCTTTGAGCTATAGCAACACTCTCTCTGCTCTGTGCAGGCTCCTCCCCCGCAAACGGACAACTTCACACTGGACTTGAGAAGATGACTTTTTAAGCAGAAGGTACCTTGTCTCTGTTTCTAGCCCACACTCCATCACAATCAGTTCAAACTGACGTTCACCCTGTCTTGCACAATCAGATAACCGTGAGTGGGGCTTTGTGCTTCTAGGCACTATACCTACCTTAAATATTTGGAATTTCATATCTGTGGTTCTTCTGATTGGATTGTTGTCATTTTTGTGTCAAATAATTGATTGAAATGTACTCTATTTCTCTAAATTAGTTTGGGATTCTTCTTGTGTTGTGTTGTCACTTTATGACTGTTTGAATGGCTGCAGAAATACTGTATACAGGCCTCCAAGTTAAGCCTGGCTGCTTTTGTGCCAAGCTACCATAGGGTAAGCACAGGTTAATGTGAGGTTTGCTTGTATTTCACCCTGACAAGAATTGTTCTTGCTGCTTGAGTAGGGTTTCACCCCCTCACCTAGTAACCCAATGTCATACAGTGTGTATATAAAATTGTGTTCTAACCTCTGTTGGTGATCTTTTCAGAGACAGTCGTTGGATGGCATTGCCGTAAAAAGCAAAGCTCTCCCAAAGATCCCATAGGTGCTTCATCCGAAGCGAGTACCCTCATCCCCAGTGCAGTTCAGTCATCAGACAGGTATGGAGATCCCTGACATCAGTCTACGCTATATTCATTCTGTGGTTGAGGATGCTCGAGCTACACTTCAAGGCCCTTCACATATGTTACAAAACTGTAATGCACTGTAAAAACTGTAAAGCACTCACTTCGCGCAGGCAGTCACTTCCAATTGCTCATCCATAATGGTGATGGACTTGGGCATCTGGACATTGACTTCGAACTTGGGTAAAACTGAAATGTTAAAGAGATGTAGGTGTCAGTCCAGATGGTGAGGCTTCTGAAAGGAAGTCATATACATCAATGAATCAACCGAGCAATGCCCCTGTTCTCCTCAGTGCACTCAAACTGAGTTTCCTCCTCTGTGTACTCCAGTGTTCTTGCAGCATTTCTCCTACTACAGTATAAAGTAGTGTGCTCTTCTTCACTTCCCTCATTCCTACATTCTCTTCCATTCTTATGATTATTGTTCCACTCCTATATACCCTACTCTTCTGCTCTCCTCCTAGTCCATTGTACCATAGTGTTCTCTTTCTGCACGTCTCTCATTTCTATGCACCTTAGTGTTCTCTTTCAGCACTACTCACATTCCATTTTACCTTAATGTTCTCTTTCTGCAGTCCTCTCATTACTATACACCTTAGTGCCTCATTTATGAGGCCCATGCAGTACTTTTGCATTCTGCAGCATTTTTTTATGTACTGTAGTGTTCTCTTTCTGCACTCCTTCCATCCCTATGTACTGTAGTGTTCTCGTTCTGCACTCCTTCCATCCCTATGTACTGTAGTGTTCTCTTTCTGCACTCCTTCCATCCCTATGTACTGTAGTGTTCTCTTTCTGCACTCCTTCCATCCCTATGTACTGTAGTGTTCTCTTTCTGCACTCCTTCCATCCCTATGTACTGTAGTGTTCTCTTTCTGCACTCCTTCCATCCCTATGTACTGTAGTGTTCTCTTTCTGCACTCCTTCCATCCCTATGTACTGTAGTGTTCTCTTTCTGCACTCCTTCCTTTCCTATGTACTGTAGTGTTCTCTTTCTGCACTCCTTCCTTTCCTATGTACTGTAGTGTTCTCTTTCTGCACTTCTCCTATTGCTTTGTACCTTTGTGTACTCTTTCCATGTGACACCTATTTCTATACATCTTAGTGTTCTCTTCTGCGTTCCTTAAGTTTCCATATACCTTAGTTTTCCCTTTCTACACTCCTCTGGTTGTTTCCATGTACCTTAGTGTTCTCTTTCTACACTTCTCCGATTCCTATGTATGGTAGTGTTCTCTTTCTCCACTCCTGATATTCAAACAAACTGTAATCTGCACTCCCTTTTCCCTTGTACCTTAGTGTTCTTTTTGCACACTTCTCCTATTCCTATGTACCATTCTGCCATCCTTAGATTCCTATGTACCTTAGTATTCTTCTTCTGCACTCTTCCCAAACCTATGTAACTTACTGTTGTCTGTCTGTTCTTCTACCATCCAGTTAGACCCTAGTGTTCTCTTTCCTCACTCCTCCTATTACTTAGTACCTTAGTGTTCTCTTTCTGAACTCCTCCTATTCCTTGGGGCCTTACTGTTCTCTTTCTGAACTCCTCCTATTCCTTGGGACCTTAGAGTTCTCTTTCTGTGATCCTTACATTTTTATGTACCTTTGTGTTCTCCATGCACCCCCCTTCAATACCTATGTATCTTAGTCTTCTCTTCTATACTGCTCCCATTTCCATACACTTGTACATTTGCATTTGCTCTCTGGACTCCACATACTCAAACATACCTTTGTGTTCCTTTTCTGCAACCCTTGCATTTCTTTGTAACCTAGTGTTATCTTACCACCCTCCTCCCATTCCTATGTGCCTTAATATAATTGTTACAGCACGTCTCATATGCCTCTGCAGCTTAATTATCTATTACCACATTCATCAAAACCCTGCATACCTTTTTAATCATAATTAATTATTAGCATCAGAATGCACAGAAAGTCAGTGAAGGTAACAACACTTCCCAGTGAAAACCAACATATGTTGAGCTACAGAGTAACAATGTTCCAAGTAGTGCAATGCCTTTTCATAGGTTTACATTCAGGTGCTATCATATAGTTTCTTCAGACATCATGGGTGCTGTTATTGTTGAAACATGCATGAAACATTAAAAGACAGCATATACCCGACATGATAATAAGTTAATGGTTATGAATTGCTACATCTGTCCTCTGGTGTATAAACCAAGAGCAGTCAGTCACTGGTGGGAGGTGCCCACTTTTGCCTTAGGAGGAGGGAGAAGGAACAGAGAGGAATGCTGAAGGATATTAAGCATATGAGTTCTGAGAACTGCCTCTGTTCTTCCACCTCCCCGGCATGCAACCACCCTGTCCAATTCATGACTACGGTGCGCAAGAGAGAGTCCTCCATCACTTCTTCTGGGCACCCGCACTTGACAATGCATAAATTGAGGACGTTTTTGGTGTTTCTAGTTTTTGCCGCATCGCGAGCACTCAGGTGGGCTTGTCATTTTGATGTGGGTCTACAATCGCTCAATGAGTCCCTCACCCCCTATAGATGCGCTATAGGTTATTTCAGCTGCCACCCAATGCATCAATGCTCTCTGTCTTTTGGCCCGAGGAGGAGATGCTGCGTTCATCCATACCATACTTATAATGTGTTGGTCCAATAAAAGAGCCAGATCTACCAGCCAGGTCAACGCCCCTTATACTTTTGAATGAGCCGAGCAGACAGGTCTCAGTGGAATGCAAGCCAGGCATTCCAATGGCAATGGAGAGGAAATCTGCCACCCACCCCAATAGTGGGCGAAACAAGTGCAGGACCATGGCATATGGAAAACTCTGCATCCAGGGTCATATACCTGGGACATTGTGCAGAGGCATTAGGAAAGGTCTTACCTATTCTGTTTGGAGTAAAGTCTACCCTATGTAAGTCATAAAACTTTAGTGTTCTACTTTTGCACTTCTCCCATTCCTGTGCCATGATGGTGACTTGCTGCACTCTTCCCATTCCTTATACTTACTGTTCTCTTTCTGCATACTTCCCATTCCAAGATGCCTTAGCACTCTCTTACAGGACATCACTCATTCTAAGATATTCCAATACTCTCTTTTTGCTCTCCTCCCAATCAAATATGCCTTTGTAGGTGCTTTCTGCATTCCTCCTTTTGTAATAAAGCTTAATATGGTTTTTCTGTGCTCCTCTGATTCTGATATGCCTTGGTGTTGCCTACACCGCATTCCCCTGAATCATATTAACCTTAGAGTTCTCCTTCTGCAATCTACCTCTTCCTATGTACCTCAATATTCTCCTTCACTCCTCCCATCCCTGTGTTATTTTAGTGTTCTCTACCACACTCGTCACAGTCCCATATACCTTAGTGTTCTCGTGCTACACTCCTTGTATTCCAGGTTACCACAGATTTAGAAATTGGGTCTCTAGTTGGCAGAGGTTTGCACCCTATTCACGTAGGGACCATAGCTATAGTCAGGGTAAATCAGATGCACAACCTACATTATCCTGTGCTCACCCTCTGGCAGCTTGGCACAGAGCAGTCAGGCTAACTTAAGGTCTGCTCACCTCATTTAGAGACATATGGACCTTCAGTATGTCGATGGCAAAGACTCCTCAATCTCGGCATACACCTCTGGTGGCCCAATAGACTCAAAGCCATCGGAGGTTTTGACATTGTTCACCCACACTATTTGGAGTTGTTAATGTCTTCTGCTCAGTTCTTTCTACCACTGTGTTCCTCTTCCATACTTGAGGCATAGCTTTATTCCTTGAATCAAAAGACAACCAAGTTGCACAAGCACCCTCCACAAAGTTAATTTTCAAAGACGCATTTCCGTAGGATAATGGTATTGTTCCAAGGTTGTTACACCAACTTCAACCGTAGATTCAATCGGAGCTTCAAAATATGGATCCAAAAACAAATGTTTTACTTCAAGTTCTTTATTAATCAAACATAGTAAAAAGTTTTCCAGCTTTACACTGCCGACACGTGTTTCGCCCTCTCCAGGGCTGTTTCAAGGCTATCTTAGTTAGTCTATACAGGTCTGGCGTCGGAGAGGTCTATGTTTCAAAAGATACAAGTATGAAGCGTCAATATATATAAGTATGATAGCTATCAGTGCCCGGCAGTGGAGACGTGACGCTGGTGAGAACGAACGTAAAGACTTATCAAGGTCTTCTAGGAACCTTTACCCCAGTAAGACAAGAATCATCTCCACGCAGCGAGCCGTACTACCCTACAAAGGCATATCTCTACAACTGTCCCCATGTCTTATAACACTCTTCGTGGGGTCTAATATTCTGAAGGCACAAAGGTGGAACTTATATCTGAAATAGCTCGCTGTGATCACCACACCTAATAGGATCTTTAATATTGACGCTTCATACTTGTATCTTTTGAAACATAGACCTCTCCGACGCCAGACCTGTATAGACTAACTAAGATAGCCTTGAAACAGCCCTGGAGAGGGCGAAACACGTGTCGGCAGTGTAAAGCTGGAAAACTTTTTACTATGTTTGATTAATAAAGAACTTGAAGTAAAACATTTGTTTTTGGATCCATATTTTGAAGCTCCGATTGAATCTACGGTTGAAGTTGGTGTAACAACCTTGGAACAATACCATTATCCTACGGAAATGCGTCTTTGAAAATTAACTTTGTGGAGGGTGCTTGTGCAACTTGGTTGTCTTTTGATTCGTGGTACTTGCATTAAGTTGCATTGTTCAAACACCCCTGGTGGTGGGTGTTTTATCAAGTTCGCAGTGCACCTCTTTCTGATACTTCATGCATAATATGTTCAGTGAGAATAATCTTTACAGAAGGTGCGGACGTTTTCTCTGAGTGAGGAACACTACCACCAAGTTTTGTTGTATAGCTTTATTCCTTAGTGAGCTCTATAACCCAATAATGTTATCTTTACCTCAGCCGTCTTACTATATTCTTGCATTCTATTTCTACTCTAATGCTCTTAAAACATGCTCCTCCTACCTGCCTCTATATTCTTAAAAATTCTCTTAAATTCTCTCCATCTCTCAACTACCGAACATTCGCTTACCATACTGCTCCCATCTGTATACAGCTCAGTTTTCTCTTATGATTCTTGGTTATCTCTGTGTTGCCCAGAGCTGTTTTATTATACTGATCCATTTCTCACATAGCTCAGTGTTCTAGAATGGTTCTCACCTATTTCTCAATAATCAGGTTCCTCTTACCATACTAATCTCACATCTGTATAGCTTAGTGTTCTATTACAGTTCTTGCCAATATCTCTGAAAACAAGACATCTCTCCCTGTATATCTTGCATCTGCATATACCTCAGTATTCTCTTTTGTTTTCAAACATTTCTCAGTACACCAGAGCATTCCTGCCATACCACCCCCAGTGCCCTCTTAAAAAGCGCCCACCCATACCTCTGCAAGCCAGAATGCTCTTATCATATACCTCCAACATCTGTAATCCTCATCTGTTCCATACTCATCCCACCTCTATTCACCTCAGTATTTTTCTGCCATTTTCACTCATTTCTGTTTAACTCATAGTTCTCTTCCCAGACTTTTCTACTGTCAATGTTTCGCATTCTTCTCTTACGGCCCTTATCCTCAGCAGCTCACATTTCCGTCGCTGTATGCCACCCTCCTCCATCAGTGTTCTGAAACAGCTCTTGCATATCTCTTTGATACTCAGGCCTTGCTTATACTCCCTCTTACATCCATATTTATCATTGGTCTCTTCATCCCTTATATCTATATCACTCCTGGTACAATCTCTGCATTCCTCTGGCTTCTTTATGCCGCTCGCTGAGTTTCCTTATGGTGCTCACCCATCTCTCTCATTAGAACCCAGAGGATTCTTACTCTATAGCCCCATACCTATTTTCCCCAACATACCCTTCTCATTCTCATGGTTCTCGCTATCACTCAGAGTTATGTTACTATGTGCTTTCATCTTCTATACTCTTCAGTGTTATCTTTTTGTTCTTGCCAATGTCTATGTGGCCAGAGTTCTTTTACTGTTCTCCAATTGCCTTTATATATCTTAATGTTCTCTTATGGTTCTCACCTTTATCTCCATTTCTCATAGTTCCCCAACCATATTCCTCCTGCCTCTGTGTTCCTCAGTGTTATGCTACTCAACATCCAAGATTTCTTTTATTATAGGCATCTCACTTTTACCTACCTAAGCGTTTTCTCACATTTTGTTCTTACTTCTTGATCTCTCAGAATTCTTTAATCATAATCTTCCTTCTTCTATACTCATTAGCATATTCATGTCCTGCTTACCGACCTGTTCTATGCTCCTCCCACCTCTATATTCCTAGTTTTATTTTATGGTTCTTGTTAATTTCTCTGTAACACACAGTTCTCTTATCATGATGCTCCCACCTCTATATTTCTCAGTGTTATCTTGTAGTTCTCAGTCATCTCACTGTAACTCAGTTCTCTTATCATATTGCCACAACCTATATTTACTTTAGGGTTCAGTTGGGGTTCTTGCTCACCTCTTTATAACACAGAGCTTTTTTATCATACTCTTCCCTCCTATATATACGTTAGTGTTCTCTTATACATCTTGCCCACCTCTCTGTAACTCTGTGTTCTCTTATCATACTGCTTCCACCTCTATATTCTGCAGTGCTCCTATATGGTTCTTGATATATCTCTGTACTTCAGAGTTCTTGTAGTATACTGCTCCCACTTCTGTGCTCCTTAGAGTTCTCTTGCAGATCTTACACCAACTTTTGTAACTAAGAGTGCTCTCCCTCTATATTCCTAGGTTCTTTTATGGTTCTTGCTCATGTATCTGTATTTAAGAGTTCTCTTTTCATGATGCTCCCACCTCTGTATTTATCTATTTTATCATGTAGTCTTAGTCATCTCTCTCCAACAGTTCCATTATAATATTGCTAGCACGTTTACATCCTTTAGTGTTCTGTTCTGATTCCTGCTCATCTCTTTTTAACTCAGAACTTTCATATCATAATTAGGGCTCCTGGTTTTATGGTATTTATATTTTTAACACTTCCATCTGTATTTATCCATATTTATTTTTTGTCCATTTTATTGGTAGTCATCCTTTTCTTATTTTATGTTTTGAGAATAAATGGAGTCAGCAAATGGAATATTTACACATTTATTTACCTGATAAACATGCACTCATACTTTGATGCCTGCCACATTTTAGCAAATTAAGCAGCCAAATATAACAAAACACTACCCTGACAGGTAAATGTTAGAATTACATACCAATATATGTTAACATGTACCTGTATTTAAGGGAATTTGATCCCGTTTTCAATTCCCCATGGTGTCTATCTGCTTAAGAGTTGGTCTAGAATTCATGAAGGATAATACAAATAAATACAGACAGGAAATAGGTTGTTTTCTGTCGGCATTTACCTGTAAAAATCAGTAAAAACTGCAAACTGGAAGACCTAATCAAAATCTTCCCGCCTAAATATACTTCAGTGTTCTCTTATGCTTCTTACTCATCTCTCTGTACCTGAGAGTTCTCCTGTTATACTGCTCCCACCTCTACATTCCACAGTGGTTTCCTGTGGTTCTTGCTCACCGCCTCTTATCATACTCCTGTCGTCATCGATAAACCTCAATTTTTGCTTACAGTTCTTGCTCACACCCTTATAACAAAGGTATCTTACCATATTCTTCCACAGTGAACATATGCTCCACAGTAGATCCTCGTTTCCTCTGCACGCCCACTTTGTATGTTCCCTGTAGAGGTTCTGAAGCCAAGGGGAACGAGAGTTGAACGAGTCCTCCCTCTGTTACTATGTCCCGCCACTGGCCCACACGGTTATTCAGCGGATCCTAAAAGGAGGAGAATATTAGATTAGTGTGCAACACGCCGTAAACGTGGAACACATGATGAGTCTGGACCTGACACTCCTCTCCCGCTGGGACTTGCAGTAGTTCAAATGATTGGGTTTATTTACAAGCCCATTGCGCTGCAGGTATGTAATTTTTTGTGACGCACCAGGGGCACATGTTGCTGCCATCTATTTTAAATGACATGTAAAGCCACCCTGCGTGGCTTTTTGGTGTCCTCATAAATAGGGCCCCTTTTCACGCAGCACTTTGCATGAACAGGGCATGCCATGTGTGTTGCTGTGGGTGTTCCCATGTAACATTCATGGCTTCCGCAGCATTCCCAGATTTACAACCTTTCGTAAACTTGATAATGCGTCAGAATGCTATGCCTCCTCAGGGGAGGCGCAGGGAGGCACCACCAGGTGATATGTTTTATTTTCTGCAGCACACATAGAAAGAGGAAATTACCTCCTGTGATTGTAGGAAATTACCTTGTGTGATTGTTTTTGTGCAGGAAGGAACAATCTCCCTTGAAACCATGGTGCAAGGGTGCCCGCGTTGGCGAGTGGCAGCCAATTGTGCGCCAGCACAGGGTAAAGCAAAAGGTGGCAACATATTATTGTAAATATGTTGCGTCCCTGTGCTGTGAAAGTGACTCAGTACAGCGCAGCCAAATGGCTTACGGTGCCGCCTTGAGTCACTTTCTTGTAGATAAGGTCCCGAGTTTCTCAGATTGTTACAGTGATGCTGGCCTGGGTCGTGTGCTCCTATGGAATGGGCAGCAGCTCATGCTTTGTATATCAGGTTCCTGAGTATTTATTGGTGGAATGCAACCACTGAGGGCAAAGGCATCCTTGTCTTCAGAGAAATCACTGAAAAGAGTGACACAGTGGGATGAAATAAATGAAATATTAAAATATTACCTCAATATATACCACAGGGAACTGGAAATCAAAAAAGAAAGAGAAAGGAAAATGTGTTATTATCCACACTTGGAAGGAGATAGTAAATATGAATAGTTTTTCACTCATCTACACAACACATGCCGTATACACTTCGGTGGAGTTAGGCATTGTACCCTTCCATGCTGCTACACTGATTTCCACCTCTTCCGACTCAAGCATTCGTGGATATTCTCCACAAACTAGACCACTTATACTAGAATGGAATTTCACTAATATATACATCATTCATTAAAAGTGTTGCAGCATGGTCCCATCTAATTACTCAGGTTATGGTCCTTGCACTTTCCAGAAGTGTCACTCATTCCTCCATCTGTGGTCCTCTTACTCTAGGAATTCTAACTGACCTCACACAATCATTTGGCACTTTTCTCCTATCTCTTGCCACAGACCCTCTAATGATGGTGTCCCCTCTTCTCTCCTTCGCCCCTGAGGTCCAATCCAGAACGGAACCGAGCATCTGAGAGACGTGAGAAGAGTCCTGTCTCTGACAGATACCCTATCACACAATGCTTCACTTTCCCTACAGTTCTCCTAGAGTTCCCATAGTCACAGTCAAAATCATCAGAGCAGTTTAACACATAAACAAAGAAGAGCACTGGGTATGGGGCAATAGCGACTGCACCTATCAATAATATGGTTTAAGTACTACCAGAGTTAGGGTGTTAGGGACATGAAGCTTAATACCCTTAAGCCTCCAAGGGAAAATCCCACAATTTACAATAGAATACAATAGTCCAGCACTCCATTCAAACAATAATTATTAATGAGATATCACAAAAATTATAATCCATTCAGCAGATCTTTATGTAAATGTTCTTTATTCAAATTCTTCTTAGGAATCACACGACCGTAGCCAACGCGTTTCGTCCATAAGGACTTCTTCACGGCGAAAAGGTGAATATTAGATATTATTGACTGTTCTTTTAACTTCTTCTCTTAGAGCGTGCTTTTCTTTGTTACGTTTATTTAACAACAAGGGGTGGTGATGGACAGAGTTTCTGAATTAAGCAGAATACTCTCACCCAGTCAAGAGATCAGGGCTAGATCCAACACCGTTTTTTAGCTCACTGCACCATCCCAGCTCAGAACTCTGTTCATCACCACCCCCTTTTCTGAATCGTTTCTTTGTTACATAGCCACCTAAAAGCTGTTTGTTGGTTACAAAGTTATTCTTCCTGATGGCTGGCAGTCTAGATTTAGCAGACGCTCACAATGATAGTATTCTAAGCCGTCGGCGGCTTTTCAGAAACAGCACGCGACGTTAGAATACCGCAGCAAATACATTAACTGAGATGGGCTAACGCCAGATATATTTCATTTGGAGCATACATTATATTTTGAATTACCTGAACACAGGGGGAAGAAGTTTTGGATAAAATTGAGGTTATAAGTGGTCACCCTTTGAAAAAAGATCTGGAGGATCGGTTAGAATTTATCATTTAAGAAATGACATTTCTTAAGGCTTCCTGGGCTACAGGGTCACGTTATTCACAAGAAGTGCCTGGCAGTGTCTGTCTACTGTAAGGTCAAGACTTTCTCCATCACTATCATAGCCTGTGTGGCAGCTTCTTTAGTTCATTGCTGTGGAGGTTCAAGGGCATAGCTAAGTCATGCCATTTTTTTAATAGTTGGAGAGATCATTGAACTTGGACACTCGTGGATCCAGGCTCTGTGTTTTCAAATGAAAAGGATGTCAGCACTAGTGGAACAGTAATGGTTTATTATCTTTCATTAGTTGGTAGACCTACCGTCTCTTTCTCTGGACGGAAGTCCTCATGCAGCGAAACAATACGGAACTGGACTGAAATAGAGAAAGGAAAGCATTAGCGCACGTTGCTACATCAAAGTTATCCATATCTAGAATAAACCTCTAGTCCTTAGCAAATAGGGAGAACACCATTTGTTAATTCGAGGATACACATTACTTTTGTTCCTTGTGTTATTCCGGGTGGGTGCCTCATTGCTTTACAAAAGTCACAGGTGTACACAGATTTAAGGTGAAGTAAGCACGTGGCACACTGTTAGCAAGTTCACCCCCACTTTTCCAGCATTCATGGTTGCTTCCTGAGAGAAATGCCTACCACTCTAGAGGGCCTACCCAGCACCAGAAAGGTTGGGGTAGGGATACCCAGAGAGATCAGTGTCCTTCACCTGAGATACCCAGGTGTGCTTTTGCAGGAGGTCAGCTATGCCCTCCCCTGGCATTTAAGTTAATTCTCTCTCCATGACAAACAATGCAAGTTGCACAATTTGCAATTGTGGAGTTATCTGCATTGTGTATGGAGTCAAGGATTCAACACATTCCCATGCAAATTACCAAACATCCCTCTGTGATGGGGCCACTGGGGATCTTATCTACATACAGCATTACAAAAGGGGCAGTGAGTCCTGTCTACCATCTTTGGTGGGGTTGGAGAATTTTCTCTGTGCGGGCTGGTGCTTTATCATCTCTGACATCCTCATGAGATTATTGGAAGCCCAATTCACCTACCTGATCTAAGCAGACCAACAACTCCATTTGCATCCTTTGTGTATCATGGAGGGTAGAAAAGCTGCTAACTGCCCAGGTATAGCATCAGGTGTGCACAATAGCTCTCCTCTGCACAAGAACCCATGGAGAACCCCCTCTCTCCCAAATCCACACTCACATGTCAGATTCTCTCCATTCACCTGAGGAGTGGGCAGAATGTTACAACATACCTTGTCCCTCTACATGTCACTTGGCTTTCACTGACTGATACTGACTGATACTGCTCCTCTGTGATGCTATTTGTGGACTTCCAGGGGTCAAGTCTGGGACTCTCTGCCACAGGTGTGTTTGTCTCTTTACTCACCTGTCTGCCCTGGCTTGTAGATGGGCTTATCTGTCTGTACGAAGACCAGGTTCTCTGAGGGCTGGAGTAGGACGTATCTCCTCCCGTGGAACTCCATGGTGTCTCCCTTCCCGTGGAGAGTGACGTAGGCTACCTGGCGAGTTTCCGTCTCAGGGACCTGTGACAATAAGAAATATCACTTGTTTAACTGTTTATCTTAAACTCAAAGGTAAATCAGGCCAATATTTCTGTACCTGGTCTACAGCAGCAAAAGACAAGGCCCTGAATCCTTTCCATGCGTGGGTGTTCCTCAGAGACAGATTGTCTCAGACTCACTGTGGGAGGTGACCCTGAAGACTGTCACATCATATGCATGCGTTTGCAGATAAAGTTTGGCTATAGGCTACTTAGTGATGTGAACAGTGTTTGAGAACTCCAGCACATTCTAGCATTGCATATTTCAGGTGGGGTCACATAAAGAGTCCATTACTGAGATGTACAGAGGTTTGGACAATTAGTGTGACAGACTGCCGCACATTAGCAATAGGACTTAGGGTGCCAATGGAGTAGGTGGAGCCCACAAAACTAATGTCCAATGCTGCTGTTGTGAGACCCACAATGGTGGACTATACAGAACTTCTCTGGTGCTGCTAGCTCAGCGTGTTTACTTTAGGGATGTTCAGTGCTGCATGAAGGACTGGCCAGCCAGATGTCTGAAAGTGGGTGTCAACACTTCTGCTTCACAATTCACCATCTTAGGGCAGACGAGGGACCCGTGGAGCAATGAGGCAGTTGTGTCCTTCGAGGAACATTCTGATAGTGATAGCTTTGAGTGGACTGGGGTCTGCAATTGACGCTTATGGTTTATCAGATTGAATGTCCATATAGAGTTAATTTACAAAAGGGGGTGGTGATGAACAGAGTGTCTGAATTGAGCAGACCACTCTTACCCAGTCCAAAGATCAGGGCTTGATCCATCACCGTTATTTATCTCACTGCCCCATCCCAGCTCAGAACCTGGCTATATGCAAATCAGTCTGTCCCTGGCCCAGTGCATCATGGGAACAGGGCAGACTAAACTACCAAGCCAATTCTTTACCAGAAAGGAGACAAGCTACCGGGGACCGGTTTCTGGCATTTCAGCCGTCTTCGGCCCGGCTTGCTTGAATCCTGATGGAGCAGTGAGAAAGGGACTCATGTCTGAGTATACCCTGCCACACCTATAGTGGCCAAAATCGATTTACAAAAGGGGGTGGTGATGAACAGAGTGTCTGAATTGAGCAGACCACTCTTACCCAGTCCAAAGATCAGGGCTTGATCCATCACCGTTATTTATCTCACTGCCCCATCCCAGCTCAGAACCTGGCTATATGCAAACAAACTAATTTGCATACAGCCAGGTTCTGAAACTGGGATGGTGCAGTGAGCTAAAAAACGGTGTTGGATCTAGCCCTGATCTCTTGACTGGGTGAGAGCTTTCTGCTTAATTCAGAGACTCTGTCCCTCACCACCCCTCGTTGTAAATATTTTTGTCCACCCTAAGCGTGGAAGGGTATTCTCAGATGTGAGACCCTTGCTCATTGCACCATCAGGATTCAAGCAAACCGGGCCGAAGACGGCTTTAATGCCAGAAACCGGTCCCCGGGAGCTTGTTTCCTTCCCAGTGTAAGAATTGGCTTCTGTAGTTTGGTTTGCCCTGTTCCCATCATGCACTGGGACAGGAACAGACTAATTTGCATACAGCCAGGTTCTGAAACTGGGATGGTGCAGTGAGCTAAAAAACGGTGTTGGATCTAGCCCTGATCTCTTGACTGGGTGAGAGCTTTCTGCTTAATTCAGAGACTCTGTCCCTCACCACCCCTTGTTGTAAATATTTTTGTCCACCCTAAGCGTGGAAGGGTATTCTCAGATGTGAGACCCTTGCTCATTTCACCATCAGGATTCAAGCAAACCGGGCCGAAGACGGCTGTAATGCCAGAAACCGGTCCCCGGGAGCTTGTTTCCTTCCCAGTGTAAGAATTGGCTTCTGTAGTTTGGTTTGCCCTGTTCCCATCATGCACTGGGACAGGAACAGACTAATTTGCATACAGCCAGGTTCTGAAACTGGGATGGTGCAGTGAGCTAAAAAACGGTGTTGGATCTAGCCCTGATCTCTTGACTGGGTGAGAGCTTTCTGCTTAATTCAGAGACTCTGTCCCTCACCACCCCTTGTTGTAAATATTTTTGTCCACCCTAAGCGTGGAAGGGTATTCTCAG
The DNA here is from genome assembly GCF_964263255.1 of Lissotriton vulgaris. Classification (NCBI taxonomy): domain Eukaryota; kingdom Metazoa; phylum Chordata; class Amphibia; order Caudata; family Salamandridae; genus Lissotriton; species Lissotriton vulgaris. The sequence goes on from NC_141695.1 coordinate 1,742,726,742, forward strand.
ATGTGAGACCCTTGCTCATTGCACCATCAGGATTCAAGCAAACTGGGCCGAAGACGGCTGTAATGCCAGAAACCGGTCCCCGGGAGCTTGTTTCCTTCCCAGTGTAAGAATTGGCTTCTGTAGTTTGGTTTGCCCTGTTCCCATCATGCACTGGGACAGGAACAGGCTAATTTGCATACAGCCAGGTTCTGAAACTGGGATGGTGCAGTGAGCTAAAAAACGGTGTTGGATCTAGCCCTGATCTCTTGACTGGGTGAGAGCTTTCTGCTTAATTCAGAGACTCTGTCCCTCACCACCCCTTGTTGTAAATATTTTTGTCCACCCTAAGCGTGGAAGGGTATTCTCAGATGTGAGACCCTTGCTCATTGCACCATCAGGATTCAAGCAAACCGGGCCGAAGACGGCTGTAATGCCAGAAACCGGTCCCCGGGAGCTTGTTTCCTTCCCAGTGTAAGAATTGGCTTCTGTAGTTTGGTTTGCCCTGTTCCCATCATGCACTGGGACAGGAACAGACTAATTTGCATACAGCCAGGTTCTGAAACTGGGATGGTGCAGTGAGCTAAAAAACGGTGTTGGATCTAGCCCTGATCTCTTGACTGGGTGAGAGCTTTCTGCTTAATTCAGAGACTCTGTCCCTCACCACCCCTTGTTGTAAATATTTTTGTCCACCCTAAGCGTGGAAGGGTATTCTCAGATGTGAGACCCTTGCTCATTGCACCATCAGGATTCAAGCAAACCGGGCCGAAGACGGCTGTAATGCCAGAAACCGGTCCCCGGGAGCTTGTTTCCTTCCCAGTGTAAGAATTGGCTTCTGTAGTTTGGTTTGCCCTGTTCCCATCATGCACTGGGACAGGAACAGACTAATTTGCATACAGCCAGGTTCTGAAACTGGGATGGTGCAGTGAGCTAAAAAACGGTGTTGGATCTAGCCCTGATCTCTTGACTGGGTGAGAGCTTTCTGCTTAATTCAGAGACTCTGTCCCTCACCACCCCTTGTTGTAAATATTTTTGTCCACCCTAAGCGTGGAAGGGTATTCTCAGATGTGAGACCCTAGCTCATTGCACCATCAGGATTCAAGCAAACCGGGCCGAAGACGGCTGTAATGCCAGAAACCGGTCCCCGGGAGCTTGTTTCCTTCCCAGTGTAAGAATTGGCTTCTGTAGTTTGGTTTGCCCTGTTCCCATCATGCACTGGGACAGGAACAGACTAATTTGCATACAGCCAGGTTCTGAAACTGGGATGGTGCAGTGAGCTAAAAAACGGTGTTGGATCTAGCCCTGATCTCTTGACTGGGTGAGAGCTTTCTGCTTAATTCAGAGACTCTGTCCCTCACCACCCCTTGTTGTAAACATATAGAGTTAAGGCCTGATTACAAAGGTAAATAAATGCACATGAGAAAAGTTACTAAAATGTACATTTAACACTCTTTCTAGGTTTAAATCTTGACTTTTATACTATTCTCCATTTCGAAGTGTAGATTTACATATCTTGTCTCCCTGACAGAGCCGCATACAACATAATTTACAAATGTAAAGTTACTGCTAATAACTTTTTACATGTATGTAGAGACATCTGCCACCATGGCAAGGAGCTCCCTTTGTGAAATTATAGTGAAAAATATTAACATTTACTATGCCTAAAAAATATAGAAAATATTTTAATATCAAATATAAATGTAAAACAATATAAATATATATTGCAAGCCTAGAACTATTAAAATAAAATGCTGCAGTAACTCATTAAACTAAATGTGTATATATTTTAATTAACTATTTAATGCACATTTAAATGAGTTAATGTGCTGTGGCATTTTATTTAAATTGTTCTAGTTCTAATATCTCTCTTTCTCACTTTCACTCTCTCTTTATATATATATCTAGCTATATATATATATATATATATATATATATATATGCATACATATGTGTCTGTGTGTGTGTGTGTATATATATATATATATATATATATATATATATATATATATATATATATATATATATATATATATAAATATTTTGGAACTGTGAAGTTTGTAAATATTAATCACATTGCTCTTTTGCGGGTGTGTGTTTGTGGTAGCCTCACCCTCCCTAAACACCTTCTTATGTCTTCCTACACCTCTCCCACTTTGTGGTAAGCATTTTCAATTTTCCAACAATTTCCCCTGGTCCCTTCCATATTTACTACTAAAGCTTAGGTTTACAAGCCTGGAGCTCACATTCACAGTAGCCAAGGTCTCTGCACTGAAGATAGATGAGGCGCTGATCTCTGCCCGGGGGTTATGGAGTTGCATTTTGTAGTACAGGAGCAGTCCCAAAGTCGTAAAATGTCATGCTCTACAAAGTGCAGTTTCTATGCAGATATAAGCTATTGTTATTTTGAATGTTTGGGTGTTTGATCTGTTGTAGCAAAGAGACATTTCTTTCTAGCTCAGGTGGTTCAAAGGTTAATTAAAGAAAACACCACAATGTGGCAGTGGCAAGCCTTTATAAATGTTATCTCATGACTTTTAGGTTTCTGTTTGCTCCATACAGGTAATAAACAGGCACTAAAGAGGTGCATCTTTGTCCAGACAATATTAATAGGTGTTGAAATTACAAAATGAAGTAATAATACACTGGCAGATTGTGCTGCATTATGTCTCCTAATTGGCCTTTTCTTGGTACATCATTTTGTCCACCGTGCTGACACCTCTGGCCGTTCATTGCTACTTCAACTCAGTGTCTTAGGTTATCAAGGTTATTAAACATAAGAGATGGGAGTCCAGCACCTGTGCTTTATTCATTGAGAGAGCACATATCTACTGCATGGAGTGGGTGTGCACTGAATGGAACAGGAGAGGGGGCTTTGGAGCAGGTGGGTGTTCAATAGACCGAGGTAAAAGATACTCACACTTCTGAGACATGTCTAGAGGTGGGAATTCAAGCCAAACGCCATGGATTAAGCTAAAAGGAGCGCACATAGAGAGCGTTTGGGTTGTTGCATCCAAAGTGAGGCATGGTGACATATTTAAAGAGGTGATGGCGTTCCTAAATGAAATCCTTTATGGGACCCTGTTGGCTAATGGAGCAGAGTTGATGAAAAAGAGGCTGGCAGAATGGAAAAGGACGAGAAGCAGCTGACCAGGAAGGGGGACCTGGGGTCCACGTGGTGAGGATTCACTTTGAGGGCTGGAATATCACTGAACATGGAAGGATAGGTGTGGTTATTTAGGGGGGTGTAACATGTGGCAATGTCTGCAGACTGAAGGACCTTCATCCAACATGAAGAGTCCTCATGAGGAGGCTGAAGAGGCTGAAGACTCAGAGGACTGTGTATCAAGTGGGAGCAGTTGTAACATCCCTGGAAAGACGTTTAGTTCAAAGTGCTTGAGGGCAGCAACCCAGAGAGGATGGTCTCGGTAAGAGGCGGGGTCTGATGAGTGGATCGGTTAACTAGTACAACTCTCAGGTTTCTTTAGATAGGAGCGATGGAGCCGTGACACGTCATATAATGTAACGTAGATCATTGCATGGGCACCTCTTTATGAAGCGCTTTTAATCCCAGATTCAAGGCCAAAGCAGGGGGTCAAGGGCAAGGCAAATGAATTGTAAGGGACAAACCCAACATTTGTGCTCCACTCTAGTCTACGACAAGGGGCTCCCACGTGCCCGCTGGCTCAAACGTACCTTAAGATCCCAGCAGTGCTCCAAGTCCTTCTCCACCACAAAGTCATGAACAAGGCTGACGTTCTGCGTCGGCTGCTCCAGAGTGATGCTCAGCCTGAGCGTCTCGTTCAAGTGCGTGAGGACCACACACGCCCTCTCCGTGTGCGTGCCATGGAGCACGGTGGGGACCAGCAGCATGTAATGCCTGAAGGGGATGCCACAGAGGCAACATGAAAATGGTCATCAATAATAATATGATAATAAGTGTTATCCATAAGTGTTATCCATAATAATGTTAGCATTAATAGTAGGAGTAGCAGTATCTAGCTATTACAAATAATATTTGCATAATAATGCACTACACCTATTACTATTTGTTAGTTTTTATTACGTATGTACTTCAGATAAATGCAAATTAGTGGGTGTGTGTGTTTCCTTCAAATCAACAGATATGAGAACCATAACTACATTTGCCAAGTTAACTGAATTAGTTAATCGATCACTGCCATGAGCTGCAGGTAATGAGGCTGACACCTGCCAAAGTCTTCTATGCCATTCACAACTCCATGGTCAATAAACTGAGTCAGTAGTGTAAGGAAACTTGAGGGGGCCACCTTCAAAGTGCATGAAGGCTCCCCCACAACCCAACACCTACCACTTTGGTCCTATACCCAGTCAGTGTTCTGTGCTGAGGGGGTCAATGGAGCATAGAGCCTCCGCCCCACACTGAGGAGGCTACTAAACTGATTTCCATCAAATTGGATCATAGTACCATCGGTCATGTTACAGCACTTAGAACAAATATTGGGATAAAAATGTTAGCTGAAGCAAAAACTGATAGTTTGGCAAAGCCTTATTGTTGGAGTGGACTCCATCCTACTAGGGTGCTCTTATGTTTCAATGGATATTAACTCCAGGGCCTACAGGCCAGCCTTGTTTGTGTGCAATGCTCTGTGCCGTGAGGTAGGATATACCATATAATGTATGCTAAAGGACAAACAAGTACATGAACTTGTGTCTCACACCTTCCGTGCCTCTAGCTGTAAGGGAGCCAGCGGGCCCAGTGGCCAAGTTCCTCCATTTACACTGGAAATGTGCCCAACCACTGATCTTTGAATTTGGAAATAACAATTTCTTCTAAAAGTCATGTTAGTCAAATCAGTCTACAAGCTATGTTGGTGTTGCCTGGTACCTGAATCCACAAACCAATGTGCACTCTCACAGTGACTGACTTCCAGTGGACCAAGTGTGATCCAAGCAATCTGTGAACACTTGACCTTTGAGAAGGAGAAGTGAATAAAGGAAGCTTCAACTTAGTTCATAATCTATAAAATAGTAAATGCCAGTGTCCAAAGTTTTTATCAGAAGCCTGTAGTTGGAGCTGAAGAATATAGGGATCACCGAATACCACAGATGTTTAGTTTGGATTTCACATGATGCCTCTTTTTACCCCACAGAATACAGACTATATTTTGCTCATTCTGGTTCCTTTCATCCTTGCTTTCACCCTTTCTCAGTGTTTGTCTTTCTTGCTCTTCTTCCTCCATTCCTGTTTGTGGTTTTCTCTTTCTTGCTCTGGATCAAAGTCTGATGAGGAAAAGTAAGTATGGCCCCCAAAATTGAGTACTGGTACGCCTTACCTGCAACCGCCAGCATAAATTAAGCACTTCTGCAATTAATATAAGTATTAGTGTTCTTTAATGGGATACTAAGTATCAGTGTAAATCCAAACTAATTATGTTAATATAGCCAGATTTGCATTAAAGTTTTGAACACCTACAACAACCCATTGGTTGACCTCCTACCGTCTGCAGTTCTCAAGCCATGGACAAGACCCAGACCATAGGTATTCTCTGCCAGGTAGCATGGCACTTTCACAATATTACTTATTTCACCTTCCATTGTGCAGGTAATATCAATATATAAATGTTAGAAATTGGGTCTATAGTTGGCAGAGGTATGCACCCTGTCCAAGTAGTGATATCAATCCTAGTTAGGGTAAGTCACAACACACCCTAAATTATCCTGTGCTCAGCCTCCCGTAGCTTGGCACAGAGCAGTCAGGCTTAACTTATTCCCTTCACCGCTGGGGTAATTCCCCCGCTGTGCTTGCGGGGTTGCCCAGCGCCCCGGTGCTCTTGTTGAGCTCGGCTCGTCATGCAGCGCGGTGGCGCTGTGCTCATGACGAGCTGAGCTTGTCATGACCACACCCGTTTTCGTGGAACATTTAGCACAGCAGGGGAATTATCCCCGCGTGTGAGCGCCACGGCGGTCATGACAAGGTCAGCTCATCATGAGCACGGCGCAACCGTGCCTCATGACGAGCTGAGCTCGTCATGAGCATGGGAGGGGTTAAGAGGCAATGTGTAAAGTATTTGTGCAACACTCAAGTCAGTAACACAGTGAAAACACCACAAAAAGACCCCACACCAGGTTAGAAAAATAGATTGTGAATTTATACATTAAACAAGACCAAAACAATCAAACTCCATCCAGTAGAAGTTGAGGTATGATTTTTTAAAGATCAAATGCAAGAATATCGCATAGAAGCAAATAGCGCTCAAAGAGTACGTTGGTCGCGCAAAAGTCAAAAGTTCAGGCTACCAGCGATGCGGTACAGGACCCATGCAGGGCCCACAGTGCAAAAGTACCTTAATCCTTGTCGCATCACAAAATGCATCGATGATCTCCACGCAGTTGAGGTGTTGCACCAGATTTCTCCACACTACCGCTGCAATGTGTCAGGTCCCTGAGCGAAGCAACGGTTGCAAAGTGCGTCAGTTCCAAATGTTATGCATTGGGTTTCTCCATGAGTAGAGGCGATGCATCAATCTAGTCCAGGCAGTGGCGGCGATGAGTTGGTTTCGGAGAGGTGGTTAACAAGCGATGTGGTAGTTCCGGGTGTGATGCACCAATCTGCTTCCTGTAATACGCGACAATGCATCAATTCTGCTATCTGAAACAAATCCTTAGGTCCACTTCCAAGGGATCGGGACCGGACGGCACCACTTGGCAGAACAGACTCACACGCAGATGAGCCCAAGGGTTGAAATCATAAGGGTCCAAGGGCCAGATGAAGGTCGCCCAATACCGGTCGGTAACGGCCGAAATTAGGCTGTTACCGTCCGGTATTGGGCTTTTTAGATGTAGGTGGCATTTTTTTAGGATTCGGTATTTTACCGAATCGGTAATTTAAGGATTCAGTAAAATACCGAATTCTTAACATACCGATTCAGTAAATTACCGAATCCAGGATGTAGGGAGCACTCAAGTTGGTGCATTCCTCAGTTAAGGATTTGTTATTTACCACCAACTACAAGTTGGTGGTAAATAATGAAAACCTTTGAAAAAGTATTTTTTTTGCTTTTCCAACAGTGCGATGTGGCAGACATACATGCCCTTGGGGCATGTATGTGTGCCACATGTGCACCCATACACAATTGAGGGGTGCAACAGGGTGTCAAAGTGACACCCTGCCACCCTCCAATGTTTTTCCCCTTTTACCGAATCGGTATTTACCGATTCGATAATTGTCATTCATTCCTATGGGCCTCTAGGCCCATAGGAATGAATGGCAATTACTGAATCAGTAATTACCGAATCAGTAAATTACCGAATCAGTAAACCGGTATGATTCGGTATTTAAGAATAGGTAAATTGAGATTAGCTACTTCTGGCCCCAAGTATTTTGTGTCTCTGACTAAGGCAGTAGGAGGCAAGCCAGCAATCCCTTGAAGTCACACTGGGTTCTAGTGATGCAGATCCAGTCCTAGTCATCCAGTCCATGGAACATCAGACAGCAGGGCAGCAGGGCAGCTCAGCAAGGCAAGAGCAGAGCAGTTCTTATTCCCGGCAGAGTAGTCATAGGTCCAGAAGTGTACTCAGTTGGTTGTGTCAGAGGTCCAGTAATTATACCCAGTTGTGTCTTGAAGCGAGGCAGACTTTAAAGATAAGTTTTGAAGTGTGCCAGGTCCCTCCCCGTCCTGGCCTGCCTCCAGACTCACTACAGGGGGTATGCAGCTCTCTGTGTCGGACCAGGCACAATCCTTTCGGGTGCAAGTGTCAGGTCCTCCTTCCCATCCAGCCCAGGAAGACCCATCAACCAGGTGATGGGCCATCAAGCACACTTAAGCTCCCTATGTGTGTGCCAGTCTAGAGGGAATCCACAAAGCCCAGCTGTCACCCATGCCAGATGTGTAATAGAGATAGTCAGAATGCATAGAATGATTTAAGTAGGGAAAATGCCCACTTTCTAATAGTGGCATTTTTAGACTTGCATCTTAAAATCCAACTTCACCACAAGCTGTGATTTTGAATTGTGAGTCCAGGGATACCAAACTCAGAATATATATATTGTCTCAATTGTAAATTACACTTATAAAATGTAATGAGGTAATTTTAATGTTAACTTATGGGCGAGATAGGCCTGGAGTAGTGAAAAACTAAATTGGGAGTTTTTCACTACCAAGACTTGTAATGTATAAAAGCAGATGTTGTGTCTTTTAAGTAAACTGCACTTTGGCCTGTGGGTTATGCAGGGCCTACCTCAGGAATAACTTATACGCAAAAAAGGGAAGGTTTAGGCCTGGCAAAAAGCTTTCCTGGCCAGGTTGACAAGGCAGTGTGAAACTGCATACACAGGATCTACAGTGGTAGGCCTGAGACATGGTTAAGGGGCTACCTATTTGGGGGGCACAATCACTGCTGCAGGCCCACCAGTAGCATTTAATTTACTGGCTCCAGGCACATGCAATGTGCTTTACTAGAGACTTATAAGCAAATTAAATATGCAATGAGCCAATGTTACCATGTTTTAGGGAGAGAGCACATGCTTAAAGCCAGTTATTAATACATTTCAACCACCAACCATCAATCCACTAACTATAGGTTTTGTGTCAATACGTAACAGACTCAAGGTTGGGGGTGGTCGCTAATACTGGACCTGAATGAATGTGACGTGGACTATGAATTTGAGTTAAGGTGGGGATATTAAATTGTCCCAGAGGGCATCTTTGTATACAAATTTAAAGCCAGCAAAAACAAGATCAGAAAATTCGAGGAGGTAAGTGAAATGAAACGTTGGGAGGAAAACCCCCCTAATGATGCCAGGTCGAACAATACCTCACACTCATTGGATTCAATTCACAAAATCATTTGCAGGCATATGGTCTGCCTAAGCATGCAACCAGCTCAAGTACAAGATACTCACATAAGTAATTGTAAATCCATGTGAACTTGGGGAACTTTCATAAATTCAAGAACTTGTGGGTATTTCCAAACTTTTTTCATATTCATTCCTATCATGGAAATGATAAATAGATTTCTGCAAGGGATGTGAGGAAATCTATTACCATGTTGGGGCAGAAGGGAAGGGGAAAAGGAAATGGAACAACCTAAAACGGATTGGGGTAGAGGGGAAGGGGTTTCTGATTTGTCATTGAGTAAAATAATTTCCCCTTGGATAAAAAAGTACCTTTGCACAAATCTGCATATTTCCTCCTGCTCAGTAATACACAATGTGCTCAACTTGCATGATTTGCTGATGTACATTTTTAATCAATTATGAATTTCCCAAAATCATACTTCTGATTCTCGCGAGCAGTGGCATCTTTGATCTTTAGAGTGGGGTCAAACAAGGGGCGAGCGATACAGAGATAAAACTGGTGGGTCACCTTCAGCGGACCATCATGAATGTTAGTTGATAGTATTGCATAACTCAATAAGACTCCTCTTTTCTACCTCAAAATGATAGACGTGTGAGTTTAATGTATGAGGAAGACATCCAGTTGAGCTTCCCAAGTCTTGCCCTATCCTTCTCCTGTCCCCTCTCCACCCGCCTTCTTTCTAATCCAATCTTCCTGATCTTGGGTGTCCATCTGGGGAGTTCAACTTGCAAGTGTATGTTGTGGTGCCATATAATCAAATACACAATTAAATAAATAACGTTTTCTTATTACAGGCAGTGACAAAAAGTATTATCATTTCTTTTGAGTACAGTCTGAAAAATGAGCGCTCTGCCAGGCAATGCTGATGCTTGTACTCTACCACTGTGACATCACAGGAAGGAATCCAACTCGTGGGCTGCCTTGAGGGCCAATAACCCACCCCTTTTCTACTAAAGAAGCCATCTAGGAGTCTAAGAATGAAGACATGTGGACGAAAAACAGCTGCGTCAAGCTGGCCTACGTTGAAAGCCGAATATGGATTGGGGTGAATTAAGTATTTCAGGAGACTTGTGAGTGACCTTGCGTCAGCCCTATGAGCTTGTCAACAAATGTCCTCACAGGGTAGTTAATTCATTTAGCTGGAAATACTTTGTGTGACGCCCAATGTCACACTGTGGGGCATATTATCAATCCCTTTATCACTGCGTTATCAGCACGTTTCTGCCGATAACGCGGCGATATTCGCATCGCCCTATTATCAAGGTAGCGTTAAGGCAATTAACGTGGCTTAAAGCCTCATTAATTGGCTTAACGCTGCCTTGGAAATAGGGCCCCTTTCACGATAAACTTATTGTGAAAGGGGGCGTGCAGTGGGAGTTGCAGTGAGCATTCCACCGCAACACCCATTCACTTTGACGCTGCCACCTATTATCAAGCTTGGCGATAATAGGTGGCAGCACCGAACTTAAGAACAGAAAAATCCCACAGGTATATTCACAAGAACGTGTGATAACTACCACAAGAGTAGCGTAATGCAACTTTCAACATCGCAACCTATTGCGGGAAAATAACCCTGTGTTAACGTGGAATTCACAAGGCGGTAGCATGCTTTAGACACCAGATAACGCGACAAATCAACGCCATGCTGCAAAAATGCGATAAGCGAACACAAAAAAAATGCAATGAGGCCAACCGCTGTACAAAAAGAAGCGAAAATCAGCCACAGGCCTGCAAATCCCACGCTTCTGGTGGGACAATACACCATAAAAACCCCAGGACAAATACACCAGAAACAAGCTAAAGCACGTAGCAACATGGATGCACCCTGATCCAGCACAGAGGCCAACTCGAACCCCAAAACCCCCACAGAATACCAGCAAGGAACAATGGGGTAAGGGAAGGACAAGGAGAAGAGGGAGAGGAAGACGGGGTGCACACCGCAGGAAACCAAGACTAGCCTCACAGAGGTGACAGAACACTACCAGCAACTGACCCACAAGCAGACCACCTGGAATGCAGTCAGAGTGCAGTCAGAGTGCCGAGGAGGCCAATCCAGGATGCCAATAGGCGACGGCATGACGTGACAACCTAAACCAGGTACCAACCCGCTGCCAACAGGAATGTAGCAACGGCGACAGGAGGTGGCAGTCCAGCACCACAGGAGGAGCTGGAGGAAACCCAGCCCGCAGTCATCAGTGTGGAGATGGTGCAAGGAGTAGGGAGTACAGACACAGCTCGAGCGGACCTGACACAACACCAACAGGGAGTGCAACGAACAGGGCCTGGGGGAAACGCGGGGAGATGGGCACAATGGCATACATGAACAATGAGGCATAGCACAGTACGCACCCACAAACACCCAGAATCATGTCTCACATCCACTTGGCACACTACAGCACATCCACATTGACGACAACATGGAACTAGGCGCATATCAGACACTGCAGAACAGAGGATACAAGTGGCTCCGCACATGCACCAAAACATGCCCACAACAGCTAACACAGCCGGTCACAGTGAAATAGAAATGTACACGTACGATCTCAAATTCGTCATGTAGTCAAAATGTACACTTACCCGCAGACGAAACCAGCCCCCCCAAACAATCACAATGTACACTGCCATACAGTCTGCATGCAAACTAGCACAATGCACCAACATATATGTCAACACAAAGGCAACACGTACCTCCCCTTTACATCGTAGAGGAGCACACAACACCTGCAGCAGAGCACATAATACAACACATCAATGATGCAGGAGAGGACCACCACACTGTCGACACCGACGCCCTACAGCAGCACATGGATATCCCACTCAACCCCCCACCAGGACCCGCACAGCCAAGCTATTCAGAGGAGAACACTGAGCCTGCAACAGACCACATAGCAGAAAGCACCCGCAAGCACAGCTGGCTCACAACACTTCACCCACCCACACATGGCACCCAATGGCATGTGTCAGCACGCCAAAAGGAGGTGGCCCAACAGGTGTGGGTGGGAGCCGAACCCATGGAATGCAAACCAGGACACACACATAGGGGTTTATCACCCTTCAGGGCCCACCCACACCCCACTAAGGAGACCCACACTGCCATAGAGACACATGCAGATGCACATTCACAGCAGAGAACCACACCCAGGGGTGCACAAATAGCAGTCACACATCCATGTTCGCCACTTCCCTCCCGAATTGAGTGGGTGACGACAAAGCTACATGTCCAAGCCCCAACCCGCTGCCTTCGGTGACATGTCTGCATCCGATGTGCACAGCACAATGTAAAGTCCAAGGGCCCAGGGCCCACATGCATACTACAAGACCACAGGGACACACCCAGAGATCATGTTGAACTGGCTACCGGCACATGCGTCTGGCCCCTTTATTGGCAGGGCCACATGTACAGTGACGCCTGTCCTGGATGTGTGTGAGGTGAGTGTAAGCCAACCCCCACGGAATGTCTGGAGCTGGCAACCTCTTGGACATTGGACACCAGTGCAACAGAAACGGTAAACACATGCAATACAGGGTCAACTGCTGAGCAACATGGGGTGAGTCGGATAAAGTCCAGAGGACAGCCAACATGCAAACAGAAGTGTCCGAGAGTTGCAGTGCACTGGGCTGTGGACACTAGAGATGAGCCTGCTCATGTGCAGAAAAAGTCTTGGATTGTGTCCCTTCTACACATTCCTGATGCAGATGCAGTAGGTTGTGGCAGACCTGCATCATCTTCACCATCAACGTCTCAGGCCCCCACACTGTTTGAGGTGGCATACCAGCGCAACCGCTCCACAGCACATAACACATTCAGCAACAGACAATGGCTTGCTATGCACTGAGTTACTGATACCTGGAGTGCTGAGCAGGGAATCAGGCCGATGATGGCATCCACGACAGCCCTGAGCAACCGTGAAGTCTGTCAGGACCACCGCTTCAACTCTGGCAGATGGCGTTTGGAGGTGGTCCTTGCGGTGGTGGCGTTTGCCTCCTGCGGTGATGCGTCGTCCAGGCTGGTCTGGACTCGCTTTGGTGTGTAAGCCCTGGAGGCTGCGTACAGCGCAAGGCCACAGAGTCAAGGCGTTGATGACCCCAAGGCCTACGCCTTAGCGGCCAGCCTATGTCTCCGGAGAAGGGGTACCAGACAGGACCAGCACAGAGTTAGTGGCACCGGGTACACTGCTGCCGGCACAGGCACTCAGCCACGGGACATTGACTTGCGGTGCAGTCAGATGGGCCATGCGACCTGAGCGGGTAACCATCATTGTCCGAGGTGTATGTTTCGGAGTGTTTCAGGGGACAGTGGAAGGTGTCCTCCAGGGCAAGACGCTGAAAGGTTTAATTTTATCCAGAAGCAGCAAATGGAGGAATGGAATGCCACAACCTGTTGCCACCACCAATTCCGTATCAGCTACATTGGGGTGAAAACAGCTCCCTAGTCCGTAGGCTCAGACACCACCACTGTTCGCACAGAGATTATCCATGATTGTCGGGGCACAATCTTAGTGGCACCGGGACCGAGTGGGGATGCAGTCTGCAATGCCGCTACACTGATATGAACTCCGCCATTGGTGAATTATGACTCTGTGACCTACTGGACCACAGTGTAGGCCGTAGGCAGTGGTCAGCAGTGGCCCACAGCCACATGTCTTTGGCTCATGAAGCACTGCTCTAGTAACACCAGGGGAGTTGTCGGTAGTGTACAAACACCTCCGTAATGATGATCCTTTTCTCTCTGCCAAGACAAAAGGCGACATCCTCTTAGGCCTCTCCTTGCGTGCAATAATGTGTAATCTGCCTTTGCATACTCTACGTTCAGTTCCAAATCTGTGACCCACTTGTACACAGCCTCGGATGAGAGCAGTGTAGGCCGGAGCCAGCGGTCAGGGCACGGGCCATTCAGCGAGTATCGCCGGGATAGGTTGGTGGCCTCACTGGCCTGCGTAGTTCAGGTTCAGTGGCACCACGTGTTCAGTCACCTCTGTGACTGTGACCCGATTTTCATCTGGACTGAGTCGCATCGTCCTCTTACTCCTTTATGTGCGACCACTGGTGTGGACTCAGCTATTCAAGATTCACGACTAGGTGCTGGATGTGAAATCTACTGGTCCGCAGGGTAGTCCTGGTCCCTCACCCTCGTGTCGCCGGCTGGCGATGGACAGGGTTTGTGGCAGCACTGCTCGCCAGATGGCGTTGGACAGCGTTTGTGGCAGCATGGCTCGCCAGATGGCATTGGACAGGGTTGGTGGCAGCACGGGTCTCAATATGGAACTATGCCTCACTAATTGGGGGCTCTGGAGCTGTGGCCGCTGACCAGGATTTGGAGTCACTGCCATTTAGGAGCCAGGACACAGTTTCACATATAGGACCCACTGGGCCACAGAGGACACCGGTAGAATATGTAAACAAGAAAGGAGTAATGTGGGCCAGTGTCGGAGGGACAGCGGTGGTCTGGAAGGCTGGACGGGTTGCAGGCCTCGGGCTTGGAGCTTACACTGGCAATGGTGGGCCCTTCTTGACACACGCTGGTGTTGGATGCTGATCAGTGTGGCCTGGCTGTGCAGGGTCGGACCTGACGGGTTCATGGTCCAGCGGGCCAGGGTACGGCAGGCACACAGTATCTCAGGCAACTCTGCTCTTGAGGATGGCGTGGGCCTTGTGGTGGGGTGGTAGGTGACGCCCTGGCAGAGACGTTGGGGTTTCTGGAAGAGGACCTCGGCCGGGGCTACATGCTTTTTATTCACACCCTGAAGCTGGCCTGGCGTACATCAGCCGATCCCACTCTGCTGATGCTTACGGGGGGCGTAACAGGAAACATTTCCGCAAGGAACCCCACTGGCTAGGGTGACATGGTTGCGTCCACTGTCCACTACACTCCATACACCAGAGGTGTATGTTGCTGTGGATATGGGTGTGTTCTGCATATTGCGGTCTGTGCAGCACTTTCCTTTCACTCTTGGCATTGTGTACTTTCCCAATCATGGTTCTACTGCATCCTTCACACATGCCTGGTTGCCACCTCTCCCCACATTTGTCTATTGTGTGGCTAAGGTGCACTGCCGTTGATTGGTCATTTTCACGTCTTGCCCAGGTTACCATTGTAAGTTGTTCTACTGTGTCTGGTGGGTGGGCATGTTGTGGTGCATGTTGGTTGTGAATTTGTGACGTGTGCATTGCCAGAGTTGTGGATTACATGGTTGTGGAGTTGAGGTGAGTGAGGTGTTAATTTGGCACTTGCCAAGGGGCTGTGCATTTCCTTTGGTGCCATCTTGGGATTGCTGGTTGCTGATGGACTGTCGGATGGTGAAGGGATCATGCACACTGGCTGTGTATTTGGAGGCGACATTGGTGAAGGTCCCAAGGTGTTGTGCAGTTGCTTGCACATTAATGTGTGATGTGTGCTTCCTGTTAAGGTGATTGTGTGCTGTGTCACCAGGGGGCAGAAGTGGGACATATGTGCAGTGGATTGCCCCCAACATGTGCGTGCATCCGGCTATGGCATATATGGTCCTTGCTTGGTCACCAGCGGATCCTGCTCATTGTGTTGGCCGTATGGGGCCTGGGGTGTCAGGGTGATGGCGTGGGAGACTTTGATGTGGCTGGCTGTGAGACTCCGCCGACTTTGGTGGATGTTGGTTGGGGTGTGCCAGGGGCCAACAGGTGCAGCACAGCCAGCAGCTTGGTGTGGGGTGGGATGTTGGTTGTCTGCTGTGTTGGGGCTATAGGCCTGTTGTTGGGCGATGATGGCCAGGATGCATAGGATGGTTGTCCCTTTCAGCCTGTAGTGAACAGTGACATTGTCAGATGTTGTGCCTGTGAGGCCGGTGCGGTTCCTGGGGGGCCGCTGTCTGTGTCTGCGCTGCCTCTGTGGTGGTCCGGGGGGTGCCAGGTGGGTGTTGTGGCCCTCTTGGGTGTCCGGGCTGCATGATGTGTGGCTCTATGGCATCTGTTGCCCTTCGGATGATGCCATGGGCTGGGCTCCCTCTTGTGGTGCAGGTTGTGGTCCGACTTTACACCAGGTCAGAGCAGGTGTTAAATTCCTGCTGCTAATGCGCTTTATCTCGTGGTTTGTGTTCGTATTGCTGATCTGTCTGGTCGTTGTGAATGTTGAGGTGTGGTGTTTTCGCTGCTTTTGGCACTGTAACGCCCACTCTGCATCTCATTAGCGATAGTTGCGGGGGGTCTCTGTGGCGATGTTTTTTGCGGCTGCTATCGCGGGAAAACTGGTGCTGTGGGCTGTTAGCACCAGCTTGTGAATGAGAAGGTAAATTTATCATGACTTTGGCTGTGATAAAGTGCTGTTAATTCGGCGATAGCTCCTTGTGAATATGCCCCTGGTCTTAAAGTGGCAAAACGAGTAGAAATGCTTTATTTCTCCTCGCTTTTGCTTTTTTCATGTGTGCTGCCTTATGAAGCACACATGGAAAAAGCAAATGCTGAGATTTCTTTATGTAAAGGAAGGTGCCAATTTGTAATTTACGTGTGTGCTGCATGAAGCAGCACACATGTAAGCTACAAAATGGCATTTAAGGTTTGTTTATGTGCAGGAAGTAACTCCTTCCTGTACATAAACAAACCTTCCCCGCTCGCAGACACCCTTGCACTCTGGTGCAAGGGTGCCTGCGCTGGTGATAAGTTGTAAAACTTATCACCATCGCAGGGGGAAACGCTAGGCTGCAGCATATTCATGGTAATATGGCGCAGCCTAGCGTTTCCGAAGTGGCGAAGAGAGGCGTTAAGCCAGCACCTCTCTTCGCCACTTTGTTGATAATATGCCCCCAAGTTCTTAATGCTCCCTGGTCCCCAAAAACTTAGCCTCACCTCCCACTCCCCCTCCATACTACCGTCTCACAGTCCATACCCACCCGCCTGTGTTTGGACTATGACCAGCATCCCAGCAGGAGTTCGTCCTACGGGGCGTGCAGAGCCCTCTGCTCTCATCCAAAATCCGCGTCCTTCACTCTCAGCCAAAGCAAATGTTGCTTCACAGTGGCCTTGGCCAAACCTGCGGTCAGGTGGGCGGAGGCTGGCGGTCCTGTGTGGGCTGGGGGTGCGAGATAGGAGAGGGAGGCCAGGCTGGGAGGCTGAAGAGAGGTCTTCCATGTGCACTCTCATGGAGGGGCAATGAGGCAAGGTGCTTTTAAAAAGACAAAGGCAATCCCAGATCTGGTTTCTTCTTAAAACACATAGGAATCGTTTAGAGGTCGGCGGAGTGGGCATGCGCACTAGGACGGTTACTGCGCATCTTTACCAAACGCACAGTGCTGCCGTCCCAGTCTACCAGACTGGGTGAAACCTTGACCTGACAGCCAATCCACCACAGGACCACCACATCACAAAGGCAGTTTCTTGACATATAGAGGGTGGGGTAATAAACATGCATTTATTTAATTGACATGCATGATGTGGCAGTCTGGGGTAGGGAAATCATAAAATGGAACACATGAGCAGCGAGAAATCTCCCAGTGTGTCAAGAGTCTCAAACACAAAGCATTCCCATTGGACAGCGGCTGATGGACTAAAGAGGTAAACAATGCGTAGAGGCGCCAGGGCACAGTGGCATCAGAGGGCGAGTACGAACCACCGTGAGTCTCGAAACAGTCGAATGGAGAGAAAATATATGGTGGATATTTATGACTTTATAGTTTTTCACCATTCGTATGTAAAGCCTGTGCCACACAGAAAGCAAGCCCCTTAAACTGCGCATAACGCACTGGATGACTACAGAGGCAATATAATGTATATGGTGCATTTCCCTTGTTTGCACCGGGCACACCTTTTAAAAGATGCACCTGGCACAAACAAGGAATATGAGTGGTATTAGGATAAAAATTCTGCCCCTAGGGCAGCCACAAACTTGCCCTTGCCTGGGGGCAGCGCATTCATGTGAAAAACTGGAGCAGCTGCTTTGAAGCCGCTCCATGTTTCAGGATGCAGGTGGCAACCCGCCTGCACTTTTAAGGGGATTAGAGATCCCCTTGCAGGTGGGGGCAGTGGGGGACTGTACCCGCCTGCAAGGGGATGTCTGGGGGGTCCATGGGGTCCCTCTCCATCACAGAGTGCTCCCATCAAGGGGCACACTGACAGTGTGCCACCTTTTAGGTGTCACATTGTACCTCCTGACAGCTTCTTTGCCTCTGCAATACAGCACAGAGGAAAAGGGATTCCCTTTTTTGCATACACCCATGCCCCCAACAAATGAGGGAACGCCCTCTGATGATAGCGCGGGTGCTTGGTTTGCACCAGCGCTATCGGTATTACAGAAGGGGATGCACAAGCTTCTGCGGCCCATTCTTTAATACCAAGTTCTGCTGGGGCAGGCAAAGCAGCGCAAATGCCTGTTGCACCCCGGAGGCACTTTTGTAATATGGCCCATGTTGTATGTGAATTAGGGGTGGGCGTAACTCCGCTGAATCTCGCTAAGTTTTAATGTAACTCTGAGAAATTCCACAGGGTAAACCTCTGCGAGCTACGCCCATCCCCTAGTCAAGACCATAGTTACTTTGTTCTGCAAGAGCAGATCCATCCAGCATGGCACCAACTGAGCAGAGGGTGCTTTCCCTGGAACCGCAGGGTCCACAGCACTCAATGCACAGATATCCCCACAGGGTAGTTGGGGATCTATAAACCTGGAGGGCATTGTCCTCCAGTGCATCAGAGGTCACAGCCTCCAGGATGCCCAGCGATGTCCTTATCAGTTGTGGGATAAATACTTGATGCTGTTTTCTTCACTAAACCTTGAATATGTCATGCTGTGTCTTCAGTTTATGAACTGCATTTGAGTAGTGTTGTTTGCCTCACTATCCCCAGTGCATAAGTAATGCTGTATGACACATAAGCATTGGTGGAAAATCCGTTGCGCTCGCGGATTTTCGGTAAATTCGCAATGCGCGAACTCTCGCGAATTTACCGAAAATCCGCAATTTCGCACGCAGCGGATTTTTTTGCTTGGTGATACAGTATTGCGGCGTGCGGCGTTCACTTACCGTCATTCAGCGTTTGCCGAGTTGTTTTTCTTGATATTTTGCGAGTGCTGCGCCATTTTGGATCTTGCTGCGGGATCCCGCTGGAGTTTGGCGACGCATCGCGAGAGTTCGCAATTGCGAACATGTAGATATGGCAGGCAGCAACAATCTCGCACTCGCGAAATTACAAAATTTGCAATTCTGCACAAGAAATCCACCAGCAAGCAGCATAAACCTTCTGAAAATGATGATTTTTATCAGAATACCTCCTCAGGTTGACATTTGCCTGCACTTTTTTGGATTTGAGGCCTTTTTGACTTTTTTTGGATCACTTTTGGATTAGAAATCAACTTTCACAAGTAAGTTTGTTTGGGGCATTACAGTTGCTGTTCTGCAGAAAAACGAGTTTTGCAAAACTGAAAGCACTCAGCAGGTGCAAAAGTTCAAACTCATCATTAGTAACCATTCCCTGTAGTGCTTCCTGAGGGGCCCCTCCAGAGTTCAGTTGCCTACGTTTGTTTGGGGCATTACAGTTGCTGTTCTGCAGAAAAACGAGTTTTGCAAAACTGAAAGCACTCATCAGGTGCAAAAGTTCAATCTCATAATTAGTAACCATTCCCTGTAGTGCTTCCTAAGGGGCCCCTCCAGAGTTCAGTTGCCTACTTGCAACTATTCTATGACCCTGCTCTGACCCTCACAGCAGGCTCATAGAATAGCTACAAGTAGGCCACAAAGGTCCTGGGGAAAAAAATTGCACTGCAACAGAAAGCAAATTACAGATAAGGAAGCAGGTGCCAGACAGGAAGTTTAAATTCAGTGACACATTAATCAACCCCAAATAAATTCATGTCAGTTGAAGCAGGGCAGGGGTGCTTGCTTTCCCCCCCATAATCTGCAGTGATGAATCAGAGGGTGGCAGTGATTTACCAGAGGGTGGCATGGGTGAATCAGAGGGTGGCAGTGGTGAAACAGAGGGTGCTGTGAACCTGTGATGATCAACCAGACGTAGAAACAACAAAGTAGCAACCGTTGCGAGCCGACAAGTAAGTTTGCAATTGCGAACTTGTACAAAACCCTCGCGAACTGGCAGAAACCCTTGCGAACACAAAAAAATAAAAATCTGCACGTTTCGTGAGAGATTTTGCGTATTGCGAGTTCGCAAATACGCAAATTCGCGAACGCCAGATTCGCAAAATTCGCCCATGCTTAATGACACTCCTCATCTCCAGTACATTTCTGTTATAAGGAACCACACTATCTTTCACTTGTGATTATGTAATGCTGTGTGACAAAGACCATCACCTGTACATGGTGGAGATTAGTGGCCCTTTTGGACTCTGGATGCCTTTTACCATGATGGTGGCTTTATTTTGGGCGAGCTGATCATGTTTTACATACCAGCCTACACATACTTCTTCCTAGGTCCTTCATTGAAGCCTGGTGGTTGGAAGAGACCACATACCCATTCCTTTGGGTAGAGCAGGGACCCCTCATTCACGTGCCAAGACTTGTCTCTGATTTCAAGAGACAGTGGTCCCTGAATTAGTGCAGAACATATATACACAATGAATATAGCCTCAGTCAGGACTATATTTTAGCACATGTCCAGCCGGACAAGGGCGATTGTAATATGCAAATTGGTTGAGATTAGACAGAAATGCGAGTCAAATAAGAGTGGTATACAAGCCTGTATCTGTGAACCCACATATCAAACAAAGAAACAAAGTAAAAGACTCAGGCAGTTTGTGGTTGTTTCTATAAGGCAATACATAAATTGAGAAACAACAATTATGGGAAGGTCACCTTTACACAAATTGTATTTACAAAATCACTGTGTATAAGGTTGACACCTGTGTCGATGGCGTTTCGATCCTTTACAGAAAGATATAGGATCATCATCAGGACTAACAAGATAAAGTGCCTGAGAACAACTGCATGTTTTTTACAGTATATTTACACATAGAACTGAAGAGCTAAACGTATGCACTTTATGAAAGATAGCTGGAGCTTGAGCTCTGTGTAACACAGCACAGAGTAGGAGATCTATGTGAGATAGCTCAGTTCACGGGCTCTATGTGACACCAGTCTGTGCGTGGGCTCCATGTGACACAGCTCAGTACACAGGCTCAGTGGGACACAGCTCAGGACACAGGCTCAGTGGGACACAGCTCAGTACACAGGCTCAGTGTGACAAGAGTCAGTTCACGGGCTCTATGGGACACGAGTCAGTGCGTGGGCTCTATGTGACACAGCTCAGTACACAGGCTCTATGTGACACAGCTCAGTGCATGGGTTCTATGTGACACAGCTCAGTGCATTGGCTCTATGGGATACAGCTCAGTGCCTGGGCTCTATATGACACAGCTCAGTGCACAGGCTCTATATGACACAGCTCAGTGCGTGGGCTCTATGTGACACAGCTCAGTGCGTGGGCTCTATGTGACACAGCTCAGTGCATGGGTTCTATGTGGCACAGCTCAGTGCATTGGCTCTATGTGATACAGCTCAGTGCCTGGGCTCTATATGACACAGCTCAGTGCACGGGTTCTATGTGACACAGCTCAGTGCATTGGCTCTATATGACACAGCTCAGTGCCTGGGCTCTATGTGACACAGCTCAGTGCACAGGCTCTATATGACACAGCTCAGTGCCTGGGCTCTATGTGACACAGCTCGGGGCATGGGCTCTATGTGACACAGCTCAGTCATTGGCTCTGTGTGACACAGCTCAGTGCCTGGGCTCTGTGTGACACAGCTCAGTGCCTGGGCTCTGTGTGACACAGCTCAGTGCATGGGCTCTGTGTGACACAGCTCAGTGTATGGGCTCTGTGCGACACAGCTCAGTGCCTGGGCTCTGTGTGACACAGCTCAGTGAATGGGCTCTGTGTGACACAGCTCAGTGCAGGGGCTCTGTGTGACACAGTTCAGTGCAGGGGCTCTGTGTGACACAGCTCAGTGCATGGGTTCTATGTGACACAGCTCAGTGCATTGGCTCTATATGACACAGCTCAGTGCACAGGCTCTGGTGACACAGCTCGGAGCACGGGCTCTATGTGACACAGCTCAGTGCATGGGCTCTATGTGACACAGCTCGGGGCATGGGCTCTATGTGACACAGCTCAGTCATTGGCTCTGTGTGACACAGCTCAGTGCCTGGGCTCTGTGTGACACAGCTCAGTGCATGGGCTCTGTGCGACACAGCTCAGTGCCTGGGCTCTGTGTGACACAGCTCAGTGAATGGGCTCTGTGTGACACAGCTCAGTGCAAGGGCTCTGTGTGACACAGCTCAGTGCAGGGGCTCTGTGTGACACAGCTCAGTGCACGGGTTCTATGTGACACAGCTCAGTGCATTGGCTCTATATGACACAGCTCAGTGCACAGGCTCTGGTGACACAGCTCGGAGCACGGGCTCTATGTGACACAGCTCAGTGCATGGGCTCTATGTGACACAGCTCGGGGCTTGGGCTCTATGTGACACAGCTCAGTCATTGGCTCTGTGTGACACAGCTCAGTGCCTGGGCTCTGTGTGACACAGCTCAGTGCATGGGCTCTGTGTGACACAGCTCAGTGCATGGGCTCTGTGTGACACAGCTCAGTGCCTGGGCTCTGTGTGACACAGCTCAGTGCCTGGGCTCTTTGTGACATAGCTCAGTGTCTGGGCCCTGTGTGATACAGCTTAGTGGATGGGCTCTATGTGACACAGCTCGGGCATTGGCTCTGTGTGACACAGCTCAGTGCGTGGGCTCTATGTGACACAGCTCAGTACACAGGCTCTATGTGACACAGCTCAGTGCACGGGTTCTATGTGACACAGCTCAGTGCATTGGCTCTAAATGACACAGCTCAGTGCACGGGCTCTGGTGACACAGCTCGGAGCACGGGCTCTATGTGACACAGCTCAGTGCATGGGCTCTATGTGACACAGCTCGGGGCATGGGCTCTATGTGACACAGCTCAGTCATTGGCTCTGTGTGACACAGCTCAGTGCCTGGGCTCTGTGTGACACAGCTCAGTGCATGGGCTCTGTGTGACACAGCTCAGTGCATGGGCTCTGTGTGACACAGCTCAGTGCCTGGGCTCTGTGTGACACAGCTCAGTGTCTGGGCTCTGTGTAACACAGCTCAGTGCAGGGGCTCTGTGTGACACAGTTCAGTGCAGGGGCTCTGTGTGACACAGCTCGGAGCACGGGCTCTATGTGACACAGCTCAGTGCATGGGCTCTATATGACACAGCTCAGTGCACAGGCTCTGGTGACACAGCTCGGGGCACGGGCTCTATGTGACACAGCTCAGTCATTGGCTCTGTGTGACACAGCTCAGTGCCTGGGCTCTGTGTGACACAGCTCAGTGCATGGGCTCTGTGTGACACAGCTCAGTGCCTGGGCTCTGTGTGACACAGCTCAGTGTCTGGGCTCTGTGTAACACAGCTCAGTGCAGGGGCTCTGTGTGACTCAGCTCAGAGCACACGCTCTATGTGACACAGCTCAGTGCACAGGCTCTGTGTGACACAGCTCAGTACACAGGCTCTATATGACACAGCTCAGTGCCTGGGCTCTATGTGACACAGCTCAATGCACGGGCTCTATGTGACACAGCTCAATGCACGGGCTCTATGTAACACAGCTCAGAGCACAGGCTCTATGTGACACAGCTCAGTGCACTGGCTCTATGTGACACAGCTCAGTGCCTGGGCTCTATGTGACACAGCTCAGTGTCTGGGCTCTGTGTGACACAGCTCGGTGCAGGGGCTCTATGTGACACAGCTCAGTGCATGGGCTCTGTGTGACACAGCTCAGTGCCTGGGCTCTATGTGACACAGCTCAGTGCCTGGGCTCTATGTGACACAGCTCAGTGCCTGGGCTCTATGTGACACAGCTCAATGCACGGGCTCTATGTGACACAGCTCAGAGCACAGGCTCTGTGTGACACAGCTCAGTGCATGTGTTCTATGTGACACAGCTCGGCGCATGGGCTCTATGTGACACAGCTCGGGCATTGGCTCTGTGTGACACAGCTCAGTGCACGGGCTCTGGTGACACAGCTCAGTGCAAGGGCTCTGGTGACACAGCTCAGTGCACGGGCTCTATGTGACACAGCTCGGAGCAGAAACAGAGAACAATAGCAGCTCTCTGTATCTTCGAGCTGTCCTTTCAGCTGCTCATCCTACAACGGAGAGAGCTAGGCAAGTGTGTACTCTTTGTCTTTTCCTCTTTTTTAGACTGAAACAATTGTTGTGACAGGCACATACAGACCTGCCCAGGAGGCCCCGCCCCCGCCCTACCAAGAGGATTAACATTCTGAGCTCTTGCAGCAGGGCTGGTGAATTCAAATCCCACTGGTCTGGGGGTGTCCAGAGGGCCTCGTGCCTGTGACTCAACATTCACGCCTCGTGCACCGGTTTAACTTCCTCCTGCACAGCTACGGAAACAAGCCCTCCCTGCACACATACCCCAGGGCCTCGAGGGCCAGAGACAGACCTTGCTCGCTGGCCTGGTCTGTCAGAGCTCTCAGGGTCCCCGGATCCAGAGATGACTCGCTCATCCGGTCCTAGGTTTATGCTTTGCATTCTGGGACTTGTAGTGTTCTTGGTCCTATTATAAAACGAGGACTGCAGAACCTAGAATGCATTCCAGAATGCAAAACAAACCTCTGGACTGGCCTACTCGGGCAGGGACCTGGTGAACCTGAGAGCGCTAGGGACGTTAACAGGAAATATCAAGAAGCCAGGCTCATGCAATGCAACCCCTCAACCCTTCGACTGCACCAGGCATCATGTATCATTGCAGCTGCAAAGCCTTAAGTTTGCCAAAGCCCTGCTTCAAGAAGACCCCCCTTGTAACATCACAGCAGTCCCACAGCATGTGTGTCAGCTGACATTGACGACCCAGCACGCAGAGTCCATGCCATGTGATGTGTTTGTCCAGTCCTGCCATTTTAGTCACAACACTTTGCCTTCTGGGACTTGTGGTTTTGCGTTTCCTGTTATGAATTTGGGTTTACATTTAACCATTTCAGTACTGATTTCCTGCAGGGATCCTGAAATCACCCAGACCATGGACAGGATTTTAGTCAAAAAGGTACAGAACACATGAAGGTCATCATTCAACGCCACAGCACCCCCACCCCCAGAGAGCACTGCTCTCACTACAAGGATCCTTTGTAACTGCATGGCTTAAGGGGATCATGACGCAATAAGCCTCGCTGCTTCAGCCATGGGACAGTGGTTCTCTGGGAGATCCGCCGCTTCCAGAGTCCACCGACCTGCTCACCCGCCATCTATATGTATCGCGAGGCCAGGGGTCCCCGATATAAAGCCATTGCCAACTCTAAGAGGCAGGAACTGAGGCAACAGGTGAGATGAGGGAGCAGAGGAGAACCATAGCTCTGTGAAGTATAATTCACCACAGGTGCAGTGCTTACAGGTATAGGCACAACCCTATGGTGGACCTGTGATGTCAGTGATCCCCATTTCACACTACTATGATCCCCAGTGTGATGAATCATGGCCTGGGCCATCACTGGAGTCAGGCAGGCCTTCCTGTGGCACCCAGAGTACACTGATAGATGACTACCACTCTAGAGTGCTGGTACCCAGAGTACAGTGATAGATGGCGGCCACATAGATATGTGGGTGTCAGTGGCACTCTAGAATACTAGCAGACTGATTACAGTGATAAGTGGTTGTCACTCTAGAGTGCTACCAAACAGAGTACAGTGGTATGTGGCTGTCACTCTAGAGGACCGCCAGATAGACCACAATGATAGGTTGCTGCCACTCCAGAGTGCGAGATTGCTGTTAGATAGACTACATAGATGGGTGACTTTTTTATCTGTTTGAGCTAGGAACACATTTTGCTTTTGTTAAAATCTCCAGATTGTGCAGCGGACAATGGATTATGTAGCAAATGCGACAAATTCACAATTATGCAATTAACTCCGCAGCAGCATAATTGCATATTTCCAGTGGGCCTTACTTCCCCAGGGCTGGCAGTCAATATTTTCCAAGGGTGTGGTGGTAAAACGTATCCAAAGGGCGGTATTGCGTAATTAGTAGGCGGGCTCAAACAATATTGGGGGTCTTTGGTAGACGGCAGTAAATGTGCATCTGTTTCTTTTGAGGAATCCGATATTGAATATGTTGCAAGAAGTCCAATGAAGCATTCAGAATTAATCTGTGGCGGAAAAATCTCGCCCGCGATATCACAGAGAACTGCACCCACCTTCTCTGCTTGGGAAATGTCAGAAAGTTCCATCTTTGCGATACTAACTTATCATGATTTAGGAATTGTCAGATTTATTTTTGAGGCCTGAAGAAGTCCGAGTAGGACGAAACGTGTTGGTTACCCTGATCACTGTTCAATTGGCTTGTTTTTAAGAAGAAAAATGAATGAAGGATAAATTAACACAGACAACGTTTCTTCATGTGCTAATTGTGTGCTATGATTTGATAAAAATTACTGTTATAAGAGAAATTAAAAGTTTCCTTTTAAGATAAACCCAATGTAACCTATATTGTGAGTGCTGAACCACCCTTAGTAGATGGTGGCCTTGTAGTCCGTGAGACATTTCCCCAGTGAGCTGTTGCCCTGGGAGGGAGCTCTGAAAGCACGGGGGGCTCTCCCGGGGCCTTTGTCTCTTTCCCCAGCACAGGGGGTTATTGTAGCAGGAGCTTCAAGGTGGAGAGGGAGTGGGGTGGGGGGTGCGTAAGGCAGAGAGAAAGTGAGGGGTGGTGCAGGGCGGATGGATGAATCGGTGGAAAGGTTGATTGCGCCGGGAGCGTGAGGGAGCAGGGCTGGTTGAAGCATGTTTACCCAGAGCTGTGTTTGGTTCCCCTGTCCAGCCCTGGGGGCAAGCTTTCACATCTGTGTGCAAAGGGTGGTGAAATGTTAAAATGTGGTTTTGGAGATCTAAGATTTTGGAGGACTGCAGAGGTATGAAGTTTCTCCCCTAAGGTGTCCGCCCCTATACCCCCTCCCAATCAAACCTACACCCCCCCCAGCTTTTGACATTACCCAGGGCGCCAATAGTCAGAGGTCCGAAAATAACCGTCTACACATGAAGGCCCTGCAATCAGCAACGCCCCATCTTTGATCCGGTGATTCCGTTTGAAGTACTTTTAATAGTTTTAAGGTGATGCAGTCAATGGTTTTTAGCACCCTGTCAGGCCCGGGTACCTTGCCTGGCCGTCTACCTCTCACTTCCTGCCACCACACCCCCTCCCCTCCCAACAAACAACCTAGAACCAGTCTGAGGGAGGCATGGTGCTAAGTTGGGGTGAGTTGGAGGGTGGGGAGATGTGTGCTCTGAGGCATGTCCCTGCCTTGATGCGTCCAGCCAAGGCCTGGCCTGAGAGAGGGTCCTGCTGCCGCCTTGTTTTTATTCCCCAGCAGCAGCGAGGGGGCACATGTATTTGTGCCCAGGGCGCTGGTGGAGCAAGGGCCAGCCCGGGCCCCACAAACGGACTCTTTTCTTTTGTGTATGGCTCCGCGGTCCTGCGGTTGGAGACAAGTCACTGAGATGGAACGGGTCAAAGGGGGCCTGTGGCTAGAGGGGTTCGGAACCGTTAACAGCAGGAGGGGCGAGTGGAGAGGGGCAGAGAGGCCTGTTCTGGGCAGTGCGGGGGCAGGAGGCGCGCAGGGGCGCAGCGTGGAGGTGCCCGAGGGCGCACTTACGGCTGTGGTGGAGAGGTTCCACAGGCATGGAAGAGGCCCAGGACGAGGCACAGGCGGGGCAGCGAGGGCTTCCACATGGCGAGGGCGGCACAGGAGGGTCCTCTGCAGCTCTGGCCACGGATCGGCTCCAGGCCCCTATATAACGCGCCCGGTGTCCGACACCCCCGCAGGCAGACAAAGTCCGGTGTGCGGATTACAGGGGTCGAGACTCGAGGTCTCACTTCAAATCCATAATCTGTCCAAGGCAAACAATGAGTTAATAAACTGCCAAGTAAACAGAACCGCTGAAAACAGCCCCCGGCGCAAAATCTGTGCGTTAGAGAACGTAAGGAAACAACGTATGGACATGCACACGTATACTTAGATCTATTCTATACGCTCTGTCTGTTAATCCTACTGTATTCTTCCGTACTAGCTTTCGTTTCCTTTTAGCCGGATAGTCCGCGTCTCCTTTTTTCCTCCGTTTTTCTAACCTTTAGATTTCTTTTTTTCTCGTCTAACCCCTGAACACATTTGACCCTTTCCGCTTCGCACACTTCTTTTTCTTTCCAATTCTCTTCAGCTCCTATTTGTCAACATCGTGTTTATTATTTGTTGTATTCATCTTCTTCGCTTCACTTTGCAGTTTATTTCTCCTGGGTCTTCATTTCTCGCCGTGTTGTCCTGGGTCCTAGGACCACTTGCTAGTGTATTAATGACACAGAAACTTCTTAGAACAGTAATAAACCGTGGGCGAGCACGTGCGCCTGGGCTCTTTTATTGACAGGGTCACCTGATCGGTGGGTTGGATGGGTGTGATGTGGGTGTAAAGCCAGCCCTTGGGGAGTGGCTGGAAACAAACCATGCTACTATCCTTCCAAACTTTATTGAAAACAAAAGCGACTCCGACTTGTGCGAATGAAAACAAATTAGACACCACTGAGTCTCTCAGCCTTGAGAGGCAATCCACAGGCAGGGGCGGCCTTAGGCACGTGCAAGCCGTGCACCTGCACAGGGCCGCCAAACCCCAGGGGCCGCCACGCCAATATATATCCTTAATATAATAATCCTCTGAGGATGGATACATATTTGTGTGGCGGCCCCTGGCAGGGATTTGGCGGCCTCCGGCTCTGTTCCACTTCCAAACACCCTGACCACCCCTACCCTCTTCACTGGCCTCAGCGCCTGCGTTTCTCCGGGGGGCCCCCTACCTACACTCCCTGCCCAGGGCCGCCATGAGCCTAGAGCCGCCCCTGCCACAGGACAGCACTGGACAAGTGGACAGGTGCAGCCGGGAGCACCTGGGCGTCACTGCATGCATCCATGGTTTAACCCGATGACTCTGGGCACGTACACGTGTAGATAAAGTCCGGACCTTCTGTTGGGTTGAAGTCCACCAGTGCAATGTTTGCCAGTCCCATTTGTTCTCAGGGTGGTGTGATTGTGTCAAAGTTCAAACTGGGGTGCATCAGGAGCATTGGTGGAGGTCCGCTGGAGAGCTTCATCTTGGGGTGGACTGACTCCGTGACAAACCACTTTGTTAGGCCCCCGGTGCCTCACAGTACCTTGTCAGTGGAGCAGCTCCCAGACTGTCTCTCTTGCAGGGATCCCTTTGCACAGTGGCAGGAGCGCCTCCTTGATTTTCTGGTGGTTCGCAGGTGTAGGGCTAAAACCCTTGAGGTGCGATGCTCCTTCGGTGGTTAGGGTGATGCATATGGCATGATGGTGTTGCTGCCACTGGGCAACCACCTATACCACAGGTGATTTGGACTTGCAGGGGGTAGGGTGACTGGAGAGATGTTGCAACCAAGTAACTCATTGCGTTATCGGTGCGTTCTTTTCTCCCTAAAGTAGCAAAGATGGAGCCGTAGCCACTTGAGAGAACGTTCACAAACGACAGACAAACACTCGCGGAAGCACTGCCGCACCGTGTCCGTGCATTCGTGACACCGAGGAGCTCCTACATATAACGCGCAAATTCGTAAACAGGCACCGGCGAGGTGAAAAAGCTATATAGGCAACAGCGTGAAAGAACACGTTTACACAACTTCAGCAACAATCTGAAGACGTATTACTCAGCACTGACTATAATGAGTAGACCCAGTTTAAGCAAGAGAACGAATAGCCTAGTGAGGGAACGGTCCTAAAAACTTATGAATGAATCACGAATAGGACTATTTATGTTAAAACTCTGGTGTACTAATAACGGTGCTCGCTGTGCACTGAACTCAAAGATTGGCCACGGAAACCAAACGAGACATGGTGTTGTCAATTTTTCCACGAGGAATATTCTCCAAAACTTCAAGGAGCACGCCCAGGCCCACATAACGACGGTACAGATGCCGACCATTAATTGATGCTCTCTATCCACTGTCCTGACGAAGACCCCAACATGAGGCACAAATAACCCTTAAGCGTACATGGGGGTCGAAACGTAGACTACGCCAACCTAACACACCATAGGATCTAAAGAAAAGAATATACTTAACATATGTGTGATGTAATTTGGGAACATCTATACTACCTTGATTGTAAAGGCGTTTCTGATTTTAACGCAATGTTCTTAATGTCACACCGCCTTTACCCAGTCCCTCACAACTTTTGCACTTCCCTTCCCTTCCTCACTGAGAGTACTTTAAATGTAATGACTTCACAATTACATTGAAATAACGTTGTTGAATATATGAGACACAATATGTTGAACAAACCACAGAAGTAAATAATTGCAAAAATAAATGCAAGTTGAATTTGAACACTGTATATTTCTTCTTTAGAATTGTTGACTTATATTCATTGAAATGAACATGTGGTGTTTGTCTGTATGATGCAATACAGAATAATTCTTGTAAATTAATTGCTTTGTAACTCGGACCACCTCCCCTTTGTACTTCTTTTCTCCTTTGGCATGCGCAGTTGGTAACAGGGATGCCCTCTGCATCAAGCTGCCGGTGACGGTGGCTGGATAGTCGCACTGCGAAGCATGGGGCTGATACATGGACCGCACATGCAGGCACCTCACTTTCAGTTCTCCCTCGGGGCAGTGACTTTGCCACTTCTCGGTGACTGGCTTATGTTCTTAGGTGCACTCTCATTTAGTGGTACGAGCCCTTGGTCTTGTCACCCTTTGTTCATAACTCCTGCGCATCTTTGGCCATCAGGTTTTTCAGTATGACAGATGTGGCCACACACTCTCTTCTCTTTTTTCAGTTCATGCTTGCAGCGTGGCGTCCTGCCACTCGTCTCATGTGTCCTCTTTGCTGATGCGAGGTGGCATCAGCCCATGTGTCACTGGTTCTCATCTCATCCTGGACCTCTTTCAGGTCCTGCCCGTTCGTAGGACTATGCATCTTCTCCCATCATGGACCTCTTGAGGGTCCTGGTGTGTCTGTGGGATTGGGCATCTTCTCACAGGTGCTTCAGCCAACTTTGGACAGTGGTGAATATAGGTTTACCTTTTTTTTGGGGCAGAGGAGGAGGTAGGTTTCCTTTCTTGGATCCGGTCTGCAGCCTTTTCCTTACTTTACTTTTCCTGAACAAGGTATTCAGTGCGCAGCATGGGATTGCAGTGGTAGGCGAGGCTCGCCTTTCATTTGCGGTGGAGGCAGTCTACCTCTAGGGGGCGTGCGACTCTGCCTGCCTGGAATAGTTTAATGAGTGACTCATTCCACAGGCAGCGTGGGGGCACTCCCTAAACAGTTTCTGGCCCACGGCGGGGCAGTGCTACCCTAGTTAGGGAGCAAACAATCTCCTTTCTGCCTTCAGGTCTCTCTGGGCCTTCTCTCCACTCTTGTCTCTGGGGAGGAGTGGTGGTGCTGTTCATGTTTGTAAGGTAGATGGTATGGTCTGCTGCATGCCCAATTCTCCTGAGGAGCAGACAGTTAATTTGTGTCCTTATTCGTAGCCACAGTCAAGGGTGGCTATCTGGCAATGTGAGGTGGCAACCAATGAGCACCAGGAGGGTGCAGAGTGCAGTCGCAGCAAATGTCACTAGGGGCAGTGCAGCTCCTTCTCAGCGACTCTCGGTTATCTTGCTTTGTTACAACATGGGAGATGGATAGTTGTGCAGGCCACTATCCGCATGTGGTGAGTTTTGGCAGCAGAAAATGTGTCTAGAGTTCATATATTCTCATGCCACCTTTTTGAGGAGGCATGAGCTGGGGCTCTCCTGACAGACCTCTCTTTTCACCGCTGATGCTGCCATTGCAGGCAGTGACTAGTAGCGCAGTATGTGGGCACTGTAGAGATAGCAGCAGGAGGGTTGGCACTTAAAATGGGTGCGTGCAGTCGTTGGCCGGACTGTTCTCTCACCTGCGGTCGGGGCGGCGTCTGGTAGCTGGTGCACATGGCGATACGCCTCAGGGTGGGCCACAACACTGCTCTGACCTTGTTCTCACTTTCTCTTGTCTCGACCCTTTACTCATCTTTCAAAGCTTGGGAAATGCTGGCGCTGTTGAGCAACATGGGAGGTCGACCGGTTCCACTGCACTGGCAGCGGTGGCCGAAGGATGGCAGAGAAAGGCGGGGGCCGGTATCGGCCCCGCCGGTGGTATGGCGGGGCACCGACCCCCTCTCCCCCTCGCCTACCAGCCATGGTGTGGCGCGCCCGGCCGCGTCATCGTGACGCGGTGGGCGCGCCTCATCATTGATGGGTGATAAGGCACCCAGGTGACTCCGAAGCGATTGGATCGCTTCTGGGTCAAGGGGGAGCTGGGGGTCAAGCCAGTTAAAACTGGTCTGGCCTCACTGGGGTTTAAAAGGCCGGGGAGCGTGGGAGGCTTTCTCTTGTTGGGGGTAACGGGGGGGGGGGGGAGGGGGGAGGACCCTCTCGGTAAACGGGCCCTCTGCACATGCGCACTCCTACGGGAGGGCGTGTCTGATTGATAAGGATCTGACACCAGTTAGCGACCTTGACGTAGGCCCAATAGGATACGCAGAAAAACATTAATGTGTGATTATGATTCAGATATTGGTTTCGGATAGGAAATACTTTGTATTAGAAGTATGTTAAGGTTAGCCATCTGAAATCTGTGTACATGAATTGTAATCTAATGTCAAGTACGTTTCCTGCGTAAATTATTGTGTAAATATTGTTTATTTCAATTATATTTGATGTTTATGTTTTTAATAAATACGACCGGGTAGTTGTACGACCCCGACCTCCAAAGAAATCCTCTCTCATGTCCAAGTTTAATAAATGTTGGTTACACAAGGTGGGGGAGGGGGATGTTCGGTAGTGCCTGGCCACATCAGGGGGTGTGTGGAATGCCCTCTTCTGATGCTGTAGCTTCCCCACCTCTTCACCAATGGTATCTCCCCGACCCCTGGCTGGTGTTGCAGGGCATTCTCAGGAAGGACACACAACCTTCTCCTTGACCTCAGCATCTTCTTTCTGGGCCGGGCCAAAATGCAGCACAGTGACCATCGGTGGCTCCAACAGCTCCTGCCAGGCAACTCAGCAGTCTGCAAGCAAGTATGGCTGTATGGACAGTCGGGCACCCCTCTGCTTGTATCGTCAGAGTGGGTGGAGAGGTGAAGTCGGGGTACCAAATCAACCGTCCTCGTCACCATTGTGGTGTCCTGGGCCCTGGACCTACATGCTAGTAAATGAATGACACAGAAACTTTTTAAACACTAGTAAACTGGCCATGAGCCCGTGCACTCAGGCTCCGTTATTGATATGACCACCTGACCAGTGATGCCTGTGCTGGATGGGTGTGGGGTGGGTGTAAACCCAGCCCTCGGGGAGTGGCTGGAAACAAACAGTATGTTGGGAAACACATACGTGTCTAGCAAGACACTAGACTCTCTCTGAGACACATTTTTTCTTTGCTCTCCTTTTCTTTCTAACACCTCTTTCTTTCATGTGTTCTTTCTTTCAAATGTTGTTTCTTCCGTTCTTTAATTCATAGTCCTCTTTGTATTTTCCAGATGTCCATTCTGTAGGATTTCTATTTTTCTTTCGCTGCCAATGTTTCAAATTTTACTGTTTTCTTCTGCCACTATTTCCTTTCTTCTTGCCAGTGTCACTTCCACTTTCTTCTTCTTATTTCCCCTCCTCTCTCCTTTTCTCTCTGGCGTAATTGTTTTATTATTTCTTTTTTGTTTTAGTTATGTATTGTCTGCTGTCGCCCTCTCACTATTTCTTCTTTCAACTGTCAACTATCCCTGATGTCTCATTTTCACTGTTCCTTTCCAGCCACCCCTACCCTCTCACTCTTTTCACTGTTCTGCGTTTTCATGCCCCTTTCCTTAAATGCTGATGCTTCCTCTCTCTTCTCTGTATGCATCAAGATTCCGTTTTGTGATCTAAAATTGCGAGGAGAGGATGGCAGCCAGGTTGAAGGAGGCTCACAAGACCAGTGGAGGAACTTCAACTGCTGAACAGCCAACACCCCATGAGGAGCTTGTGGAGGCCACTCTCCTGCCTGAGAGTGTGTGTGGAGTGGCTGAGATTGACAGCTCTGACCCTGCATCCAGTAGTCAAGGTAAGAAGCATGGCAAATAATCTTTAAAGAGCTACACAAAGCATGCACACTTTGTAGAATGAAGGACATGAAGTAAACACATTTGACTCCAGTCCACCCCTTACAACACATGTAGAAATTCATCATGGGAGTTGTAGTTTGATCAAGGCTAGTTTGTGAATGAGACTAATAAAACACATGCTTAGATTGTGGGTTGCAGTGAAGGCAAAATGAGAGTGTCAGGTTTGATACAACTTTAAAGTTGAAAACTTTATTCAGTCCAAAATGTATGACAAAACACAAACTCATATGTCCCCCTTTACATCCACAGCACAATCAAGGGCACCAGGGGACATTGCTGAGGGAGAGGACTCCCAAATTAATGTGGAATACTCCAATGAAGGGGAAGCAGTGAAGAATCAAACCAAACACCCATAATGCGCAGGAAGCGTACATATGTGCCCCCACTGACTCCTTTGGAGAATGACATAGACGACACTGGGGATGCAAGAGATAATAGTATGGAAAATCAGGAAGTATGTGAGAGTCGTGGACAACAGCAACCATAGAAAAGGTCTCACACAAATGGAGCACGTAGGTCCTTGTCCAGGAGCAGTAGTGACAATGTTGAGGAGAGCACTCTTTTTGCAGGACTGGAGCAGAACATGCTTCAAGTGCAGCGTCTGCAACACAAGGCACTGCGTTCAATATACAGGCAGCTGCCCACATTAAATAAAAATCAGCGTCACATGGGTGAGGGCAGGATGGCCATGACAGGTGCCATCGAAAAACTATGTGCTACACTAGAGCTCATTGAAAGTGCCAAGAACAGGGCTGCACAACGTGCCCATGCACGTATGCACAGTTACACTAAGGCTGTGAACCGCCTCTGCACCACAACCAGCAACCTAACACGTCGCAGCATCATCATGCAGATGCAGATGACTCACTGCAGCCAAGACTTTGCCAGAGGGCTAGAGCACGTTACTAATGCTGTGGAACTGTTGTAAACCGCAAACTCTGGTGGCAGAACACTAATGGTCTCTGGTGAAAGTGAAGAGACCTCCAGTAGGAGCAGCAACACTCCTACATTGCCACTTACACAACGACACAGTGCTAGACATGGTCCTGCAGCTAGCCAGACAACGGAGGACACAGGCAGAACACCGCCCTGCACCCAGCTGTCACCGTAGGAGGTGAAGTGGATACTGACACTATTGTTTAAACTGGTGAAGCAACCAACCTGAAGTGTTTTCATTACATTAGTTATCAGTGCCATCACTGTGTTGAAACATGTCATGGTTTCTGAAAACATTAATGTGTGTGAAGTGTGAATAAACACATCACCTGTTACACAGATATTTTTTGTACATTACATTTATTCCATACCTCAAAGAAGTTCTCTGTGATCTCTGTCCGTCTCTGACGTCCAGCCGCTGCCCCTACTCCTGCTGCTGCCCTGCAAAGGGGGAGGTGTCCAGTCATCATCCAATGTGTCTGAGTCGCTCACATCATTTTCGGTCCCTTTCCTCACTGCCATGTTGTGGAGCATTGCGCAGCTTCTCACTATTTTACAACATGTCTCAGGGCTGTACTGCAGTGCCCCTCCACTTTTATGTAGGCATGTGAAACGGCTCTTCAAGATGTCAAATGTGCGTTCTATGAGTGCGTTGACCTGTGTGCCCTGTTATACCTCCTCTCACTTGCATTTGCTGGATTCAGATATGGTGTTAGGATGAAGTCTCGCACTGCGTAGGCACTATCACCTGCATGGATGAAAAGGAAAGGTAAGTCAATGTCCCTCCCAAAATGATGATGGATGGATGTGTGCTATTTATTTACATAGCAGGTATCCCTCTCCAAACTCTCCAGCACTCAGACGTCTATGTAGCCCACTATGTCAGAAGATGAGTCCTGTGTGCTGCCAGGGTATTTTGCCACAATGTCATTGATGATGTATTTGGCATTGCACACAATCTGGATATTCAGGGAATGGTAACATTATCGGTTTCTGAACACATATTCTGTTGCTGCTAGCGGTGTGATAGCAATATGGGTCCCATCAATGCAGCCAATGACATGGGGGAAATGTGCAATTTGATAGAAGTCAAGTTTGGTTTCTTGTAATGCCTGTTGGGTGCTGGGGAAGTATATATGATTAATTGTGCTGCTCTACCCCTGAGGCGGTAGACGGGGGCTATAAATGCTTATAGGAAACTTATTTTAATATCTGTGACTTTTAAACTACGGCGCCTCACGCCTCCTCGAAATTGAATTTTTTTTTAAATACGTGTGTTTAAACTGTGGCTCGATTTTAGAATACGTAAAATCGATCTTTGGACGATCCCTACCTCTTCCATGCCACTCCTGACCCCTAGTCCCTGCACAGCCGATTCGGGGCTGGTGCGATAGTGGGGCGGACGCCATCTTGGGGGTACGGAGGGGTAGCGCTCTAGCTGCTGGCTGCCTCCCGCCCTTGCTGACTACATAAGACGCGCCAGAACGCGAGAGCTCAGAATAATTGTGCTGCTCTACCCCTGAGGCGGAAGCCGAGGGCTGTAAATGCTTTTAGGACATGCATTTTAATATCTGTGACTTTTAAACTACGGCGCCTCACGCCTCCTCGAAATTGAAATAGTTTTAAAATTGCGTGTGTTTAAACTGTGGCTTGATTTTAGAATAGATAAAATCGATCCTCGGGCAATCCCTACCTCTTCCATGCCACTCCTGACCCCTTCTCCCTGCACAGCCGATTCGGGGCTGATGCGAGAGTGGGGCGGACGCCATCTTGGGGGTACGGAGGGGTAGCGCTCTAGCTGCTGGCTGCCTCCCGCCCTTGCTGACTACATAAGACGTGCCAGAACGCGAGCGCTCAGATTAATTGTGCTGCTCTACCCCTGAGGCGGAAGCCGGGGGCTGTAAATGCTTTTAGGAAACTTATTTTAATATCTGTGACTTTTAAACTGCGGTGCCTCACGCCTCCTCGAAATTGAAATAATTTTAAAATTGCGTGTGTTTAAACTGTGGCTCGATTTTAGAATACGTAAAATCGATCGTTGTACAATCCCTACCACTTCCACGCCACTCCTGACCCCTACTCCCTGCACAGCCGATTCGGGGCTGGTGTGAGAGAGGGGTGGACGCCACCTTGAGGGTACGGAGGGGTAGCGCTCTAGCTGCTGGCTGCCTCCCGCCCTTCCCTCTTATTTTCTTAGCCTATAAAATGATTGCTACTCCCCGGCGGCGCAGCGGGCACGCCACAGGCAAGCCCGTCTGCGCCCGTCGCGACCGGACGGGGCTAGGGGCCACAACCCCTGCTTCTTTTACAGGGCATCTTAAGAGCTATTGCTCAAATGATTTACATAGACTGAGAACACAAGCTAAGGGGACATGTCATCACCTCTACCATCCTTTATATATGCCTACTCGGTGCCAACACTGTAACGCTCAACTTAAACCTACATCCCCCACCAAGAGCCAGCAGGCATATAAAATGTACCTCCTCAACTGTAGGTCTTTATCCAGACATCACATAGAAATATCCTTATTGCTTGATGAATTTAAACCAGACGGTGTCTTTCTCACCGAAACGTGGCTAACCCCGTCTTCGGAACCTGATTTGGTACAAGCCCTGTTGCAGGGCTACCAAATAGCAAGGTTAGATCGCCCTCATGAGAAGGGCGACAGATTGGCAATCATATTTAGAGACCACTATGCTTGCCAATGCTCCTCCAATCCTTTTTTAGACTGCAAAAGTATATCCTTTTATCTAGAGTTTTCCCCGAACATCAATTTCTCTGGGGCGCTCATCTACCGCCCCCCCCCCAGGACCTGTAAAACAGTTTCATGTACATCTACCTTCGGCTGCTGCGGATTTGGCCTACTCCCCCTCCAACTTCAAGCTGTTAGGCGACCTGAACATTCATTTCGATGATACAGCTGATCGCACTGCTCAAGAGCTAACTGCAGAGCTCTCCGCACTGCAGATGGGCCAGCTTGTTCTATCATCTACGCATACCAAAGGCCATCTGTTAGATCCAGTGTTTAGTAAGTGCTCCAATTTGAAGGCAGAATCTCCGATCGCTCTCCCTTGAACTGACCATTGGTTAGCCCCCTTTGTCTGGATCACGCACAAAACCCCTGTACTAAAACCAGGGGTACGGGAAGCTAGGAATTGGTCCAGACTCCCGCTGGACCAATGGGTCCACGAGCTAGAGACGACAAAACCATTAACCAATCAAGATCCCTTGGTAGCTAATCACAAATTCAACAACTGGATAACAAAATCGCTTAACACCATACTTCCTATAAAAAAACGACCTTAAAAAGATCCAGAGTCACTGCCCCCTGGTACTTGGCTGAGCTCCGGGAGAAAAAATGCCAGTGCAAAAAGCTGGAAAGAAAATGGCGCCTGGGGTAACCCGAGCTGGATAAAACCTTCTATAGGGAAGCTATCAGAGACTACAAAAAAGAGATAAAGAGTGTACAAGCTATGTATTACACACAAAAAATCTCGTAAGCTAGCTCCAACTCCAAAGAGATCTATCAAATTGTGAAAAGCCTTACCAAACTCCCCCCCCCCCAACTAATTATAATTTGCAAGCCCGTTGCGATGATCTAGCGGAATTCTTTTTTAATAAAATTGACCTTATTTATTCATCATTCCCAGAAATTGAGTTGAATGGCCCAGTGGATGCTCCGTCATCCCATGCGCAGGATGCCATATGTAGCTTATCACCCTCGCTAGATGAGCTTCCCTTATTAAACCCAGAATCACTTGCTACTCTAATGATGCAAGTGAAGTCAGGCTCTCCCAGCGACTCTGCTCCCCCAAGCACATTGGTTGCTGTTGCCCGCACCATTCTTCCTACTATAATGGAGGTACTTAATGCCTCAATCTCCACTAGCACAGTTCCACCTGCGTGGAAACAGGCCATGGTGCGGGCACTTGTGAAGAAACCCAATATGGACACTAATAATTTCAAAAACTACCGCCCCATCTCCCTACTTCCCTGGGTCAGCAAAATCCTAGAGAAACATATAAATAGTCTTTTAACAAGTTTTCTCGAGAGTAACCAGCTGCTTTACCCCTCACAAACGGGCTCCCGCCCAAAACACGGGACGGAGACTGCCTTGTTGGCAGTCATGGAGGAAACTAGAGAAATCTTGGATCGGGGAGGGTCAGTGGCAGTCATCCTCCTCGATCTAAGCGCTGCTTTTGACACGGTAAACCACAAAATCCTTTTGCAGCGCCTCTGCGACATTGGAATATCAGGTAGAGCATTAGAGTGGCTCAAATCCTTTCTAAGCGACAGAACCTTTCAGGTATATGAGGGAAATACCATCTCCTCCAGTAAACCCTTGGGATGTGGAGTCCCACAGGGTTCATCCCTGAGCCCGACGTTATTTAACGTCTATATGAGACCGCTGGCTGAGATCGTCCGTCCATATGGTATTAAGATTGTCACCTATGCGGTCGATACTCAGCTGGCGGTCTCCTTGGCACAGGAAGATGGCTCTTCGGCCACGGTAAACTTGGCAGGTTGAGAAAGTAAAAAGCTGGATGACTCTGTCTTGTCTCAAGCCTAATGGAGACAAGACAGAGCTCATGTTGCTGGGCTGATTGGCCCCAGCCTCAATCAACTCAATTTGGCCCTCCTGTCTAGGCCCGCCACCAGTACCTAAGAATACAATAAAGAGTCTGGGTATCTGGCTGGACGGATATCTGACGTTTGACTGTCAGGCAACAAGGCTGTCTGCCACCTGTTTCGGCCTCCTCAGAGTCCTTAGGAAGATTCTTCCTTTGCTGCCTTTCAGAGCCAAACAAACGGTGATACAGGGCCTGATCCAATCCCATTTAGACTTTGGTAATGCTCTGTATTTGGGAGCCCCTCACTTTACTCTGCGGAAACTGCAGGTAATTCAAAACTGTGCCGCCCGCACTTTATTGCAAATTCCTCGCAGGCAATCGGCTAAACCCGGCCTGAAAAGCCTTCACTGGCTTCCTGTTAAGGACAGAATCAGCTTCAAGTCCTTATGTATTGCCCATCAGGCATTCTGGGAAGCTGGTCCGGCAATCAACCTTCCTCTAATCACCCCGTATCTTCCCAGCAGACAACTGCGCTCAGCCAACGCCTTCCTGGCCGCAGTGCCCAAGGTCAGAAGGACAAGAGCAGGAGGTTGTTCTTTCTCCTTCAATGTTGCCAAGTTATGGAATGCTCTCCCCCTCCACCTAAGATCCAATCCGGAACTGATCTCTTTCCGAAAACAATTGAAAACGTTCCTGTTCAATAAGTAGAGCCTCCCCTGGCCCACATGCCTCGCTAGACAGTACCATTAGTATCAGCGCTTGGACGCATCCGGGCAGCTATGTGCGCTTGTAAGAATCATTTTAATTTCATTTCATTTCATTTCACTAGCCTGTTCAGCATTGCATCCAAAAAGGCATGGAAAAAGCAAGAAAGAGCACTCTATGTGACACCACACCAACCTCTGCTATGACTCCTTGAAAACTCCCTGAGGCCAGAAGGTGCAGTGAGCACATTACCTGCACATGGGTGGGAATTGATTGTGTCCTGCCTGTTGGGTGTTCCTAAAAGGGTTTCAGCTCATCTATGATGAATACAGCTGTCCTGTGGACACTGATCCAGATGATACAAATGAACCCTGGGCAGATGCTGCTGACCCAGGTGATCCACACTCTGCCCCAGACACTCAAGTGTATGCTGTGAAAACGTCGCCTACTGAGGATTCGGCAGCGTTTAATGCCCTCATTGAAAGGGCGGCTAAGAATCATGACGTCCAGCTCCATGCTGAACCCATTGAAGTAGACTTTCTTTTTGACACCTTTTCCACCTCAGAGAGGACTGTCAAGACTTTGCCTATGTTGAAGGGTGTCTTGAAGCATTCTGGGGAAATCTTTAAGGAGCCTACAAGAGCCAGGGTGATAAACCCCAGAATTGAAAAGAAGTACAAACCGGCGCCTGGAGACCCTACTTACATTAAGGGACAGTTGCCTTTGGACTCTCCTGTTGTTTCTAATGCCCGGACGAGGGCTAATTCACAAACAACGGGCGATGCTCCTCCCCCAGATAAGGAATCTAAGGTGTTTGAGGCATCGGGGAAAAGGGTGGCAGTTCAAGCGGCCAATATCTGGCGCATTTCAAACACTCAGGCACTTCTAGCTGGGTATGACTGGGCCCATTACGACACACTCGAGACCCTGTTACAGCACCTGCCAGATGAATACAAAGAGGCAGCTGAGATGCTCATCCAAGAAGAGAAGCTAATATCAAATGCTTCTATCAAATGTGCACTGGACGCAGCAGACACCCAAAGTTTATAAGGCTATCAGGAGACTCACAAATAGTCTGGGGCTAGTAGATATATGGGGGGTTAAGAATCAACAGGACCCAGGGTGTACATACTTTTCCCACCCACATCAAAAACATGTCCGTATAGATAATTTTTTCTCTACTAGGGATTTAGTGGCTCAGGCGATAATTACTAAATGTCCTAAGATCATATCTGATCACAATGCTTTGGTTCTCACACTGACAGTTGGCGATCGAAAGCAATCTCGACAGTGGTCATTTGATCGAAAACTGTTGGCTGATAATGAATATATTAAACACATTAAAAATGGACGGAGGAATTTTTTGATATCAACCGTTTTAGTGCCCCCAGAAATACTGTATGGGATTCCTTTAAGTGTGCCCTTAGAGGTGAGACCATTAGCTACCAAGCTAGGGCGAGAGAGCTAAATAAGAATGACTTTAACGCTAAAGTAATAGCCTTGGCTAAGGCGGAGGAAGATCATACCACAGTTATTTCCCATGGGGCAGATGCTACACAGTCAATGTATTTAGTTACTCTATTAAAAAATGAGCTAAACAATAGCCTTCGTCAAAAAGCCGCTCAGACTTATAGCGCTCTTAGGAGAGATATTTATGAAAATGGGGAAAATGTGGGGAGGCAGCTGGCGCTTCACACCCGGCAAAGGAATGTCACCAATCAGATAAAACTAATAACTGATAATGGTAAATCATATATGCAGGTAGATGGGATCACTTCGCTATTTCAGCAGTATTATCAGAATCTATATACGGAAGACTCTAATCCTCTGTCAAATACAGAATATGAGTTTCTGAATAACTTTCTTAATAATACTGAGGGTATAAAAGGATTAGATGATACTACACGCCAGGATCTGAAAAGAGAAATCACCCTAGATGAGGTATTACTATCTCTAACCTCAC
Organism: Lissotriton vulgaris; assembly: GCF_964263255.1. Taxonomy (NCBI): domain Eukaryota; kingdom Metazoa; phylum Chordata; class Amphibia; order Caudata; family Salamandridae; genus Lissotriton; species Lissotriton vulgaris. The sequence goes on from NC_141695.1 coordinate 1,742,768,886, forward strand.
TTGCATCGGGCAAAGCAGCCGGTCCTGATAAACTACCCATAGACCTGTATAAAATTCTGAGCTCTCAGTTGGGACCACTTCTTCATGATCTTTTTTTAGGTATTCAATGGAACGGGCTATCCCCGGACTCCTGGAATAAAACAAATATAATTGTCTTCCCCAAAAAAGAGAAATCACCTCAGCAATTAACGTCATACCGTCCCATATCTCTGATCAATTCGGACTCTAAACTATATGCCAAGGTGTTAGCCACGAGACTTAGTGGTGTTATTGAGCAAATCGTCTCCCCGTGGCAACATGGATTTGTTCCTGGCAAAGGAACAACTGACCATACATCTAGGGTGATTGCCTTGTTTGATGCCATGACGGTCACGGGGGGCCGAATGTCAATGATACTATTAGATGCCGAAAAGGCGTTTGATCGCGTCTCGTGGAAATTCCTGTGGGCAATTATGCAACTAAACAATTTCAGCCCCAAATTTATTAAGGCGATAAGATCAATGTATTTATTTCCCAAAGCTAAAGTTCAATTGATGGGGTCTGAATCTGACGATATTAGTATAACTAGAGGTACGAGGCAAGGGTGTCCTTGCTCCCCCTTATTATTTGCCCTATATATTAACCCTTTAATTTTGAAACTTATTGAGAGCCCTAGTATTACCCCAATTGTCCTTGGCCCTTTCTCTACTAAAGTATTAGCATATGCTGACGATATCGCGGTCTTAACATCGAACCCGATTGAGGCTGTGGAGGAAATTGAGACCATAACTACAGAATATGGCATTTATTCTGGATCCTCTTTGAACAAAAGGAAGACAATTGTATTATGTACCGATAACATCGACTATAATGGCCAAAGAAGAGCTGCAAACGCTACTTATCTAGGAATTGTCATTGCTCCCACTGTTAAAACCATAATTAACCATAACTTCATCCCACTGATTCAAAATATTACAAAAGATTTGAATAGGGTAAATGGGCTTCACTTGTCTATTATAGGGCGTGCTAATTTCCTTAAAATGAATATACTTCCTAAATGCCTTTATCTGTTTCGAGCAATTCCACTGGCTATTGATCCTAAGATCTTAAAAACTCTTGAATCCCTCATGATTAAGTTTGTTTGGCAACATGGTAAAATCAGAAGGTCTCACAAGTTAATGTCTTTACCTAGCGAAAGAGGTGGGCTGGCAATACCTAATACTAGTATGTATCACTGGGCCGCACTTCTTAAACAAATGACCCCACTGATTAGCTCTAATGTAAGGGTATCAACCCCTCATGACAATATTCCACCTTCAATATATGAGCTATTACTAGGGGATAAGGCCAATGGATTGTTTTTACAACAGATTGAGGCACGGGATTACAACAATGATCGGAACTACGAAATTATAAACGAGGCACTGTAGGTTTGGGGCAAAGTTACTAAACATTTGCACATTAGTAAATGGAATAGTTATACCTCTTTGTGGCATACGAAGGCGACCCTGGCATTTTCAAACGACATTATAGCAAGGAAATGGCAGAGACTTGGAATCCTGCGTGTTAAAGATTTTCTTGTACATGATTTGGAAACCACTTTTTTAGACGTTAAGGATAAATATCATCTCTCTAACTGAGACTACATTAAATATGTGCAAATATATACAAACCTCAAGGCTAAGGGACCCACCCGTGGGCTACAGAAAATAGATCTTTTGGAGGCTATTAATGGATCTAATACAAGAATTGGTGTTATATATAATCTTCTCCTTGTTGATGTACAAGATGATCTGGAAAAAACTGAATATAGCTGGGCAGCCAAACTCAGCAATCCCAATGTTGACATATATAAAAGCCTAGAGATGAGCCAACAACTTTTTAGGGTTAGCAACCTTAAAGCCCAAACATATAAAACTATTTTTGGCCTCTATTATACACCCGCTAAATTGTATTCTTGGGGTAAAAGGGAAAATGATTTATGCCCAAGGTGCACACAAGGACCGGCTAACTTAATACATATGCTAAGCAGCTGCCCCAAACTCACTCAAATTAAACATATGATTGCTGAGTACTGGGAGGTGCTGTTTGGTCATAACCTTCCAGAAACAGATACATTGTTTATTTTAGGGTATGATTCCTTGATCGCTCTATCAAAGAATGAGCAAAATTTATTATTTATAGGTACGGCGGTACTTCGAATTATTTTATTGGCCCACTGGAAAGAAGCCGAACCAAAAAGCTTCCAGATGTGGCTGGCTCGTTTTTTAGCTGTTTTCAGCTTCGAGAGGGCCATATATTCTACAAGAGGGCTTAAGTGGAAAAGAATGGGCGAATCGATTTGGTCTCCAGTTTTGAGCTGGAAAGCAGGAATAAATTCATCTATCTAGACTTTGTTTGATGGGATGGAAGGTAACATTTAACCTATGATATATGAAACAGTAATTTATCTAAGAGTTCTGTGATATTGAAGTAATATATTTAGTGAATTAATGGAAGAAATCTCTGGCTCATCAAAGGTGTTGTATCAATTATTGTATCAAATATTGTACTATTCTTTCTTCCTTATCGATGTGAAGTCCTTGAATATGATTATGATTATGATGGTTTATGATTTCAACCTGTACTTTTCTGTAATTTTTTTTTTTTTTTTTTACTTCTCTGTTATGTACCTGTCTGGATTGAGTTCAATAAAAAAAAAAAAAAGAAATAACCTTAGGACAAACAGAGTTTAACTGCAGTAATATACTACAGATTTCAATGTTTTAAAAGGGGGGTCCTTAAAGGTAAGTTATATTACTTCTTGCAAAGGGGGAGAATTTCTTATGTAAAATACTTTTGTAACCTTCTTTGCATTGGATAAGCAGCTCCTCCTACTCGAGGTATTTTAAAATATTGATTTTATATGTAGTTATTAACTTGTAAAATGTCTACAAAACTGTATGAATAAAATAAAAGCGGATTTAAAAAAAAAAAAAAAAAAAAAAAAAAAAAAGGACGCAGCAGACACCCCGGCCAGAGCTGTTAACACTAGTGTCATGCTGAGACGACATGCCTGGCTCAGAATCTCCGGGTTCAAGCCAGAGATACAGATCACCATTTTAAATCAGACAGTAAATCCTGATCATCTATTTGGCCCAGAGGTGGACACCACCTTGGAAAAAATCAAGAAAGACACTGAGACTGCAAAGTCCAGGGGGGCTCTACAGTCGCAGCAGTTCAGCGGTGGTTGCTTTCGTCGCTCAAGCAATAGAGGTGTTTCCAGAGGCCAGCTTTCCCAAAACACACAGTACTATAAAGGCGGCACGCAGACCACATACACCAAACAAAGTAGAGGTGGATATTGTGGAAACAGCGCCAAAGGCAGAGGTCGTGGAAACAACAACTCCAGATCCTCCGCCACTAACAAACAGTGACGCCTTGTCACTGCCCCCGACCACGCAACACCTGTCGGGGGGAGACTTCATCAGTTCCTGCCAGTCTGGAAGTCCATCACCACAAACAGGTGGGTCACACAACGTATCCAGTACGGTTAATGTCTAGAGTTAACATCCACTCCACCCAACATACCCCCAAGACACCGTCCTATGTCCGCCGAGCATTTGCACTTATTGCAGTAGGAGGTTCTCGTCATGCTGCAAAAAGGGGCAATCGAGCTTGTGCCTGTGGAAGAAAGAGGCACAGGAGTTTACTCACTGTACTTCTTGATACCAAAAAAGGACGGGTCCCTCAGACCAATACTGGACCTCAGACCCCTCAATCAGTACATTATGTCGGAGCACTTTCACATGCTAACACTGCAGCAAGTTCTACCGTTGCTCAGTCAGGGGGATTTTCTCGCAACTTTAGATCTAAAGGATGCGTATTTTCATATTCCGCTGCACCCGTCAAACAAAAAATACCTCCGGTTCACTATCCAAAACAAACATTACCAGTTCAAGGTTCTACCTTTCGGAGTCACCACGGCACCCAGGGTGTTTACAAAGTGCCTGGCGACGGTGGTGGCACACCTAAGGAGACAAAACATTCACGTCTACCCTTATCTGGACGACTGGCTAATCCAGGCAAAGTCAGCCCAGCAGTGTGCCGCCCACATGTCCCACACCATTCACCTTCTTCACGATCTGGGATTCTCACTGGCTTACCCAAAGTCCCACCTGCAACCCGCCCACATACGGCAGTATCTGGGTGCGACGATAAACACTCTGGCAGCCACAGCACAGCCAAATTCAGTGAGGGTCAGCAGCATTCAATCGCTGATACAGAAATTCAGACCTCAACCCTCGCTTCCAGCACGAGTGTTCATGCAGTTGATAGGCATGATGGCCTCCTGCATCGTCATAGTCCCGCACGCGAGACTACATATGCGTCCGCTTCAGGAGTGCTTAGCACATCAGTGGACGCAGGCTCACGGACAGTTGAAAGACCTAGTGTTGGTGACCGGTCGTGCATACAACTCTCTGCATTGGTGGAATCCACAAAACCTTTGCAAGGGACGACCGTTCCAGGAGCCTGTGCCACAGATCATTCTGACGACGGACACTTCTCTCCAGGGTTGGGGAGCTCATGTACTCCATTACACAGTGCAGGGACTATGGACACCACAGCAAAGGAAGATGCACATCCATGTTCTAGAACTGATGGCTTTCTTCATAGCAATGAAAGCATTCAAGGTACATCTGTGCAACAAGGTTGTGTTGATCCGGACGGACAACATGACGGCCATGTACTACATCCAGAAGCAGGGAGGTACACACTCTCCACAGTTGTCTCATCTGGCTCAGAGCATGTGGAAGTGGGCCATTCAAAGGAATATCTTCCTCATGGCGGAACACCTCCCGGGCAAGGACAATCAGATGGCGGACCTGCTCAGTAGGTACAGCCACCAAATGCACAAGTGGGAGATATATCCATCAGTACTCCACCCGTACTTCCTAAGGTGGGGTCATCCAGAGATAGACCTGTTCGCCACAAAGGAAAACGCCAAATGCCGAAGCTTTGCCGCCAGGTTTCCACACCCACAGTCGCAGGGCAATGCGATATGGATGAACTGGTCAGGCAAATTTGCGTACGCTTTTCCCCCAGCACCTCTAATACCGCTGGTGACACGCAAGCTGAAGCAGCACTCGATGACTCTCATCCTGGTTGCTCCGACGTGGGCACGCCAACCATGGTACACCACGTTTCTGGAACTGTCCGTGGTACCGCATCAAAGGCTGCGCCTCACACCCAAGCTTTTGACAAACAGCCATGGTGACATTCAGCTTCCAGATCCGCAACAGCTCAACCTGGCGATCTGGCTCCTGAGGTCTTAGAGTTTGGCTACCTCAACTTATCTCCTGACTGTATGGACATAATCAAGGTGGCAAGGAAGCCCACCACCAGAGCATGCTATGCGGCGAAATGGAAGCGGTTTGTCATTTACTGTGCAGACCACAACATTAACCCGCTGGATGCATCTATTCAGAACATCATTTGTTATCTCTTACATCTGTACAAATGTAATCTGGCCTATGCTTCCATTCGTATACATCTATCCACAATGGCTGCTTATCTCCAAAACAGACAGCACCTCTCCCTATTCAGAGTGCCTGCCATTAAAGCCTTTCTGGAAGGACTCAAATGAGTCATTCCTCCGCAGACCCCACCAGCTCCAGAGTGGAACCTAAATGTGGTCCTCACCAGGCTGATGGGTCCCCCTTTCGAACCACTGCATTCATGCGAGATTCAGTTCTTGACATGGAAAGTGGCTTTTCTGATGGCGATTACGTCGCTACGGCGAGTTAGTGAACTCCAGGCACTAACTATCCATGAGCCATTTATTCAAATTCATTCCAAAAGGGTGGTGCTTCGCACTAATCCTAAGTTCCTTCCTAAGGTGGTTTCTCAGTTCCATATCAACCAGACTATAGAACTACCTGTGTTCTTCCAAAATCCAGAGTCAGTTGCGGAGAGGATGCTCCACACACTTCACGTCAAGAGGGCCTTAATGTACTACATTGATAGGACCAAAGATTTTCGGAAGACGAAACAACTATTTGTTGCCTTTTCGCCACAACACAAAGGCAACCCCATTTCCAAGGCTGGTATAGCCAGGTGGATCGTTAAGTGTATTCAGATCTGCTATCAGAAAGCCAAGCGGACTCTAACGATTCCCCCGCGGGCCCATCCACCCGGAAGTTGGGGGCCTCCATGGCTTTCCTTGGAAATATTCCTTTGGAAGACATATGTAGAGCAGCCACATGGTCTACCACACACACATTTACAAAACACTACTGTGTTGATGTGCACTCCAAACAGCAGGCAGCTGTAGGGCAGGCTGTTTTAAAAACACTTTTCCAAACTGCTGCAGCTGGCACATGCGGCCGCCGTTAATGGAGGGACTGCCATGTATTCTATGCACAGATATGAATTCAGCAGCCCACATGCCTCGAACCGAATATGCTACTTACCAGTATGCATCTGTTCTTGGCATGTAGGGCTGCTGACATTCATATCGCCCGCCCTCGTCCCCGGTGCCTGTAGCAGCTGCAGAATTCACATATACTTACAGCATGGTCATCATTCACTGAGTTTCACTCCATCTTGGCCACAATAGCTAAAAATAATCGGAGGATGGAGTCGATGCCCATGCGCACTGTAGTCCAGGGGAGGAGCCACCTATTTCGTGATACTTCGAAGACTCTTCCACACCGGCGTAGCTAGGGGCGGGGCGGTCCGCCCCAGGCGGCACCTTTTTGGAGGCGGCCGGCACTTACTGACTGGAGGCCTGTTGCGGCCGCGTGGGCTCTAGCACAGACTGGTGCCTTGTCATTTGGCTGTGTACCGTGCACCCGGCCGATCCGGGCCCCTGGCAGCACAAAGTTTTCTTGCCAGGCTCAGACTATTAAGAGTTAAAGAAAAGAGCTCAGTGCCTTGGTACTCTGTTACAGTGTAACAACTCTGCAGTGACTCTTTGCGTGTACAGATGGGCAGCTCTGTGGCGCCACCGGGGTCGGATGTGACCTCCCGTCCGTTCTGGAACTGAAAGTGAGGCTGGAAAAGAAGTGGCGGGCCGGGGTTGGACTAGATGTGCCCCCTGTGTCGTCGGTCCGACCACTGACTGGTCAGCATCATGGCCCTGCGGTGCGGCATCATGTTAGTGTGCTTGAGGACGAGGCATGAATAATCATCTTCTGCTGGTGTGCCCCCCCCCCCCCCCCCTGCGCACAGAGACTTACCTGTCATGTTAGTTGTGAATTTCATTTTAGTATAAATTAAACCTGAATTTATTTGAGCCTATCTGTACTCACTGTACAGGATTCTGGCATTTCTGCAGTTTTACTTTTGCTCATTTTCCTAGCCGAGCAGATATAGCATCAGGAGATAAAAGTAGGAGAGGGGGGGGGGGGGTCGGTCGGTTCTCCGGTGGGCAATGATGGCAGGAGGGGGGCACAGTGTTGCCTTCGCTGTGCTTCGGGGAGCCGATGGAAAGTAGGCCGCAGTCAGACCTCAGCTATGGGCCGATCTGCACCAGCCGCGTTATATCGGGGCAGATGCTGCAGGAAGCATTCGCAGGCAGCAATGCCATTTGCCCCCCAGGTGAGTGAGTCCTACGTGGTATGAGAGGGGGGTGGGGTGGGTTGCACTCGCTGGCTGTCCAGCAGGTTTGGCGGCAGAAGCCGATGACTCAAAGCATAACTCGATAGCTCCATAGTGCGGTGAGTGCGGTGTTCGCTGCAGGCAGGCACAATGAGAATAGCAGCCGAGGGTTCCAGTACAGCTACAAATGCACCGTCTGCGCCACAGCAATGTGGGACACACTTCTAGTGCTTGAGTGTCTCTAGCATATATTGCAGTATTATACCTCTAATTGCACTTTGTACTCTTTTGTAACCTGCATACTTATCACCTTTTCCTCCTGTAATGCACTGTTTGCTGCCTCATGTATTTTGTTTGCTCACAATTGTCACTTTTACCTCATGTAACTTAAAGTCAGCATTTGTAATTTGTTTACTTGTAATTTTCTCCTCCTGTGTCATTTATGGTCTGTAGGAAGGTGGCTACCTGACTATGGTTACCCCAGATTTTTTGCCTTGTGTTTAGCTGGTTTTCGACTTAGTTGGCCTGGTTCCCTGCTAATCAGGGCCCCAGGCTATCTGCTCTCTCTGTAAAATGGATTCCATGTACCCTAGGTACATACCACAATTGGAAATGGACTCCTTGTCAGCCCCTGTACCATGCACTATAGGTGCTCAGGGCATAGGTGCCACCAAGGCCTACCAGGGGCTGAAGCATAGCTTTTGCCACCCCTGGCTGGTTCTTAAATTGACACAACTGGCTGATCACTCAGCTGGGGCAAGTGGGTGTAATCACCCCTTGCTTAGATATAGTATACCTATATCTAAACCTATATCTGGACACATATATAGCCTGTAAGCCACTCCTATGGAAGGCCTCATCAATCCTGGAGGCAGAGTGCGTGGTTTTATGTGAGATGGAGCTCTGGCATGAGCTGAGCCTGTCTGCAGCTGTCGGGAACAACTCCCTAAGCTGATCCGGGATAATGCCATACCATATACTCTTAAGCGCCTTATAATCCTCGCGGTTATATAGCAACTTTGGTTTGGCTTTATCAAAACATGTCGTGTAAGGTGTCATACGAATTGGAATACTACCCCCTCGCCAGTTCTGGCGACGGGGTTAGCATTCCACCCTTCTAGAGGGATAAGACATGTTACTTTACTGAAACGCGGTTGATTTAAAATGAGCCTCAGATCCACAAAATGGATGCCCCTGCCACAGACACGGGTCTGGCCTCCTGCTGCTGACCGAAACTCAGCATATGGTGGCCTGGACAAAGGGTTTCCTGTCGCAGGGCGGTGTTAAACCACCCCAGACAGGAGATAGTGGATTGTAGTAGGGAGGTTTCAAAGAAACCAGACACTGCCTGGGGAGCACAAGGCTTCCCCTTGCATAATCCGGCCAAACCGGTTCTGGGGCCTTCCAGCCCCCGTCCCAGCGCGGCCTGGATCAAAGGAAAGGGGTGTAACCACCCCCTTCCTGGGTCCCACCCATAGGAGGGGACCTAGCAGGATGTCCAGCCCACCAGATTCGAATAAGAGTGGGAGCAGTGCCAATGCAACTCAGATCATCCTGAAGAAACATAAGAAACGAATTCTGGACCCTTCGACTTTCTACTCGATGTTAGAAGACTGAAGAATCTCCCTTGTGGTCAAGGAGTGACCACCCTGTGCAAACAGGCAACATCCAGCCCTCGACCCTTGCTTTGTTGCAGTTCCCGCCGGAACTCGAGCGACAGAGATCGACGAGATCAAGCTTGCCTGCCTTCTCCCAGCCCGATCCACAGTCCCTGCAGTGCTGAGACCAGTGGAGGCGACCGGAAGCGTGGGGCACGCCATCTTGAAAAGGCCACGAGATGCTGACCGTGCAGGCCACGAGTGACCCTCGAAGCTGTACACCGGGGTTTGAGAAGCCCCAGCCCGAGCTCCACTTGCACCAAAGCTACCCCCTCCACACTTGACGAGTGCTGCGTGGGGCCCTTCTGCTTGTGTTGGCTCGACGCGTTGGCCCGGTCACTTGCCAGCTGGCTTGTGGCCCCTGTGCCGACGAAACCTTGAATACGACTCGTATTTCTGGTTGCTCCAGATCTGCACCAGCTCCTGTGAAAAGGAGCCCCCACTCTGACCCTCCTGGTTCGAGTGATAAGCAATCTCCCGGTTCCGCGTGGATTGCTTTTGCCAAGTGCTGTTTGCTGCAATCTTGAAGCCGACGGTGCTGACGGCGAGAGCCTACGTGGGACAGATCGTGACCTGCTCCTGGACGTCGCAGATGCCCCAGAGCCCACATGACAGCGGAGAGAAGCCTATCGACAACCACCTGATTGCGCCCGACATTGCCTGGTTCCGTCCTGGTTCCACCCTGGTCACTGCTGAGTGACCCAGACTCTGTCCCCTCTGCTTTCAGGTACTTTTCTACTTCGATCCACCCTTGGATCGCACCGGACACTTCTGCTTCACATCGCCTGCAGCTTCAACAGCTCCAAGCACCAAGAGCCTGCGTGTCAAAACCCGACGCCACTTCGACCCTGTGCACCCACGGCCTGTGGGTGAGGTAACATTGCAACGCCGGTGTTCCTACGCTGGTACACACCTCTAGGGTCTGTGTCTAAAGTTTTGTTCCTCTAGGTTCAGCGGAAGTCACTTTTAATTCACTTTGTGTAACTTTTACGCACCATTGACATTGCATTGGTGCAAGCCGCACTTTCCGTGCTGCACCCGTCTCCTGTGGGCTACTCCCGACTTCAGCATTGCTAGTCCTGACTGCTCCCAGCGAATCTCTAGGCCCTAGGCCTAACCACTGTTCGATTGGTATCTCTTATACCACTTTTTTAGTATATGGTTTAAGTGGCCACCGGCCCTTATCCAAAATTGTGCAACTTTGTATGTTATACTGTGTTTTTGATTTAACGCTTGTGCCCCTTTCCTCATAAAGAGTACTGGGGAGTAATTTAGAAATAAATACATATATTTTTATAATATATACTTGTGTGGTGTCCTTTCATTTGATTACAGGATTGTATGTGGTAAAACAGCTCGCTTAACACGACCTCTTAAGTTAAGCCTTTAAGGCTGCTTAGTCCATGCTACCTCTAGGATAGCTTGTCTAACAAGGTTGACTTACAACCTGACATCTTTGGCGTTTGTTTGGACTGATACCAAGTGGTTCCAGAATTGGAAACACTACATATCAGGCCAACTTCTCACATTGGTGTGCAGCGGTGCGGATTTGAGCTTGCTGTTTGTTTTACCATTGCAATCTTTACATCAAATTGAAAGATCACATCAAGTACCTTAGGTACATATAAATCAAAAGCTTAGCATATTAAGTTCTACTGAACTTAGTAGTTGTAGATAAAAGGGAGTAGCACACCCTGACTACAACTCACTAGCAAGGTACAGTAGGAAAACACTTAGTGTAGGTAAGTGCATCACTTACACCTCACTAGCAGTCATGTCTGATACAGGTGGAGCCTCAGGGTCTGCCCCTGTAGCAGTTGACCTTACCAAGGCAACTTCCAGATATGACAACCTTAGCCACAAAGACCTGAGTGCCTTGTGCACAGCCAGGGGGCTAAAAAAGGGCAGAGGCCCTACCATTCCTTCCCTAATAGCTATCCTAGAAAAGGATGACTTAGATAAGGTGAGTCAGGCTCCCTTAGATTCAGGTGAAGGGATAAACTCCCCTGAGAATGAGGATCTTCCAGAAGATGAAGAAGAGGAGGAGGAAGAGGAAGAGGAAGGCTCAGATGTAGATGAGCCTGAAGATCAGGATCAGAGGGGTCCCCCAAGGATCCGTTCTCTCCCCTCAACTGTTCAACATATACATGGTCCCTCTCACCACCATACTGAAGAAAGCCAACATTCCTTTCCATCTATACGCGGACGACACACAGATCTACATAGAAGCTACTTCCTATAACGACATTCTAAGGCTCAACAACACTCTAAGAGAAATCCAAGACTGGCTAGGATCGAATCACCTCAAACTCAACCAAGGAAAAACAGAGATCCTCCTCATCTCCAACAAAGACAACAACCCCCAAATAACCGAATGGGTGAAAGCCATCGACATTCTCAAAGGAAATCTCACCCTGACCAACTCAGTAAAGTCACTAGGAATCACCCTGGATCATAAACTAACTATGTCTAACCACATCAAGAGCTCCGCGAAAAGCGCCTTCCTTAACCTGAAACTCCTCAATAAAATCAAACCTCACATCCCACAAAAAGATCTCCAACAAGCCACCCAAGCACTGGTCCTGTCCAGACTGGACTATGGGATCGCAACCCTATCCGGCACAGCCAAATCCCACCTAGCGCCACTGAAAACCACCCTCAATGCAGCAGCCAGAATGATATCAGGTGCAAGGAAATTTGACCACATATCCCCCGCACTCAAAGATCTCAAATGGCTCCCAGTGGAAATGCGCGCAAACTTCAGAACAGCCTGCCTAACACACAAAGCCCTACACACAGGGAAACCGGAATATTTAGCCTCCAAGCTCAAGAAAGCGGGTCAATCAAGAAATCTCAGAAGCTCGAACTCCCTACTACTCATCCCCCTGAAAACGCGGAAACAAAAAACCGCCAGCCGCTCATTTGCCGGCAACGCCCCAAAAATTTGGAACTGCATCCCAGTGGACATCAGAACTACCCCCTCCTTTCCAGAATTCAAGAATCGTCTAAAAACCCTCTACCTCAACAGCGCGTTCCCGAACTCTACCTCTAGAGCGCAACATGGAACTCGCACTACCTCGAAAACACTACCTCAAAACCGCCCCCCAGGCGGAAGACCTCTATGCTAATCTATGAACTTATACGAACCCTGTTTATGTTATACTGTACTATCTTCGCACCTGTTTTTCCCGGACTAATTGTAAAGCGCTCCGATACCCTCGGGTCTGGCCAGCGCTATAGAAAACTCCAAAAATAAAAAAATAAAAATAAATAACAGGTTGCCAGGCTTAACCAGGCCAATCTAGACCTACATGAGAATGGAGAGGGCCAGCACCACTCCAGATCTCATAACCAAATTCTCCCAGGTAACAGGAGGGTGAGATCTCCATCAGGGGACTCCCATCTTTCTAGTGCCTCAAGAAAATCTCAGAGAGGGATGACTCCCTCCCAGAGGAAAGAGCATAGGGCCAGAATGAGGGCTGTCCAACTCCAAATAGAGAGGGAGGAGGTAGCCCTGGCTCAAGCTAAGCTTACCTTGGCCCAAGCTAAACTTACCTTGGCAAGAGAGCAGAAATTGAGTGGCTTAGATGCCACTGGTGGCAGCAATATTCCTCAAGAGAAACCCAGGTCCTATGATAGTAGAAACCTGACAAAGATTGTGCCCCCCTACAAGGAAGGGGATGACATCCACAAATGGATGACTGCTCTGGAGAGAGCCTGCATGGTACAGCAGGTTCCTGAGGAACAGTGGGCAGCAATCTTATGGTACTCCTTTTCAGAGAAAGGGAGAGATAGGCTCCTCACTGTCAGACATGAGGATGCCAACAATTACAAAGTCCTGAAGAGTGTTCTAATAGATGGGTTTGGCTTAACCACTGAACAGTACAGGTTAAAGTTCAGAGACACCCAGAAGACACAGACTCAGGACTGGACTGATTTTGTTGATTGTGCAACTAAGGCTCTGGAGGGTTGGCTAAATGGCAGCAAAGTACATGACTTCACAGGATTGTATAATTTGATTATGAGGGAGCAGATCCTAAGTAATTGTCAGAACCAGCTCTTACACCAGCACCTGGTGGACTCAGATTTGACCTCTCCCCAAGAATTGGGAAAGAGGGCAGATAAATGGGTCAGAACTAGGATTAGGCCTAAGAATCAGGACAATAACCAGAAGAAGGAGTCTACCAAGCCTCAAGATAAGGGTGGGGATAAAAGTAAAGAAAACACTTCCCCAGGGCCCCAAAACTCCAAGAATGGGGGTGGGTCCCAAGACACTTCATCAACTGAGAAAAAGCCTTATTGTCATGCCTGTAAACAGGTTGGGCATTACAAAACAGACAGCTGTTGTCCCAAGAATGGCAATAAAGAAAACATACCTCCAAAGCGAGCTCCAACACATCCTGTTACTGTCAACAGTAATCCCCCAGGAAGTGGGAGCACACCCAGGAATCTGGGTGGGTTTACTTTTGGAGCCCAGGGGGACCCTGGCCTATCCAGGTCCACATCCCCAAATGATCTTGTTTATGAGACTGGCATGGGGTTTGCCAACTTCTCTGTTTGCCCAAATACCTTGAGCAAATATAGACAAGAACCCATCATCAATGGTTTGAAAGTTGAAGCCTTTAGAGACACAGGGGCTAGCATCACCATGGTGGCTGACTGTATAGTCCCCTCTAAGCAACTTTTACCAGGTGCCACATACCAGGTAACAAACATTGATGGTATCCAAGCAAATCATCCCATGGCAGTAGTAAGTCTCAGCTGGGGAGGTGTCACTGGCCCAAAGAGAGTGGCAGTGTCACCAAACTTGCCTGTAGACTGCCTACTGGGTAATGATTTAGAAATCTCAGCCTGGGCTGAGGTTGAACAAGAAATCCATTCTAGAATGGTAAACTCCAATGGAAAGGTTAGTGGGGCTGTAATAGCTACAGCCCCAATCCAAGATGTCCTTCCTGAAAAGGTTGGTAGGGCTGAGCAACTCTCTGCCCCATCTTTAACAGAAGCTCTTCCAAAACAGAATAGCAAAGCTGTTATGATAACAGCAGAAACCCAAACTGAGTCTCCTCCTGAAAAGGTTGGTGGGGCTGTGATGGCCACAGCCCAAACTCAAACATATATGTGTGTTGTGAAGCCTGAAATGATGGATCACTCCACCCAAACCGAGAGCATGGAGGAGGAAGAGAGATCTTCCCCTCACCAGACATTAGGACAGGATCAGCCTCCTCAGGGATCTGATCTTACCCCTGATGAAGGAACTGCCCCAGAGGTTGTTAGGCCTGGCCTGACAGAGCCTCTGATGGCAGTGGACCCTTCTCAGGTGGGACCCAGTCTGGAGCAGGTAGCCTGCCCCTCTCTACCTTGCCCCAGTCAGCCCAGGGCTGCCGAGGACAAGAAGGACAGTGAGACCCAGAGGGCCCCCTGTCAAATAAAGCACCCCCATCAACAGATTAGGGGCACCAAAACTAGTAGGCCTAGTAAGGTGAAAACTTCAAAAACTCCCGAGGGAGCCCCCTTAAAAACAGTTAGGGACCTCCCACAGATGGATTCTGTTGGGCACAGCCAAACCTGGGACCCAAAGGGCCCAAAACTGAACTGTCCCTCCAGCAAGCCACACAGAGGGACCCAGCCTCCAGCTTTAGGTAGCCAGAGGTTGACCCGGAGAGCTCAGTGCAACTCAGTTGAAGAAAGAAAGGCACACATGGTGGAAGGTAATTGGAGGAAGTTGAGTCCAAAATTAGTGGAGCCTCACTTCAATACTCCATATCCAAACCAGCCTTTAACTTTGCATAAACACACCCAAGGTAGTGATTCCCTATGGTGGAGACCCTCTAATACCCCTAGGGTGAGGGACTGCTTAGTGGACCATGAGACAGGGGGTACCCATGCTAGTGCAGGTACTTCCTTATATGGCCACTCAGGCAATATAGGCTTACCTGGCCAAGGATAGCCTTATCTCCTTTCGTTTGGGGGGGGGGGGGTTATGTAGGAAGGTGGCTACCTGACTATGGTTACCCCAGATTTTTTGCCTTGTGTTTAGCTGGTTTTCAACTTAGTTGGCCTGGTTCCCTGCTAATCAGGGCCCCAGGCTATCTGCTCTCTCTGTAAAATGGATTCCATGTACCCTAGGTACATACCACAATTGGAAATGGACTCCTTGTCAGCCCCTGTACCATGCACTATAGGTGCTCAGGGCATAGGTGCCACCAAGGCCTACCAGGGGCTGAAGCATAGCTTTTGCCACCCCTGGCTGGTTCTTAAATTGACAACTGGCTGATCACTCAGCTGGGGCAAGTGGGTGTAATCACCCCTTGCTTAGATATAGGATACCTTTATCTAAACCTATATCTGGACACATATATAGCCTGTAAGCCACTCCTATGGAAGGCCTCATCAATCCTGGAGGCAGAGTGCGTGGTTTTATGTGAGATGGAGCTGTGGCATGAGCTGAGCCTGTCTGCAGCTGTCGGGAACAACTCCCTAAGCTGATCCGGGATAATGCCATATCATATACTCTTAAGCGCCTTATAATCCTCGCGGTTATATAGCAACTTTGGTTTGGCTTTATCAAAACATGTCGTGTAAGGTGTCATACGAATTGGAATACTACCCCCTCGCCAGTTCTGGCGACGGGGGTAGCATTCCACCCTTCTAGAGGGATAAGACATGTTACTTTACTGAAACGCGGTTGATTTAAAATGAGCCTCAGATCCACAAAAGGGATGCCCCTGCCACAGACACGGGTCTGGCCTCCTGCTGCTGACCGAAACTCAGCATATGGTGGCCTGGACAAAGGGTTTCCTGTCGCAGGGCGGTGTTAAACCACCCCAGACAGGAGATAGTGGATTGTAGTAGGGAGGTTTCAAAGAAACCAGACACTGCCTGGGGAGCACAAGGCTGCCCCTTGTATAATCCGGCCAAACCGGTTCTGGGGCCTTCCAGCCCTGTCCCAGCGCGGCCTGGATCAAAGGAAAGGGGTGTAACCACCCCCTTCCTGGGTCCCACCCATAGGAGGGGACCTAGCAGGATGTCCAGCCCACCAGATTCGAATAAGAGTGGGAGCAGTGCCAATGCAACTCAGATCATCCTGAAGAAACATAAGAAACGAATTCTGGACCCTTCGACTTTCTACTCGACGTTAGAAGACTGAAGAATCTCCCTTGTGGTCAAGGAGTGACCACCCTGTGCAAACAGGCAACATCCAGCCCTCGACCCTTGCTTTGTTGCAGTTCCCGCCGGAACTCGAGCAACAGAGATCGACGAGATCAAGCTTGCCTGCCTTCTCCCAGCCCGATCCACAGTCCCTGCAGAGCTGAGACCAGTGGAGGTGACCGGAAGCGTGGGGCACGCCATCTTGAAAAGGCCACGAGACGCTGACCGTGCAGGCCACGAGTGACCCTCAAAGCTGTACACCGGGGTTTGAGAAGCCCCAGCCCCGAGCTCCACTTGCACCAAAGCTACCCCCTCCACACTCGACGAGTGCTGCGTGGGGCCCTTCTGCTTGTGTTGGCTCGACGCGTTGGCCCGGTCACTTGCCAGCTGGCTTGTGGCCCCTGTGCCGATGAAACCTTGAATACGACTCTTTTTTCTGGTTGCTCCATATCTGCACCAGCTCCTGTGAAAAGGAGCCCCCACTCTGACCCTCCTGGTTCGAGTGATAAGCAATCTCCCGGTTCCGCGTGGATTGCTTTTGCCAAGTGCTGTTTGCTGCAATCTTGAAGCCGACGGTGCTGACGGCAAGAGCCTACGCGAGACAGATCGTGACCTGCTCCTGGACGTCGCAGATGCCCCAGAGCCCACGTGACAGCGGAGAGAAGCCTATCGACAACCACCTGATTGCGCCCGACATTGCCTGGTTCCGTCCTGGTTCCACCCTGGTCACTGCTGAGTGACCCAGACTCTGTCCCCTCTGCTTTCAGGTACTTTTCTACTTCGATCCACCCTTGGATCGCACCGGACACTTCTGCTTCACATCGCCTGCAGCTTCAACAGCTCCAAGCACCAAGAGCCTGCGTGTCAAAACCCGACGCCACTTCAACCCTGTGCACCCACGGCCTGTGGGTGAGGTAACATTGCAATGCCGGTGTTCCTACGCTGGTACACACCTCTAGGGTCTGTGTCTAAAGTTTTGTTCCTCTAGGTTCAGCGGAAGTCTCTTTTAATTCACTTTGTGTAACTTTTACGCACCATTGACATTGCATTGGTGCAAGCCGCACTTTCCGTGCTGCACCCGTCTCCTGTGGGCTACTCCCGACTTCAGCATTGCTAGTCCTGACTGCTCCCAGCGAATCTCTAGGCCCTAGGCCTAACCACTGTTCGATTGGTATCTCTTATACCACTTTTTTAGTATATGGTTTAAGTGGCCACCGGCCCTTATCCAAAATTGTGCAACTTTGTATGTTATACTGTGTTTTTGATTTAACGCTTGTGCCCCTTTCCTCATAAAGAGTACTGGGGAGTAATTTAGAAATAAATACATATATTTTTATAATATATACTTGTGTGGTGTCCTTTCATTTGATTACAGGATTGTATGTGGTAAAACAGCTCGCTTAACACGACCTCTTAAGTTAAGCCTTTAAGGCTGCTTAGTCCATGCTACCTCTAGGATAGCTTGTCTAACAAGGTTGACTTACAACCTGACATCTTTGGGGTTTGTTTGGACTGATACCAAGTGGTTCCAGAATTGGAAACACTACATATCAGGCCAACTTCTCACATGGTCCTATTGTGAAGCGCTCTGATGCTTCGGGTAAAGTCTGCGCTATATAAAAACCGCATAAATAAATAAATGAATCTAGCCCTCTGCCTCAGGCTTACTTGCGGCCCCTGTCGCCATGAGGCCTCCAAGGCGTTGCTGAGCAGTGCGTAGTTCCCTTGATGTAACAGGGCTGTCAGGACAGCCAGGAAGTGAGGTAGACCGGCATCGACTTAATCCCATGGTGCTGATGGGATCCGATAGCATGTGAATCAAGCATTTAGTATGCAGGGCCACCAGAGTTTACAGACACTCTTTTAAAGCATTATCAAACAAATTCTATAATCACTGAAAACTTGAAACCCAGACAGAAGACACACCAAATATACTTTAAGTTGTCCAGCAATACACTGTCATGAATACAAAGCAAAATAAATGAAATGACTAAATCCACCGTGGGAATACCCGCCTGAATTTCAAGCAGGGCTACCCTGGTCACTTAGATAGATACGTTGTGTAGCTAACGAGCCAACACATCATTTTAATTAGGTCTGCCTACTGAAGTTCCAAACTTTCTCAAGGTTATGCATCTCTGCAAAGTTTTTGTCAGGCAGCCAGCCTGCCACTGACTTTAGTAGTGTTGTTACCTTTGTCAGGTTACAGGAGGGAGCACTAGTGTTAGTGCCCTTCCATTTCTGGTGCTCTGCAGCAGTTTCAAGAACTTCTTGGAGTTTCTTGTTGCTCAAATTGCTATAATTTCTCATATTTATAAGTTTCCCTCGTTTTCATTGCATGATTTTGCTTGCCAGAAAGTGTCACTCATAGTCGTTGAAAAAATGTCACTCATAATTACACTCAAATTTGAAAAATGTCACACATGGCAATCTGAAACTTTGGCAGCTATGTACAGATAACAGTATTTAGGAAATATTCTCCACTTCCAGCTAATCTAGTCTCACTTGGACCCACTCTTCGTTCTGTAAACCCTGTTACCCATTGCCATACTGATTGGAAATGGATGGAAATAGTAGATGATAGAAAACATTCCCTTTAGTAAATTACACTGCTGCTGTTTTTCCGTGATGCAGTTGAATTGCTGAGCTGCATTCTCCTGGTATTTTCGCTCCTGGAATTCTATAGAAACCCCACCACTTTTATATATTAGCAGCTTGCCAGTGGTTGCAATTAACATCCTGTGATTCTGGGCAAATCATTTCCTCTCACAGTGCCTACAAAAACAAAACAACCATTGGCGTAGCCAATAGGTCACGTATTTCGCCAGAGCTATTGGCTTTGCCAATGACCGTGTCATGTATGTGCATGTAACTTGCATGATCGAGGTAACTGTTAGCAGCAATACTACGTGTCTCTCGGAGACTCGGACATCTTTCAAGTGCTCACCGTCCTTTTTCCTCAGCAAAGGAGGGGGCGGCAATCTGAGGGGTAGCCCCGGGCGCCACAAGCTCTAGCTACGCCCCTGCTCTTCCAGGACAACAATGTGCGATTATCCGGACCCAACACTAGGCGGTGATCTATGCACAGATATGAATATCAGCAGCCCTACATGCAAGAACAGATGCATATCTTGCCTTAGAACCGATACCAGATGCTCACTCTCCAGTGGTTTCTTGTCGACCAGAGAGGGCCTCCCTGAGCCTTGTGTGGTTGTGCTTCCACTCAAGGACTTACTGCAAGACTCAGTCTGGAGTGAGCTCAGTGCTATTGAAGGCCGAGGGCCTGGCTCAAGCGTTACACTCTCTCATTGGTGGATATTTACAACTTCCAGCACTTCACAAAGGTTTTCCTGGGAATAAGTAAAAACCTACTATAACCTCATGTTTCCACAGGTACTCTACACATCCAAGAATATACACACATGTATTATGCATATGAATTTAGAAATGGGCTCGCTAACCTATTTTTTTCTCTCAAAAAGGGAAAATATTTCCCAGGGTGGGAAAGGTTCGAAAGGAAACTTTTGAATGTCCAGATATGTGTGTTGATTCAGAAAAGGGGGTGGTGATGAACAGAGTGTCTGAATTAAGCAGACCACTCTTACCCAGTCCAAAGATCAGGGCTTGATCCATCACCGTTATTTATCTCACTGCACCATCCCAGCTCAGAACCTGGCTATATGCAAATCAGTCTGTCCCTGGCCCAGTGCATCATGGGAACAGGGCAGACTAAACTACCAAGCCAATTCTTCACCAGAAAGGAGACAAGCTACCGGGGACCGGTTTCTGGCATTTCAGCCGTCTTAGGCCCGGCTTGCTTCAATCCTGATGGTGCAGTGAGAAAGGGACTCATGTCTGAGTATACCCTGCCACACCTATAGTGGCCAAAAACGATTCAGAAAAGAATTGGCTTGGTAGTTTGGTTTGCCCTGTTCCCATGATGCACTGGGCCAGGGTCAGACTAATTTGCATATAGCCAAGTTCTGAGCTGGGATGGTGCAGTGAGCTAAAAAACGGTGATGGATCAAGCCCTGATCTTTGGACTGGGTAAGAGTGGTCTGCTTAATTCAGACACTCTGTTCATCACCACCCCCTTGTTTGAATCAGATATGTGTGTAACACACATTATCCCAAGTCAGGGGATCTGAGGGAGAAGTTAGGAGAATGACTCACACTGGGCCTCTCTCAGTTGTAACTGCCGATAATATACTTCTGCATAGAACAAGAGGGGTTCACTCTGCAGGACTTTGGCACCCCCTTATGTATCATTTACTTGCCGCAGGATCTACATCGCCCACCTTCGGGTTTGCAACCCCCATGAACCTCTTGTGTTTGCCAAGACTCCAAGCTCCGCTCTGTAGAGGAGGTAAGGCTAATCTGTCTGACCATTTACAGATGTGCTATGGGGTCTTACTAATCAATCAGGTGTTTGTTAAGTGCGACTACTCACCTGTAAGGGTCTCAAGGCACTGCGGGGGGGGGGGGGGGGGGGGTCACAGTTCCAGTCCATCAAGTAGGGGGTCTGTCAAAGAGCCAGGTTTAGAGGTTTCTTGCAAAGATGTGGAGCGATGATGTCTGTCTGAGGTGGAGCGGAAGGTCGTTCCAGGGTCTGGCGGCGCGGAAGGAGAAGGAGTGGACTCCCGAACTGGTCTTTCTGGTGCGTGGGACCACGGTGTAGGAGAGCTGGGCTGATAATAGGGTCCTTTTGGGTGCATGGAATTTCAGTCAGCTGTTCAGGTATGCTGGTACGGTGTCCATGGACAAAGCCAACCTAAGAAGGAGTCAACATATACCTTGTGACTCAAAAGACTTCTTAGAAGAATAACAACTTGCACACACCTGTCGGGACCCCTTCAGAGGACCAAGGGGCTCGCAGGGGCTACTGGGCCCAGCCCTGGTGGACTTGACTGCACTTGATTCAGTGACATCTGTGGTCAAGCACTCAAGGCCGGGGGGATGTTGATACATGTCAGTGAACATAACTCCAAGTGCAGATACTTCAAACAATGAATTAATGTCTAGCCAAATATTTGCTTTTGTAAGAAAAAATTGTACTTTATTTTCAACTCTACACATGTGAAGGAGTATGACATTCAGAAGCAACAACACACTCCTCCTTGTCGCCCGTGTTCTAGTAGTTGTCAGGCAAATCCAAGTCCTAACCTTGTTTGTGTAACATTTTCAGGGTTAGTCTCCATTCACTGAATGATCCAACCAGGAATGCAAACTATTAGACCATACTGAGGATTCTTCAGGGTTTCAGTTAAAAGTGTCTATGGTGCCTCAGCACCTCCAAAAGTGAATCCCTAGGGGTCCTAAAGTCCGGGTTTCATAGGTTCTGTATGGGAGATGCCCCAGTGCGATTGTGTAGGACAGTGGTTCCCAAACATTATCGTCTCACTGCTTCCTCAACCTGTTGGCAGCAGCTCTCAAACAACATAGCGAATATAGAGGTTGGGGAAAAATACAAACAATTACAACGCTTTTGGGAGGGCAATGAAAATGCATACATGTCGACCATCTTCCAGGTTTCGAGGATGGGAGTGGAAATTGCTGGAGAATGACAGGTGAAAGTACAGAGGCATCTGTACAACAGGAAAGTCACAATCTTTGACAAGTTGATCACAATTAAAAAAAACATACAAGCAACAAAAATATATCAAAGCAAGACAGCGATTCCAAAACAGAATGGTGCTACTGATCGCTACGCCTGTAGTACATGGTACAACAAGAAAAAGTGGGAAACCCAATTAACCCTTGGAGGCTTAGGTGGTATATCTATTGGTAAGTAACTGTGCCTGTAAGGGATTTCTTTCAATGTTCTTAGTTCAACAGTTTGAAATATAAAACAATATTGGTAAGTCCCAGCCGATAAGTTAGAATTGAGCAATCAACAATTCAATTAGTTCATTTGTGTCACAATAAATGTATCAGAGTTACTCTTTGAGCTGGTGTGAGTTTTTCAAAACACAAACTTTTTAAATGTAAACAAGAAAGGGTTCGAAAGACTGGAACAATACACGATGACCTTGGTTAACAGATGATATGCTGAAACTTATACCTCAGGGTCATTTGTGTAGGCATCTATTCCAAACAAATACATAAACGGAAAATTAGCCTGATTGATACAGACAACAATTCCTATGGGAAAATATATCACTGAGGAAATAGATGACGTTGTCGACGTTTCGGTCTCTGTGGTGTATACATCCTTCAGACCATCTTCAGGACGGTGAATTTAAAATGTTGTATGACCCTTATATGTATTTCAAACAGAATTCCTATTCCTGATTAAGTCCATAAAGGTTAAAAGTCTTCCTGGTCATAGACTTCGGACAGAAAGCTATTCAAAGCAATCCACAGGGATTTGCTTGTATTAAAGCTGGCATCGAGTGAGCTACAATATAGGGCAAGTCTCCTCCGACGAACCGCTGTCACTGCAGACGGCCTCTGTGTAGTGGCAGCAAGCTTTGAGACTGTCTTTTTGAGCTTGTGCGCAGCGGCTGAGCAGGATCTGTACCCCATTTTAGTTTCATCTGAAGGGCAGCTTGAGAAGCAGGTAGCACTCCACACCCACCATGAATCTCTTCACTGGAGTGCCTCCTTTTAGGTCGAGCTAGACAGCGCAACTGTCTCTTTGAGATCTGCTGTAATCGGTGTGTGGGCTTGAAGTCCATTCCCTTTCTTTTCATTTGTCTATGTCCGTCAAACATCCTTGCCTGGTAGTGGTCAGTCCTGTCTCTTTCTTTGTCCCTCCTTTTTCTCTTCTGTTCCTCCCACCGAGCAGGGACTTAGTACTGTATCATTCCACTATGGTTCCTCCTCTGTTAGACTGTGTTTAGCTCCAGCTCCCTGCCTGCTTACATTTAAACACAGCATTTTTACTCCCATCTCATTTTAATGCCATAGATGCCTCTGCTGCCTCCCATACTTTAAGTTTATTTAATTTTGCCACTTTGCATCAATTGGATCTTTTTTTTTGTAGGATGGTTTGGGATTGGGCTTGTTTTTTTCTTACTCCTTGCCTCTCCACTTAATAATTATTATTGTTCTCTCCACCCCCTCTTTATTAGGTCTCGGCGTCAATGCGCAGAAGCGCGTCTCCGCCGGAGATCTTTTGTCAGGGACTATGCTTCCCAGGAGACAGTCCCGGCCACGCGCATCCTTCCAGGCGATTTGTAACTGGAACGCGCGCTGTGGCCAGGCGCTGTCTCCTGGGAAGCGCAAGCACCACACACGCATGCGCATACACACACACACAAGCGCCCATGCACGCACGCACATACATACATACAGAGACACCACCCCTGACACATACACACACGCGCGCACACACACAAGTGCACCGAGGCCCCCCGCCCCCCTCCCCCCCCCCCGCCGTCACCGTCGCACACATACATACACACACACACACACACACACACACACGAGCATACACACACACACACACACACACACGTGCACCAATCCCGCTCCAGCCTTTAGGAACTTACCTTACCTCAGCACGCGGCGCCCAACCTCCTGCTGGCGCGGCCCCGGGGCTCTACACCGCTCACAGGAGCCCCGGGCCGCGAGACGCAACGACTCCGCCTGCCTCCTCTTCAGTTCCGGTCTGAACGTGGCCCCGCCCCCGTCACAGGCGACCGTGCCTGACTTCCGGGGCGGCCGCGATACTAAGAGACTGCTGGGGAAATTATGCACAAGGTAAACTATTTTGTTCTGCAGTGCCCGTAATATTAATTAAGTTGTAATTTTATCAACATTGCTTTTATTTACCAAGTAAAAGCAAATATTATTTACCGTTCTTTGAAATGAACAAAATTGGGGACCTCAGTAAAACACTCTGCAGTTCCTACAATTAATTTAAAGCCAAGGGTGTAACTGTCATCTTTAAAGGGTAATTGTGCATTATAATTTATTGATGTGGGTTCTACTGGATCTAATTACAGTTCTAATGTGTTAACATTTCCGGGTTCACATACGCCTTTAGGTCTAACGCTGTTGTTTTGCGAGCATGGTCCGATCAGTTTTCTCATGTGAGAACAGTTAGTGACTGAATAACCTAAAATGAATTTCCATCAGCCCGCTCTTCCTCATTGCATCCATCGTGACCCTTGTCTCAATTCATCCACCCAGCTATTACGATTGCAGTATTCCAAAGCATGGCGTACAGCCTTTGATCCACACAAACCTCACAATGCTGCTAAACCCAATGACCTCTAGTGTGAGAGCCCAGAAAAAAAGTAATTGCTACTGAATCAAAGAACCCCAACAGTTTTCCATCCTTGTGCAGCACCTGGTGCTTTTAATGGCGGACACAAGTATGAGATGAAGCTCAATTAGCTGCTCCACATATCCCTGTCTCTGGATTGTTTTAATCCCAGGGCATTAGGTGGAATGAAAAAACGAGGGGGGTCTCTCAAAGAGGAGTGGTCAGCGGATTAAAGGCATGGCTTAAAAATATGCAAGCTAAAAATCTTTGCTTAGCATGGTGTGCCGCCCCACTGACATTTTGCTGATCTGTCATTGCATACATATATATAATACAACAAGTAACATTACACCTACAACAAGTCAGGGCTATTGGCTTTGCAAATGGTTCTTAATTGTGGAAGCTAAATAAGCGACAACTATTGCTTTGTTGTAGAATATTGAAAATGCTTCAGTTCTGAAGTTCACAGCGGTGATGGTCACAGGCGCGGCTCCGCCAGGGGGCGTCGTGCGGCGCAGCCAGCTGTAGCATTTGATTAGTGCCTAAACAATAGCGATGCGGGCCACGAGCGGTTATTTCGCAGAACAAAGATGCATTGCAGATTGCTTTATGTCGCGTCCATTGGCGCTTATTATGAGAAGTGTACGGGCCTGACGGAAAGTAATTGCTTTCCGCCGGTGTTTTGGTTGGCTGCCGTACATCAGGTAGCCTGTGTTCTCTTTGTATTCACGGGCGGCTTGTACAAGAGAATAGGCTGATTTCCCACAAGGGCATTCACGCTAATTAATTTAGTTATCTCAAGAGCTTAACAAGTTGGAGCCCATGCTGGCCGAGTAGCGGCGTTCTTCCACAGTACAATCACTTCATGGTATTTAAGATTAAGCGATGTTCCTTCCCCATGCGAACGAGCTCACGTGGTCATCTCTGGGCGCGTCTTCGCTTCCCTCGGATTCTAACAGGGAGGTGTCCGCTTTCTGTATTTTTAGTGGTGAGGGCAGAGTGGTGAGTGGTGAGGGCAGAGTAGTGAGTGGTGAGTGCAGAGTGGTGAGTGCAGAGTGGTGAGTGCAGAGTGGTGAGTGCAGAGTGGTGAGTGGTGAGTGCAGAGTGGTGAGTGCAGAGTGGTGAGTGCAGAGTGGTGAGTGCAGAGTGGTGAGTGCAGAGTGGTGAGTGCAGAGTGGTGAGTGTGCAGAGTGGTGAGTGTGCAGAGTGGTGAGTGTGCAGAGTGGTGAGTGTGCAGAGTAGTGAGTGTGCAGAGTAGTGAGTGTGCAGAGTGGTGAGTGTGCAGAGTAGTGAGTGTGCAGAGTAGTGAGTGTGCAGAGTAGTGAGTGTGCAGAGTAGTGAGTGTGCAGAGTAGTGAGTGTGCAGAGTAGTGAGTGTGCAGAGTGAGTGTGCAGAGCAGTGAGTGCAGAGCATTGTGTGCTGTTGAGTGCAGAGTGCTGTGTATTGGCAATGTTAATGACAATGCCCATTTATTTTTGATTTAAAGAAAAAAATGTCATGAGCAATGCCAATAGCTCTACCTTTAATGATGCCGAGACCATTGCATTGCAAATGCTTGTTTATTTTTTGGTGTGCATTTTAGGGCAATCAACATTTCCAGGATCATTCACAGGATGTTGAATTGATGCCAAGTCTCGAACCCGGATCCCCAGCTCCGAAGTCTGCAGCTCTGACTGCTGAGCCACATCCTCTCGCTCTGGGTATCCCTGCTGGAGTCGCTCTTTGTTCGCCTCATGCCACACATTAGCAGCAGCTCGCTCTCTACCTTTTAGTTTCATTCCTAAGTGCTTTCCAGAAGCACCAGCTTCATTGCACATTTACAGTTTCATGTTTTTGGTAGACACAGGGAGATTTTTGGGCATCTCAGGACATTGCTTAAGTGTCTTGAACAGAGCTGCCGATTAATCTCCCATTGTCTACAACAAATATGAATATGTCATTGTGTAATGTTACTGGTGCTCGTGAAAAGCGCGACGAAGGTGAAGGCTTTTCCCCTGAGTGGCTGCTTACAGGAAATGCTCTGATTCTTTGCCAGGCTCTGTCTTCTTCAGAGGGTGGTGTCAGAAGCACAATCAACAACAGAGTCAAGATGGCTGTTAACATGTGTTAAAGATCCAATTGGAGCCCTAGCTTAAAGATCTTCTAAGGGACTGGGGTGCTTGTAGGGGGTTGATGGGGGAGGGGCCATGGGAAAGTGGACAAGACGCTTCGTAATATAACCCATCAGGGTCATGGGCGAAGCTTATCGGTCTTCTATTTTTGTTTCATTTACTATTGCTAATCTGCTAAGGAGCGCCTATCACCCAGCCCCAGCACGTTATAAAGTAGATTATAAATAGAGTTATTGCTTTTCTTAATTTATTTTATTAAAAGAAGATTTACCCACATTAACATTAACTTAATGATGTCTGCTACTGCTTCATTTTCTTTTGTGTGTTTGCTTGATGGGAGGGTGGGTGTAGTTTCCCTTGCTTGTCAGCAGGAACATTCCAACAAGCATTGGCATAGCCAATAGGTCTCGCCTTTGGGACTTTATAAGTGTTTAGCCATGCAACAGTTGATGTTGTTGCACCAAGGATATTGTGCTGGATAACTAAAGACTGATAAGGTCTCAAAGGTGAGACCTACTGGCTATGCCAATGCTTGTTTAAACAAAGCAATCCTGGTCTGCCCGAAAACACTGAGGGTAAAACAAAAGTGGTGCTAATCACCATGGGCACCAGCCAGCCTGACCATGCTAAAAACTAAGCAACTAAGAAAAAGATACTCATTCATTGTCAGGCCCCAATAATTTAATATCAGTCAGTATGAGCAGAACACGGCAAAGATTCCAAGTTATGAGTCAAGAAGGTAGTATACCAGCTCATCTTTCCAATAGCATTACTGTCAACTCACCCACTTCCTACTTTTTATTCTAACAAACAAAATACATCCACAAACTTTAATGGAGTAACCTAATTTTCAAACCTACGTCTTCCTCCAAAAAGGTGTTAAATGCCTGACTTCACAAACATTTTTGATGCAAATGGTTGACAGATATCCTTTAGATGTGTGCGGCGAAGATCCTTTCTTAACTGAAGTCCAAGAATCCTCTTCAACGAGGCAGTATAAGTTACTCTAAAGCCCACGTTAGTCCTGTGCTGTAGTAACAGCCTCAAATCTGGGACACAGGTTGAAAAAAGCCACCCGCAGCGCAAGTGTGATTTAACCACTGTCCAGGTTTCGAGCATGAACTTGGCTTTGTGCTCCCCATATGAAGAACTTCAGCAACAAGTTACATGAATGGATGGTACTTGTACGGGTGTAATGTATCTTAATGTGAAGAGTTAACATTGAGTATGTGCACAGAACATGCTCTGATGGTGTTGTGGCGAACATCTTGCTCAGACCTCACAATCTTGCAAATGTTTTAAATGTGCAAAAGGGGGGTGGGAGTCTTGAGAGGGGCATGGAACAAAGAAGAAAACATTTAATCATGGAAATGAAAGTTATGGAACACTATGGGGAAATGGACAGAGGGCTTGCAGTTCACATCTTAAAAACGTCAAACTGAGCTTCCATTTCACTTTCAGGCGTTTCTAAGTACAGAAAATGTCAGTTTAAATGGATAAATAATGCTGCGTACCGTCACCTGCAAAGTTAATTAGACAACGTTTCAAATAAATGTTAATAACAATACAGATAAACATGAAGAATTCTGCATTGAGATAGGATTGCTGCCCATCCCCCACACGCCTCAGCTTCGTGCTTTACGACAGCTCCCTGTGGGCAGCAGCATCAGGCAAGCGGCCACGCTCGTGCCCATGGAGGCTGGTAGAGTGAATTGTGAAAGAGCTCCATCTATGGGTCGGGAGAGGGCACACCATACACACGGAGGCTGTGACTGGGATGGGGACTTGGCACCCACGGCTGCATGCTTGATAGACTACAGAGGAGGAGGAGAAGAAAGAAGGAAAGGTAACGAGAGAGAAATGTAAAGTTAATAAACGCGAGAGAATTTGTGGTGGCGAAGAGATGGAAAAAAATGAGGGGTAGACAAAAAAAAAGCGATGAGTCAAATAAATGGAAGCATGGGAAATCGGGTGCTAATGCCCCTGCGACAAGCTCGAATTATGTGGAAACTAGAAAAACAAGCAGCAGCTGTTTTGAAGCACACATGCTTGTGCTGGCCTCCGCCTTGTGGGAGTGAGCAAGAGCCATACGTTTTCAATTAGCACGCGCGCCGCTGCTCGCTCCCACAAGGTGCATGCCAGCACAAGCACGAGTGTGCTTGAAAAGGAGCAGACCAATTTCTAAAGGTCATCCCCCAGAGTAGCGCATGCGCGCTGCCTAGGCGAGACATTAAAACGTGCTCCGCCTGGTTCACATCCACCAGCTGCGTGAATACAGAAGAGGCCATATGCGGTCACTGCTGCCTCGACCTGCCCTGTAAGATGGAGTTCATCTCTTTTGGTTTATAGCTATAATTAGCTACGTATCACTCGAATCCGCTGGGTTCATCTCTGCAGTTATTTTTATGCTTTTATTCTCTGCTAATTTCTTGGCCAGAGGCAACAATTGTCTCGTTTTTTTTTTAAGCTAATTGTAGCTGAGAGACAGATAGGGGCAGATTTACAAGCCCCTTGAGCCACTTCTCCCATGTTAAAAGTGACGCAAAAGTGGCGCAAGGGGCTTGTAATTCTGCCCCATAGTGTGCACTCTATCGACACATGGACAGGCTACTGTTTGTATTGTGTCTCGTCTAAATGCTGTTATGTTTGGCTTGGTGTACATTGTGGGAAACATGGCACACATCTAGTTGGAGGTTGCGCGTCTGCTGTGGCGCCTTCATGCAGTGTCACTCAGATCTATGTTTACATGCAGCTTCCAATAATTGGCTCCCTGTCTGTCTCATGTTGTGCTGCTGTTTGCCTCCCAGCCCCTTTCATCCAAGGCACATCACTCATTCTGCCAACTGAGATGCTGCTTGTTGATGCCCATCTCCAGCGCTTCACTCCCTCGAGGGCAGAGCCGGCGATAGGCATGGGCAGCTGCCCAGGGCCTCACGCTCAGGTGACAGGCAGGGGGCCCCCCTGCTTCACTGTGAAATGAAACACTTCCACAGGTTTCCCACCTGCTTCAACAGGGCACCCTCCCCACACAATTACAATACACATGCGAGATGTCTGGAGTCAACCGCATGGTGGCATTCCTGGGGGTGCAGGGGTGGGGGGGAGGGACAAACAGAGTGGGGAAGGCACAGCAGCAAGGCCAGCAATTATGGCTCACAGTGTCAGGGGCGGACAGCACCTCTGTTAAGTACCAGCCATTCCCACGTTTTGTTGCTAGGTGACAGAAGGCAACTGATGCTAGGGCAGTGTTTTAACCCCTTCCATGCGGCCGCGATTCCCCTGGTGTGCTGTAAACGACACAAACAGGGGCGGGCCGTGACGAACCCCAGCCGTCATCAGCACACGAGCACCGTAGTGCATGACGACTGGGGTTCGTCATCAGCATGGAAGGGGTTAAGAAATGCCTTGTTACTGCTTCGAAACCCAGGGGAGGGGGCCCACTTTCCCTGGACCTCGAAGCACCAGAGCAAGCTGCAAGGTCAGGGTGTGGGGTCCCCTTCCCTGGGCATTGTAGCCATTACTCCCTCCCTCTTTCGTTTCCTTTTCTTTATTTGTTCCCCTGTGAAATTAATCCACAAAAGAAATAATTTTGCTGGAAAGCGCATCTTTTTTGTGACATCTTTCACTTCCACAGTGCAGCCTTGGGATGGAGAGAAATAAAAGGTTCAAAATGTAAAAAAAATAACTAAAGTAAGACAGGGTGGGTCGAAAAGGGGCCAGATTGATTTATTTTATTCACACCCAAAGCACATTAGTGCCACTCCAGAGTTTGCCAGTGAAGCGCTACTTTTGTTTTATTGTCTTTCTCTGAACAGCATTGTTTTCCCCGGGTGGGGAAGTGCACCATTTCTGAATGTACTGCAATACCTGCTTGATGGGCGGACTGGAAAATAAAGTGCATACCACTGCTCTGTATTCACAAATGTGGTCTTTTTAAACCATATTGCTTTCGTTTTGTAAGGATATAAGCAATGGACATTGAAGCAGGTCCGTTCCGGCCCTGTAGACATGGCCTTAACTTTTCATGCAAAAGCACTCTTGTTTTCTGAATAATAAGTGCAAAAGCATTAAGGTAACCTTGTTGTTCCTGCTTACATTTCACATGCTTTGAATAATCTTACATTCCTTATAAGAGTTTGCTTTTTCCAGAATGTTGTCACTTTTTTTTAGGCAGCATATTGCTCTTGTCTAGTGCGTAATTTGAATTGAGTCGCCTCCAGGTGTTTGTAGCGGGACGCAATTGGGTTGAAGTTGAAGGCAGTGCGAGTTTCTCTCAGTGGAGTAGTATGGTGTACAGTGAGGGAGCAGATGTGGCACTATGGTCAGAGCTCTGGAAGTGACGTGCAGGGCCTATAGAGACTCCCCTTCCCTGTGCATGCTGACATCAGTTGATATCAAATCTGTCCGCGCCTCCAGATGTGGAGCTCCAAAAGCAAATTGGTAGACAGTGTGCAGACACCTAGGCTTGGGATCATATTAAAGGTAGAGGCTAACCAAAGATTGGGGAGGATCGGAGGGTCAGTGAGAAGCTGCTGCAAGACAGAGTACCAAACAGAAAGAATGTTACCAAGGGTAAGCTGATTGTTAATATGATAGGGGTTTCTAGCTGCAGATTCCTCACCTTTTGAATAGATGCCAGAGCCGTACCACATGAGAGGAGGGCAGTGGATGGACTCAGGGGACTTGACTGTCCAGACAATTTTGCTTTGTGGGCATGTAGAGTGACGTCCATTCACACCACTGCCTGGCAGATGTCTAGAACAGGTACTCCACATGCGGGTGTAGTAGTAGCAGCCTTGGCCCTAGTGGAATGGGCATGCAGGCTTCTGGAGGTTGCTTCTTAACCAGTGTGTGGCAGAACTAAATGCAGAGCATGGTCCAGCGTGACATGCTTCGCTTCTGCACAGCCTTTCCTTTCTTTGCTCCGGCAAAGCCGACAAAGAGCTGATAGTCTATCCCTTGGTCCTTGGGCTGATCGATGTAAAAGATGAGCACTCTCTTAGAGTCCAAACGAAAAAAGAGTTTATCGTTCACCAAGTGGTACCTGGTGCAATGGATGTCAAAGCTGAGCGCTGTCTAAGGCTCCTAACGATGGAGCAGCTGCTCCTCCTCAGAGGGGTGAGGTGGAGCATGGAACGTTACAAGGGTGATGGCCGTTGTGGAACTGCGTCACTCCTATTGGGAGAAAAGAAGCGGAGTACGCAGAAACAGCTTGTTGAGGAAGAAGGTGGAGTATGGTAGATGAACACACACAGCCTGAAGCACACTCATGCTGTGCTGAGGTGGTGGAAACGAGGAACACAGTTTTGATGGTGAGGAACCATAAAGGACAACTGTGGATAGGGGTGAATGGAGTGAACAGCGGATAATTAAGGGCAGCTGAGGTCCCATTGGAGTATCACAAAACGAGAAGGGGAAAACATATTGCAGCCCTTTAAAAAAATACATCACAACAGGTGATTTAAATGGGGAGGGCTGATCAGGCAACTGTAAAAAGTCCGAGACAACGGAAACAAAACCTTTAACAGTGCCCAGATTAACGAGGCCAGGTGAGAGATAGAACAAACGATAACACATCAGACAGTTTGGTCTGAAGGGAGTCAATCTGCGGAGTGCTGCACCAAGCCTCAAATTTGCCCCAATGACAGGCATATACAGCTTTCATTGAGGGATGCCCGGCTGCCAAGATGACATCAAACACCTTTGGAGGAAGGTCGAAGGTGTTTAGTTGTAGCTCCTCAATCTCCATGCATGAAAGTGACGGTTGCGAAGGAGTGGCAACGGAGGAAAAGCATACAGAAGCCTCAAGTGCCACTTGAGGTGGACTGTGTATCCATAACGACATTAGCGAACAGATCAAGACCAGACTTTACGCCACCTCTGGATGTAGCTGCTATTCGTGTGCCACTAGGTGGTCATTGCTGAGCTCGTCCATCCTGGCATTCAACAATCCTGCCAGGTGGTCAAGCCATATCCAGAGGCGCAAGGCCTTTTGGTACAGGGTCCATGCCCTCACCCCACCCTGCTTGTGCAGTTCCACATGGCGGGGGTGTCGTCGGTGAGCACCTGTAACAGCCTCCCTCTGATGGGTGGCAAGAAGGCATTCAGCACCCACCAGATGGCCCTCCGCTCCAGAAGGGTGATCTGGAGCAGGGACTCTACCAGCGTCTACACCTCTCCCATATGACTGTCCCAACACACTACTAGAATAGGCAGAAAGCCTTCATCATTTACAGGCACCAGAAAGTAGTGGGAATAGCAAGCACATCCTACTTCTGGCGCAGGCACCCTCTCGATAACCCTTTTGGCCAAAAGGGATAGCTTTTCTTGTCACAAAATGGAGAGATGGCCCTCCCTCAGCCATTGGTGAATGGTGGAAGGTGCGGTGAGGATGAAAGGAAGGGTAGGGCTTAGCCTTTGTGGATCATCTGCCTGAGGATTAGGAGTGCAATGAAGACCGCCTCAAGAGTGGTTCTGTTGACTCGGAGAGCAGGAACAAACCTTCGACTTGGGAGCGGTTCCAGTGCTGCTTCTTCTTGTACTTGGCGCCAATGTTTCGCCTCCTGTTCCCTGGTAGTCTTGAGGTCCTGCAACACGCAGCCCCCGCAGGCAGACATCTGTGTGGACAGTACCTGCAGGCCTTAAAACCTGTTGTCCTAGGGGGTGACATGCTATGCACACTGTAGAAAGTTTGGAAAAAACAATCTCTGCAAAACAAGATAAGCTCCAGACCTGCATCTAGAGGTGTGGAAAGGAACGGACGCTAGTGTGCAGGTGT
The DNA here is from genome assembly GCF_964263255.1 of Lissotriton vulgaris. Classification (NCBI taxonomy): domain Eukaryota; kingdom Metazoa; phylum Chordata; class Amphibia; order Caudata; family Salamandridae; genus Lissotriton; species Lissotriton vulgaris. Next base: position 1,742,802,354 of record NC_141695.1, read on the forward strand.
GCGACCATTATTGGCCCAACACGTCCCTTCCGGTGCGGAACGGTGTCAATGTGGATCCACACAGCGCCACCTTTGGTCGAACAGAGGTACTAAGAAAAAAGTTTCCAGATCCAGTCTGATGGGAAATATTCAAAAGGTAAGTAATGTGCAGCTAAAAGTCTCTATAAGAAGAATGTTCTCACAGAGGTTCTGCTACCATCAAACCTCTCATAGGAACCATTAGTGCCTTTTAATGAACCTTTGTTGGAACCAATCTTAGCAGTCTAGGAGAAGCCCTTACCTGCACCTGCTAAAATAGGCTAGTGGTCAGCCGCTATTGCCTGCTCCAGGCTACCCATCATTTCACTCCACACACCCTTCTCTAGAGAGCTAGGTAATTTAGGCAACCTGCTTCTAAAAAACAGGTACAAAGCACGTTTCCCTTAGACACCTCGGACCGCGAATCCACAAGGATAATGGCATGAGGAAATAAGATGTTCTTAGTTGTAAGTATGGCTCTGTAGTCATTGAACACAAATTGCTTTTTAGCCCCTTACATACAAGCTCTGTGGGACATGGCCCCTCTGATAGTACCTCATGTTCCTGGAGATATGGGACACTTTTCAGAAAGTTCTGAATTATGAGCAGAATACTTCTAGGCACATCATTAAGAGTGGATTAAATATGGCGGACCCTGTAGTAAGAGCAATGAGTTATTCAGTCTCAATCACGGTGAGTAGCGCGCTCTACAAATGTTTGATTGATTGAATCAGATGCCATGCATGGCTCAGGGCCTCTGGCTTTTCATCGGATGTGAAATCTAATTTGATGGACCTACCCTTTGACAGATCTCGTCTATTTGGGGACAAAGGGGTTTCTGCCCAGGAAAGACAGCCTTCAACAGCCTTAATCCGAAGGATAGTACACACAATTTTGATGCTTTTGGGGGTTTGCCAGGAGCTTCTCGTTTCGACACGGGCAACCCTATAAGACCTACTGAGGTAGAGGCAGATGAAAGCCTCCTTCTCCTCCTCCTTCGCTCCGGCCCCTCCCAGGGAAGCAGTCTTACTTGTGTCCCACAACTTCATTCGGAGCCTGTAAGAGGGGGAGTATCCTCCTTCCTGCTGGCCTGGATGGCCATTACTTTGAACCTGTGAGTTACTCAAATATTGGCCCATATGCAGTCATCACTGTCGCTGCAGTGTGACTTATGATTTTCCATCAACAAACCCAAACCTCACCTTACGGCCCTCCCAAGAACCCCAGTTCCTAGGACCAGTCCTGGAGGCCACCTTCTCTGTGCCTTTCACCCACCTCATACAGTTGCAGACATGAGGGAGCTGGTCCAATTCTTCCAATGTGCAAAATCCAGTCCTCACGGTCCTACGATTACTAGGCCTGCTGGCTTTCTGCACTCTCCTAGTCACACATATATGTTGACACATAAGGGGCCTCGAAGTGGTAACTCCACAGGCAGTGGCTACAGTTCAGGGGGAGTTGTCAGACTCATTCGTGATCTCTCGCAAAGCTGCAGTGGTTTGTGGGTGGGGGAAGGCAAACCTAAGTTGCAGGATTGCCTTCTCTACCCCTCCAACCATGGCTATGGCTGCCACGGATGCTTCCACCTTAGGGTGAAATCTGGAGATCAGAGGCCTCTGGTCTTTGTAAGGACAGGTTCTCCAAATCAACTAATTGAAACTGTAGGCGATTTGATTGGCGCTCAAGGCTTTCCTACCATCCATCCAGGGTTGGTCTATCCAGCTCTTAACAGGCAGCAGGAGAATAATGTAGTAAGTGAACACGTATAAGGGATTAGGGTCTCACTTCCTTAGCTTGGAAGCGTTGAAACTGTGGTAAATTAATTACACAGTAAAGGGCAACCCAATATTCCCTTGTGGGCTTCGATCTTAGAAATCAGAAAGATGTAATCTTCATACAATTACACAGTCCCGAAGATGATCTCACAGATGCACCACAACCATGACCGAAACGTAGACGCCAAAACCAACGTTCTTTTTAGTCACTGTTAAATGTATGCTCCAAGTCTAGTCCTTCTGTGAGAGACAGACTCAGGTTATATATTTGGAAAGTGGGCGTTAACATGCATTGACAAATGGCATACTCACTTAGAACGGTATTGCAGTGTTCACTGTCAATGTGTGTGGAGATAGATTTTTTGAACTCCTGTAGTTATGATTTGGAATTTCAATACAAATTTGATATAAAGACATACACCTGCATTCTGAAATTATTTTTCTTAACTAATTAAGTGTATAACTTTCAATTAAGTTATGATGTAATGATTAGACTTCCCAAATGTATAATATATTTATATGGTAATTTGTTTTTTGAACAAATCACTTGTTGGCACGATTATCTACCGGAGACTGTTGTAAATGCATATAAACAACAGGAATCCTACTGGGGTAAGGAAAGAGTGCTCATCACAGGTGTGGGAGCACTCAGTGTTTGATAAAATACCCCTCACACACCAAAAGGCCCCTTGGTGTCATGCTTCATCATTGGGGTCTTCGCACCCTTCTAACGGGATGCGGCGTGCTGCGACCTACGACTACGCGGGAACACTTATAGTAATGACTATATGTGGTGCAAGTGAGTGAGTATATTATATGTGAGTGGTGGGTTGAGGTGAAAAAATTAAAAAGCACCTGGCTCGTGGGTAGGCTAGAAAAAAGTTTTATTCAAGACCCCGGGCTGGTACTGTTAAAAGAGGTGCAGTGCGAGGTAATCTGTCGTGATTATGGACAGTACCCCAGGTGTGTGTCAACATGTTTCGGAGGCAAAGCTCCTTCTTCAGGATGGGGGCACAACTTCCTACCTTACTCACTTAGTTATAGAAAAAAGTGTGTTATATGTTAATCTAACAAAAAGTGAAAAAAACTATATATACAAGTGTTTGTAATTTAAAGGCTACTATGTGCCTACAGCGGATTGGTTCAAGTAAATGCGATTTGCATCACCTGAAAAAAGAAAAGAAAAGACTGGTTGCCCAGGGTATGGGTAGTTCAAACAAGTCAAGTCAAGTCAAGTCAGAGAATTTATATAGCGCACTACATACCCAGAGGGTCTCAAGGCGCTAAGGAAGGGGAGGAGGATTACTTGTCAAATATCCACGTTTTAAGTTGTTTTCTGAAAGCTAGGTGGTTCTGGGTAAGGCGAAGGTAAGTGGGGAGGGAGTTCCATGTTTTAGCAGCCAGGTATGAGAAGGATCTGCCTCCCATGGTGGTCTTGTTGATGCGAGGTACAGTGGCGAGGGCTTGGCTGGAAGAACGTAGTTGGCGGGAGGGGGTGTAGAAGGACAGTCTTGAGTTGAGGCATTCTGGTCCGATGTCGTAGAGTGATTTGTGTACGTGGGTTAGCAGTCGGAAAGTGATTCTCTTATTTACGGGTAGCCAGTGGAGGTCTTTCAGGTGACCAGAGATGTGTTCGTTGCGTGGGATGTCTAATATGATTCTGGCTGAGGCGTTTTGGATTCGTTGGAGTTTCTTTTGGAGTTTAGCGGTAGTGCCTGCGTAGAGGGTGTTTCCGTAGTCCAGTCGGCTCGTGACCAGAGCATGGGTGACTGTTTTCCTGGTTTCGGTGGGGATCCAGCGAAATGTTTTTTTGAGCATGCGAAGAATGTTGAAGCAGGATGAGGATACGGCGCTGACTTGTCTGTTCATTGAAAGTGAAGAATCCAGGATAACGCCTAGGTTCCGTGCGTGGTCTGTCGGGATGGGTGCTTTTCCAAGGGCTTCCGGCCACCAAGAGTCGTCCCATGCAGAGGGGGATGTACCTAGGATGAGGACTTCTGTTTTATCTGAGTTCAGTTTCAGACGGCTGTGTTTCATCCATTCAGCAACTTCTTTCATTCCTTCGTGTAGGTTAGTTTTGGCGGTGCTGGGGTCCTTGGTGAGAGAAAAGATCAGTTGAGTGTCATCCGCGTAAGAGATGATGTTGAGGTTGTGTTGGCGGGCGATGGTCGCGAGGGGGGCTCATGTATACGTTGAAGAGGGTGGGGCTGAGAGAGGATCCTTGTGGTACGCCACAGATGACTTCGGTGGCCTCGGACTTGAATGGTGGAAGGCGGACTTTCTGGGTTCTTCCGGTGAGGAACGAGGTGATCCATTCAAGTGCTTTTCCTTGTATTCCGATGTTGCTGAGGCGTTGTAAAAGGGTGCTGTGGCAGACTGTGTCGAATGCTGCAGAGAGGTCGAGGAGGATGAGGGCGACTGTGTCTCCATTGTCCAGTAGAGTTCGAATGTCGTCTGTTGCTGCGATGAGGGCGGTCTCAGTGCTGTGTTTTGCTCGGAAGCCAGATTGTGAGGAGTCGAGGGATTTGTTGGCTTCGAGGAAAGCGGCGAGCTGGTTGTTGACAGCTTTCTCGATTACTTTGGCCGGGAATGGAAGGAGCGAAATGGGGCGGTAATTTTTGAGTTCGGTGGGGTCCGCTGTGGGTTTTTTCAGAAGGGCGGTGAGTTCAGCGTGTTTCCAGTTTTCCGGAAAGGTGGCGGAGTTGAAGGAGCAGTTGATGACGTCTCGGAGGTGCGGAGCTATGACGGAGTCTGCTTTGTTGAAGATGTGGTGAGGGCATGGGTCTGTGGGGGATCCTGAGTGGATGGAGTTCATCAGGCGGATGGTGTCCTCAGTGGAGATTGGGTTCCAGTCGTTAAGGGTGTTCGCGGGGGGAGAGTGTTCAGCATGTGGTTGGGTGGGTTGGACTCCGGGTTGGTTGTCGAAGCTGTTGTGGATGTCTGCAATCTTGTTGTGGAAGAATGAGGCTAGGGAGTCGCAGAGGGCTTGAGAGGGGGTGATGTCGTTGGAGTTGGCCGAGGGATTGGAAAACTCCTTGACGATGTTGAAAAGTTCCTTGCTGTTGTGGGCGTTGTTGTCAAGTCGATCCTTGAATGCTGTTTTCTTGGCCTTTCGGATTAGTTGGTGGTGAGTGCGGGAGGCGTTTTTGAAGGCGTCCTTGGTGCTGGTGGTTGGGTCTTTTTTCCAAGCTTTTTCAAGGGTGCGGCAGAGTTTCTTGGACTTCTTAAGATCATCGTTGAACCATGAGGCCTTCTTGTTGCCAGGTTTGCTTTGACGTTTTTTCAGTGGTGCTAAGGTGTCGGCGGTGTTGGATAACCATAGGGTGAAGTTGGCGGCGGCTAGGTTTGGGTCCGAGGAGTGGGCTGGGGTGTTTAGAAGGAGCGATGAGGAGATCTGGTCGGTGGTGATTTTGTTCCAGTTTCTTTGCAGAGTTGTTTGGAGGTGGTTGGAGGGTTTGGGTTTATTGTAGGTGAAGTGAACGCAGCTGTGGTCAGTCCAGAGGAGATCCGTAGTGTGGCTGAAGGAGACATGATTGCTGGAGGTGAAGATGGGGTCGAGTGTGTGACCTGCGATGTGGGTGGGGGAAGTGACAAGTTGTTTAAGTCCGAGGTTGGCGAGGTTGTTCAGGAGGGTGGTGGTGTTGCGGTCGTTGATCTTTTCAAGGTGAAAGTTGAGGTCTCCCAGAAGGATGTATTCTTTGGAGGGGAGCGCGTGTGGAGTGATGAAGTCCGTGATGTCTTCACTGAATTTTGCGCGGGGTCCTGGTGGTCTGTAGAGGAGGGTGCCTCTGAGTGTTGTTTTGGGGTCGATGTGGATCTGGAAGTGAAGGTGTTCGGAGTTGGCGAGGTTGGCGTCAGAGCTGGTTGAGATGCGGATTGATTTCTTATGGACGATAGCGATTCCTCCTCCTGTGTGGCTGGTACGGTCTTTGCGAGTGATCTTGTAGTCTTCAGGGATGGCAATGGTGATGTCTGGTGCGGAGGAAGCGTTCATCCATGTTTCCGTTATGAAGGCGATGTCTGGAGAAATGGTGTCTAGTAGATTCCATAGGTCAATGGCGTGTCTGTGGACCGATCGGGTGTTGAGAAGGATGCATTGTAGGTGGTTGGGGTCGGGAGTCAGTGGTGTGGTCGTAGCGGAGATGTTGTCGGTGCCGCTGAATTTGCAGGAGTAGCAGGAGAAAGGTCCATGGGTTTGTCCAGGAGCGGCTTGGACGCAGTTGGGGGCGCGACCGGGGTTAAGGGCTAGGAGGGTGGCGGCATCGTAGGTAATGCGGGAGGGCTGGGTAGTGCGAGGGGCAGGGGGTCTGGCGCTGGGCGCGGTCCGGGCGCGGACGGGCGTAGACGGGCTTACCTTTGGCGCACCTTCGGCGTGTACGTAGCGCGTGGACGCTGCGCGTCGGGACATCAGGCATAAGTGAAATTCGGAGGGGGCGGAGCGTGGGAGGGTCAGCTGGGAGGCGGGGTCTGGGAGGAGACACGGGGAAAATACAAACAATCTTAAATGGCCGCCCGGTGATAAAACGAAACTGGGGCACAGCCGGAGTTACACTCAATCAATACAGATACTAAGTTCCCAAAAAGACGCTTCTACCACAGTTACATCAGCCGCTATGAGTAGTGAAATACAATTAATCAATGCGAGAATAGACGATGGCAGGCGCTCAACCTTAATGCGTTAATTGATACAAGCAATGCGCTCACAAAACGATACCAATTGCAGTTAAATCAGCTATGCGCTGTGACAGGGCGGCAGGCAGCAGGTATCAGGGCAGTCAATGCAGGCAGCGAGGAGGAGGCTTTCGATTTTGCGAGAGGAGCTCTGGGGGAGCGACCGTAATGGAGGGAATCCAGACGGTCACAGGGAAAGAGAGGACGGGGCGAGTGTAGTGGAACAGTGTGTGGGAGGGTCAGCTGGGAGGCGGGGTCTGGGAGGAGACACGGGGAAACGCTTAATAGCCCTGTGGGAAGAAAAAGACACTAACAGACATATACAACATAGATACATAAAACACCCTAAAAATGTAATTTGAAGCTGTGGTCATACTTGTCAAGTATTCTTTGCTTGCTTCATGAGCATTTCAAAAACGTCTGGGGGGGGGCATTGCTGTGTGCAATCTAAAGTAGAGAAAAGGTTGCAGTCTTTAATACAGGTTTTTGCGTGTTATTTTACTCACTTTTGTTGCCTTTGTAAATGCTTGTTTCATGGCCCATACTCACGGACTCAGGATTACGCGTCCTCCGTCTTACCCCACACGCTGCCCGGCTGAACTGAATATGGAGCCCATGGTGTGCGTTATTTATACTCGAAAAAACTGGTTAATTGCTGGCCTCTGAGTGCTCCCACACCTGTGACGAACACTCTTTCCTTACCCCAGTAGGAATCCTGTTGTTTATATGAATATGTTTGTGGAGTAAGAATCCTTCTGTGTTACTCTACCTCCCTCTTTTAATTTATCAACTGTTGTAAATGCATCACCTAGCGGAGTTTCTGAATGTCAGAGCCAGCATCTTGAGTCATCATTTTGTTGCCAATCACAAATCTTCTACCGACTGTAGTCCAGAGCATCTTCTCTCACCAGGCTCTATACGAACTGGTTTGGACGGGAAGGGGACGACATACGGCTACGGACGGTTTTGGAACAGCTCTGCTTTGACGAATCTGCAGCTGGATTTAAACGAGTACGGACTACTGCACTGTATAACATTAATTAAAACCAAACAAGAAAGGGGACATGTTGCTTGAAGCCACTGAATAAAGGGCTAAGCACTACCCTTGACTCATCGCAATACTTGAAAGCATTGATCCCGCTGGATGCTTCATCTTTGAAAACATATCCGTCTCACTGCTCTTGACTCGCCGTAATCCTTAAAAGAATAGACTCGTTTGGATGCATCATTACAAAACACGCATCCACATCTTGCAAACCACATATGAATGCTAGTCCCAGGAACCTCAAGTCCCCTATCGAACTGTAACAGAATAACTCGTTATTCACGAACCATACGATACATTTGATGGTTTTGAACCAGTGATCCTGTGACCATACACGGCCTGGCCATTGGGTTGCAACTTTGCTTCCCCAACAATATATCGTCGCGCTTAAGGAGCTTCTACTACTCTTTTTTGCCCTGAAGAAGTCCCCGCAGGGACGAAACGCGTCGGCTGTGTCTTTTAACATTTGGAATGAATAAAGAAAAATCTTTTTTGAGAAAAAAATTGTCCTGTTTCATATGAAAAAAAATTTGGGGAAATTATCTTGTGTGCAAACTAGAAAACCTTAGTTTACACATGTCCTTGTTGTGGTGCACCTTTGCTTAAAATTACGCTTTGTATCCCAAAGTTCTATATAGAACTGCCATTGTGATGGTGGGTGGTTGTCAGGGTGCACACTACTCCCTCGGTGAAATTTAGAGGGGAAATATTAATTTGGTTAATGTGGTCAGGTGCTTCGTTAAGAAAGGTTCCACCATCCAACTTGCTTCTTTGTTTATATGAATATGTTTGTGGAGTAAGAATCCTTCTGTGTTACTCTACCTCCCTCTTTTGTTAATTTATCAACTGTTGTAAATGCATCACCTAGCGGAGTTTCTGAATGTCAGAGCCAGCATCTTGAGTCATCATTTTGTTGCCAATCACAAATCTTCTACCGACTGTAGTCCAGAGCATCTTCGCCCAGTGGGGCTTTCCTCAGGTGGACTTGTTCGCCTCCTCAGAGCAGTTCTGTTCTTGATGTTCACTAAGAAATCAGTTTTTTTAGTAACAATAACCTCTGCCAGTTGGGTGAGCGAGTTGCAGGCTCTTAGTTTCTGTCCACCCTTTACATATTTCTACCCTGACAAATTGGTGTTACGAACCTGGGCTGCTTTCCTGCCTAATGTAGTGACTCCCTTCCCTTTGTATCAGTCCACCAACATTCCAACTTTCTATCCCCACTAATCCCAAGAAGGAGGATGAGGATCAGTTATACGGATTGGATCGAAGATGGGTCATCAATTACTACCTGGGTGGCACGAAGGACACGTAACTCTAGGTTAGGCACTTTGTCGGATACTGTGGTGCCAAAAAGGGAAAGCAGTGCAGAAAAGGACCCTTTCAAGGTGTATTATCCTCTGCATTAAGACCTGCTATGCACTGGTCAAGGAGGAACCACCTTAACGGATCCAGGCCCACGCTACCAGAGCCGAAGCTGCCACTTCTGCCCTTGCAAGAGGAGTTCCAATTGAAGAGGTATGTAGAGCAGCTACATGGGAGTCTCTTGATGCACCTCGGAGTCTAGGCAATAGTTCTTTACGAATGTGTAAAGATTGTCCTTTTACCAGACCCCTCCTGCGGGATTTCCAAGTATAACCATCCATCAATCCTCCTCCTGGAGGTAGGTATGGCTAAGGAATCTATTCTACAGGTCATGAATCTTCAGGTAGAAGTATTCATCAGACGAAAAGTTACTTCCCCTTGGTAACTATCTTCCTAGTAGATTCTCTATCTACCTGCAAATATTTCACTGAACCACAGGACAGCCCGTTTGATGGATAGTTATAGGGAAAGTTTAATAAGTATTTGGCACTGTACTACTCTATTGATGTCAGTCTGTCCGCTGCCTCGAAGGCGGGGTGTTATATTCCCAAGTTACGCCCATGTAGTGCAGCAACTTATTTCTTACATTGTCCTCGCAAATAAAATGTTCAGCTGTGACCTTTTGCAAATATTTGCATGCACGACAATGTTGGATTAGTTTCTCTGAAACTAAACTTGTTTTCATATCTAGATTCACACAACATTATCAAAACGCCCTGAACATCATGTGCAAGGTCTCATTTCGCACTATGTACAAATCTCATCACTATGTTCATCCATGTGGCGCCAGGGCTATCTACATATCCATAACATCACTAATCTATACGCACATCACAAGGCTGCTTTCTATTATAAAAGATGAGCATCCTGACAGATTAGCAGAGCAGGCACTTCCGCTGACACCGAGGTCCTAGCATGCTGAGAAATCACCACGCAGTGGTCTGACATCTTCTGAGGGCTATCCGGTTCATGACCAAGACGGGGTCCTTCACTCTAGCCCATCAGGTAATGGGGTTGGTTCGTCCCTTGGGGGATTCTTGGCTTTACACATACACACACTTTAAGTGCAATCAAAGTAGCGTCCACATCGTAGGAGAGCGCTTGATTACTGCCTAGTGTTCTATGCCTGCATAAACACATTGTTTTAACACCACGGTAGAAGTATATCTTCTATTTACACTTTTGGCTCTTGTAATCATGTTTATCTACTTCCGTCTACTAATCATTGCAGCACACGTATTTTATGCAAGAATAACGTTGGTTAAATAATAATTATTGAAAGCGTACCACTGTATATTCTCTGTATATTTCTCTGAGAATAAATTAGCATGAGGGACTGCACGAAAGGTTCTGTACTGTTTCCACAATCCCGGAGGGGGTCATTGTTGTCATGTTAAGTGGTTGCCAGAAACCATTCCTTCCTGGTAGGTTAGGGGGGCTTACAGTGGCACTGTGAGCTAGCTGGTCTGTAGGCCAACATATCTTGCGGGGTGTCCGGAATCAGTCTAGACACCAAGCCCTTAGTCTATGTTGTCCAAACAATGCGCAGGTCCTTCACATTGGTAGGAACTACACGACAGGGGGAACCGATGGTCACTGTATGGCTTTGGTGATGTAATATGGGGCTACTTCCAGCGTCAATGTGGAGCCAGCGCCCCTTATGGGCGACGCGATTTTTCGTATCCAGACTAATGCCTGAGACTATTCTAAGGAAAGGAATCTGCAGGTAAATAGAGTATCCTCCAGAAAGATCGTTAACACAGGTGAGTAACTTTTTCTTCCATTTTCTAACTTGATTAGAGTTACGGCTTAATTTCCATGTGGCCTACACCTGTCCGTTCCTGTTCAATCAACAGTTAAAATACCATTGCTTTGGTAACCACACTCCACATCTGGATCTAATACATTTATTATTTGATGCAAAAAACAAATTACATCTGCAATGTACATCCATGTGTAAAGACCTTTCTGTAAATCAGCTTCACACAAAGATAATGAGCAAATTCCATTAACAGTACACACCGACATGCTATGTGTATTCTAATGTTTCTGAAGCATTTTGTGTGTTTTTCTGGTTAATAAAATAGAATTAAAAAAAAAGACAGTACACGTCGTCACCTTATTGAAAGTATGTGCTGGCATGTACATGAAGTACGCTCCTCCAGTCATGTCGGTCACTGTGTCACCCAAACACATTACAGCATTAGTTGTATGTATAGTACGTGTCCTTAGCATGCATCTGTAGATGATTACAACTTGCAAATTTATGACTGCCACTGGTTAAATCAGATTCGTCCAGGTGGTATTTTTCCACTTAATTTCTATAACTCTCTAATCTTTTTTTAGAACTTCAGTTTAGAGTTCTTCCTAACTGCAGGAGGGTGTGGGTTCAAAGCGCCTGTAAAATCTGTTCCTGCGTCACACCACTTAGTGCATCACTGGAAACGACCACAAGGATCAGTTCTGAGAAGAGAGGCAGGGGGACCCTGTGACTGACACCCTTTCTCTGCCTTCTGCCTCTCCCTTCCCTTCTCTCTTTGGAACGCTTGTAGGTATAAATCTTCTCTCCATTCCATCAACAGGTCACCTCTTTCCCATTTTCTATTCTTTGAGTTATGCATTTGTACCTTCTCTTTTTCTTTTTATCATGCACTTGTTTTCAGTGCTTTTTCTCTTACCTACCACCCTTTCCCACTTCCTTAACTCTTACAATTTCAGCCCTCTCTTGTGCCACCTCTTAATTTATGCTTCCTAAACTTTATACCTTCTAGGAACTGTGAGGCGTGGTGCTTCAGCATAGCATGTCTAGGGCAAATAGGTGCACGAGAATGCCTCTAACAAATTCCCTTCATACCCCTGGATTCCTGAGAGCATATGGGGTATTTCTAGGGTCCTACGGTTGATTGTTCTAGACTGGGTTATAAGTGCCTCTACTGCATATTTTGATATTTGACCATGATAATTCTAAGATCACTGCAGATTACTTTGCCTCACTCATCTGAAGAAACTAAGGCAAAGTTTACCAGAGCTGCGTCATCAGACGGAGTAAAGGAAAGTGAAGGGGAGCAGAATTCTGCGCTTGTCGCGTGAGGAGCTAAACATCCCATTTATTTGTGGATGAACGCATTATGGCAATTGGATAGTATAACACCACAGTCTGAACTGCTGTGGGCACTTCCGTACAAACAATAGAGGTAGCACAGTGCTTAGTACAAGGGGTTGGTTCAAGTTTAAAGTTCCTGCTATGTCAACCTGCATCTTGTGTTTGAGATGTGATTTGGGTGTTGGAAATAGTTGGGATGGAGTTTAGCGAGGTAGGGTAGTCACACAGCCGTAGGGTGGACTTATTTCAAGTGCTCGCGTCCCAAGCGTGTGGGTTAAGCCACAGGGAGATACTAGGCCATCTGAACTACAGCGGTTTCATAAATACAAATGGTACCACAATGAAGTGCATTGCCAGACCTCACCAGTCAGACTGCACCTCACCACAGGCAGATCTTCAGAGACTCGCCAGGCCTTGATCTGATCTGCCAAAATAAGAAAAGCTGCAGGCAGGAAAGCTGAACCCCTTGCAAATGAGGTGCAATCGGACAGGTGAGGTGCAGCAGGATTAGTGGCGCCAGCGAGAGGTGCTCTTCGTGCCGGTGAGGCTTATAAATGAAATGAGGCAGCGTGCTCTCTGAAGGTGTGGATAATGAGAGTAGATTGGGGTGCTCCTATATATGTATCAATACACAGATGAGCAGTACAGGGGGACCTGCTCCTGGTACAGGGTTCAAGAGAATACAGCTTTGATCCAGAGGAAGCTTCTTTGGCGATGGATCCAAGTACAAAGTAAGCAATTGGTACTGGAGGTCCAGGAGGCAGCGTGGCTTCCACTTCTCTTTCTGTGGGCATCTGTCTGAATGTTCTCCACCCCCAGATAGATCATTGTCTCCAGCTGTCGCTCAGTCTTTATTACGGTTTCACCATGTCCTGCCAGGACTCCAGACTTCTCAACTTATGACACATTTGGACTTCTTTTGCGGTCTCGGGATCTGCTGCTGGACCCTCTGAATCTCAGATGCCAGGCGGGCGGATTCCTTGTTGAAGCCTTCCTGGAGGAGGCGCTGTTGTTCCTGTAGAAACAAAAGAGAAGACAAGAAGTCATGTGAGTCCCAAAGCGCAGTCGTGGCCAGTGGAGCAATTGGATGAAGGCCTTCAGTTCAGGTCCTTGCACTACCCATGCTAGATACTGCAGTTTTCAGCCCCTGCTGCAGTGTATACTAACTATCATAGCCCTCAGCCTGGCATGCCACCCTGTGTGCCACAATACACTAAATATTATGGGGATCCCTTCTGGTTTCCTGTATTTACCCAGCACCAATACATGCAGGTGGTACCTAATATGTGTTCTAGACCTTGGCAGAATGTATACAGCATACCGTAGATTAGAGTACTGGCGTTTCGGCCATTTCCTCAGTGCATCCTGATCACTGGCACTGAAAGTCCAATAGTTTCTGACTTTCGTGCCCTCAATTTATACACTTTAGAACCAATGGGGAGAGGTGTTGGCCTAAAGACTAGGGCGGTCGACCTCGAATCTGGGGAACCAACAATAATGCTGAACATTCTGTGATTCTGGGCAAATTACTTAATCTCCCTGTGCCCAACAAAAATGAATGTGTCCTCATGTAACGCAACTGGTGCTATGTGAAGTGCTCTGATACCAGATACCTTCGGGTCAAGTTTGCGCTATATAAAACTCCGTAAAATAATAATAAAACCGTCCATGAGCACCGACAGATCGTAAACAAGGACCAGATAGAAAGGAGTGTTAGCTTCAGTGCAGACATCTTGTGGATGCTCAGCCCTTTAAAATAACCTGCACCTGGGACAGTCTGACAACCCACAGCCTGTACATGCCAGTGGCGAAGCTACACTACAATAAGGTATAGGAATATAACGTGAAGATATACACAGGGCATGTACTAATCTGGATGACAGCAGAAGAGCACCCAATCCCGGTTAGGGCTCCCAGTTTACAGAAGATGCACGTAAGTCCATAGAGGAAGCTGTTTTCCTATCCCTATCTCAGTGCATGTCCCCCTTCTCTTCCATGTCTGCGCCCCCAATAGGATGCAGGTCAGGCTGTGGCCATCCCCGACGGGGAACCCGAAAACACAGCTGAGGTTTTTTTTGCAACTAGAATGCAGGAGCCATGTTTACCAATTGCCTGATTAGTGATTTAGAATTGTAACGATATCTTGATGATTGGTCTCACAGATGTCTGATGCTGCTTGTGAATAATGTTGCATTAGCACTAGAGGTGGGCGATAAATTCTGCTCTGCTGGCGTGTTCTGGAAAAATCCCCCTAACCACCGTGTGACAGAGTGTTGTCTTGTGCATGGCTTGCCGAGAGTAAGTTGGCGAGTGAGAATTAACGTGATTTTCGGGTGCCAGGATTAGCATACATATGACACCGAAAAAGAGGTACCTGGAGCTTCCGGGCGACCACCATCTCCTGCTCATGAATTAGCTTTCTTCGATCCTCATCCATTTTCTGCTGCAGCTGCTGGGTGTGCGCTCTGTGGGCTCTCTCCTGATCCGCCAGCATTTGCTGTGACTGCTCGAGCATCTCCTGCCTCACGCGAGCCTCTCGCTCTAAGGCCTCTGCCCTCGCTCGCTCTTCTGTAGTGATAAAAGAGGACATAAGAAAACATGAGAACCAGAGGGCCCAGAGTACCCACCAACATACACAGATTCTAGGGAACAACCCTGACAACTTTAAGAGTCTCTCTCTCTCGCTTCCAGTAAGGCTACTGAGTATCCAGACACAACCACATGAAGGAGCAACCGTCCCCCAGCACACTCGAGGTTTGATTTAACCATTACAATACACACTAGGAAAGGGGAAAAACATACAAATACAAATATATAAGATTTTGAACACTACTACAGCTGAACTGCTGAACGGAATTAGTCCAAATTTGGCAGAAAGCGAGCTCTTGGTTCAGAAAGAGCGCTTTTCAGGTCGAGACCATAGCGGCAGCCCGCATGTGCTGCTCGCTTTGCGAGGCATGCACTAATTGGGTATGTAGTGGAAGCTCCGCCCACCTTCCACCCATGTTTTTAATTGGCTCGTGAATTGTCTTTCGTAAATGCTGCCTTCTGATTGATTATAAAGCTTCTTAGTCCCTCCTTAATATGGCCATGTTGTCATTTGTACCCTCCCATGGCTATTGGCCCCTTGACTTCGAGTGTTACACAGTAGGGTACGTGTTATTTCGACTATAAACACTACTTTGTACGGGTCTTCTTGCCCCCTTCTCCCTCCTCCACCGCCCTTCTCCCACTGTCCGTGCTTCCCTCCCCTCCCATTGTCCGTGATGCAATGCAATAGTCTCACGTAAATGCTAGTCCAATTGCATTGCAAATGCCTGTTTTTTAAAGTCCGGCAACTAGTTACAACTGGCATAAACAAAATGAGCACAACAAACGTGTGTAGTTTAACCGCTTCGCTGTGGCTGGAATTCCCCCGCTGTGCGAATGAAGTCTAAGCATGCGCGGTTCGGACGGCCCCCGGCTGTCCTCCGCACACGCCCACCGTGACGTCAGACGACAGGGGCTGTCCATCACACAGAAGCAGCTAAACCAGGCACCTCGGAGAAACAGCAGAAAAAGATGTTGTGTTTATGAATAAATATTGGAGCGTCCCTGTGTGACCAGGAACCGGGTAAAGTGGTAAATAATACTCAACAGTTTGCCCTACACACAGCAGCCCTGTAAGTTGTCTACCATGCCTTGAGACAAATAAAACCGTTGTATTGTTTATCAGACTACCGAATAATAAAACACGGACGAGCCGCCTGAATTGGGCAACATGAAAATTAATTAATAAAGTTTGTTATTTTTAATGGATGTTGGTGACTAGCAGCTAATATCCACTGTGTCCCCAACACTAACACGGCCCCCCAGAAAACACAAGTTTGGACGTTTTGTGTTTCTAATTTAGAGAGACCATAACTGGAATTCGTCAACTCCTAGTTAAGGTAATGTTTTCATTAAAACAATTTCCTGATATGTGGCAAGGGATATTTAAGGATGGTTTGAGTCATTTTATGGATGCAGGGAGGGGGTGTACTTCCCAAATCATTTTTAGGGGAGTTTTTGATTTTTTGATGACATAGTGTAGGTTTCTAGGAGATTTGCTGAGGCATAAATCCATATTTATGATTTTAATAGCAGAATCCAGTCATGCAGATCAGAATAAAAGGTCTGTTCATATCCATTATTTTCTGAACATATTAAGGTGTTTTGAAGATGTGTGTGGGGGGAAGGGTGTCCACTCTCCCCCCCCCCCCCCCCCTCGCATTTTGCCATCATCGAATGAAGGGAGATATTAAAAACCTCTCTGGTCACTTTAAACACATTACTAAATCATAAACTGCCCAAAGACAATAATGCTGCATGAAATCTGTTTTACTAAAATACTGAAAACAAGCAGCTCGATCACTCATAGAAGGAATGAGTGAAATTAAATTAAATGTAGCTAATCACAGAATTCATTAAATGTTTGTTTGCAGTTAGCAGACTTTCAAGAAAATAATTCTTAGTTCACATCTTTTCTGAATGTCGGCAAAAGAATAATAATAATACAGCCATTTGTAAAGCGCGAACAGCTACCTCCAAAGAGGTGTCCCGGCGCTATGGGGCGCTAGGGGTTGTGTTGCAACAGAAAGGAAATGAAGGGGGTGTTTTTAACTTTAGTCATTTAAGTTCCACAGAAGCATGAACTGTGAGGCAGTAAGCAGCGATTTCTCAAGTTAGGCTGAAATTTGGTATTAATGTGGTATGCAACCTTTGCACTGTAGAAATAAACAGTTGAATATGTATTATTAATACACTTCTAGTGGGACACATTTTCACGTGTGTGAGTGTGTGTGTGTGTGTGTGTGCGCATCTCATGTATCACAAAATCCTTTTAAAAAAATGAATAAAACAAACCTACTCCTCAGTGATTAAAGGAGCAGGATCTAATGGGAACAACGTTCCCAATCACTTTTCATTTTACAGAAATAGTTCTTGAACTTCTTGCTAAACAAGCATTGGCAATGCAATAGGTCTCACATTTTGGCGAGTTTGAACTATTGGCTTTTTAAATGACAATGCCTTTTATTTATGTTTTGGTTTTCAACACATAAATTAAAGGTATTGTCATTTACAATTCCAATAGCTTAAACTCTCGCAAATGCGAGACCTATTGCTTTGCAAATGCTTGTTGTAATTTGGTGTAAATCTGTTCAGTAGTTTTGGAGTTATTTAAGAAACAAAATTATGTATATCTAGGGACACAGATGCTCCGTAGATCCGACCGCAAAAAAAAGCGAGAAGGGGGCAGTGTACGAATACCCTAAACCTCTGGTGGTGGGCTTCCACAGGAAACCGGCAGGGGGCAAAAACCTTTTTCAAAACACATTTTACCACAAACTTGTGGTTTTTTTTTAATGCCCCTCCGGGTGAGCCAGGTCCCAGGGGGGATAACTGGCAGTAATTTTGGCAGAGGGGTGTGTGCCTGGCCCCCTTCCTCAGGCTATTTTTAGCCCTGGGGGACCCCATCCTCCAGGGGCCCGGATCCTCCTTTTCCACCGGTGCCTGCTGGAGTGTGGCGGGCTCTGGAGCATGGCCCGCCAGAGCGCTGGTGATTGCGGAGTACTTCGGGGGGGGGGGGGCCTCGAAACCCGCCTGCGGCCCGCTGACAGCAGGGGCCGCCGAGATATTGCCGCGGAGGGTGAGCGGCTTCCCTACACCGGATCCCCCCCCCCCGGAACCAGCCCCCTGCCGCGTGGGGCCGCAGCCTGAGGACACGCATGGAGGCCGGGGCCTACTCCGTGGCCCTGGTGGCGGAGCTGCGCTGGTGAGGCTGCCCCCGGCGTTTGGATTGGCAGTGCCGCCGGAGAGACCTGGCCTTGAGCCTGAGCAGGTGAGGAGCGGCTTGGGCGGGTGGGAGGGGATCTGGGGTGGGGGGCCTTCTTCGCTCCTGCCTGCAGGCCGCCCGGTGGGCTGCCACACTGAAGTCCGGGTGCCACACGGGCAGCGACAGCCCCCCCTCGCCCTACCACGAACCGGTCCCACCACGCGCCCTCCACCGGGTCCTGGCCCCTTGCTCTGCCCTGCTGGGACGCCTGCTTGCACCTGAAGCCCTGGGACTGTGATCCGGACAGGTGTCCACCCGCTGAGCCCCCCGACTTGCAGCCCTGTAGGCCTGCGCCTTGTGACCGTGCCTGCTGTCCCGAGATTGGGGTGCTGTGGGGGCTTGGGGTGCTGTGGGGGCTTGCGGCACCGCTGGGGCCTGTGGACCGCTCTGCTGGCTGTCCCTCATTGCGGTGACGTCGCGCCTCGCATTGGGCTACCCCGCCACCCTACTGGACCTGGAGGCATGAGGCGCCTTATTCCTCTGCTGCCTCAGTTGAATGACTTCCCGGGGCTCTGCGGTGGAGGGAGACTCGCGGCGGCCCTGACCGCCTCCCTGGACTCTGCTTGCTCCGCTGCTGCCACCGACGAGGACCATCTGGCCGCCCTGGGCCCCGGAGCTGCGCTGCAGGACCTCCGCTCAAACCCCTACGCCTGGACTAGGCCCTACACCCTGGGGCACTGGAACTGGGATGCCCCCCCTGGATTGTTTTCCCTCCACCTGGAATACTGTAGATTCCCCCCTGATCTCTCACTCTGCACCTTGACCCTCTGTGTTTCTTCTGCCCTTGCCGGGAGAAGTCCCTGAAGCTCTGCCGTGGGCACCCGGCTGCCTGGGCCTCCCCGAGGACCGGATAGCGGGGCCCTCCGCGAGATCGTGCGGCGAAGCCCGCTGGACTGATCGACTGCCACTTGGAGGAGCCATGGTCAGGGGAAAGAACACACAGCCCGCGGTCCCCTCCTCCCAACTACATATGGAGCAATTCACCAAGACGGACCATGGCCCCGGTACCGGACCCCCTCTGCCCTCCGGGGCGGAGGGCGGGGACTTGTCGACAATCTCCAGGCTATTAGCGCCTCCCAGACATCGGTGGAGGCCAAAATTAGGGGGTTACGGGTCGACGTCGCCAGAATCCGGCAAGACCTCAGAAATGCCACGGCGCGCATACTGAAGCCGAGTCCCGCATATCCACGACGGAAGATGACCTGGTCACTCTCAAGACTCAAGTGGCCCGCCTTCAAACCCTGACGTCTGATCTCCATCATAGGGCGGAGGACGTGGAAAACCGAGCCCGACGGAACAACCTACGCCTCCTAGGATTTCCGGAGGGGGTGGAGAGAGGCCCGGTGGCTGACTTCCTGGAGGCCTGGTTCCGCTCCTGGATGCCGACAGAGAAACTTTACCCCTGGTTTGCCATAGAGAGGGCCCATCGCTCTTTAGCACCCAAACCACCCCCTGGAGGCCCTGCCCGAACCTTCATCCTCCGCATCTTTAACTTCCGGGACCGGGATACCATCCTGGGTGCGGCCAGGGACCCTAGGCCCCCTGAGATTCCAGAACTCCACGATTATGGTCTTCCCGTACTATTCGAGCGAAGTCCAGTCCCAAAGGAAATCTTATGATGCTGTCAAACAGAAGCTCAGGGCGATGGGTCTGCGATACGGCCTCCTGTTCCCCGCACGGCTCAAGGTCCTCTTCCGAGGACAAATCCTACTTCTTCGATACCCCGCAGGCCATCTGGACTTGGCTCACGGCGGAGCGCCCCCTTCTGCCGGGGCGGATGCCTTCCCCCTCCAAAGGATCTGGCGTCCGCCCCGCCCCTGAGGGGCCTAAGCCGCGGCGGCGTCGGACTGGGTCCCGCAGACGAGGCCACCGACGTCAAGATGCCTCTCACTCGCCTGGAGGGACTGGGCAGCGACCGTCTCCTCCCCCCTCGGACCGTGGCTTTCCCCCGGAGGTGGGGCACTCCTCTGCAACCACCACGGATGAGCCCCTGGTTTCGGACATGTGCCGGCGTAAATCTAGGTCGGACTCGGACCTGTCCGGCAGCCCGGTGATCTGGGACTCTCCACAGGAGGCAGAGGCCTGAACCTGGCTTTGTGATGTGTCGCTGCCAGAGGTCGCCTGTGCGGCCGAGCTGCGGGGAACGCTTGCCCAGGTCTTGCCGGAGGCCCGGGGGGTGGGCGACCTAATGGAGATCCAACCCGTTAACGGCAATATGTCTCACTCACGTTTTTCTTCCCACCTGCACTTCCCCTTCATTCCCTTCTTCTTCCTTCCTACTCTCTCTTTTCTTCCTACGCCTGTATTTTTCTCTCATCCTTGTCTTTCTATCACGCTGTCTTGGATGACTATGCAGATAACGGACAATGTATGGGGTTGTTAATTGACCTTCGTTGTTTACGGCTGTTGTTATTCATCCGACACTACAGAGGGGGTCCTCCCTTGATTGACACTGGACTAGTGCCACTGCTCCCAACTAATTGTTTCAGTTTAGTTTCCATCCTCTACTGAGGGATTTTCTTTTGGGATGTTGTACTTATGGGCGACAGATGCTTCCTGTTATGAAGTGCAGGGTGGGGGGTGTTGGGGGGGGAGTCGGGAGGGGGGGCCGGTGTCTCCCCTGTGGTTACTGGTTCTGCCCGCCTATGGGCTGTTTTTTCAGGTTTGTATTGTGTGGCCGCTCTTCGGCTTACATAGTTGCCACTCTCGAGCGGCTGATAGCAGCTCTTCCTACTACTGTTCTACGGTGGACACGCTCTGTCCGACGTTCACCTATGGCACACCGATGCTCTGGCAACCCTGGGTCCCCCTTGGGCCATCTAAGGTGCGGTCAGCGGGCTGCCGCCCCCCCCGTCCCTATGTCCCTCCGATGCCCCGGATGCACGGCGCACCCTGTTCCCTGAGCGATGTGCTGGGTCCTACCCCTGCGCACCCTGTTCCCTGGTCCCGGAGCGATGTGCTGGGTCCTACCCCTGTGGCGCGCTCCCCTACTACCCTGGCGCTCTCCCACGTCCCTACCTCCCCCAATGGCGTACTCTCTGAATAGGCCCCTCCACGTTCTCTCCTGGAATGTTAATGGTCTCCGGTCCTCCGAGCAGCACATCGCCTCTCAGCAGATGTACTCCTTCTCCGGGAGACCCACGTCTTAGGTACCCAATGTCACTTCCTAGCTCGCTACGGATTCAAGACGGCCTGGCATTCCGGCTTCCAGCGCGGGTCCCGGGGGGCGGCGATTATGCTTCAGACAGGTCTCCCCTTCACCCTGACTAAAGCCTACTGCGATCCGCAGGGGCGATATGTTGCAGTCTCTGGCGTA
This sequence comes from Lissotriton vulgaris, assembly GCF_964263255.1. Taxonomy (NCBI): domain Eukaryota; kingdom Metazoa; phylum Chordata; class Amphibia; order Caudata; family Salamandridae; genus Lissotriton; species Lissotriton vulgaris. The sequence continues at coordinate 1,742,823,498 of NC_141695.1, forward strand.
ATGGAAGTTTGCCCTCTGAACATCCTGAATGTATATGTCCCAACTGCCCTCCAGCCCCCGACGCTGCGCTCCCTCGCGCATATCCTTTCCGATTTCCCACCCGGCCTTACCATGGTTGGCGGCGACTTAAACGCTGTTATGCAGCCGGGACGGGATACGTCGGGTCCCCCTTCAGCGACCCGTTCCTCATGCGCGGCGGCCCTCTCGAGTTGGGCGTTTGCCCTGGGGCTCTATGATGTCTGCCCACGTAAGACACAATACACTCATACTTCGGCCTCCCAACACACCCACTCCCGCATAGACCTTCTCCTGCTCCCGGCCACGGACTGCCACTTGATTTCCGGGATGACTATCTTGCCAAGAGGGCTGTCGGATCATTCCCCGGTCTCCCTTTGTGTGGGCTCTACCCCGGGGGGACCCCGTGCGGTGGGCGCCTGAATGCCTGGTTCTTACAAGATCAAGCTCTGGTGGAGGAACTGGGCCAGGAACTTACCCATTACTTCGCCACCAATGAGGGTTCCGTCCCGTTGACGGGGACCCTATGGGAGGCCGGTAAATGCAAATGCTACTTACCAGTATGCATCTGTTCTTGGCATGTAGGGCTGCTGACATTCATATCTGTGCATAGATCGCCGCCTAGTGTTGGGTCCGGATGATTGCACATTGTTGTCCTGGAAGAGTCTTCGAAGTATCACGAGATAGGTGGCTCCTCCCCTGGACTACAGTGCGCATGGGCATCGACTCCATCCCCAGATTGTTTTTAGCCATTGTGGCTAAGATGGAGTGAAACTCAGTGAATGATGGCCATGAAATGATATGTGAACACTGCAGCTGCTACAGGCGCCGGGGAGGAGGGCAGGCGATATGAATGTCAGCAGCCCTACATGCCAAGAACAGATGCATACTGGTAAGTAGCATTTGCAGTTCGAGGCATGTGGGCTGCTGAATTCATATCTGTGCATAGAATACATAGCAGTCCCTCCATTAGCGGCGGCCGCCCGTGCCAGCTGCAGCAGTTTGGAAAAGTGTTTTGAGAACAGCCTGCCCTACAGCTGCCTGCTGTTTGGAGTGCACGTCTACACAGTAATGCTTAGTAAATGTATGTGTGGTAGACCATGTGGCTGCTCTACATATGTCCTCTAAGGGAATGTTTCCAAGGAAAGCCATAGAGGCCCCCAACTTTCTGGTGGAGTGGGCTCTTGGTGGAATTGTAAGAGTGCGTTTTGCCTTTGCATAGCAGATTTGAATACATTTCACGATCCACCTAGCAATACCAGCCTTGGAAATAGGGTTACCTTTGTGATGTGGCGCAAAGGCAACAAAAAGCTGCTTAGTCTTTCTAAAATCCTTGGTCCTATCAATGTAATACATTAGGGCCCGTTTAACGTCAAGGGTGTGGAGCATCCGCTCCGCCAGTGACTCTGGATTTTGAAAGAAAACCGGCAACTCAATGGTTTGGTTGATGTGGAACTGAGACACAACCTTGGGTAGAAATTTAGGGTTAGTGCGGAGCACTACCCTGTTTGAATGAACTTGGAAGAAAGGCTCTTGGATTGTGAGGGCTTGCAGTTCACTAACCCTCCGTAGCGATGTAATTGCTACAAGGAAAGCCACTTTCCATGTCAAGAACTGAATCTCGCAGGAATGTAGTTGCTCGAAGGGAGGACCCATCAGTCTTGTAAGAACCACATTGAGGTTCCATTCAGGAGCTGGTGGAGTCCGTGGCGGAATGACTCTTTTGAGGCCTTCCAGAAAAGCTTTGATGGCAGGCACTTTGAAAAGCGAAAGGTGCAGTCTATTTTGGAGGTATGCGGCCATCGCAGACAGGTGAATGCGAATGGAAGTATATGCCAGATTACACTTGTATAGATGGAACAGGTAACAGATGATGTTCTGAATAGAAGCATCTAGTGGATCAATGTTGTGGTTTGCGCAATAGATGACAAACCGTTTCCATTTTGCCGCATAACATGCTCTAGTAGTGGGCTTCCTTGCCTCCCGAATTATGTCCATACAATTGGGAGGAAGGTTAAGGTAGCCAAACTCTAGGACTTCAGGAGCCAGATCGCCAGGTTGAGCTGTTGCGGATCTGGGTGCTGAATGTCGCCATGGCTCTGCGTCAGAAGGCTGGGTGTGAGATGAAGCCTTTGATGCGGTACCACGGAAAGTTCCAGAAACGTGGTGTACCATGGTTGGCGAGCCCACGTTGGAGCAACTAGGATGAGAGTCATCGAGTGCTGCCTGAGCTTGCGCGCCACCAGCGGTATCAGAGGTGCTGGGGGAAAAGCGTACGCAAATCTGCCTGACCAGTTCATCCATATCGCATTGCCCTGCGATTGCGGGTGTGGGAACCTGGCGGCGAAGCTTTGGCATTTTGTGTTCTCCCTTGTGGCGAACAGGTCGATCTCTGGATGACCCCACCTTTGGAAGTACGGTTGGAGTACTGATGGATGTATCTCCCACTCGTGCATTTGATGGCTGTGCCTGCTGAGCAGGTCCGCCATTTGATTGTCCTTGCCTGGGAGATGTTCTGCCATGAGGAAAATGTTCCTCTGAATGGCCCACTTCCACATGCCCTGAGCCAGATGAGACAGCTGCGGAGAGTGTGTGCCCCCCTGCTTCTGAATGTAGTACATGGCCGTCATGTTGTCCGTCCGGATCAACACGACCTTGTTGCACAGATGTACTTTGAATGCCTTCAAGGCCATGAAGATCGCCATCAGTTCCAGAACATTGATGTGCATCTTCTTCTGCTGTAGCGTCCATAGTCCCTGCACTGTGTATTGGAGTACATGCGCTCCCCATCCCTGGAGAGAAGCGTCCGTCGTCAGGATAATCTGCGGCACAGGCTCTTGAAACGGTCGGCCCTTGCAAAGGTTTTGCGGATTCCACCAATGCAGAGAGTTGTATGCCCGACGGCTCACCAACACTAGGTCTTTTAACTGCCCGTGAGCCTTAGTCCACTGACGTGCTAAGCACTCCTGAAGCGAACGCATATGTAGTCTCGTGTGCGGGACTATGGAGATGCAGGAGGCCATCATGCCTATCAACTGCATGAACACTCTTGCTGGAAGCGAGTGTTGACGTCTGAATCTTTGGATCAGCGACTGAATGCTGTTGACTCTCACTGAATTCGGCTGCGCAGTGGCCGCCAGAGTGTTTATGATCGCACCCAGATACTGCCGTATGTGGGCGGGCTGGAGATGGGACTTTGGGTAATTCAGTGAGAACCCCAGATCGTGCAGAAGGTGAATGGTGTGGGACACGTGGTCGGCGCACTGCTGGGCCGACTTCGCTTGAATGAGCCAGTCGTCCAGATAGGGGTAGATGTGGATGTTCGGACGTCTCAGATGCGCCGCCACCGTCGCTAGGCACTTTGTGAAGACCCTGGGCGCTGTGGTGACCCCAAAAGGCAAAACCTTGAACTGGTAGTGCTGGTTTTGAATGGTGAACCTGAGGTACTTTCTGTGTGAAGGATGCAGTGGAATGTGAAAGTACGCATCCTTGAGGTCCAGAGTCGCCAGGAAGTCCCCTTGCTGAAGCAGTGGGAGAACCTGCTGCAGCGTGAGCATATGGAAATGTTCTGACAGAATGTAAAAGTTGAGAGGCCTGAGGTCTAGGATGGGCCTGAGGGATCCGTCCTTCTTTGGAATCAGAAAGTACAGGGAGTAAACCCCTGTACCTCTTTCCTGCAGGGGCACGAGCTCTATTGCTCCTTTTTGCAGCATGACGTTGACTTCCTGCTGCAACAAGTGCAAGTGCTCGCCGGACATAGGACGGCTCTATGGGGGTATGTTGGGTGGAGTGTATGTAAGCTCCAGACAATAACCATATTGGATAAGAGATCTGACCCACCTGTCCGTGGTGATGGACTTCCACACGGGCAGGAACTGCTGGAGTCTCTCCCCGACCGGTGTTGCGTGGTCGGGGGGCAGTGACAAGGCGTCACTGTTTGTTGGCGGTGGAGGACCTGGAGCTGTTATTACCACGTCCTCTGCCTTTGACGTTGTTGCCACGGTATCCACCCCGACCCTTGTTGGTATAGGAGGGTTGGGTGTTACTCTTATAGAATTGCGTCGACTGTGACAGTTGACCCCTCGAGGTGCCTCTATTATTGGAGCGACGAAAGGAACCACCCCGAAACTGCTGGGACTGCAAGGCACCCATAGACTTAGCAGTGTCGGTGTCCTTTTTCATTTTCTCGAGGGTGGTATCAACTTCTGGGCCAAACAGGTGGTCTGGGTTGACAGTTTGGTTCAGGATGGTAGTTTGAATGTCTGGTTTGAAACCGGATATTCTGAGCCATGCATGCCTACGCAGTAGAACGCTAGTGTTTATTGCTCTTGAAGCGGTGTCGGCCACATCCAGAGCGCACTTAATTGAAGCATTGGTGATAAGCTTCCCCTCCTGTATCAACATTTCTGCTGCTTCCTTATATTGATCTGGCAAGTGCTGTAGAAGGGTCTCTAGAGTGTCGTAGTGTGCCCTGTCGTAACGTGCAAGTAGCGCCTGTGTGTTGGATATGCGCCATATGTTGGCTGCCTGCGCAGCAACACGTTTCCCCGAAGCCTCAAACACTTTTGATTCCTTGTCTGGGGGAGGAGCATCACCCGTAGTCTGTGAGTTGGCTGTTTTGCGAGCATTGGAGACAACTAAGGAATCCAGGGGCAACTGTCCTTTGATGTAAGTTGGATTAGTGGGCGCTGCCTTGTACTTCTTGTCAATACGTGGGTTGACGACTCTTGCTCGGGTGGGCTCCTTAAAGACCTCTGGCGCATGTTTCAACACCCCTTTTAGCATTGGCAAAGTCTTTACAGTTTTTTCAGCGACTGAAAAGGTGTCAAAAAGAAAATCGACGTCTACTGGGTCGGCATGGAGATCGACGTCATGATTGGCTGCAGAATCAGAGCATTGAAAGCTGCAGAGTCCTCAGTTGGGGAAGTCTTTGCTGAAAAAAGCTGAGGCTCCTGTCCTGAATGTGGGTCTCCAGGGTCGCCACCAGCAGACCAAGGCTCAGTCACATCCTCTGGGTCGGAGTAGACTGGATAGGCATACTCATCCTCGTCACCACCATCACCCTCCTCAGCATTAGAATGAGTGGGTGAAAGTTCATGGCCTTGTGGTGATGCAGGCTCCATAGGGGCAGAGGCACCAGCAGAGTCCATCTTTTTCTTAAGTGGGATCTGGAAATGTTCTAATGCCGGTTCATGGGTGATCTTCCTTTTAAGGAGAGAGAGCTTGCCTGTTTTGGCGTCGATGATCACTTCTCGATGCTCTTCTTCTGCCAGTGGTTGGTGGCGCGGGCTTGGAACCACCAACGATGCCTTCGGCGTCGACGAGAACTTCGAGGGCACACCGGCCCCAGGTTTTGCCGTGAAAGCCTTCGGCGCCGTCTTCGGCGGCAACGTGAACAGAATCGGCGTTGTCGTTTTCACCGGTTTTTGGATAGGCTTGGGCGGCACAGTGTCCTTCGGCTCGACTGCCGCGGCCCCCTCCCTAATACGCTGAAGGGACTCTGTGACCTTTTTAGTGAACGAGGCGGAGGGACGCACTGGCTCGAGAGAGTCTTCTGAAGCTGGTTTTGGGACGGCGACCAATGACGCAGTCTTCGGAGCCGACGCAGCTGCCCCCTTGGCCTTGTCGAGCGGAAGCGGGGCAGTGAGAGACTTGGGGTCGTCCTGCCGCTTCTTCGTGGTCTCACGATGGTTTCACTTTCGGTTTCTGTATCGTGAGTGGTGCCGTATCAATGTCCGTGGCCGGGCCGGAAGGCGGAGCCGTGGGACGGGAATCAAGGCTTTGGGTAAGGCCCGAAGGCGATCCCTCGGCCTGGGCCTTAGAATGGTGGCTGGCCCCGGAGTCAGTGTGAGGAAGCTCCTCTTCCGAGCTATCCTCTACGGTGGCAATGGCCCCGTCATCGTCCCCTACCTCCTCGACGACTTCCTCGAAATCCTCGTCTTCCGCGTCGTAGTTGTCCACGACCTCAGACGCCGGGTTAGATTCTGTGATATCCTGGATAGTGTCGTCGCCGACATCCTCCGTGTCGAAGATGTCCGTCGGAGGGGGTGCCGATCGCTGGGCCTGCAGTCTTGCAGCTCGGCGGAGCTTGAGTGTCTTTTTCGACCGGAACTTGGAGCAGGCCATACACTTGGCCTCGTCGTGGTCCGGCGACAAGCACTTATTGCACACTGGGTGCACGTCGATATGTGGGTACTTGGATGCACACACCGGGCACCTCTTAAATGGACTTCGTTCCATGATGAAAGTAGTCTGGAGCGTCGTGTAGGCCCGTCCGCGCCGAAAGCACGCGGAAGGGCAGTGTTGGTTCGGAGTCGATGAAACAAACGAACCCGAACGATAGACAATACCGACGCGAGTCCTAAAGACCTTTTGGTCTCAAGTAAAACAAGTAAAACAACTATCGATTACGACAGAGGGAACCGAAACACATCCGAACCCAATGGCGGAAAAAAACAATCTGGGGATGGAGTTGATGCCCAAGCGCACTGTAGTCCAGGGGAGGAGCCACCTATCTTGTGATACTTCGAAGACTCTTCCAGGACAACAATGTGCAATCATCCGGACCCAACACTAGGTGGCGATCTATGCACAGATATGAATTCAGCAGCCCACATGCCTCGAACACAGTGATCCCTGGAGTGGCGAGGGGACTGGTCCACGCCAAGCGAGCAGATCGGCTGGCCCGACTTGCGGACTTGGAGTCCCGAGCAGCCCAGCTCGAGGCTGAACTGGCTGCGAGTGGTCGAGTGGACCCCACCTGGCAATTAGCGGTGATCCGAGAGGAGATTCGCCAGGTCTCGCTCGATTCGTCCCAGCAACTGTGGCGCTCATCGGTAGCGCCGATCTATGGCTGGGGGGATAAAAATGGTAAACTCCTTCACAACCTGGTGTCCTACCCTAGGATCCACCGCGTCATTCTGGAGATTCGTGTACCGGACGGCACCCTCCAGGTGACTTCCGGGGCAGTTGCGGGGACCTTTGCTGATTTCTACACTCGCCTCTACTCAGCGCGCCCTCTGGAGGCACTCTTAACCACCCTTCTGGACGGAGCTGGCGTCCGCTTGTCCTCCCTCGCTCCGGAAGATGCAGAATCCTTGGAACTTCCCTTCTCGCTGGAGGAAGTCTTGAAGGGCTATCCCTCTTCTGAACCGGGGCAAAACGCCTGGCCCAGACAGATTCCCTCAGGACTTCTACGCGGCCTTTAGAGATACTCTGGCCCCCCAGCTGCTGTGTCTCTTCCACCATGTGACAGAGAAGGGTGCCTTCCCCCTCGAGTCGGATTTGGCCATGATTGTGGTAATTCCTAAGACCCACCCGCCCTCGGCGAACTGTGCGGACTTCTGCCCCATCTCACTCATCAATACCGAAATCAAGCTCTTCGCCGCAATACTGGCCCAGAGGCTTAAGTCCTTCCTTCAAGGCCACGTCCTTCCGGACCAATGTGGATTTATGCCGGCCAGAGGAACCCGTCACTGCATCCGCCGCCTCCATCTGGCCTTGGCCCATCGTTCCCACCTCTCTCCCCCTATCTGGCCCTCCTCTTTCTCGACTTCGAGAAAGCCTTTGATACGGTGGGCTGGGAGTATCTACAGGACGTGCTGAGTGAAATGGGCTTTGGTCCGCGGTTCTGCGGCTATATTGGGGTCCTCTATGCGAACCCCAGAGCCTGTATACTCGTCAACGGGACGCTTTCACGGGCTTTCCCGAATCGTAGAGGGACGCGCCAGGGGTGTCCCCTGTCTCCACTTCTGTTCGCGCTAGCGATGGAGCCCCTAGCAACGCTCATCCGGCATGACCGCCTCATCCGGGGGTGGGCCTGGAATGAGAGTCACATAGATAAGATCGCCCTCTACGCAGATGATGTGCTTCTATACTTGGCAGATCTGGCGAACTCAGGCCGCAGATGTCTGCAACTACTCCTGGACTTCAAACGAGGCTCTGGCCTCCGACTTAATGCGGCCAAGTCCACCCTGGTCCCATTGCACCCCTCCCGGGAGTGTTTCAACTGGCAGTCGTCCATCCCTCTTTGTCACCACTCGGTCAAATATCTGGGGATATGGGTGACTCTCCTGCCAGAGTTGGAATGGGCACTGAACATCGCGCCCCTGGTGACACGGATGAGATCGGACTTGAAGAAATGGCACTCTCTTCCCCTCAATCCCTTGGGGCGGAGCGCGCTGTTTAAAATGATGATTCTTTCCTGTTTCCCCTATACCCTACAGAACACCTCCATTCCACTCCTCCGTGCCTGGTTTTGGGAGTTAGACGGAACCCTATCCAGGTTCCTCTGGGGCGGCGGGCGACCGCGGATTTCCCTTGCACACAGCGGCATCCCACCTTACGATGGAGGCCTAGGGGTGACTCATCTCTACCTCTACTATCTAGCCACCAAACTGATAGTTATCCACGACTGGTATGCGGGCGGCTGGTTCGACCAGGCATACCGGGTGGAATTGGAGGAGACGGACTTCCCTCGCATCCAGGCGTTCCTCTACGGATGCCCGATTCCGCAAACCCTGACCCCCATTACCAGAGAGGTCTTGCTGACTTGGCGTACTGCCCTGCGCCACACGGGATGGGACCGCAAAGTTACCCGCCAAGTGCCTCTCTGGCATGGGAACTAGCTCCGTGAGGGGTCATCCCTGGGCGGATTCCGATGCTGGGATCTCATTGGGGTATCAGTGCTCGGGGATGTATGGTTGGGAGGCCACATTCGAACTTTTGCTGACCTGCAGCAGCATTATGCCCTTCCCCATGCTCAGCACTTCCGCTACCTGCAGCTGCGTCACGCCCTCCATGCGCACCTGCCTGCACCAACTACCCTCCCAGAATTTAGCCCACTGGAGGCCCAAGTAATGATGGGGGACCTGGGGAGGGGGGGGGGGGGGTGGAGTGTCCCGAATATACAGTGCCCTAGTCAATAACAGCCCCGCGTCCCTTGAACACCTGCGTGCCCGATGGGAAGAGTGGGTGGAACCCCTGGAAGAGGCCGACTGGAGGGATGCTTTGATGGCCCCATGCACCCTGACCACAACCTCCAAGTTGCAGCTGGTACAGATATATTACCTGCACACGTCCTACCTCACCCCAGAGAGGCTTTTTCGAGCCCGCCTGAGAGCCTCCCCGGACTGCCCTAGATGCGGGCACTCCCCGGCCGATTTTTTTCCCATGGTATGGACGTGCCCGGGGCTGGAGAGGTTTTGGAGGGGAGTGGAGAGAGAGTTAACACAGGCCTTGGGGTGGGAGGTCCCTCATGACCCACTTCGGATGCTCCTGGGGGTATTTGACGGCCTGGATGGCACTAGATCAGACAAACGCCTGCTGGGGGCGTCGGTGGCCGTGGCTAAGCGGGACATAGCACGTCACTGGCTTCGAGACTCAGCTCCCACGGTGAGGGGCTGGAGGAGAGGGGTAGACGGGTGCGGGGCCCAAGAGGAGGCTCTCTGTGAATCCCGGGGTTCACCGGAACAGTTCTCCAGAATGTGGGGGAAATGGTACAACCTGCTGCCACCATGTTCCCTGATCAATGCTTTGTTTCTTGCCCAATCCAAATGTTTGTGATGTCGGACCGAAAGGTTATAAACTCTTTTATGTATCCGGCTAATTTTCTCCATTTGTTCCTATTGATTGTCGAGCTGCTACCGATGAATTTTCCTTGTTTTAAAAATTACAATAAAATGGATCAAAAAAATAAATAAAACATGTTAAAAAAAATTGAATGGCACAGTTGTAAAAAATGCTGGCGCCACATTTTCAGATCCTCTACATCCCAAAAAATCAAAGAGTGGCAAGAAACAGTCCAATGGTAGCAGGATGGTTGGTGGACTGCAGGTGACCACACAATGTCTTCTGTCAGACTCATTATTAAAACCTCTTTTTCAAACCCCACAACCCTCCGGTTTAGAGAAAAATGTACATCAACAGTGGGCAAAACATTCTCTTACCAAAATGTGGCATTTTTTAACACTTTTACACCAACACAACCATCAAACCACAACTAAAGGAGACACACCCATCACAATGATCAATAACCTTGGTGTACGCCATCCCACGCACATGCACAAGTAAACGAGTAGCCACACATACACTAAGTCCAGGGACCAACATCCTAAGATGCACACACGAAAGCAACCATCTCTTAACACGGCAACTACTGAAGAACCAGCAGACAATTTACACCCTCTAACAACCATGCTAACATGAGACGAAGAGTCAGGAGTACTGCTGCAAAGTCTACGGTTAGATAAATAGTTCACTGGCAAGCAAAAATAAGCAAAACACATTCACTTTACCTGCAGCCTCCTTTTCCTTCTGATCTAGAGCACTGTCCATCTGGAGCACTGTTTGAGCTGTAGTCTCCTGTGACTTGAGGACCTCGTGAAGGACCTGATCAGCCTGTAAAGACAACCAGAGACAAGTGTGTGACATCCGAGGCCTAGCATCAAGGGATCTCTTAAGTGGACGATCAATGGAACAGTAAGAAGCAGTGAATTTACAGGCAGCAAGAATGTTACAACGAAGGATATTTGTAATGATGGGGACGCTGACACAGCAAGAAGCAGCACAAGTAACATCACAGTTTGGGAAATGACGAGTATTGACGTGTGTGATATAACAAATGATGGGACCTAGTTAAAACCATGATGTGTAAGACGAGCAACTAAAAACATAAGAATCAACCTCTGTGATGTGACCAACGCAGGCCATAGTAGGGAAGGCTGCCTGTAATATGGCCAACCCGCGACACAGCAAAGAACAAGGTGTTTAGTATGGGCAATGCATTGCATCCCCCGCACAGACGTCTGGGATATGGATGACTAACACCTTGCCTGAAAAGATTAAGTCTTGGCTATTACTTAGCTTTCTTATTCTCCACTTTAATAAATCAGCAAGTTGCTTTTAACTGCCACCATTGATGGCGCAGCTGATTTTAACATCCGTTAAAAAAGTCAAAGCTACTTCTCACTCCAAGTACATTCTGCACAGGTATACGAACTCTGGTCATTTCTCACATCACTCCTGTGGGTGGAAGGAAGGTTAACATCACGCACGAGCAGGGATTAGACTGCTTCTCCCTGGGAAGGGGAAACAGAGGCTTTATATGGAAGGAATAATAGAATCCTCTTTGAGAAGGGATTGCAGTGCCTCCTTGGGAAGGGGTGACAATGGTTTCCTTTAGAAAGAAGGAAAGTGAACATCTGCCCTGAGTAGGTATTATACTGGCCTCCCTAGGAAGGGGCTGTAGTAAAATGTCAAATACGTGAAGGGATGCACACCCAATCTTGTTTACTTTGTGTTCTTAAAGTTATTCATACCTTTGTTAAGTTTGCGTGCAGAACGGTTATTCTGGCCTGCCCCATTGCCATTAGAAAAATGAACATGTTTGAGATGGAGCTGCATTCAGCTCCATGAAGCCATTTGCACAGCATCATGCCGCCCCTGGCGTGCATGTTTTTTCGAAGGTTGTTTAACCATTTATCAGTAATAATTACAGCTCGAGGAAGAAAGGCGTGGACTGCAGCTTTTAACTTTGATCACAGCAGTGACCCCCGAAGATGGGCCCCAAAAGGCCCGAAATGCATTGGGTTTTATGTTGAAATAAAAAACTGCCTGTGATGAACATTGCATTACTCATATTCTTACAAGAGGCCAGGATCGGCACAGTTAGAATAGAAGAAAACTGAAAATTGGCATGATAATCGGTTTTGTGGATTTGGAAAAAGTAAGATGAAAATGAAAATGATTTAAGAAAAGTGATAAAACTGGAAGAAACATTTGGATTATTACTGATAAATGGTTAAACAACATTCGAAAAAACATGCACACCAGGGGCGGCATGATGCCGTGCAAATGGCTTCATGGAGCTGAATGCAGCTCCATCTCAAACATCTCCCTAGGAAGGGGACACAGTGGCTTCCTATGGAAGGAAAGATGAACTCCTCCCTATGGAGGGATTATAGTATCCTCCTTGGGAAGGAGGAGGAACAACTTCCTCTGGAAGGAAAGGCAACATCTTCAGGAAGAAGACCTCTCTGGCAAGGTGGAATGAAGGTCCTTAAGAAGGAATTACAGTGGCGTCCTTAGAGAAAGGGGAGACAGGCCTGTCCTCTGGAAGGATGGATAATGTCCTCCTTTAGAAAGGACTATAAAGTGCCCTGTGGGGGGCTGAGTCGAGGTCAGTGGCTTCATCTGGAAGGAAAGACTAAAATTGTATTGATTAGAGACAACAACGCCTATGTACTCAGGAGGGCACAATGGCTCGATAGGGATTAATAACTTAAAATTGCAACATGTTGCTAAGTGAAATTCAGTATTGTAGACATATGATCTCACTCTCAGTATCTGGAGTCCCCAGAATAAAGCTCACAACATAAATGATTGTATTTCAGGGGGACTCAAGTTGGCACAGGTGCAGGCTCTGTGTTCTGGGAACAATACTTGTGTTTTGAAGTCACAGTGTTTGCCAAAGTACAAAAAAGTGCCAAACATGTAATTTTCACTATTAGTCATAATACATGGCCAAAAGCGCTCTTGTAGACAGTTGTAGCAGGTTTAGCAACACGGTTGGCAATGATCTCTAAAACAGACTCTCTCGTACCTTGAGTCCTTTGCTGGGTGTAAAGTTGTACGCATCCACCATTTGCTTCTGAGCCTCCATGAAGCGCAGATAACCTCCACGTTTGGCAAAATCCCCCCGTGACACCATCTCCTCGAGGGTCTCCTTGTCTTCCAGAAGCAGGGCCAGGCATCGGTCGGAGGAAGCTTGGTCGTTACGCTGTTGGAAGTCCTTGCACTTAGCTTCTACTTGATCCTAGGAGAGGATTGGCAAGGAGGAAGAAGTGAGCTGAACACAAACAGAGATCACCTTGTAAAGCAGGCTTCAGAAAGGGCAGAGGCTGATTTTGGGAAGCAATGGTGGCCGACGCGGACCTTCACTGCCTCACACACAAAGCTGTAATTTTAATCTAAAAATCAATGTGAAAATACATTATGCTAATGTAGAAATTAAGTAATTTCAGAAACAAATGCAATCCATTTATTGTCTTCATTCACAACCTTAAACCAAGGACCAAGTCTAATCTTACACCAAGGTGGCAGTTACCCCAGGAACAAAGTCCAGTTTGGCACCTGGACTGGAGTTAAAGCCAACAAAGAATGGATGGCAACGTTTAGTAGATCTTGATTTTATTCCAGGTGGGATTGCTGCCTGGCATTCCACCAAATCTTGAGTGAAAAACCACAAGTACTGAATTCCTGCCTGACCCTAGGACATGAGTGGCTGCCTACTAGTACTCCTATGTTTTTCAAAACACCCAAGTTAAATCAAACTAGGACTTGAGCCAAACCGGATTCCTATCTCATTGGATAAGATGTATGTCACACTAGGACTGGTGTTAGATCTCCCACACACTGGGCCCAGCCACGCTGAAAAGGACGTTGTTTTCTCGGCGAGAGGACAAAGGAATTTGGGTCAGAATCCAGGTGGATATCACAGGAAATTGCATCTTACGCAGAAGGAAGCTTAGTAAAGTAGCTGCAATAGAGTCCCAGTCAGACATACTTATAATGAAGAAACAAACATGTTCATAAGCACCCCCCACCAGGCAGCAACTGCCAAAGACACAACTTCCAACCATCAACATTCCTTGCCAGGAGGACGTTCTCACGACCCAAGCATAGAACGCCCAGGATAAACATTCCATCCACACTATGTACAACACCCCCTCCCTGTGCCCATACCTACAACATAAATGCATTTTAAAAATGAACAATTATGTAAAAACAGAATTAGTCGATTACATGGAGACAAAGTCCTTTAGATACAATGGTTTCCTGAGAATGGTTTGCTCCATGTGTTGCCACCTATCTTCCTACACAACCACATCATCCCTCACCTCCAGCACCTTTTTAGGTTTTAAAAACAAACTATCCCCTTTAAAAAAAGTTATTGTTTTCTTCACTCTTACCAAATTCCCTTCTCCCACTTTCTCCATCCCATTACAGTCACTGTTATACCCTTCCTGCACTGCTTTCCTTAAAGGCCCTTAAAATTATCACAATTAATTAGCTCCTGCACCATACACTCTTTATTAGAGTGAACCTGCTACTCGACTCCTTAGAAGTGCAAATGGGCCTACTACAGTGGTAACAGGTAGAGCGGTGTGCACTGCTGCCCACAGTTACTGCCTATGGGTGTCTTTCCACCCCTCAACTTTCACCAGCACCAGGTGAAGCTGAGCCTTTATATTCCTCATAAAGTGATTGATTAACCCACTGCTTCGAAATTCATACAATCAAGTTATTGTATGCTTTATTTCATTCAAACCATTTACTCAAGAATTTCCTTTGCCACAGCCAAGAATAGTTTGAATCATTTTCCAGGACTAACTCCTTTGGACAACCCTCTCTACCCTACTGGACACATCCCAGAGAAAATTATTAATTCCTTTGGTAGTTGTGTTCTCAATCAAACACACTTCTGGCCACTTTAAGAGGTAATCTACCATAAGAAGCACACACTTTGAGGCACCTTCCAGTGTCCCAACATGAAATATGGAAGGCTAATAAACTGTAGATTTGGCTCTATGATAAGTTTCACTTGACTGAGTACAGCAACCTGTGACGTGCCAGTAACCACGCATCGCTCCCTATTTGATGGGCCCAGCCCTACGGAAGGACGAGCACTAAAAATCTTACACAACTCATCCTTCATGGCCCTCATCCCAAGAGGGCCCTCAAGAGCCAGTTGTAACACTCCTTCTCTCAAAGTAGCTGCAACCACGAGAAAACCCTGCCTTCTGTCCACACCTACGACTATCGTCCTCCATCAGCCGCATTTCATCCATGGTCGGCTGCCTAGGCTTGGCCACCCATCACTGAAGTCATCTGTCACTCATGCAAAAATGCCACCTTTCTCTAATTCTCTACTTTATTTGAAAGCGTCTAAACATATTAAGAGTGCCAGGCCATGGATATTGAAGCGCAGGGAGCATATTAATAATTACAACTACACCTGGAAAAGGTTAGCAATAATTCACCCTTCAGTTGACGTTCAGAAAGTCTTACCATTATCAAACAAAAAAAGAGAGGGTTTAGAGATAGTTAAACAGTGTCGAGAGTTCTAGCAGTGAAGCGGTCTAACTAATAATTAAATACAAATGGATGGAGGAGTGAGACACCCAAGTTAGCGATGGGCGGTTTAGCCTTTATCGCTCAACTAGTGGGTAACTAGCATATGAGAGCACTGCATTACCCACCCTGACTTACAAAAAGTTAAGTGACATCTAATCCACCCAGTGTGGACGGGGTCTAAAGATGAACAATGAGTGGAGTTATAAAAAATGCATAATCCTAGTTGCCAATCCAGTGCTTAAAGTAAGCTGGTGTTTCCCGGTGCTCTGCACTGGAATTTAATTCTATTACAGCTTTGGGTGGCCTGGAACAGACCAAATTGTCACATCTGTAGGGGTGTGACAGTTGGTTATTGAGTTAGTATTGGCATCTGTCATCACTGGTTAGAGTAATGGGTGGTGCAAGCTGTGCCCTCTTAACTCCTTCGACGCTCATGACGAGCTGAGCTCGTCATGAACAATGGGGAAACCAAAAGCTCAGCACAGGAGAAAAATAACACTAGCATCGATGGTGTTAAAGAATACCTTAGACACTGCCACCGCTAGAAATTAAAAGCAAAAACCACAGTTGATGGACAGAATGCAGAACAATGTCATACATTCACCCCAGTACAGAGATCTGGGCCTAAATCCATCGTTTTCTTGCATTTCACACCCAGTTCAGACATGGCCATATGCAAATCAGTCTGACCCTGTGCCTCATGGGAACAGTCCAGTCCGAACTGCCAAACCATGCCTTCCCTGGACCGGAAACAAGCTTCCGAGGACCGGTTTCTGGCATTCCGCTAGAAATTAGGCACTGGGCAGACCCAACACGGATGGGACATGGAGGATCACTGACACAATCCCGTATTAATGAATATCGTTGTCAAAAATATCAGAAAAAAATATTGTTTACCATAATATCATGATCCTATACCTAAAATAAGTGACACGAATATCATTCAAAAATAGACAGAAAGATTGCTTTTTTAAATATAGAGTTTAAAGTAAAAAATGTTAAATATTTTAATCTAAAATGTAAATGATATATACTCCATTAATATTTAATACTACATATATATAAATATATACACATATATACATATACTTGTATAAACACACATATATGTGTTTCTAAAGCTCGCAAGAGAGCTAACTCTAAAACCACAGGTGAGGCTCCCCCTCCTGACAAGGAGTCTAAACTCATCGATGCCTCAGGCAAGAGAGTGGCTACACAGGCTGCAAATTCTTGGCGTATTGCAAACGCTTAAGCTTTGCTAGCACGCTATGATAGGGCTCATTATCATGAGTTAGAACAGCTTATGCAACACTTACCCGATCAGTATAAGGCAGAAGCTAATGACCTTATACAAGAAGGAAAACTTATCAGTAAAACTTCCATTAAATGTGCACTCGATGCGGCAGACACATCACCTTGGGCAGTGAATACTAGCGTGCTACTGGGTAAACATGCTTGGCCTAGAATCTCCGGTTTTAAGCAGGAGGTACAATCCTCCATACTAAACCAGCCTTTTGATAAGGAACATCTTTTTCAGGCCAGCCGTAGATACCTCCCTTGAAAATATGAATAAGGACACTGAGGTCGCAAAGTCTATGGGGGCTTTACAATTACCAACTAGCAGAGGGTCCTATCGCCGCTCCTTTTACTGGGGTGGCTCAAATACAGCGACCACAGACAATCCCTCTTCCTCTTACAAAGGGAATAATCCAGTGGCGGCTGGTGACATTTGAAAGTGGTGCGACGTACAATGATAATCATACTGCACCGTAGCGAGCGAGCCCGAACCCCCTAAGGAGGTTTTGGGGGATTTCCCCGCGAGAAAAGTTTGAAAAAATAGTGGAAAAATTGTGCATTTTCAAGCAAATTTGAGAAAGCAAGATGGTTAATAAAGCAATTGTGAAAGTGCAGGTATTACATTATTAAAGAGATGTCATATAACATAGGTAGCTGCTTATTCAGTATAACCACAGAGCTTCATAGCAGACTGTTGTATGTTAGGATTTTAACTTACAAACTGCAAGAGACAAAATGATTTCTCTGACAAATGCAGTGACTCACTGACCTATTTACAGCATTTTCTGATGTGCATCAGGTACATGTTCTTTGCAGCAGGCACATTAACCTTCTGTGCTACCTTTCCATGAGTCAAAACTTCCATTAGACAAAACTCTGATCTCTCTCTCGAAAAAACATTAACAATATCCTTGGTGCAACAGCAAGTGTTGCATGGCTAAACATTTATAAGGTCCCAAAGGCGCGACCTGTAGGCTATGCCAATGCTTGTTCTCTTCTTTACACTGGCATTCCAGTGCAAAAGGAAGACTCACGTCATTGGGACGTATTCCTATAGTAATCTGTTCTCAATCCCCCGGTACAACTGCACCTGCTGCACCGGTGACCACCAGGCCCCTGCAGGAGGGTGCAACACTAAGAACTCCACAGCAGGTACAATATGCCACTGAGTTATCCATCGCTTCGAGGATGTTCCTGACGGCTGCAGTCGTTTTGCTGTTTTAGCTCTTTCCGCCAGACCCAGGAACAGCGAGTCCTTGTTGTGGTAACTGCGCCTGCCAGAAAGCCCATATTTTGCTGCCAATGTAATGAATACATGTAACCCACATTTCCTTAGACTTCTCTAATTTGCGAAATTTAAGTGATAACAACATTTTCATGGACATTGTTTTAAATATTTTCTTTCACTTCCTTCCTAACCTTTAACTTGGTCATTGACAGCGTTATTTACTAAGGGTTGCACAGGAGCTCGTGGGGCGCGATGCAATTTTGCACCGTGCCTGAGGATTTTAATGGTAATTAATCAACATAATGTTTACCACCATGATTTGCACAACTTTGCTTCATCTGCACCACAATTTGCCGTTTAACTCTCTAACATAATCATCTATGTGCACACATATTTCGTGTATCCAATGAATTTTGTAGTCGCACTGACTTATTTTTGGTAAGGTGAACTCACTTTCAGCGTTTATACTCAATTTATAGAAAATATTAACACAAAATTGTCCAGAAATTTCTGCCACGCTGTGTGTATGCATCTTTTAATCCTTTTCAGAGGTCAGTTTCATATAATACAAGCAGTTACTAGAGTGGCAACCTTGCATGAACCATATTGATCAATAAAATGCTAGTGTAGCAGCAAGCAAGATTAGGGGGCCCGCCTAGCTAGACTAGTAGTAACATTTGGAGAAAAAAAAACGATAACTCTGATCACACAGTCTCTTCTCTTTGTGTGACTTTACATCTTGTACATTTGCAATTTTATTCTGTTTGTATCTTTTAACGCATGTAATGATCCTTAGTCCTTATGTTTTGCAACTGGTTCTTATGTAAAGCACTTTGGCTTGACGGCTTCTCCCCAAACCCGTCCCGTTGTGGGTTCACAACCGCTAGTGAGTCTGGCACCGAGTGAACCCCCTCCTACCCGCACTCCCTCCCTCCACTGCACTACCACTACCCGCCCAGCGCCCCCGACCGCACTCCTCCAGCCCCGAGACTATGAGCCATTTTCAATCACTATAGATGGCCCACGAACCGGTGTCCAGATGGTCACTGCGAATCACAATTACAGAGTTAACGCTTTATTAGAGGGCTAGGAGACAGCTTCTAATTCACATTTTCTAGCCCAGACTGCCACGTTTCCCTGATCTATACATGACCAGCTACTGCACTCACAAGTTTTCTGACGTTCTGGCACTTTTAGTCATAGCTTTCTAATGTGATAAATAAGACTACATGCAAAGGAAAAGAAGCACTGGAGCAGGTGAAAGCCGGGGAAACTTGGAAAGACTGGCTAGAACAGTTACAACAAGTAACTTGTCTTTAAGGGCCTTCAATGAGCACTATGCGTGGCTAAACACAATTTACCTAACAAACTGTCAACTACTTTACTTGTCCTTTCAAAATCTAAAGTTAGCACAATTTCAGAAGTACAATGCCAGAGTCTTGAGCCTCTGTAACAGAGTTGGTGGCTAATATGGGTGCTAACCCAGCGGTATGAATGAGTGCAGTAGACAGACTGCTGCTGTGTGCCAAATGTGATACAGCACAAAAACACAGGTCCTCGGAGCCTAACCAGGCTGACAGCAAGCTCTGAGCCCTTTTCCTCGCCGTGTGAAACTCGTTGGGGCCCGGGGGTGAAGACGAAGCGCATACTGAAAACCACGTATGAGGGGCGAGAGACTTGCCGAATTCCGTGCCCGTGCGTGCGGTGCTGCAGATGGTAACGGTTGCGCAACCAACGTGGGGTGTGTAATGAACCCGCTCACGTTACAGGTACACTACACTGTATGGATTCCAATTGCTTCCTTCTCACAAGGACAGTCCTTGTACCATCGGCCCACAGGTTATGTGCTATGCTATTATCTTCAAACTGCGGACAGAGATTAAACAAACATATTTAATTTTGGAGGCATAAACAAACCCCGGACAGATGATCCTCACCTCGTGAGTCGAGTCGTGACCCTCCATCCATTTACACAGCCACACTACAGCCACAGCCAGTCAGCCTGGAAGCCGGTCCGGGTCCGACCTAGGCACACCCACGAGTCCGGCGACGATGAGCAGTCAGTCACGCGGTCCACTAGTCTGCACTGACTCTCTCACACTATCACTCATCCTCGACATTGACTCTGACTACTTCTACTTTCACTTACTTGTTGTTGTTGTGGCCAGCAGCACGCGCGGTGACGTCCAGACAGAGTAGAAATGGCCAATCACCGACAACATGGCTGGATATAGCCATATGTGATTGGCCATACTGTGCGGCCCTCAGGGGAGCAGCCAACACCCACGCACGGCACCATCCTGCTGCAGCAGCCAATCCTGGCGCAGCGTTAACAACGCCACTGTACCAGGATTGGCTAAGAGCAGGACACTATCTGCCCATTTTCAGGCTTCCGCATTCCGCAGACGCGAAGACGAAGGAACGAGAAAGGCAGCGTTTTGACCTCTCTGCGCTTTCTCAAATAATTAGAGATTGCACCGATTAATTTCTTGGACAACACCGCCCCGAAAGATTCGGTGCGCCTAACTAAAAACAAAAACCTTTGGTGCGGACTAATCGTCGCACGCATGGTAATTCACCACAAAAGGGTGCCCATTGACATTGGTTTTTAACCGACGTGCACTTGGAAACATTCCCTATCCCTCCCTGATCCCGTCCTGATGAAGACCCTAAGTTGAGGAATCTAACCACCCGGATTATATGTGGGTCGAAACGTCGACACTTCTCCCTTTGGAGCCTGCATCTATTAGTTTTTGCCCCCCCTTCCTTCCCCTTCTCCCTCCGAATCCCCTTGCCAATAGTGCAAATTAAGGACAATGGAGGCTGTGTTTGACAATTAGAAGCGAGTAAAAAGAATCAATTTTTTACAAGCGTTAGTTAGGGCAGGCTCATTACTTTGTATATCGTAAATTCTACACCTTGTTTTCCTGATCTCTTCGATCAATCACTTGAGCACTAATCTTTATCTTTCTCTGTGTACGTTCATCTTTTTATACTAAATAAGATTTTTGTTGATTATAACATGTAAATACTTGTATTCTCTTTTTTCAAAATTATATATTAAATCAGAGAATCCAGTTGGATTCAATTGAATTCTTGAGTGTCGGGTAACTCTTTATGTATAAGCTTGTCATTTTGGGCTAATATATTTATTCCACCAACTATATAGATTTAATCTAGAGCTGACTAAAAAACTATTGAACTAGAATTTATAAACTTTGTTATATGTTGAATCTTTGTCAAGGACCACTTGTTCACTATAATACATTTTCAGACCGGGCCCCGGGTCCCTGCCTATGTCCAGTACTGCTAGAGGGGGGAGGGCTAACGTGTGCGCATACGCGGGCCAGGCGAAATATGCAGTACTACGGGATTTTACATGCGCACTTTAACTTTTGCGCTGTCACCCCGCTCCCTGCCTGTCACTCTCTGCCGCAGCCCCGCCCCCCACCTCCTTATGGATGCCCGATTCTGTCGGGCTTCTCCCGTAGCTGGTAGCGCTCGGGTGCAAGTGCGCTCGGCTCACATTGACATTCATTTAAAAAAAAGTTACTCGTGTATCATGTTGGCAGTGCGGTCATCCATGGCTAGTGGGGCAACGCCCCAACGCCCCCAATGGACGCACCACCACTGGAATAATCAATCCACTTCTCCCAGAGGTTATTTTTGAGGAAATTATAGAGGGAACAATAATAGGGGAAGAGGCAAGGGAAACTCCAATGCACATCCCACAAACAAATAGTGACTTCCCTCCGCTACCCCAGATCATTCCACACCTGTCAGGGGACGTCTCTCACAATTCCTGCCAGTCTGGAACTCAATCACCTCAGACAAATTGGTCCTACAAATTATCCAGTACTGTTACTGCCTGGAGCTTACAAGCACTCCCCCAACTATTCTTCCTAAACCACATACAATGTCACCAGAACATCTCACTCTCCTAAACAAGAGGTTCTCTCTCTAGTGGAGAAACATGCAATAGAACCAGTTCCGTTTCAGCATCAACGGACAGGAGTATACTCCCTGTACTTCTTAATCCCCAAAAAGTAATGCTCTCTCAGGCCTATACTAGACCTCAGACAGCTAATTCTCTACATTCAATCAGACCACTTCCACATGGTCACACTCCAACAGGTGCTTACACTACTTCAGCAGGGCTACTTTCTATCCACTCTGGATTTAAAGGACGCCTACTTTCATACTCCCATTCACCCGGCTCACAGAAAGTATCTCAGGTTCGTGGTGGATGGACAACATTACCAATTCAAAGTTCTCCTGTTCAGGGTAACTACAGCACTCAGAGTCTTCACCAAGTGTCTGGCAGTAGTCACAGCTCACTTAAGAAGACAACACATTCACGTGTTCCCATACCTGGACGACTGGCTAATAAAAGCCAGATCTCAACACAGCTGTATACATCATACTCACAAGACAGTTCAGCTGCTTCACAGCTTAGGATTCATTGTAAACCTCACCAAGTCTCACCTCCAGCCATCCACCATGCAACAATACCTAGGAGCCACTATAGACACTTGCAAAGCCCTAGCATAGCCCAACCCAGTCCGGATACACAACATGGAAAATCTGATATCCCAATTTCAGCCTCAACACTCATTACCAGCCCGAGTGATCATGCAATTAATAGGCATGATGGCCTCTTGCATTTTCATCATTCCTTACGCAAGACTTCAAATGCGTCCCCTACAGGAATGTTTAGCATGACAGTGGAACCAGGCTCAAGGTCAGCTAAGAGATCTGGTGTTGGTGGACGGCCACACCCACCGCTCTCTGCAGTGGTGAAATTCACAAAGCCTTTCCAAGAGGCGGCCATTCGTCGACCCAGTTCCACAAATAGTGATAACAGCAGACTCATTGCTCACTGGTATATTGAGATTGAGAATGAAATATCGGTTATCATAGCCTGAACATCCCAGACTCGCTGCTCAGGAGGATAAGCCCAAAACTGCTCAGATGAAAGGGAGAATCTGAGAAGGGATCGGGTGTGACTTAGGCATGTTGATAGTAAACCCAAGAGAGTGCCACATGATTTAGGAACATGTAGCCAATTAGGACACAGCAAACGCAGTGATCACAAGCTCCGCAAGCTGGACATCTGGGCACGTTACCCACTGGCCACATTATGTCCACTTAGTCGCAGCCCACCTGTATTTTACATCGGACAATTCATTTATGGCTCCAAAGGCAGTAACACACATTCCTCTCCATACATGGATAGTCAGAAACACTATTTCCTACGGCGAACTGTATAAAAGGAAGCCCCAGACCAATTGTAAATTGAGACAGGCGTCTCAGATCCTGCGCATGTAACTGTTCTCCCGGCCACAATGTTTAATTAAACACATTTTTGCGTTTCGCAAAATGCCCGTTGTCTCTTGTTTTTGTCAAGATATTTCATGTTCAAGTAACAATATTATCAAAACGATATTACTTACCTAAAAAGGCAATATTTTTGTCAACGATATTTGTGCATCACAATATTTGTGTATCACAATATTTATTTTCCGATAATTCTGCCTCCCCATATTTTTAATCTGATATTTTGTCCAAACACCCACATGAAGACATAATTTGTCTTTTATATTCTCACACTGGGATACTCAGCTTTTGACGTTAGCATAAAACTACTCAATGCATTCCCCTCATGAAGCCACTTCCTTCAAAAGCACTTGAATTACAAGACATGACAAAACATTACTTCTTCTGCAAGTGGGCAGCTTTTATCATCAAAGATGGTGTTAAAGATCAAAGGAAAGAGAATGAAAGAAAGTAAGAAGAAGGGGAGTAAGGGAAAAGAAAGGCTGAATCCCTGGTAAAATTAAAGAACCATTAGAATTAAATGAACGCAGAGGTTACCGCCAGTTCCTCCAGAAACTGCTCATCATCGTCCTTGAAGGAGCGGTCAAGGAAGACCTGGAGGGCCTCTTTCTGGCAGTTGGTGTGCAAGAACATGAACTCCTTCATAGTGTCGGTGGGGAACTGTTCCTGAGCTGCGTTCTCCATTCCCTGTATGTACTGCGCCAGGGCCTCCTGCACCGCTGCCGAGTTCTCGATCTGGGCCAGGGCTAGCACCGCGTTCTCCATGCAGGGGATGGTTCCGCTGCGGATAGCATCCACATAGGTCAATGCCAAGTTCCCCAGCACTGAAAGGGAAGTAGAATGAATCTGTTAGAAACTTAGTGACTGCTACAGAGACTGTGTTTTTATCAAGGGCAAGCATGTCTTTGTATAAGTGAAACATTACATCCGTGTACTGCCATGTATGCTAACACACAAAAGATGGCCACAGGTCTTGTACGTTGCTTGCTTCCCAAGACGTGTGTAGGGCACATGTGAATCTACAACACCACACATTTTCCGTTTGCAACATGTGCAGCTGTTTAGTTGTGGACCACACGCTGTGCATAGAATAAAAAGCAGTATCCAAAGCTCTAAAGTGGCGGACGGCAGGCAGCTGCAGACGACGTATGATTCACTGTTTTGAGTACAGTTTGTCAGACTAGTGCTTCATGCCTACATGAGTGTCCAAGCGGTAGTGCTTAGTGAATGAGTGCATTACTCCATTTCCCAGCCTAACAAATCTCTGTCGCTCAAATGTCTCCCATAAACGCCATTGTAGCTTCTTTTTTCGGAATAGAATGTGCTCTTGCTTAGGGATCCAGTGTGTGTTTTGCTTTTTGGTAGCAAAATTAAATGCAATGAACAATCTATCTTGTTAACCCAGCTTTTCACATAGTGTTGCTATCTACATGTAATTCATGCAAACCCTTTTCCACTTATAACCGTGGATTTGAGAAAAATGAAGGCAACACATTGGACTTATTCAAATGAAATGGTAACACTTTTGGAAAAAACAAACATGAGGGTACAGCACAACTTTATTCTTGTGCACTTGTATAAAAGGTTCCTCATCTGACAAGTCTTGAAGTTTGCTAACTCCCTGTTCTTCAAATCACTCAGTTACGAGGCAGTCACTGTTATTTTTGTAATTTCCATGCCTTGCATTAAATATTCCCTGTTTCTCAAACGTAGAAATGTTAAATCAAAGCACAGCAGCAACAGAACACATCTAAGCTCAAGGGTAAAGAATATCTGAGCTGGACTCTGTGTCCTGGTGCATTGTGGTCTCAAGAGAAGGTACCACAAGTCACTGCGAGACCGCTCCTCCTTGTGATGCTCAGAGAACAGCACTAGATAGCAGGAATGCTTACAGCATGTGATCTCCTCCTACTCATGCTGCAGACCATCTTGTCGTTGGAGTGATAACGTGTGAATCTGGCAGAGGTATGTCAAACAGAAATAAATGATGCAAACTCAGAATATAATGTTCTTTCACAGCATTCTCTCAAATGGTATTAAAGAAAATTAAGTCAAGAGTGTGTGCGTCTTAGGTTCAAGAGGATGTGGGACCAATGGAGCCACTAACTCTTGCAGCTTTGGAATATCTGCCTCAAACATCAGACATGTCATAAGAGGAAGGCTTTTCTTTTGGTACCCTTAAGGGAGTCAACACAAGATACATTTTGATGGGGGTAGATTATCCAGTGTTCGCTCCAGAGACCAGCGGCATGTCCACGTGAAATATACAACACAAACTGTCCCTTTGCCGACACTTTTCCTCCATACTGGGATGACTATATCTGGGTTGGCCATATGATCTTGCCTAGATGGATCCATCCTGGGTCTGTCCTTGAAAGGAAGCTATGGGAACACCTTTCTGTCTTTTCCATGGGGTTTCTCTTCTGGGTGCTCTTTAGAAAGTCTATCTCTTCGTGGCCTGTCTGTAAGTTTGCCTGTCATCCTTCAAAACTGCTGGTCTGGAGCAGACCGTACGAGAACAGACAAGAGAAGGTTAGACCAGTTCAGTGGAAGGTGTGCTACCTCTGGGTTGCTTGATTTGACATACGAGGGCCATGTTGGGGTAACTCTTTGGAAGCCTTGCAGTCCAAGAGTCACATATCTTTGCTAGACCAATCATATTTGACCAGCCTGATCATTCCAAGGTTTGACACTTCTTCCACAGTCACCCGAGGAAGGGCTGATGTCCTGTTCTTCAAGAAATACTTTTTCTCTCTGGTTTGCATTGGGTTGCTCCTTCTGTTAGCACATGCAACCCATCCAGAGGATTGCCATACCTTCTGCCCCACCACGCACTGGAAGTACCAGGGCCCCAGGAGAAGGCACAAGACGCAACTCCTCCTTGTGACTAGGTCTGCATGCACACTGCCCCACTGATGAGTCTGCCTCCTGCCAACCCTCTTGTGTAATCAAACAGCATCCAGCAAGTCAGCTCTCTTAAACAGTGAGTGAAACTGTCCCCCGTCAGCTTCCTATCCGCAGCCAGAATTAGGGTTTGACTGTCTGGATGTTGAGAGACATCCTAAGCTCCTTCTCCCAGTGAGGTCTGGCTGCCAGTGTGTCTACTAGAAATACAAATGAGGTGTCACACCAAACCCGGTGCTGCAGCAAACACAGCCAAGCAGCTGCTCAGTCTGTAAACGGGTTTCTAAAAGAGAGCGAGTGCAAAGGGTGCTTCAAAGAGATCAATGAGGAGGCCACACTCCAATACTGAACACTTGGATAGGGTGGGGGCATTCAGACCTCACCAAGGTAGTAATTCTTAAGATACTCTAGGCAGGATTGTGCCCACCTCTGGTGTAATGATGACACTAGCATTAAGGTAACATTTTTGTAATATATAGTGGGCATTCTTGTCTCAGTGGTGAGCACCGCAAACGTAATGCTTACACTGGCTTAGCACCGTCGCTACTTCTGGCTGTGGATTCACTGTCCAGTCATGCGATCACCAGTTCATCCCCGCACTCACCCATTTAACCAGACATCCATCCATTCACTCACTGCTTTGAGTTACTCACGCACTCATCCATCAATGATCTCACTCACCCATCAACTGATGGTTTATACCCTGCTCAGACACAGACATGCACACAATGCCCCTCGCCCAATCATTGAAGAAGACCGTTCTCCTTCACAGTGACCTTATCTTCTGGCTTTGCCAATGCTGGTTAGTTTTGCTACAAATTTAGTACAAGAGCATCACTTCCCTCATTGTTTTTTCAATTGAAAATGCTGCTTGAGGGTGGTCTTATCTGGCAAAAGTTCTTTACCATAGTTGATCTGATTTTAATTTACTGAGGTAAAATTAGATTGGAAATGTTGCTTTTTATTAGCATGATTTATTTGCTAAACATGTATGTCACAGATCATGCAGTTGAGATGATTATATTCAGAGAGATGCCACTACTCACCGACCTCCGTTTGCAAAAGTAAAAAGAAACATTGATAAAAATGTAAAAGTATTGCTGCTGTCATCGATTGTAGCGTCAGAAATAAGCTGCGCCTTCCGATACAAGGGAGTTCAGAAAAAACAAATGGAAAACCTTTCAAAAGAGAAGTGAACCGTACTCAGAAATATTGAGACAAATGCCAACTGCAGGCAAAGGAAGCTGAAGACAGTGTTGAATCAAGGGGCACTTTAATGTTTTGGTTAAAGTCATAAACACTTTCTTCTAATCCATGCGCACAGGGTTAGTTTTCAAAACTTTTACACATCTAAACCTGTGAAGGCAGGAACATGTAAAGTGTTTGACTCTATGTCCTGATCAAGAAGTAAATTGAGGAAGACCAGTACTGGGAGGCAGAGAACCACTAACTACTGCTTTCTACAGGTAACTAGGATCATTGCTGAACTCTGGGCCTCCTAAGGGCCATCTTAAATCACTATGGACAGAATATCCAGGTAACTGCAACACAAGAAACTCAAAATTATTCAAGCTCTACGGTTGTCTTCTCTATGATCCGTAGAGACTACGTAGGTTAGAATTTCAGTTTCATGTACAATTCCAATGGCTAAACTCAAAACTAATCAAATACCTCTCACCGGTGTGATGCAGGGTACGCATTTTGCAAAAAGGCAGCTATGTCCAGAGGACAGGAGCAGCACCACAAATATGAAAAACCGTCTCTCTCATGCAATCCTCATATTCTGTGATATACCTGGTCATCGCTGATGTGAAAAGACACACAGAAGGAAAAAAGGTATCTCACAGACAGCCATGCCTAGGACAGTAGTAAGATAGTGTGCATAATTGCTGCTCCAGGTGAGGCAAGAAGGTGCCTGGAGCAAGAAAAAGATATAGGGGAGAGAAAATGGAAGTGAGATGGGGAGAGACAATGAAGGAAAGATGCAATGGGCAAGTGGGAAAGATGCAATGGGCAAGTGGGAGAAGTGAAAAAAGGCACAGTTATTATTGCAATTTAGCCAGGAACTATGGAGGGCATGGAGGACTGTATTTAGAGTAGTGGTTTAGTTTGTGACTTTGAAGCCAGGCTCTGATATCTAATGTTGACTCGACCCTTTGACCAATACTGGGAGGTTCTTGGAAAATCACGGTCTCTCTATTTCTCCATCTTGTCACCTTCAGTGTATTCAATGCGATGTAAACAATCAACTGGTTCATTCTGAACACCTAGTTGAAAATGGAAGTGCCTGTGTACAGTGTCACAAGATACAAACCTGAGCACTGACTTACAAAAAAAACATGGATTTGTTCTTCTCATACTCACATGTGCCAGTCACAATGTGGCCCCCTTTGATGGTTTTGGTGTTGGCGTTGCCATGAATGTAATGGCAGAACTTCTGAGTTTGGGTCACAAAATCGGGTTCCAGCTCATCGTCCTGGAGAGTCTCAATGATGGCCAGTTTCTTCTTGTTGGCCGGGCAGTCAAACACGAAGCACTTACGTGTGGGGAAGTAACGTCGAATGTACTGCTTGGGCATGTTTCTTTTAGAATCGGCATCTGAGGAATGAGTAGGACCAATGAGGAAACCTTTGGGGTATCACAGTGGGCAGCAAAAAGGCAACCTTTTAAAGTTACACAGAGAACTTAAATATCAGCCCTCGAAGCCGAGCATGCACCCCTTGATGAAGGAAAGGATCATAGATAGCGTTGTTGTAGATTTGCCTCTAAACGCCCACCACACTTCGAGACACTCAGAGCATTAACAAATAGAACAATAAGTTTGTCACCAATGTACAATAAACTGGTGAGGTTTCGACTAGAATATTGTGTTCAATTTTGGAGACATCACCAGCTGAATTGTGCTCAGTTTGTGGCTATCAATTGGAGTAGCAGCTGCAACCCTTGGCTTTCCCTTTTGTACTCCTGGTACTGTTCTTGCTACCTCTCGTGTCAGAGGTCAATAAGGCACCAGCAGGTCTTAAAACTAAAGAGGTATCTGAATGCCCCATTTCCATACTCGAGCTTGCACTGTGTGCCCATCTCAAACACTGTATGACAGCCCCATGTAAAGTATCCGTGGGGCCCCTTCTCTATGTCTGGGCAGTCAGTGGATACAATCTTATACTACTGGTGAGTCAGGGCATCAGACACCATTGTATTCCCTAAACCTAACCTGAGATATTCTTTGTTATCTTCAGTATTAGGGGTGGTGAGGCTGAGCTGGCGTTGCTTACTCTAGACAGTAGTAGGGTTCAAAATCAGACACGTTGGTGCAGTCATCCCATTCAGTGTTCCCTTTCAGCTATTTGTAGGTCTTTATTTACACATGATGAATGAAGGACAGTGAAAAAGAAGAATCCCAGAAAATACAGCAGTGGGTCCTAGCTCATCAGAATAGGGACAATCTGCGGCCCTATGCAAAATCCACTGTTGATGGACAGAATGCAGAACAATGTCATACATTCACCCCTGTACAGAGATCTGGGCCTAAATCTATCGTTTTTTTGCACTCCACACCACCCCAGTTCAGACATAGCCATATGCAAATCAGTCTTGACCCTGTGCCTCATGGGAACAGTCCAGCCCCAACTGCCAAGCCATGCCTTCCCTGGACCGGAAACAAGCTTCCGAGGAGCGGTTTCTGCGGCCCTACTCCCGTTTTGAGTATTTGAAATGGCCTTTATTCGCAGCCTTAATTCAGTAAAAGTAAAGGCACCAGAAAGAATCCAAAATGTGTATTAAGTTACTTATCAAATATCTGCCAATTGCAATCAAAGTCCAGAAGCCTTAGTGTGGATGATAAGTAGGTTTATTAGATCTCAGTTTTAGTGTAAAAAAGTAGAAAGTAAACCCCACCAAGAGCTGCATCCTGCTGCTCATCCCCTATCTCCAACTGACTCTCCAATCCCACAAACGCTCTCTCCATTCTAGAGGATCACACACTGGCTGAGCGCAGGTCCCTGAGACACTTGGGAGGAAGTATTAAGCTATAACGCTGCCTTTTGTTCGCGTTTCGGAGTCCTGAGAGTAATGAGGAACATCTAAGTGAATTTGAATTTACGCAGTGGCTGCTGAGAATCTACCTAAATTGTTCAAAAGCCAAACAGTTTTGAACACTCAAATGCAGCAGAAGTGGAGAGCGAGTAAACATTATTGGTTATGGTTATCTACTCCATTAGTAAGGACGTAGTAGCTGGAATGAGTGACAATAAGAGGCAGTACACAGACGTTTACGGGAGAAAATTAGTTTTTTGTATGCCAACGTAGGTTAGGCGAAGGTGGCCGGTAATGTAAACAAATATTGTTTTAGAAGAGTTGAGCATGAGAGAACAAAGGTCATCCAGTGTTTCTTAGCGAGAAGCATTTTGAGACTTTGGACTAATTATCAGGGTGACAAGTTGGGAAGGAAAATATATATTTGCCCATCGTCACCATGAATATTATAAGTGAAGCCAAAGACAAGAAGATAACTATCAAAAGGCTTGTGCAGAGGAACCAAAGAGAGAGTGAATAACCAAGGTCAGTGAACTCTGTAGTGGAAGAATAGAATAGAGTCCTGTGAGAGCCGACCACGTTTAGTGCTTAGTTTGTAATGCCTATCCAATTGACTACAGATGGAGTGTGTTGTGGTCAATGTATATAGTACAGTGAAGAGGCTGTGGAGTTGAAGTATACAAGATGGTTTATCATATTTAGAAGTTGTGATGAATTCAACCAGACTGAAAGGGACTGATTATGGTACAGGAGGTGCGAAATTAGACAGAGGGGACATGATGTGATAAGCTTTTACAAAAGACAAGATGTGACAAGAATTTACAAAAGAAGGGGACTCGCCAATTAAGACGTTATGTTGGGTTCGATAGGCTAGCTGCAGATTCTTGGGAAAAGGTGGGACGGGGGAGATTTGAAGCATAGGGGTAAATAATAGAGCGGAGGGAGTAGTTGAGGGATCATGTCGGACATGACAGGAGGAACTATGAAAAGGGCAATACATATGATTGGAGAAAAATTAGGTCAAGGAGAATTTTTAAGTTAAGGAGGCGAATAATGAGACACCGCTTTAAAAACCACTAAATTGAAACACTTTAAATAGTCTACCTCCCCTCTCATTACACCATACCCCGCCTAGATTCATTCTATTATTGTATCTCTGCCTTCGCCATCTACAGTCCATCCGTGGCGTTCAGGTAGGATCACACTATAGAAGTACCACATACATGTAGGCATACATGATACGATACATGAGCGATGCGTGAATGTGTGGTAGTGACTGCAGGAGCTGGCTTTGAAAACTTATCCTGAGATATTGAGGTTTCTAGATCTAGCAATAACGTAATACCTAAATATTTACTAGTTTGCCTAATGAGTTTATGAAAATTGTGTGACGTGACTGTTTTTCCAAACTACTCATCACGTATGTTACAATAGCATTTTATCTAGCATCTTTTGTATAGTAGTTCAGTTCTTATGTACATCATGTCTTGTAGAGAAGCACACTGCTCAATAAACCACAGAGCATGGTGCAAGTAATTACAGATTCAAGATTGCCAGCTTCTACCAATGGGAATAGACAATAGGTCCTAGGATGGAAGGGAAAAATCACTGTGCACCTTAATTCTGAAAGCATGCTGCGACAAAGGTGCCTACAATGAAGGTAAGGCTCTAGGTGGGTTCCCGAATCACTTCCAAGTAGGTGGATTTTGTTTAGGTCTGCAATAAATAAAAAAATGAAAGAAGGCTTGAAATAATCTCAGCCGCAAGCGAGTGCTCAGGCCGCATTCCAGTCCATCATTTCTCACATACTATGCCACTCCTGACAGAGACTACTCATATGCAAACAGGTTAGTGCACCAGTAACAGTCAAGGTCAAACTGCCAGCCCTGGTCCCCTCCAGATGCAACCACAAGCGACTTCAGACAGGTTTCGGCAAACTTAGACCTCTGCTTATCAGTGACGCAAAGTTTGAGTCCTATGGCTCAGTGAGCATAGTTTTCTGTTGTGCAACAACAGGTATGCTCAGTTGTGAGCACCATGTTCACTGTGCCACATGACTTAAGATCCTCCACTCTCACAAGGTTTAACTAGGCTGGAATGAGTCTCAGGTTGCTTGTTTTCCTGTTAAGATGAGGCCTGGGGTGGCAAAAATACTTAATATGAGCCCTTCACTCATTGAAATTTCGGTCTTTGGTAAAGAATTTGTTTTCTTCCCCATTTAAAAGCCTGCACATATAGTAGGTAGGGAAGGGCTTCCTCTTCTCTCGCACTCGACTCACAGCACTGTCATGAGGAGGTAGGGACTCATTTGAAGGTAGAAACAACCTTTACAACATGGTTTTTACCATGCTGTGTATTTACCACGCATTTTTAGCACGCATGTTTTAACCACATGTATGTTTTCTCAGTGCATGCCTTTACCACGCATTTATGGTAAGGTGAGGTATTGTGGGGGTGTCCCCCCCCCCCCACAAATACATTGTTTTTATATATGTAAACAATGCGTGGCAATGGCATATGTTATAAAAGCATATGAGTTGTAAAAAAAAGGCAGGGTAAAACATGCATGGTTAAGGCATGCAATGTACTTATTTCCCTGCGTTGTTCTATCCTACAGACATTTGCAGTAGTGGACCACTCTACCTGGATGCAGCTTCAGGGCGTTTTCCAGGTACTCGTCCTCAGTGATCGCCCTCCCATTCAGCTCCAGGCCCAGAGTGAAGTCGCGTACGGCCCACACGAAGGCTGGGAAGAAGCTTATGAACTCAGAGTCCTCTTCCTCTGGGGCACCCTCACCTCTGGCAGACCTCACCTTGATGCGTTCGGTCAGCTCGGTCACATAGCTCAACACGCTGGCTAAGGAAAAGAGGGATATCTCCATCTTGGACAGAGAAACAGCGCGTGGAATTAAGGGATGGGTGGGATAACACATCAACATACCTGCCCAACACAAACATGGTTGGAAGTAAGACGGAAATGAAAATACAAACCAGATTACTCCTCCCCATGTGAGAAATAATAATAAATAATATCTTTTATAAAAGAGGTTTAGGCCTCTGGCCTGAAAACAAAAAGAATAATTAAGATCACATAAATACAGACATTTAGGTTTTACAAGTATAGTCCATGTTTGAGGCCCGATTTGTAATTCCCTTGGCAGTGAAAGATCACTGAGCATTAGCCATGGTGGACACTGTTGTTTGGCATTAATATAGCCTTATAGCCCGCCGTAGCGGGCTATACCGGCTATTAAAGGCCCGCTGAATCGTTAAAGGCCCGAGCCGAAGGCGAGGGACTTTAACAAGACAGCGGGACTTTAATTGCCGGTATAGACCAGCTACGAAGGGCTATAAGGCTATTAGAACATTCTGCCACTAGAGGGCAGCATGTTCTAACAAATTAAATAAAGGGGTTCTCGAAGCTCGAGGGGATATAAACCCCATCGAGCTTCGAGAAGCCTTTGTAGAACATTGGAATGTTGCTCTGCGGGCCTTTACCGGCCCGTAGAAGCAGGGAGCACTCCATTGTCTGCAAAGGAGCTCCCAACATTCCAATGGTCTAATTAGTGTTTCACTGTCACAACTACTATAACACTCTCATAGAACAACTATGTTTTAGCTACTTTCTACGGGCAGCAAATTCAAGCAATCAGTGCTTAACGTAGGAGGTAGTGGTGGGTTGAAACAACCACAGCACCACATGGTAAATAACACAAACACAATGTCCAGGAAGAGCAAATACAGGTAAGCAAAATGAGGCACTTAAATATGAAGCACCCAAAACTCAAAGATGCTAGCATCTCCTAGAATTTACTTACTCGACAATGGTCATTGTTATCATATAGTGAAAATATTTGGATGTTCTCTGTAGCCTTTGGAGGACTTTCAGTCAATGGCAGGGAGATGCCCGACACAGAAACAGAGCGTATTAAGAGGTAGATGATCTTTCTGTTGTCTGCCCTTTTTTCGTTATTGTCCGAAGTGTAAGGTGTAGTAAGGTGACTTTTCCTGTTCTGTCCCTCTTTCCCCTTGCTGTTCAGCCTGAGTATGTGTGGAATGTTGATCAGGTCAT
The DNA here is from genome assembly GCF_964263255.1 of Lissotriton vulgaris. Lineage (NCBI taxonomy): Eukaryota > Metazoa > Chordata > Amphibia > Caudata > Salamandridae > Lissotriton > Lissotriton vulgaris. The sequence goes on from NC_141695.1 coordinate 1,742,857,519, forward strand.
GGAATGTCGGGTGCCTGATATGAGACAGTTGGTGTCAGCAGGCTGAGTAGCTCAGAGGCTGCTCCTGGTGGGGCATACTTACAGGCCGACTTACCATCTTGGCTGTAGTTAAAGCTTCTGTAACTTGTACCTGAATAAAGCTACTACTTGGAACTACAACCTGGTCTCCTGTGGACTTTCATACTACAACAGTTGGGCTGGACTGTTCCCATGATGAGGCACAGGGTCAAGACTGATTTGCATATGGCTGGGTCCAAACTCAGGTGGCATAGTAAGCAAATGAACAATGGATTAAATCCAAATCAGTGGCTGGGGGTTGAAAAGTTTCAGCACTCTGTCCTTCATCTTGTGTTTGTTATGGTCATATAAGCGACAGTGTTTCATCCGGACATCAGACCAGTACAGGATCATGGACAAACCACATAAAAAATCAACTGGAATTGACCAGTCTCAGTCTTGATAGACCGCTAAAAAGAAGGCAAACTGGACCCACAAACCTCAGACCTGTGCAAATGCCTCTGTGATGCAGGACCACGTAAACCACCATCCAGCAAACCAACCAAACGCCCACTGGAGCTTCCTCCTCTGTCAGTCCTTTAACATGAAGCCAATGTGGACCCAGCAGTGATACTTTCATGTTTCCCTCCACCTGTACATAGATCGCTCCCAAGTGGTGTCATAGTCCAGAGCAAAAGGCAGATGGACACAACAACAGTGTTTTATGTTATTGCTGTGTAAAGATCTACTCATTAAAGTATCCCCATGTGTGTCCTCTCCATAGCTCCATGGATGCCTGAACCCTCTTACACCTATTTCAACTCTGTATGCCAGGGGTGGGAGGGGTTCGGGTTAGTTTTTAGTGGTGGAGGGTCATGTTAGTTTTCAGGGGATGGGAGGGGTTTGCAGTTGTTTCAAGGAGGTCGGGTGGGTATGTGTTAGTTTTTAGGGGGTGGGGGGGTTTGTGTTAGTTTTTATGGGGTGGGAGCAGTTCAGGTTCGTTTTTATGGGGTGTGGGGGGTTCATGTTAGTTTTTAGGGGGTGGGAGTGGTTTGTGTTCGTTTTTAGGGGGTGGGAGGGGTTCAGGTTAGTTTCTAGGAGGTTGGGGGTTAGTGTTAGCTTTTAGTAGGGGTGGGAGGGGTTCGGGTTCGTTTTTAGGGTGTTGGGGGTGTAATTAGGACTGAAGGGGAGAGGGAGAGGGGTGGTAGACTTAGCCACGGATAGGTGTTTAGGAAGCATGCTTTTAGTATGAAAAATCATGGTAAAGGTATGCATGGTAAAGCAATTCGTGGTTAAGACACGGTCATTGTAGAGACCGTGTTGTTAAGGTAGACGTTGTTGAGGAACACGTTGTTCCGTCATACAACCGTACAGTGAGCAGATGACATTTAGGTAAGAGTGCTAAAAGGAGACACTTCGCATTTTACGATTTGAGTGAGAAAATCGAACCAACAGCATACATAGGCCTACATTATGAGTTCAATGTATTTTGTTGTGGGAATATTGCAGGCTGACATTCTTATTCCGGTCGGTTATCCTTGCACCAGATTCTGACCAGAATGGTTGAACAACTAAACAGCCCTGGGAATACTGAATCCTTTTCATGTGGTTTGCCCCGTTTCTGGGGAGAAAACTACTGACATTTTCCACCTACTCAGAGCAGGCTGAAAGTGTTAGAAAGTAAACTGGCTTGTGGAGGGGTCAGGGGCACCTTTGTGTTGGGGCGTTGTCTGCTTGCAATTGCTTGATTTCAGCTGTTGGCTGTCGGTGGGGCATAGAGATACTCATTTTTGGAGACCGGAATTTATTTCTCTTCATCAGACATTGACCGGGAGCAAGAAAGGGGAAAACAAACACAGGGAAACGAAAGACATAAAAACCATTGTAAAGGGGAAATAAGGAACCTGCTTGAATGGGATAAAGGGGCAGGGACTATCTGATAGTGGATGGACGACCCATATCGTCGGTTCAAGACTACGCAGCCTTGGCATTTGGCGTGCCAGTGTTTAAAAGCACCATTTGCAGGTTTCTGAGCTGAGCTTAGGGCACTGGCAATCATTCTAATACAAACTAAACACTACTGCTTGTCCATTTATGCTCCTGGCCAAGAATGGAGGGGGAGGGGGGGGGGGGGGGGACACCTGTTGTATCTGGCAGGTTCGTCTATTCCTAGCATGGATGTTTTCCAGGGTTACGTTTGGCAGAAGCTCACAGGACACCAATCCAATTTCTCTACTCCGAATGATTAGTTGGTGTGCGTGCACTGCCAGGGGAGGGGTGGCAAAGGAATTCTACAGAGTGTGACCAAGATTATATTGGTAGCACTACAAAGCAACACAAGTTAAGACCTATCTGGATGGTAAGACCAAGTTGCTTTATCATTAAAACTGTCCAGAAATAGGGACCGTACCTATCCTATATGGGCATTACATGTAACAATCTATTCCTTCTACTTCTAATCTGTGTTGAAATAAAAATTTAAAAGAAAGAATCAAGATAAATTAACTGCTGAAGTAAAGTGTCAAAGTGTCAATCTGCTTAACTATGTCAACAGTTTCAACTATTACTTTTTTAAAGATACTGTTAATGACTCTCCAAGAGAGGGTCAGAGTGCACTCCGTCAACTCACTTCGGATGATGCCATTGGCCAAGACATGGTCTCTGTAGAACTTGCAGAGTTGCCACTGGCCAAGACATGGTCTCTGCAGAAACCGCAGGACTGCCGTTGGGTCCATTCATAGGATGAAGAAAGCAATGCAGTTTATTTCCTTTGCATCTGAGAGGTTATTTTGTTACCATAGTGAAGGAGCAGGAAGAGAGTGGTACAAAACCATGTATGAGTGGGAAGGAAGGCCCCTGAGCTACATGCAAAGCTCCAATACAGTGAGCTCTAATCCCTCATAGCAGACTATCCATGGGTTTGTGTTGGACCTCTCCTTTCTATCACAGCTTTCCTTTCTTTCAGGATTGAAGGCGTAAGCTTGTGGTGTGGATTGTCGAAATCGCTTCTACTTCAATGTGTGCTGTTGTCACCTACAAAGTCATACTGGAGGGTTTTTGTGCCTCTGGGATTTTCTACAACGGGGCCATAGTCTCACTTTATGTCATTATCATAAACTGGAAAAGTAGCTACCAAGAGAGCTTGTCCCATATTTCAGGTCAAGAATTACAGTTCTACAATCAGAGCTTGACGATGCCCAAGATGGGTCAACGAATATACACAGGCCTCGGGAAGGAATAAACCCAAATGAACATGTATCTGTGGTGGAGGAGGGAGGATGTGCTTAATGTGGACTTTCTGCCATGATTTCCAATGGATGCATATTGATGTTGCTGGAAACGCGAAATGTGAATTGTATGGTCGCCTTCTATATGTCAAATGTTAATTTGATGTGTACTGAAATTGAGAAAAAGTTATTAATAAACACATTTTAAAAAAAAATTACAGATCTACAGAGCAGCTTCTAACATGGAACTTGAGAGACACTGATTCATATTTTCTTTCCTCTATCTCCGTAATGAATGTCTCTGCCAGGAGAAGATGCAAACCTATATTTAGTAATTTCAAGAAGTTAGAATTTTTAACTTAGGCTGACAATTAATAAGGCATTCTAATGTGATAACCATGCCATGCAAGAGTCAAAGTTAAAAACTTAAAATGCTGATATAAATTTAACCGGTGTCATTCTTGAGCAAGGGTAAACGTTTGATTTTTTGTTAGAAGCACTATAATTTTGGAAAGAACCCCATCCCATTTCAAAGAGTCTTGTATAGCGCATATATCATGGTTAGGCCTCAGGGTCAATTTCTGAAAGATACTTTGCATGATGATGGTGTCCTGTCCATGTGCCCAACATTATGTAATGTTGGTTATCTCAAAGGGGATGGATTTAGTAATACATGCACTCTGAGGGCACCTTTCAGGTGCCCCCTGAAAACCTACTAGCTCCTGGTGTGCTGATTGACTGTTTTTCGCCAGCCTGCCACCAGAGACGAGCTTCTGCACCCCCCTCCCCCCAAAAGGTGAAGGTCTTCCCTCTCAAGAAGTCAGAAACAAAGCCTGCTCGGGCAAAGCGTGTTTACACTCCCTCCTACAGGATGACCTGGAGGTTAGCATTTCAAGACAGGGAAGCTTTGAGGAGCCCACCGCCATTGGTATGTGAATCTGGCTCTCTCGCAAGAGAGGATGCCACCCCACTTTGTTCAGAGCCCTTTGGCAACTGGACATGGGGGAAAATTAGATAGTCAGGTAGGCATTTTCCCCCTCTGGCTAGTGCCACCCTTCAGGTGGCCTGGGCTACCTGAAGAGTTTTCAGAGTTGCCCATCTTGGTGATGGCAAACTAAGGAACTCTGAGACAAGGTTATGCCTACTTGCCACAGGAAGTGGTCATATAGGGGGCATAAAAACTCCAGGCATCTGTAGCCCATTGGCTACTACCCTACACTTTCTTAACTCCCCTAAATCCAGTATTTTGGGGCGACCCTGGCACCAGAATAGCAGATCCTGCTGCCCTTTGAAGAAGGACACTGAAGAGACGCGAAAGCAAAACCTGAAGAAGAGCAACTGACTTGGCACCAGTCCTGACTGCCTATCTGCTGTTCCTCATTGATTCGTGCTAAAGTTGTCTCGTCCTGCAAGCTGTCATGCATCCAAAAACCCTGGGAGGACTGCCTGCCTTCAACAAAGAAACAGGACTTCTGTGGAGCTCTGAAGCTGCTCGCCTGCATTCTGCAGGCAATCCAAGAAGACCCATGAGGACTACGGACCTGCCAAAACCCGATGCCGCCAAGCATCACTGCACCTGAGCTCCCCAGCCCGTGTTGAAGTGGGCCAATGGGGTCAGCATGGCCCAAGCCATCAAGAGACAGGAGTCCACTTTGGTTTCACCCCTCGTGAACACTGACATCGTCTGCAGCCTCTGTTTGCAGGGCCCCTCATCCGCAACTGCTCCTGGTAAGAAAAACCAGACGCCTAAAGATACCTCTGCATCCGGCGGCCCTGGGCAGTGGAGAAGATGACCAAAGCTTTCCCCTAATACCCGAGCATCGTGACGCCTGAGCCCCCTCTGTTGGATCAGCTCAACTGGACCCTCAGTCCAAGCCTTCAGCCTCTGATCGCGAAGAACGGACCCTATTGACTTGCATTGGGCACCTAATGCTGTTTTGCACTAGTGCACCCAGCCGCCCTAGTACTGTTGGAGGTGACCTGCTGGCGCTGCCTTAGACCTTGCCCCATACTGCCCTTAAGTTCAGGAGGTTGATCTTGTAAGTCGCTGCAAAGAACGTATATGATAGATTTGTATTTCCTCCTATAGGATAACATTGCAGCCTCTGAAAAATGCACTGTCAACTTTTTAATCGGAAAAGTATTTCTCTTGAAAAACATACTTACCTGATCATATTGATTTTGGTGCTATAAATATCATTGACTGTGTGTATAACCGATGTGTAACACTCTTCTCTGGTAAGCCTAAGGCTGCTAGACCCCACTACACCCTAAAAGAGCACCTCGGGATTGTTGGAGCAAGCCTCTGTCCTCTCATAAGGGAATACCTGCACACTTTGCCCAGTATATCTCGTTTTGATAACTATATAAAGAGCCAGCTTCCTAAACACAGAAACAATGGTCTACACCCTGCCACGAAATTGACTCGGGTCAATCCTACGTATTTAAAGGAAGACCTATATGGGAAATATGAGATTTAACTGCAGTCTCTAGAAGGCAGAAATTGCTGAGGGAGGAATAGTTAAAGAGCAAGAGATTTCAGAAGGTAGTGCCTGTTTAGGAAATGGTAGACATTTTCCTACAGGCCAGGCTATTACTTGCCCTAGCAAAGGGTATGTGAAGTGTTTAGTGGTGCAGTAAAACAGTCACAGTAAGTGCTATTAATAAACAAATGTTAGAATTAGTTAAGTTCCAGTTCTACCCCAGTAGATGGGCTTCGTTCAGCACTCTGAGTTAACCAACCCCAACTCCCTTCGCAAAGGATACTGCAGCTGTTCCATGGCCTGGTAGTCAATGGTGCCCATGCTGTTGTAGACGAAGGTGCTGCTCAGCAGTACGGCCAGCGCAAAGATCCAGGAGTCATTCGTAGAATCACCCTAGACAAAGAAAAAAGACACAGTCAGAGGGAGGGCAGAGCTAAAGAAGTAACAAGAAGTCAGGCAGCTCATTTGCTGAGAGAAGGCACTGATGTTCTGCTGGAAATAGAGCAGTGGTCTTATAGGTGGGACGAGGCAGTCACCCCGTACCAGAGATGGACACTCAGTCAACATGCATCACCAGTTAACCTACCCTGCTGGGTACAAGGCCTTTTAGGACTTTTATTACTGAGTAGATGGCTGTACTGCAGAGAGAACACTGGGAGAAACAAGCATGACAAGGGATTCAACTCCCCTCCACTCCAGTTGGGGATAGCCCATAGAGGGGCATATGCAAGGTCTGGCTGCTTCTCCCAGCTGCAGACAGTTCAGGAGTAGGAGGGGTTTACATGGTGAAGCATCTTTCTCTCCTGAAGAAAGGGCACAGGTGTGAAGGACATGACATGTATGACCAAACAGATGGGTTCAGATACCCCCATGGCAAGGCAAATCCCCCTAGGGATGGGACACCTGTCAGATACATCTATAATTGTCCGTAGAGCCAGGTAGCTCATCATACTGATAGAGCACTAGGGTCACAGGCATCTGATCAGGCAGCCTCTCTGGGAGACAGCAGTGGTTTCAAGCACACAGCTTGATCCTACACTTGAAAGTGACGAATCCCTTATGCCACCAGATTATTGTCTCTGGCAGGGGCTAACCTCTGATTTTTGTTTAATTTCAGTTGATGCCTCGTCTGTCCACGGAATTGGTTTTCCTTAAATATTTCTGAATGACACACCGTAAGGCCACTTGTACTGCGGTTGCCTTGTTTGGTAAAGAATGTCTTTCAGGGTTTGGGGTCTATTCATCATCCAATATGGGGCTGAGCATGGGTCGGTGATAATATTAATGACAATCACAGGCATACAGAATTGATCTCAATTTTGTTTTTAAACACCCATAAACTTGCTCACCTTCTCCACGTCTCCCAGACCCTCTGTGTCCAGCAGCACCAGGGCGTGGTTGGGTTTCTGCGGGTGGGGGACAACCCACATCCAAATCCCCTTGGTGTGAGACTGGATGGTTGCTCCTAAAGAGAAACCTGAAAAGGTGAAACAGGATTTATAGCATTTGCATGGTGATGTGGAAACCCTACCTATCGCCCATCTCAGGTTTAACTGAACTTAAAGTTCACATGGGAGCTGTTATTTGAAACACCAGGGCCTCGGAGCAGTATGGGAATATGAGCTCAGTATAGTAAGCCTCTTTTCCTTTCACTAGTAAGGGTAAGGGTCTCATTATGCATTCCTCAGAATTAGGCGCCAGGACTTCGGAGGGCAGGGGTGTGGTGTAAGACCCGAGGTGGTAATGATTGCTCCTCCCCCGATGCTGAAGAAACCCCCTGGAAGACAGAAGGTTGGAGAGCCACCCCACCCGTGGATACCATGGGACACAAGTTACCTATCCCAGAGAAGCCGGGTGCACAGGTGTGAAGTGGCGTCAGAAACCGTGGTGGAGGACCATGGAGGACTTCGGGGAAGTGCAGCTGCTGGAAGAGGATGACGTGTCCGTAGGAATCAAAACGTGGATTCTTTAAGAGGAGTAGCTAAAAGCAGAGGGGACACTTAGGAGCTTGATAGACGAATGCCCACCGATGTCGGGTGCTTCAGAAGAGATGTCGATGACCTTGACTTTACAGCTGTGGGGGACCAGGCAACGCTGAGGATGACCAGGAGCCGGATACAAGCTATCCCTTGAAAGATGGAGAGTGCTGAGGGGTCGTTGTCCAGCGGGGGCACCACAAGCCTTGGCAAATGCAACCCACGCAGGAAATCAAGAATGTACTCGGTGAGGACCAGCAAGGTCTAGGGGACTCACCACAAGCCTGAAGAAAACAGAAGTGACCCTCAAGTGGAACCCACAGGCAGGAAGACCTCATTCAGCTCACCAAAAGATGCAAGCCACAATGCACATGATGCGGTGAGGCTGAAGATTCTGGTCACTGGAGATGTTTGAGGTTGGGGCTACTTGGAGCCCGAAGATCTTTTTGCAAAGATGACAAAAAACCTTTGCAACTGCAAAGGGGACGCTGTACCCAGGGGTTCAGCTATTGCAAATCCCCACGAAAACTACTAGCCTCAAACTTGGTGAGAGGGCAGAGCAGGCCTCAGGAGCTGTGGAAAACCACCACCTGAATTGCGGAGTCCAGAGTCCAGAGGAGCTTCATATCTGCAGGCCGGTCGACTTAGTTGTGGTGTCTGCGAATGCAGGGGAGTGACTCCTTCACTCCAAAGGCTGTTGTCCTTGATGCTTCACAGGTCTTGGAAGGCTCCTGTATGATGCGCAGGGACAGACGATGCAGCAGACTGGAAGGGAGATGAAGTCAGGCCCAAACGAAATCCAGAGTGCCCTGATGGTAGAAGTGCAATTGTGTCTGATATGAATCTTATCACACAACAAATCTAGGGACCTATGCCCAGGTAAGCCCTTAAGTACCCTAGGGAAAGGGTTGGGAAGATTCAGGAGACCCTCCCAGGTCTGGAAGGGGGGCGGACGTTACTCCCATGTCCTTTGTCCAGTTTTGCACTAGAGCGGAAGCAAACGGCTCCCAGGACTGGTTTGAACTGGACTATGCAGAGGGACACAAAATATACCCCTCATGCAGACTTTCTGGCGCTGGCAAGCACAACCACCCAAGCCTAATACACTAAATCCTGTCTGGGATGTGATCACACCTCCCTGTGACACGATGCCTATTGTTTCATCTTCCTCAGCTCGAGCTTGGCTCAGCAGCGGGAGGGCAGAAATGTGTCTCTGGTCGGCAGCAGCCATTTTGTGCTACTCGGGCAAGAAGGCTGGTACCCAGAACACTGAGAGCTCTTCCAGTGCTTAGAATCATACCGGTGTAGGGTAGGATTTCAACATGTTTGTTACGAAACATGATAGGATTAGTTGCAGCCGTTTTAGAGATGGTCATCGTGTACTTACAAGGTGCCCCTCTGTGTAGTGTATGGCTGCTTTACTGACAACCCGGGAGAATGGACTCCGTAGGCTGTAGGGGTGTCCGGCTCATGCAGGGGAAACCTCTCACTTAGAACCAAGAACCCTGCCCTCAGGATTATACAGGCCTGCTCTAGGGGTGACTTATAGGTTGTACGTGCAGTGACCCTTAGATATAGTAAACCTATATCTTAGGTAAATGGTGCATGCACCCACTTACACAGGCTGCAATGGCAACCCTGTAGTTCCATTTTGCATGGTCTCTCATGGGTGGCATAAGGCATGCTTCAGCCCATGAGAGAACTCTGGGCTACCTATGCCCTGGGGACATGGGTACCATATTCTAACATAAGCTATGATCTGCCAAATTGGCCATTCTTTTGTGCCTGATTGCATGCAGGAGACTATCGGGTGTTAGGGCCCTGGACATCATGGGGAGAGGACTTTACACCGGTGTCACATTTCATGTTGCTAGACGGACATTCAAGGTGGTCTCATCCCGACCATCATGAGATGGGTTTGTTGGATCATGCAAGAAGCAGGCATTGATGCCAAGGTTTTTGTGGTACCCAATGAGCTGTGGCTTCAATAGCCTTTACCCTCAGAGCTCGCTTGAAGGATATCTTGAACGCAGCTCAGTAGTCCTTGTGTTCAACCTTTAAAAGGTGTTTTTCAAACCAGTTTCCTCCATTGCGCCTCCAGTGGTGGATAAGCTTTAAAGTTGAATAATCCTTGCATCCAGGTCCTGACATAGAATGAAAAATGTCCTAGCTAACGTAACGGAAAGTTTCAATTCTATTAAGGACACAGAGGCCAGAATTAGACCGCCCGATGACGAATCATAGTCCACCCAGGTTATTGGATCTACCTATGATTGCTAGTAATGCTCCTTTAAGATTATACCAGTAACAATGTTACATTATGGTTATGAATGTATGTTTAAACTCAGTGATTTACATGTTCTTGGTTGTACTGTTTTCTGTCGCTCTGGTTGAAGATATCCACCTAGGTTAATAAGCGCTCTCTGTATTTTGCAGGAACGGAGTCCTCTAAACAAGAATAGAATCTTCCATGGTTAGCTTAGTCGCAGGAAGAAAGAGGGCAACAGAAGAGGGACAAGAGCAGATAAAGGCACTTACTGCAGCTGATTGCTTGATGGACTTGTTTGTTTGAACTTCATATTCCCTGGGCTTTATGGAAAATGAAGTCTTTGTGTTTATATAACTGATGTTATAATAAAAAGGAGAAAGAATCGAATAATCCTCACTCGTGTCCTTAATAGTATTGAAATGTTACTTTATGTTAGCTAGGACATTATTCCTTCTGAGGGAGAAAGATGTAAAGGATGGGATATGGGAAGCAGACACACACTAAAGAAAAATGTATAAAACAGCATTTAGGAAACCTGGGTAGTTCCTGGTCTTTAGGTGCAGAATTGCTCCTCTGACTTTGAAAAGATTATCACATCAAATACCTGTTTTTCTAGAAGAATATTTAAGAAAAGTATTATCTCAATTGCTAGCCACTCTAACCTTGGGAAGTGATTTGCTAGCAAAATCTATAGGATAGTGTAAGCCAGTGCTACAGCAACTAGCTGAAAATGACAATGTCATGAGAGATTACTAATCTAAGCACTGGATTATGGCTTTGGAGAGGTACAAAACCTTACTTGCCTCCCTACTTTAATGCCTTATTATCCTAAAATGGCAGCAGGATATAAGGAATGCTGAGTCATAAGGTTTTAACTGTGTCAGAGAGGCATATCTAAGCCCCTTGTTCCCAACGTAAAACAGGAGAAAGAAATTTGACAGGTCAATGCAACTCTTTTCAATTTTGTTTCAACATCGCACTTTCTTCATTTTCATTTGCCTCCCCTTAGACATACAATAGTATGTATCATTACCTGTTTGCTTCCCAGCGAGCTTGTTCATGAGATACGATTTCCCAGTGCGGTACAGACCCACGATCGCTACCACCACCACGGGCTGGCTGATCCTGCTGAGAATGTCCAAAGCTTCTTGGTTCACCTGCAGACCTTCATCTGGAAGATTCTCTATGAGGCAGAGGGGTTTGTCCATGGTGGGCACTGGTGCTTTGCTCTGTCCAGGGCTCCGCTGGAACTGACAAGAAATATTTAGAAATAAAAATAGTAAGAATATCTTGCTATAACACCCACACCTATTACCTGAATAAGTTTAGTTGCCAGGAGGATCTCTTCCATCAACAACACCTTAAGTAAGAGAAATTCAAATTACAAAGATTTCTGGACCTTCCCAATGTAAACCTGCATCAGGATTATCTTCGCTTTTAGTGTCCTTCTGCCCCCGTGTTCTCTACAACCAAGTGTGCATGCTAAACATCTTGTTGTTATAATATAATAACCAGCGACATCCTAGGGCTATGAGAGAAGGGTATAGAAAAAGAGGAAGACAGCCGCAGGAGCTTGTGACAAAGATTTACAATTGGAGGTTAGGTAAAAAGATGAGTTTATATGGTTTCGTGAAATTGGAGGGATTTGAGCAAGAGTGAAGGAAGTAATATGGGACGATCATTTTCTAGAGCTTGTTGGTTGGCCGAACATTTAAGTAAGGGCATGACCTGGGTGCGTTTCCAGTTATCTGGGACATTAGCCTTGGCTACAGAGCGATTACAGATGTCTATCATGATGGGATCCACAGTCTCTGGAGCCAACTCTAGAATGTAGGGCTCGGGGTTGGGCGGACAAGGAACAAAAAGTGAACTTGCTCAAATGGATTTAATAATGCTGCAAACTTTCACAGAGGATAATGCATTGAACCTGGAAAGGACAAATGACTGTCTGAGGGTTTTGTATCAGCAATTGTGACAACTAAATCCATCCATCCTCCGATGCTTGATTCCGTTCTGGGAAGGACATGGCTTTTGTAGTTCGGACTGGACTGTTCCCATGGGGCACAGGGTCAGAGCTGATTTGCATATCGCCATTGTCTAACCCAGGGTGGTGTGGAGTGCAAATAAATGATGGATTTGGGCCCAGATCTTTGGACTGTGGTGAATGTGTGACATTGATCCACATTCTGTCCATCACCTGTTTTGTTTGTAAACTAAATCCATGAGGCATTTGTTTTGTTGTTGCAGTTTTATATAGCGCAAATTCGACCCGAAGATATTGGATCGCTTTACATGAGAACCAGTTACATTACATAAGGACACATTCATTTTTGGTAGGCACGGGGAGATTAAGTGATTTGCCCAGAACCACAGGATGTTGAGCCGATGCAGTGATTAAAACTTGGTTCCCCAGTTCCAAAGTCAGCAGCTATGGCCGTTACATCACATCTTCTCCCCTAGCATTGTGGAGGGAAGTTGACATGCAGCAATTTTATTTTAGAGTGGAAGAACAAAGACAGGTCTTTTTTCAAAAAAATCTTATTCTGGAGTTTTATAGAAAATCACTTATAAAAGGCAGTGCAGCATAGGCATATGCCCCCAACAGAGCAACACATCAATGGATCAGTCATGCATCTCATACAAAATCAAAAAGAGTGACACAGAAGCAAACAGACAGGTCTTGACAAAGTTTTTGGGAGGGTGATCTGAAGTAGTTACAGCCCTGAGGAGAAAGCAGTTCCTTGACAATATTGCATATCTCTCAGATGAGGAGTTGGCAGCAAACTCAGTTTTATTTGTGTAATATTCTGCCTGAATATTCGCTGGAAAGATTGTAAGAGGAACGCCATTGTGTCTTATGACTTGCAGTGAAGTTTAGCAAGTCTGAGTTTTTTGGTGTACCAAGCAACTAAGGGGTACGAATGAAGAGAAACAGTGCCTGAGGGGGACTATTTTGTTCAAACCCTTCATAATCCATGAATTGAAAGTGTCATTGGAAGTGATGGTGTTAAAAGAGGGAAGTAAAGCAGGTGTACTTTTGGGCTGAGGCTTAGTGAGCCCTGGGTAAGGCTAATTATTGGTGAGAGATATACAAATTACCCGTGGGCAGAAGAAATGGTACTGGCAGAGCTCAGACCAATTCAAAAGAAGAGGCTTGTGTCACGCCTGCCAACCCTTAAGTGAAGACGCAGACCGAGCAGACAGCGCGAGACCAATGCAAAATGGCCGAGAGCTTCTGCGCATGTGCGAGGGGATCGGGCAGGATACTAAAGCCTGATCTCCCCGCTGTTCTGAGCTTCGCGCTCTAGTTGTCACGTCGCTTCTTGCGGCGCGTCACTTCCGCCTCGCTCCTTGGTTCCTGTTGTAGCTTCTGGCTATTCTGACCCGTATCGTTTCCGGACGATTTATTTGACCTTCTCTGATTTAGACTCCTTGTGTAGTCTGTTATTGTTGCTCTGTTTTTTCTTTCCTGAACCTCGAAGTTAGAGGTTAAAGCTTCGGAATACCGTTTAGCCTCATTTGCGGTACTTTTCCGATTCGCCCTTTTTTTTGCTTAGAGACCCATTCATTGTCCCCGGTGCCAGCTGTCTCCTCTCAGGGTTCTGGAGGGGGCTCCTTCAGCTGCTCTCTTGCGGATCCGCCGTTTGGCCGGACTACTGTTCCTCCAGACGGCCGGCCTTGCGGGGTGCGAGTTGTTGGTGTCCACTGTTGGACTCTGGGAGTTGTGGTCCGCCTGGAGGTACTCTCCTTTATTTTTTGTTATTAATCCCAGTCCCTATTATTTGGAGTTTGCTTCACTTCCTGGATGTTGGCATTCGTTACAGTGCTGGGAAAAGACAACCTGGTAACGCGCTTGTAGCACACCTTTATTATTTACACATTTATTTCATAAGGGTTTTTGATGATTCACACGCCAACTGCTATTGCTCTTCCAGAGATACTATTGCTGTTATCTTAATCAGCTCCATAGATCAACCACACTGTTTAGCCCGTTGCTTATAGGGGTAAGACTAATACAGCAATAAATACTATTGTTCACTGGCCTGTGGCACATTCCCTAGTTACATACTTTTATCCATGACAGGCATTCCGTGGTACCTAGTCACTGTGGACATTTAGGAGGACAGATTGATTCCTAGTATACTCCTCTCCCTTATCAGGTAACCAGCAAAGTATATGTAGAGTCATGTTAGTAATGTTTGTTGCTTATTTATGCACTGATTAACTATTCATTTACCAGCACCAGCTGCATCAAGAGAGAGAGCCATCCAAGAAGTCCAGTGTCTCTTCCCCTCTTACCTTGTTTTGTTCCCTCCTTTCCCTCCCGATCACCATTGCGTTCTAGTGTTTGATAGCCGCAATTGGTGTAGGGGGACGGGTTGGGCTAGGCTTCGGTTCCTGGCACTCCTGCAGAAACTACTTTGGCTCCTTACAGCTTGTTGGAGAATATAGTGCTGATCTAGCGGAGAAAGCATCCAGCATATGACCTAGACAGTGGGAGGGGGATTTCGTAAACAGAAAGAGGCCGGGAGCGTCCAGGGCCTCAATCAAGTGTAGAGCGTCTGAGTCGTCAGAGTCCTCTAAAAGGATGTTAAAATCCACAAGGACAAGAAACTTAAGGGTAAAATGTAAATCGAGTACTTGAATAGCGCACGAATCACCCCGAAGGGGTATCTCGGCGCTGGGGGCCGTCGGGAAGATTAAGCGAGCTATTGCCCAGAGTCTCATGGTGCTGGGCTGCACCCTGCCGCCGGGGCTGGGGATCGAACCATGATCCCCAGAGTCCAGCGTCAGTCGCCCTGGCCGCGGCGCCACACCTCTCCCCCTTGTTGGTAGTGCTACGACACACAACAGTGTTCGAAAGACAGGTGGTGAAGGAGGTTTTGGGTCAAGGAGTGTGAAAAATCAATGTGCCCGAGTATGATATAGTTGGGTTGAAAGCAAGTGAGAAGGTCATAACTTCACATCATTGAAGATTAGTAGCAGTGGGAGCTTTTCATGGAGCCAGATCTCTGTACAAAAAGTAGCTGGTGGCAGAAGATTTTAGATGAAATCAGAGAGTTCTTTTTGATGTCTTGGGAGTAACCTGACATTTGTTAAATAGAAACTAAGTACTGGAAAGGATATATCAAGGTGTAGGGGTGAGGAGGTGGACAAGAGATAGGAAATGTGTGGAGGAAGGGGAGGCCAAGAGGAGATATGGCAATGCATAAAGTAAGAGTAAAAGTGAGTGAGAGGTAAATGTCTTACTCCAATCTTTAAAGGCAAGGAGGTGCTGAACAGAGTAGGTTCCTAAAGCTGGGGGTCATGTGCAGGTCCCTGGTATGGTTGAGGTCTGGGGCGGATAGGCTTGCCTTTGGCGCATGCTACTTAAAAAAGTAACTAGGAAGAAGGAGGGGATGTGGCCTCTAATTCCATAATGAAAATAAATCACTAAATAGGGCCTGGCAGTTCCATTTCCCACCGCCAAGCTCTATAGCGGTGAGAACTACAGAGAAAAACTAGGTATGTTTTGTGAAATACAAATCATAAAAGAATCAAAATGCAGTATCACATTGTGGGGGATGTAGCAAAGTGAAAGTAGGGGTGCGCGGAACTCACGTAATTTGCTGTAGCATAATTATGCAAAATACCATGAAATTATAGGAAATGCGTTTTGCACTCAAACAAATTATGTGAACAGTCCATTTGAGTAAAAACTCAACTCGAAAATTTAATTTACTGCTGATTTCCAGTGTCTCGTATTCAAAAGACTGATGCTCATGTTCGGATTTGTAGTTCCGCACTCAAACATTACCTGAATAGACCGCCCGGGTAAAAAAATCTACCTAAAGTGTTAGTTATTATTATTATTGGGGATTTATAGAGCGCATGGCTGCCCTAGGCTTCCCAGCGCTTATAAGATCAGTGATTGAGTTGGGTGCCGGAGACTTGGAGATATTGCTTCAAACAGCAAAGTGTTGATATTATAGTACACTGTCGATCCGCCTACATTCCAACGGAATGGAGTTCCAGAGTCTGGGAGCCAGATGGGAGAAGGCTCTTCCGCCCCATCTTTCCCTCCTGGCCTTTGTTTGTGTTAGGCGTCCTTCCGTATTAGAACGTAGCCTCCTATTTGGAGTGTAAGGAGATATTAACTTCCTGATTTTTTCTGGATATTTTTTATGGCGTGCTCTGTGAGTGATGATTTAGACTTAGAATTTTATTCTTGCTTCTATCGGCAGCCAGTGGAGGTCCACTAAATGCTTTTTTACTGATTTCCGTGTGAGAACATTACAGAGCAGCCTGACGGCTGGATTCTGTGCGTAACATATTTAGGGGCCCCCAAGAACAGTGAGTTTCCATAATCTAGTCGAGAAATGATGAGAGAGTGGACCACCATCTTCCTGAGCTGTATTGGATCCAGGATTTTCCGTAAGCTTCTCAGTAGTCCAAAACAGGTTGCAGCAACCTTCTTGGCCTGTGTTGCCAACGTTAGGGCAGATTCTAGCCAAAATCCTAGGCTTTTTATTATTTCTGTAGGTATAGGTGGATTACCTAGGCAAGAAGGCCAATCTTAAATGGGCCTGGGTATTGGTTTGTTCCCGAGACACAATATCTCAGTTTTCTCCCCATTCAACTTTAGGCAGCTTCTTGTCATCTATTCTTTGACTCTTATCTTGCAGGAGGACATTTTCTCCCCCTCTAGCAGTCTTTCCGGTCCAGTGAGATCACCAGCTTTGTATAGTCGGCGTACAAAGTCATAGATATGTCGAATTCTTGCACAATCTTGGCCAGGGGCTCCATGTAAACATTAAAAAGGGTTGGGCTCAATGCTGATCCCTGTGGTACGCCGCACTCTAGCAACATGGTTTTGGAGAGAGTAGAGTTTTCTTGTACTTGGAATGTTCTTTCATTCAGGAATGACAACAGCCATTTGAGTGCCCTGCCCTGTATCCCAATATTTGCCAGCCTTCTGCATAGTATTTGATGTTCCACCGTATTGAATGCTGCACTCAAGTCCAACAAGAGCAGCACTGCTGATTTCCCCTGGTCGAGTGATTGTCTCAGATCTTCTACCACTACCAGCAGGGCGGATTCCGTTGACTGTCTGCATTGAAGGATCGGCCGCTCGCATTTAAAGCACTGTTGTTCGCACTCAAAAATTACCCAAACATGTCATCTCACGCTATAATTTCTGCATGAAGTGAAGTTTCATTAAGCAACGAGCCAATATGACACAATTTCTGTAATTTTGCATAAAATGTATGATATGCAATTACCAAATTTATGCCAAATATGCTGGTGTAGTTAAAAGTTTGCACAGGCCTAAGTAAAATCCAATCCAAATACTGTTTCTGCATTTCCAGCCATTCATACATGGAGAGCCACAATCTTTAAGGACCCCGTGTTGCTCCCATCTTAATCCACTCAATGGACCTCACTTTCCGTGACTTTCAGGAGGAGAATCTCAATCTATGAAAGCTTCCTGCCTCTCCACACAAAATCTCTCATTTAGCTGTTTGTAATCTGCTGTTAACTCCTGTCCGGCTGAACACTGGTGGATGCTCGCGAAATCCCACTATGGAGGCGAGAATGTCGCTTCTCTTCAAACACCACAGAGCATGAAGCCTTCTCTGTGCCTTTCTTTTAACAAGGAAAACAACATTTTGCTACAGGACATGATTACACGTCAGTCCCAGGGTCTTTAATCTCTACGCCCTCTTGTTTATTTTAGTTTGAGATATAGGCTGAAAAAACATGGAATTCTAAAGAGAGACTGCCAAAACTTCACTCACACAGAAATATCCCTGAAAAAACATTTAGCCAGTATTTAATTCCGAAATGCATTCAAATTCACTTCCCAAATATTTTAGGTCATGTACTATATACTGGCTCAATACCACTCCTAAAATATGTGAGGCAATTGCCTAATTGAGGAATTGGCTATAGGACAGCCGGTTGTGGCTGAGCAGATGGGAGCACTGGGCTGGTGTGATAGTGAAATGGGGGGGATATGTTGCAGTCTCCCACCTAAGAATAAAATATGCAGTTTAAATGATCTAGGTGAGAGTGATCGCATCATATTATTGAAGAAACAACTCTCTTGAACAAGAATCATTTTATGTTGCTAGGTAAGAGGTTTTTGTAGAGACAATCACCATTGACATCTACACACTACATCAAACAAAAACAAGGGTCAAATATAGAGGGAATGTAAAAAGCATGGTAAAAACGCTAGGTTTTAAAAGAAAGTCTTAAAATACTCAATACACGCGCTGCTACGCCTTGGGAGCACATCCCCTTGGTGGCTGCCATGTAAGACTTAGCCTGGTTTTTCTATGATCACAGCTTTTTAACAATGGTACTAAAGTTTCCTTCAAGGGTAAAACAGAGAAGTGGCACTGTTGATATACAAGTAGAGAGGTATGGCACCTGGCTATCTTTTTAATGCTGAATGAACCCATTAGAAGTAAATAAAAAACAATTAACAAAAAATGACAGGCTGGGCTGTTTACCTGATGATGTAAACGCGTAACAGTGCTTGAAGATGGTCTCTGTGAAGAGTGGCTGCTACTGCTTCCCGGCATCGAGAAGATTTCCTCCTCCTGGAAAACAAAATAGCCTGTGAGGGTGGGAAGAGTAGAGATAGTGGCTGCTCAAAACTCTTACATCCATGTGTTCCTCACCCGTGCCCATCATAAAAGGTGGTTATCCCCACAGAGGAAGATCTGGGCCCAGAGTTCAGGTGTTGCTGTACCGCACTGTACTATGAGAGGGTACGTAGCATCCATTAGGGCCCGCAAGCACAAGTATTGGACATTAATGTTACGGTGGGGATCAACCAATGTATTTATCAAAGTGATGGCGGCTGTAACAGGTGTGGCCAACCAGCCATTGCCCTCAATGCAAAATTTACATAGAAGATCCTCCCAGTACTACAGAAACCCACCCTAGACCCTGATGACGTTGTCAATTACCAACCCATCACCCACCTATGCTCCATTGGCAAGACCACGGAAAAAGCAGTCTATGGCCCCCTTCAAGATCACATTCAACGCTAGCCAGCATCGGCAGGACTACAAATCCAGCTGCAGAACACACTGCAACGCGAGACAGCCGCATTACAAATTGTAGCAGACACACTCCTGGCCGCAGACAAAGATGACATCTGTCTCCTGATATTGCTGGACCTCTCACCGGCCTTCAACATGTCAAACATTCCACCCTCATCTACAGCCTGAGGCCCCGATCACTGATTCCCCTATTACCCATCTAACTAACACTAGTTTGTTCATATGGTGCCTGCAGGACCTAGAAGTTCCATATCACATTATTGACAAACTTCACTAAGAGCCCCTGGGGTCCTGCTCACCAAGAGCAGCATCAAAATTCATGAACACACTGACGGAATACAACCTACTTGAAAGTCCCCTCTGCTCCAGACTTCCAACAACTGAAAAACAGCCAGGACTTCATCCAACCCTGGATCTCGAGCACAGAGCTGCACCTGTAGCTCAACCCAACCAAAATGAATTCATGCCATTTGTCAAGAAGAACAAGCAACTTGTTCAAATGTGGACTAACAATATCAATAAACGTGGACGATTCAAAATCCAACTTGCACCTAACACCTAGTGACTTGGATGCACCTTGGGTACCAACTATATCCTCAAGGAACACATCAATTAGAAAACCAGGCAAGCCTGGTACCAGATATCTCTAATGAACAAAATAAAATCATTTCTCGTAGAAAGCAAACTTGAGCCAGTCAAGCTTTGGTACTCCTACATCTGGATGGAAGCAACACCTGCTCCAGGACCTCCCAGACATCACACGATCTCCTCTTAAGGGCATCCGATACTCCACAGCTCACCTTATCAAAGACTATAGGAAACAGGACACAATCACCCCTTCCATGATAGAAATGCACTGGATGCTCCTGCTAGCTGCATCACCTAAAAAGCCATTACAACCAGCACATGCTTATCTGGTTAACAAGGTCACCAACTAAAGTGGCTCTGGACCCAGCCAGGACACCATCAGATTGAAGAAGAAGCAGCTCAAAGAAATGAAAAAAAAAAACACCAAGAAAAAGTCCTTTTCCATCTATGCACCCTGGATCTAGATACCATCACCTGTATCCATTAAGATCACATCAGGCAAGCTCCAGTTTAGAAGTGAGCTGAAGACACGCCTCTCTGAAAACAGCACATCACTTATCAATAAGAGAGCATTTCAACTCCCAGAACCTAGTTCTCCTCTAATCACTCTGTGTGGTTCATTTACATGCATAGGTCATTAAAACCATTGCATGACGTGGCTCATACATTTTAACAGGTGACATTACAACATCATGGGAACTGTACCTAGTTCCTAAACACCACACATGTATAAAAATAACATTAAAATCTCAAGGAAAAAGAGGAGCGCAGCAAAGTCCATGTGCCAATAAAGTGTGGGGCGTACTGCGCAAAGGAGAAGCGCATAAATGGCTCACTTGCTATCTGAAGTTCATAGGACACTCACTCTATTATACACATTTCATTTGCTAAGAAGTAAAGCTTTTAATTTATGGATAAAAAATAATATACTCAAAAGTGCATACATTTTCCTGTAGCAAAAAAAAGAGATGGATCGTAATTGGACTTACAGCCTCGCGGGACAACCTGCCTCACATTTAGGTGACACCGCATAATCGGATTGAATGTGACGCCTCGACCCCTTTCACAAAAATCATTTTAAAATATGACAAAGGCTATGTTGAGTGCTGGTTTGGTGGGTTTAATGCCTCAATAACATCATGCCCATTTGTCTGCACCACTAGGGTTAGTCACGGTTTCCTTACATTATGTCTTCATTCCGAGCAGGAGTATAGGACAAATGCATAGAATATGTATTAATGTTTCCTCAGTCTACCCACACAGCCTACACGTTATGGGGTCTTTATTACAAACTATGTGAAACTAACAGATGTTCAGACACAGGCTCCTTTAAATAATATGACAATCTGTACCAACTCTAAGTGTTGAATATAAAACGAAAACACCTTACCTTAATGTACGAGGCACGTGCTGCGGCGGCATTCTGAGACAGGGTGATGGTTTCCCTCTGTAGAGGAGCAAGACTCGATATCAGCAAGAAACACAACCCAAAAATCAGGAGAGTGCTTGTAAAACAACTTGCTACATCAGAATTGTTCACGCTAGTGAACAGCACAGGGTGTTAAGAAGTGAGTCATGGCTGGTCACGCATTGATGCCACCATTAAAAAAGTCCTGGGAAAAGTACACTTTGTACCCCACCTTCAACTGTGCCAAAAATATAAGTTTTTTCCTCATTTACTAGCACACAGTAATAATTCACACAGACCTCCTTATGCACCAGAAGCTCATTGACACAATTTTTCTATTAGGACATTTGCTGTATTTTATTGTGACATTACCATAGATTTATGTATGTATGTATGTGATATATACACCGGATGTGGTCTTCAAGCAAGCGGATTTGCCTTGGGGTCTTGGGCCCCCTACATAAATGCATGGCTTATGAAGATGGTGGTGGTAGCATGACCTATGTTGGAAGAGTCGACAGAAGTGCATGAGATTAGCAAGCGTGCTCTAAGCGTGCTGCTGCAGAGTCATTGCGCTTAAGCATGAAGTGTTTAGAAAAGGTGCAGGGAAGACAATCTGCATTCTGGGGTGACTTTAACAAAGTAGTTATTTATGAGGAACAGTCAGGTTTTTAGTGATCTCCAGAATTCAAGGTGGCATTGTGGGATTCATGATCTTTTTATGAAGTGGAGAGTTCCACATCTTTGCAGTTTGAAGAGAGAAGTTTCCGTCAGGATAAGACTTGTTTAAGACAGGTAAAGACAGGAGAGGAGCCAGAGGGATCGAAGTATCTCACTTGATGCGACATCAGTGAATGCCACAATGAGCTATGCGTGTATCTCTGAAAGTGAAAGGTTTAGCAAAGGGATGTCACTGTAGATATTTATTTATTTAAGGAGTTTTATATAGCGCTGGCCAGACCCAAAGGTATTGCAGCACTTTACAGCAGTTTTAACAGCAAGAGTCATATAATAGAGCCTGTTATCCTGTTATACATATTGGTTCGGAAGTCCAAGTGCGCTGTGCACTATTGAGGTAGTATGCGAGTCCTGAGATCGCCTCGATTAGTGCACGTTGTCTTGGGTTGAACCACAGCAGTTTCTCGCAAGCGTCATATAGTTGAGCAGTGATATACATATAGGTTCGGAAGACCATGTGTGCTGTTCAGTATTGAGGTAATACTTGAGACCTGAGATAACCTTGATTAGTGCAATTAGTCTTGGGATGAACCCGGGGGGGGGGGGGGGGGGGAGTAACAGGAGGGGGTCAGAGAGAAGGTATGAGGTAGGCTTTTTGTTTTAAATGCAGCCTCTTTTCTTTAAATGAAAATGGGATGCATTTAAAAAGAAAAAAAGAAACACTCAAGTTTCATTTTTTAAGAGTAAGCATTGGTCCATATGACCACTGCCTGCTCTTCAGAAATATTTGTTATACATTCTCAAAGAGGTAGGTGTCCCTCCTTCAAGGAGTTGGTAAAATATGAATTTTTTGCAACTGTAATGTGGTGGAAAACTGTTCATACATCCCATTCAGATTCAGTTTGTGGAAGAGATTCCCTAAACACGCCCCTTCCAAATACTGTATCGTGAACACAAATTGCAACCCGTTAACATTTTACTGAATCGCAATTTGTGTTTTGTACATACGTAAAAGCATTTTTGAGGTTGGAAAAGGCCCGATCAGCCATTTCCAACCGCAAAAATGCTTCACAAATATGACCTTTGTGTCCTGGCACCTAAGTAGATCAGTTCCTCTTCCTGCTATTGACCCTACTGCTTACCTTTTGCTTCAGGTGGTTATCTCCCCAGGTCTGATTCTAGCATAATTTGGCTCAGGTCTAGATTACCTCGTACTCTTGTGTCATCTCACAGTCTTTTTAACTCACTTCATTGGTTCTCACGCAACGAGTCTATTGATCCGTGAATGGGCAGATTCTTCTAGTGCAGCCAAGAAGCTCCTCCAATGCTTGCTTCTTGTTTGGGCTGAGCACACACCTGCACTTTTTCTCAGCCTCCTCAGTGCTAGAGTCTGTATGATGCAGCAGCTGTTTAGGATGGCTGCTTAGGACTGGTCCAGCAGGTGCAGCCCTGTTTAGGCTATTTGGGTCTGGCTCAGTACGGCAAGTAAGACCATCCTCAAGCAGATGGTAACACCTCACTGGGTGAATAGCGGACCACTGCTTTAGGCACGCTGAGGTCGCAGATCAAACAGTAGCTCTGAGTCACACTACAACTGGGTGCATGGACTTCGGATCGCATCACAGTTTCATTATTTGGCTCAGTGGCTCAAGTCTCAGCCACCAAAACTTCAGAGATTGGGCTCAGTTCACACTGCAATTTCACAGGTTGGGCTCAGCAGCTCAGGATGTACCCATTAATTACTTTTATTTCAAACTTTCCAGAAATCAGGGATCTTTTTTCACATAAGTGACTAACTTCTTTTGAGACATAGCCAATGAAATATTAATTGTATATTAAGTCATAACTCAATATTTGTATCCTCCTTTTTCATGCCAACAGGCCCCTGCTTACACTCATTATACTCTTGTCCTGAAGATGACTCTTTAAACTTTCGTGGGTCGAAACGTTGTCAACACTATTGGGCTCCCCTTGAAGGATTTCACACTTTTTGTTTGGATACTCTATCTAAGCAATGATAAAAACAAAATTTTTTATGGTCCATTACCTCTTGATTTTTCACATTCTTCTTTGCATCATGAATTTCTGCACTGTGCGATCATTTGAGTAATGTTATGATGAATGAAATGTTACAAACTACTGTTCACTATATGTCTTTTGGGTTTGGTTCAACTGTTTTGATTACTGTTTTACATGTCCCAAATCATTCTTCTGATACACTTATCGATTGATCAAATAAGGATATATAATAAACCACTACTCTTTTTGAGATTGTCCCTGGCTCCATGTGGTTTAAGGGCAGACCCTGTAGTAGATCTCCTTTAGTTACTCCACTTGGGTCAACCGCGGTCTTGATGTCATCCGGTCGTGCTGCAATAAACACATATCTGTGTGTCTGCCTGGGCGGAATCCTGTTTAGATGTCAGAAAGGAGTTCAATTTAGAATGTCAGCTACTGGTTGACAACTTAGCTGCTGGTTGACAACTTTCATTTTACATTAGATTGGGCCACTGCAAACTGATCACTAGGTAGCTGCAAGCATGGCACATTTTTAGGATGGCCTTTATGTCTGGCCAGGATAAAGAGGAATTTTTGTTGAGGATTTGCCTGAATAGGAATGCGGTACAAGAGCCATGTGATACAGAGCCCAGCTATTCCGCCATCATGAATCTCATGGGATTGCTGCATTTATGTTTTTCTCTGCCTTTCTGAAAAGTACATGCCTTTTTCATTCCATGCCTCAGTAAGTTTCAAGCAAAGGCTCATGCTATGTAGAATGCGTTAGCAATTACACTGTTTTAAGCAGATAATTCTGTGTAGAATGTTTTCTGTCATGAATTGTAAGTGATCGATAATGCTGTATAACCCCTTAATGCTCTGTAGGACATACACATAAGTAGATATAAGGTATGTACTTATTTTGTACAGCTTAATATTCTGTACTATTGGGTTCTGTCAAACCAGTGCTTTGCTTGTGGCGACTAATGCTGTTTATTTCAAAGCAGTGCTTGCTTGTGGCAACCAGTGCTCTGCTTATCTGCAGGCAGTATCTTGCGTTTGAGCAGCCTGCTGGTAACAGTCAGTTCCTTATGTATCTTCAAGACAGTGAATTGCTTGCCCATAGTCAGTGACTGCCTGGCTCGGTGACTCGTTGCCTGTAACATTTACCCTAATTAGGAGCTTGGCCATATGGTTTAAGGGGAGAGAAGAAAAATAAAAGTGAGAGAGGCTGGGGAGTCACTGTTGCTGAAATAAAAGCGTAGCTCAAAACAAGAAGAGAGGTATTGGTGTCCTGTGCTCAACATCAGTTCTCTCCAACCAGGCACATAAGCCAGAGGGATGTCGATTTTGAGCACGTTTTACACACACTGTAGCAGGTTAGCAGATTGCTTATTGATGCAAAATGTTATGCTTGGCAATATAAAACACTGGTACAGAATGGATACGGATTCTTGGCTTCTATTCTAAATTCTAGTTTCAAGTGTGCTGCAGTGTTAGTTTAGCATTATTGACAACCATTATATTGTGTAATTGTTTTTTTACATACTTATTTCCTGAATAATAAACACTTTTAATTCAGAAACAAGAAAAAGCTACTTGTGTTTCTTAACATTAGGGGAATATTGATGCCCCACTAAAATAACCCTGTAAGACATTAAAATTCAATAACTTTTGTGAGACAAGAGCCCACGGAAGATCAACAGAATATCTCATCTGTCCCACTGCATTCAATGTATCCAGCGCTACCTACAGGGAGTCCCCCATAACATACTTGTGAAGGTAATGCTAATTAAACACAAGAAGAGTATTTCTCCCAGTACAACACTCCTCCAACCTTCCTGAGCCCTTTATCCGAAGGCCCCAAGGATTCCAAGCCTAGCACCAAGATCCACTATCTCTCTGGAGCACCCAGAGAACTTCCAATGCATGCCTGCGACTTCTGAAATTTCAATTCCAACACTCAAAGGGCCTTAAAGAAAGTAAGAGAGGCAAAAAGTCATCATAGCTACTCAGTGGTCTCCTTCTTCGGCAAGTCATACGAAGGAACCTTGGAACTGGAAGATAATCTGGAAGTTTAGGACATAATATATACAACGTTTCACTTAGGAGGAGTTGCCTAATATTCTAAGACGGCAGTCGGCATGAACGTACCTTTGGCTCATGCACCAGATGGGGTAATGCCCTTATCTTTTTTGGCTGTGGAGTCATCTCAGGAGAGTGTTGGCACGCATTAAACGCTTGTCGGGGTTCCACCGTTCTTTTCTCTTTCAATTTGTTTACGTGATCCTGGAAAATTGAAAGAAATTTTGTCAATGTTCAGAGAGAAGATGAATGAAGCTCAAAAACTGTTTGAGCAGAATCCCATGATTCACTAACTATTGTACAGCCACACTTTCACTATATATGCAGGATCTTCAACCCAGTAGTAGACATACCCCAGCGCCATTGAGCCAAGTTTTATATGTCAATGGGACTCGAGCCCTTTTACAACCACACTAGTGCTCCCTAAACATGGCTTCTATAGAAGACGAAAGGCGTGAGGCAAAAGGGACAGAGCAGAACTTACCACCTGCTGGAATGTGCTGATGTCCTCCTCAAAGAAGCCACAAAGTTCGCTGAGGACAATCACTTCATCACGAGCTAAACAGTTTACATAGTGCTCAAAGAAACCAGCTAGAACTGCAAGAGAAGAAGAGAAGTTAATCCACCAATCTGCAGGCAACACTACTCTGGCCCATCTCAGGGATACTATAATTCAACACTTCTGCATTTCACATTTGTTAGGTTTTGAAGCTTGGTTCACCATGCTTGCTGGATCTCTTGTTCACACCTCTCTCAAGTCATTTACTCTCCATCCAGCCTCTGCCACCTTCACTCAGGAGTCAAGTGCACGTCAAAGGTTGGAAATTTCATGCATTTTGAAAAATAGTCTTTCTTGATTCCTTACTTTTTCCATTGACTGTGCGGTTCCCCAGTGTAGTCTTCGTCATACGGCTGAGAACATAGTCCCAAAACCTCGACACCTGCCCTTGGAAGTAGGGATCAAACAGATCCTGTGGAAGCATATCCAAGTCCTGATCGCCCAGAGAAGAGCAGGGATGGGAGAAGTGGAAGAGTTTACGCTTGGGGAAGAGTCTGTAGCCTTGAAGAGGAACATCGGTATCTGTAGAACAAAGTGAAAAACCTACTGTAACTAACGACAGAGGGTATCTGTTTGCAAACACTGCTGCACAATTATTACAATTTAAAATTAAACTCACGCTAAATAATGTCCTTGAGTCATTGCTTTGTTCTACTGCGATGTTAGAGCACTAATCCTTGCTAAGTACATTTCTTATTTGTAGAGCACAATTTTCATGCATGTGTACAAAAAAAGAGCATAATCAGACCAGGGTAGCACCTACCGTAGTGGGGCAAGAACACCAAAAAGAGTTTTCAGAGTGCGCTAAGCCACAGAGCAGGGGCCGAAAAGAAGGCCTAAATAGACCCAAGGGCCAATGCAGCGGCCAACCTCTGAAGTGAGCCTGCAATTGGGATGCTTTTGTGAATTAATGTATTAAAAGATGTCAAAAGTAAACAAATAAACAGAGTGATGCAAATTGTAAGCTAGTGCCCCATTGTGGTGATGATGGGAGCAGTGCGAGTGGGAATTCTTCAGGCGGGGAGGACATGCCTAATGAAAAATAAGCAAGAGTGATGAGAAGGACAGGCTGGAGACAATAAGGGGTCTACAATAAACGGAGCGACTGGTATCAGTAATAGACTGGAGTTGCAGAGGGTCAGCATTGGAGTGTTTGCCACTGTCAGCAAGTTCTGTGAGCCTCCGGATGGGATGATTGCCTCATGGGTCAATAGTAATGATAATGTACACTTGTTGGATTTCCCAGCCACCACCTCCACCCATTGGTTTCTTTAACTATGGAAACTACTAAGTTATGAAAAAAGATTCTGTCACTTGTGGTGAGCTAGTGTGAAGTTATCTTATAGGGCAATCTAGACCGTATAGTAGTTTGGGAGTATGGAATGTGGAACCAAATTCATGGGCTGGTTGGACTTCAAGAATCGGCAACTGGCTAATTTGTCAATCCAATAAATCTATTAATATTAATCTGCTTATTTTGACCTTCGTTAATGAGATCCTTCTGTCGCTACCGACGAGTGGGCCAGAGCAATACAGAGCTTATTTGGAACTGCTGTGCACAGACTCACAACGTGTATCCTGTCCTTATATTTAGGTCTCGCCTGAGACAGTACATGCGCTGTTGCTTAGAAGGATCTATTCTTTCTTAAAATATATATATTTTAAAGTTCTCCATAAAGGTGCTTTTAGTCCGATCATTACCTATAATTGGTTGGCTTCATTGTCAATCTAATTTTCTTCCTTTTCACTGGTGAGCGTGTCAGCGTCTGTTGGCTTCAGTTTGTCCCTCTGTGTTTTCGTTCCTGGAGCATCGACCAAGTGCCGATGGATTTCTTGATAACTGTTCTTCTGTGCTGCTTGCGCTCAGATTATGGTACTTTTTGTTTTTGTTTTCACTTGCAGGACAACTTGACACCATCAGAGCTGAAGCTCAAACTACCCGGTATTTCCAAGAGCTGAATTCCTACAACTAGCAATAACGAAACTTTGGTGCATGTGACCAATTTCCGAAAAACACATTTTGGTAACTTGTTGCTTTTAAGGTTGTAGCAATTTTGATTGTTTTAAAAGAGTATACAGGGCTTTCGCCTACATTCAATGGCCGGCAAAGGGGGGGAATGAGGGAAGGTAGAAAGGGGATAACACTACATTTATTAACTGACAATATAAAAAAATTCAATGAACAAGACATGCCATGTCTGTGTGCAATGAAATAGCATCTAAGCTTTTCCAGAGCCCATTATGTAATGGTTGAAGCATCTGGGTGCACACTTGCCATGAGGCGCAGGATGCGCAAGTATATGGGGCAGGTGAGTTCCCGAAAGATGTTAGATAAGTATTTTAGGCAGGTGCTCCATGTCTTCTTGAACTTATGTAGGGATTGGCTTGCTATTGCTGTTAGATTTTCCATACTCCGCAGGTCCAAGTTTGTGTGTCCACTCTAGGTGTGTGGGAGTGGTATCACTTCCACATTTTGATAGCAGGACTTGTTTCGCTGCGCATAGGGCCGATGTGATAGCCCTCACGTTAGGAGAGCATAGTGGGTATGTGAGTGTGTTAGGAAGCCCTAGCAAGATGTAGCTGGGAAAGTGGGGTAGCTCAGTGTCGAACATTTTCTCAACGTCTGTGAGCACTTCTGACCATTATCGGTGTAGCTTGGGGCAATGCCACAGCAGGTGAGATATTGTACCGGAATGGCCATAGTGGCGCAAACACTTATCGTCAGTCCCCTTCTTCCATTTAGTCAGGCCGGTGGGTATTTAGTACCAATGGTGCACTAGCTTAAGGAGTGCCTCCCTTCCGGCGGCACTGCAGGCCGATGTGCGAGCCCTGCACAGAGAGTCCGTCCATCCCTTATCCTTAAATTTGCATTCACATTCCGCCTCCCACATTCCGCCTCCCACTGCGGACTTCTGTATACAACATGACTCAGAGTCTAGGAGTCCGAAATCCTGTTGAAGTCTAGGAAAGTCCAGAAGTCCCTGTTCATCAAAAAGACCCCTGATGCGTTTGCAATTGGACTCTTGCCACCAAAAGTATGCTGGTTCGTGTGATGCCGGTCGGAAGTCTGCATTTCCCATCATTTGTGTAAGAGGGGAGATCGGGGTGGAGAGACCTCTAGAGACACTCAATCTGTCCTAGGCCCCAACCGTGGGCCAGACCACTGGAGCGATGCACCCTCCAGGAGGACGATTCTTACG
This sequence comes from Lissotriton vulgaris, assembly GCF_964263255.1. Taxonomy (NCBI): domain Eukaryota; kingdom Metazoa; phylum Chordata; class Amphibia; order Caudata; family Salamandridae; genus Lissotriton; species Lissotriton vulgaris. The sequence continues at coordinate 1,742,887,043 of NC_141695.1, forward strand.
CAGGAGCCAGGGCATCTTCCAAATATGGATGCTGGCTACCGCCTGATCCAGGAAGCACCAGTGCTTCTCCGTGAGAGGCAGTTGCCATTCCACTAGTAATCTCAACTGCGCTGCTTGCTAATAATGCACTAGGTGTGGTATACCCAGCCCAAGTGTGCGCACCGTGTACAGTAGTGAGGAGTAATTGTGGGACAGTGACCTATCAATAGGGGAGAATAGATAGATACCTAAATATGAGATACCCTGCGTGGCCCATGTAAAAGGAAATATTTTAGCCAGATGTGCCTGCTCGTCTCTCGGAATAGTTAGGTTGAGGGCCTGAGATTTGGTGGCATTCATCTTGAACCCTGATGCCTCTCCGAATGCTGCGAGCTCTTCCAACAATTGGGGTAGCGACTGGCGTTGTCTGGTGACAGCGAGTGGCACATCATCTGCGTATGCACTATCTTGTGTGCCTGTCCGCCCCATCCATCCCCCCTCAATGAGTGAGTGCCCCCCGAATACGCTCCGCCAGTGGCTCCATGTAGAGCGTGAACAGGAGTAGAAAAAGAGGGCACCCCTTTTGCGTGCCCCTCGTGATTGGGAAAGTGGGGGACAGTGCGCCGTTGACACGGACTAGGGCTTTTGGATCTGCATAATGTGCCCAAACCCATTGGCAGAAATGGGGGCCCAGACCCACTGCCTCCGACACCGTCCGCAGGAAAGGCCAATGCACCCGGCCGAATGCGCTCGAAGAGTCATTGATAAAAGCAGTGTGGGTGTCTGTGAGTGGTTGGTTTTGTCGATTAGATGAAATATTCACTTTGTGTTGTCCCCGCATGTGCATCCAGAAATGACGTGATTGGTCTGGATCCACCAGGTCGGGCTTGTACCTTCCCAGCCTGCGGCCCGAACAGATGTTGACCATCAAACAGCATGTTAAGCAGGTACTACAGAACTTCCGGTCTGAAGCCTGCACAGGCAGCCAGAAGGCTTCCCTGTGCAGGAGGACACTGAAGTTAATTCCCCTGGCAGAAGTGTCTGCGGCATTTAATGAGCAGCGAATAGTGACATTAGATATCTGTTCCCCTCAGAGATGATATCTTAGTCCTGTTTCCTGGGCTCCTCTGGGAGTTGTTAGAGGAGCTCCTCCATCTCCTCCAAGAGGGCCAGGTCATTCCTCAAGAGCAGACTAACGGAATTAGCAATATGCCAATGGTTGGTCGATTGTGTGGCCACCCTTTTATCTGCAGCATCTGTAAGTTTGCTCTCTTTACGTGGTGGAGGGGCATCACCAGTAGACAGGGAGTTGGTTCTCTAACAGGTAGAAGTAACAACCAGGGAGTCGGGTGGGAGCTGGCCACAAATATAAGTAGGGGAAGCCTTATATTTCTTGTCCACCCAAGCGCAGACAGGGTCTTGAAAAATGTCAGGGGTATGGCGCAGGTATTGGGTGGAGCAGTGGGTGGAGGAGAGGCTATCAGAGAGAAAGTCCTCCTCTAAGGGTTTAGTATGGTGATCTATCTTATGGAAGGAAATGGCCCAACCCATAATGTTTTGATAGGATGAAGAGCAGAGGGGCGGATAGGGGACAAGTTGGGAGCTGCATCATGAGAGTCCCAGGGGTAGCCTTGCTGAGGAGTATCAAAGATGTCCCCTTGTCAGAGTGAGCTGACCCCGGAGGTGTAAGCAAAAGGAGGTTCCCTGGAGAAGCAGGCAAGGAAGGTGAGTGCTGTGAAACAGGGAACAGTGATAGATGTGTGAAAGGCACAGGGCTACACACCTCATACGCTTTTTTTGTGTTGCTTAGATGGAGATGGCATGTCCAGGGCTTCCTCAAAGGACAGCTGGTATTTGATTGGCTGAGCAGTTGACCCCGGTGGGTGGGCGAGGATCCGGCCCGTATGGGAGTGAATGACCAATTGTCTCTGTTGAGCATCAATCTATTCCTGCTCTTGGAGATTATGGAGGGTTGGTTCGACTGCACCCAAGCAGCGTCAGCCTTGCTGGTTCAGGCCAAGGGTTTCAACTTCGAGGCCAGTTTTGATTTCGCCACCAAGTGTGTCTGCCCGATGGTCGGGTCAGAGCGGAGGAAGGACTGGTCAGTGCCAAAGCAGGCGGCATTGATGGTTTCTTCGGTGCCGAGTCAGAGCTGGGTGTTACTTACAAAGGTGCTGATATTCCGAAGGCAGTAGAGGTCCGGCGGCTTATCTCAGAGTGGCTGAAAGACCCTTGGAATGGGGATGCTCAGCTTGTAAATGTGATATCGGGGGAAAGGGCTACCATACTCACAGCTTGCAGAGCTGGTTTGAAGATCCTCAACCTCCAGATCGGCGCCAGAGCGGTCATCGGGGGGACAAAGCTTCCTCATCTGCAGCGGACAGCTGTGGATGGCGCTTCCTCTTTGTGTCCTCCATGCTGAATTGGTCTGGGGTGTTGTCTCTGCTCCTACGTGACATCTCGTGGCGACAGGCCCAACGGTATGGAGGGTCTTTATGGAGCGGAAGGAGCAGCAGTCGTCATAGACGAAAGACACAAATTACAGACCTGATGGAGGTCAGTGCAAGGGTTTTGTAGCAGTGATGAAAGTATTAGAATGGCAGTGATTCCATCACCGTTTAGGCATGGTGGAGAGACACAATCAGGAGACAGAAGTAGGCCCCAAATGACGAGGTCCACAATGGGCTACGACTGACCCGAACGCTGCTCGAGCGAAGCCGCAATCGCTGACCCGAGACAGAGAGAAGAAAGGAAACACAATTGATAACAATATCAACAGAGGGAAGAAACCTGTATAGACCAAAAAGAGCATTGCAACGGTGTTGAATGGGAGGACACATCCAAATCCAGAAACAAAATAATCTCTCAATACATCACTTCACATTGCATCCTCACCCGCCATGCGGGAAATCTATCTAACAATAGGGTCGATGGCCATGTGCAAGAGGAGCAGACACTATATCTCTGTGACTCAAAAGGCTTCTTTAAAGAAAAACAACATATCCGGGCTCAACACTAGATGTAAGGAGTATGCACAGCATGTGCGTCTACAACCACACAAGCCTCAAACCTATGCCTTCCCCGGTGGAGGCAGGGTTCTCACTCCTCGACTTTCAGCGTAACCTCACATTTTTCAGTTTGAAGTGGAGAACAGTCCGGGCAGAAGGAAACTGCAAGCTGACCGCATCTCAGATTTACCTTTTGAGGGGAATGATGTGTAAGAAAAGGAGGATAATTGGAATACATCTTGTATGATTAAAGACTTTTGTGATGGTTGGTTGAGCAGTAGATGGCTAAAAGGCCATGAAGGTTGATACTGTTATAAGACCATACAATCTTCCAAAGAGGGATCACCTGAATAAAAGTAAACTGCAGCGGTCCGAGGAGATTGGACAGGAGGGAAGTGGGCGAGAGTATGTTTGAAAAGATTAGTTCTTAGCGATAAACTCTGTTCTGCAGGTGAAGTTCACAGAATTTAGTTAAATAGAGCTGAGTTTACCCGCACGCCCCACGCTCGGATAGCTCACTCCTAGAATCAGATCGCCTTTCAAGCGCCCCTTGCATGAAAGCAGACTGCCATGCCATTTAACTGAGCCATAATGATCCCAAAGAGAAACTGCATCATTCCCCTCCTCCCCACTGCTAAGCCCCAGAGCTCCTCCCTGTGTGACACCCTATTCACATACCATCAGCTAAGGTTTTATGAAGCAACTTGAACAATGACCATCTTTAACAGACAATGCGTCACCAAAATGAATAGAGGACAAACCTCTACTTTGGCTACATTTTGATTCAGGATTGCAGAAAGGTATTCTGACATCGTCATCATTGTACACTATTTCTAAGGTGGTTTTGTCTGGCATCATGGCTTGAATGCCGGTACATTCAAGAGCTAAAATAGTATTCTAGTCATTTATTACAGCTCTGTGTGCTTATCTGCGTTTGTGTTTCTGGGTCCCGTGCTGCATTATGGATACACACTTCCGACTTTCGCGGCTGATGTGCAGGATGCCGGGGACGACGTTGCCAGACCTGCTCACTTAGCGTACAGGTCGGCATTAGATTAGGACCCGAGCCGTGACCGGTACATCTCGATCACTCAGAACGGGGACCAACAGATAGGCCAATCCATATGCACTAAACAACGGACCAACAATGAATACTGATCACTCCTTTTAGGATACACGTAACCCCTACCCAGGAATGCGGTGATATATGCAGCTACTTCGCCTCCAATGCTAGACTTCACCATATAAAATGAACACGACCGCTTTCAGGTGTCTGACAAGGATTATTTGCGCACATGAGTCATTTATGTCCAACTGAAGAGTCGCGGTGATATCTATGCACAAGGAACTGCCCACACCTCCCCTTTGCACTGTCCTGAGGAAGACCCGCCGAGTAAGGGTTATCATCCCTACCACGAGGGTCGAAACGTCGACTACCAACTGTTGCACATAATCAGTGTGTTATTTTGTACACCTGTTATTTATGATGTCTTATTGAATGGTATACTTAATCGATGATTAATTCTGGTAAGGCTCCTCCGGAAAGCCATCATCAATTGTTGAAAGTGATATACAATTGAATTGTCACTTCACCTACCCACACCACCCCTGAGCACTACACTCCCTCCCCCTTTTCCCTGTACAGTGGGCACTGTTAAAAATGTATATTATATGTTTGTAAATGAAAAAATACAGTATTCAACGTATCAACACTATCTGAATAAACAATAGTGTTTTATCAAGTGAACGGTTAATGAATATTTTTCTTAAAAATTTAGAATTTACTCATAACTGGTCAAGGACCACTTTCTGTATAGCGCATTATGGATACAGCCGTCCGCACAGGCTTGGCAAAGGTGGCAGTGGTGTACTCCAGATGGCGGCTTCCCTGCGTTCACTTCGAACACTTACAACTGGCAAAATTGGGAAGACACGGTATGTTGGTGTATTGGCGCACAGTATGTTTTTTTTGGGAGCCATGTAAGGAGCGTAGCGCCTGGGGCTGTGGGGTTTGCTCTCTATAAAGAGCCACATCTCCGGGGCCATGGATTAACTCACTGTAGGCACCCCATAGTGGAAATAAGATGAAGAAGATAATTACTCCGCTAGCTTGCAGAACTCTGCGGTATTCAGCGGAGTTGTTCGGTAACTCAGCAGAATTCCACGGAGTGAAACTCTGCGAATTCCGCCCACCCTAGAAAAGATGCAAGATGAGCTTGCATGGGTTAATGGCATGCTTGTGAGGACTGAAAAGGTTGTTCTGCCTTTGATTTTAAAGAATGAGATCATTTAGACGAGTCATGAAGGTCGTCCAGGAATGTCAGCTACCAAAAGGAACATATGGGAGTACCTGTAAGTGGCCAAGAAATGATGAGGGGGTTGATAGATGGGTGGGAGAATGTATTATGTGCATCCCCAGTAACAAAAATACCAGGGCTTGTGTAATAGAGCTTAAACGGATGACGTAAGATGGGCTTGAACATCTTGGATGATCTAGTAGTTTTAGTGAGGGCTTGTTGAGCAGTGCCTGATATTGCTGTAAGCTGAACTTGCACACAGTGGGTCCCTTCGGTGTTCCAGCAAGGATTGACATCTGTGTGTTTGTCATGACTGACTACTTCAAGAGGCCGGAGAGGAAGATTATTGAGAATTTGACATTGGACGCAATGACAAACTTCCTGGTAGGTACCTATTTCAAAGAGGAACTGCTGAAATGTTTAACTACAAATAATATCCGCTCAATTCACTAGCGCTGTTTTCCAGTTTTTAGGTTGACCCTGGGAAGCGATTGTGTTGCTCAGCATATTGTATCCAGAATATGGGCTTAAAGCACACCCATCGATTACCAATGGTTCTTTGTTGTGCCATTCACAAATCCTGCCTTTTGATTGGTGCATTGCTGGTCATTGGCTCTCCTTTAGGTGCCTGGTTCCCGCCCAGGGGACATCACTGATTGATCATTCTGTTTAGCCATCCAACACGTTCGTGCTTCCTCCTGGTCATCCATCCTAACATGATTCATACAGCTTATTGGAGCATAATCCCTTGTTTATTGTTGCTTCCCCTCGTTGCTTCTCACAGTGGCATGGAAGCACTCCTGTTAACACGCTCGGGAGCTGGTATTGGAGCCACAATACCAATGCACTTCCATTCTATTGTGTGTATGTTTTTTTATACGCATTTACCGTTCTTTACACTTTGCCACTGGGAAGCGCTCCTAGTCATGAATAAATCTGACCTTTAAATGCACAGCATAAAACGTTTCTCCAAGCGGGCGCTGCGCTTCATTTTTCAGCACAGTGACCAAAGTCAATGGGGATGTGTTGAATTCAAGATTGCAGAGTGCAGTACCTTGTGTGGCCAAAAGATGTCCCAAAGAACACCAAGTGGCAGCTTGTGGTACAGCACCCTTTCTCTGCTTCTTGAACATTAGAACAGTAAATGTTGCAGGGTTTTTTCAGACAGCATATTACTCATTTAGTTTGTGTTGTGTGCCATGTTTCTTCCACTTCCTCATAGTCTCTCTGTCTCGCTCCTCCTCACTTGCTGAAAACCATGACTTCAACAAAAGACTCTTTAGCTCTCTTTTCTCTCCTTTCTTTCTTTTTTTGGATCCATTTCACAGGGGAACAAATTTTGCTTCAAATGTCTTCATTTCCTGACATTTTTCTATTCCAAAGTGCAGTCTCGGGACAGAGAGAATTAAAAAAAAAATAATCTGAAAAATAAATAAAAAACCTAATAAAGCAAGACAGAGTGGTCGCTAAGAGGCCTGATTGGTTTTATTCATACCCACACACATTAGCGCCACTTTTTAGAGTTTGCCAATGAAGCGTTACTTTCTATTTTCACGTCTTTCTTTGAATAGTATTGTTTTACCCAGGAGAGGAACTGCACCATTCCTGGAGGTACTGCAATGCCTGGTTGATGCATAGAGTGAAAAAAGTTTAATATGATCCTCAGCAACTCTTTTCCTTATTTTAGTTTCAAAAATATGCTCTCTGTGGTCAAGGATGTGGTCTTTTTAACACCTTCGCTGCGGCGGCTATTCCGGCCCAGCGCTAAGGGGGCGGGGCGGCCACGCGGCGCGCCCATGCTGGTGACGGAACCGCTCCGTCACCATCCTCAGTTGAGCTGTGCTCATGACGGAGCGGTTCCGTCATGGCCCCGCCCGCTCAATGGAACGACCAGCGCAGTTGCGGAATCCACGCCGCGCAGGCGCGGTGAGCGGGCCATGACGGAACCGCTCCGTCATCAGCACAGCGCTACCGCGGCTGATGACGGAGCGGTTCCGTCATCAGCATCGAAGGAGTTAAGGATATAAGCTTGGCGCATTGAAACGGGTCCCTTCTGGGCTCTGTAGTCATGTCCTTAACTTTTCAACAAAAATACTCATTGATTTCTGAATAATAAGTTTAAAAGCGTTAAGGTAACCATGTTGTTCCTACTTATATTTCACATGCTTCAATTAATCTTGCATTACCTTTAAGTGTTTGCTTTTTCCACGATGTGGTTACTTTTTTTTCCAGCCAGCATATTACTTTTCTCTTCCCTCCCTCATATCAACTATTTCCTTTTTTCTGGTTATCCAGCGCCGCAAGGTCATTCGAATGGCAATAGCGCTATGCAAATATGATCATTTCATTGCAATTAAAACGCAAAAGTAAAAAACATGGTCATTTTCAATGCCAAGAGCTCTAACTTTCACAAATGCGAGACCGAGTACATTGCAAATGCTTGACTGAATAGGTGCCAAATTTAGCATAAGAGCACTGTGGCGTACCACCCAGGAGCAGACAGACAGAACACTTCAACCGTCTTATTAAAGAATCCATGCAGTTCGTTCTGAATGTTGAAGTAACGCTTTGCAGGGAGGCAACTTTACTTTCTTACAGGACCTCTCCCGAGTCTGGGTCGAGTTTACCCTGTTGAACTTATGAAATCGGGAACAATTTTGATGACTGGTGGTTGAAAAGGAAGATTGGGAAGCATGAGGGTCAGGGTATCTACAAGGAAGTGATGTACCAGGGTATTAGAAATAGAGTTGATAAACAAAGTTAAGATGGGCGAGTGTCTGTCCAAGACGAATGGCAGAGTATCCATCAACACTCCTAGTCTAGGGGACCGGTTCTTATTTAAGTTTCCCAGTAAGCGAGGGGAATCGTGTGCAAGGAGGTCTGAATCCATTGTGATGGCTGAGGCCTTGAGAGGGCTCTCAGAGTTGCTGCCAGGGAGATGTGGCATTTGGGCAGGGTTTCGAGCTTCAGGGGAGTGGCATGAGGGGGGGTGGGGAGGGGTGTGCATGCATATGCGTGTGTTTTTTTTATCCAAACCAAGAGGAGAACATTTTCTTGATGTGGATATCCCACAAGACAGTGGACATGACCAAGAAAAGGATGACACTATTGGTTGTATGGTTGACATTTCCAATGAAAGGTTGCTTGCTTCTTCTCCGTCATTAGATGGAGTTCCAGTATTAGGACTCTTCGGAGTTAGCGGAGAGTTTGTCTTATATTCATGTTTTTTGCTCTTGAGTAGGACTCCCTTTCTTAAACAGGTTCTTTGTGTGCTTTCACAATGGGTTCTGCATAATCTATGGTTCCTCTTTTGTTGTTGTGAGAGATGGTGTGTGGTGAGTAAGTGTGTTGTCATGTTGTAGGTCAATCTAGAAGGTAAGCATTCTTGTGGTGGCGGACATCAATGTGGAGGCCATCAAGCTGCACCCTACCATGTGTTGCTCTGTAGGAATAATTATGACTCTTTTTGCAGTGCAATGAATCTACTGTTACTCCTCTGCCTGGCTAGACTTTCGTTTGCGAGATCCTTCCATCACTAGCGATTTCAATCGCAGATTATGACTCTCTCAGTGTTGGATTACCTTCATCGTGCCCTAAGGCGAAATCCAGGGAATGATTTGCAGCCAGCATTTCCTCTTCCATCTGTGGGTCAGCCGGGACGTCCCGCATGCAGCAGACAAACTCGGGTAAGAGGCCTTGAAGCAGCAGGCTGGTGTCCTCAGGAAAGGAGGCATCCACACACACCATGGTGTTTGCCCAGTCCATGTACCTGGAGGGATCTGGTAAAGGAAACTCAACAGTGATGGATAGCTGGCCCCTCAGACATCACCCTGTGTGCAGACCGGGACTACACCTTCTTCTCTCTTTGCCGAGAGTGTGGCCTTCTGTGCTAGGGGTGCAGCTCACAGCTGGTTGTACCTCAAACCCAATGAATCCATGTGCGTGGATCTTACGCAGTGCCAGGCATCAGAGCAACCAACCACAACACATCCGATTGTGCATGACATGGATGAAATTAAAATCAAATCTCTGCTGCGACACACTAGCAAATAGTGGAGAAGCTTTCCAGTTAAAAGTAAAAAAACACCGAGACACAGGTAAGAGATCGCCTTTATATATCCCATTTACAGAAATACCATCCCAGGAATTTCCCACTTCAGAGATAGATTGTATAATAACTATACATTCATGTTAGTTTAGCAAATGTAACATTCGTGTGAGTTATCTTCTACTTGTATAACGTTTTATGGATCTAAAAATAGTTCGTAGAGTTGAGTTATCAGAAAAAAATGGAGGCCAAGATTGTAGCTCTTCTCCTGCCAGAAACACTCCACTGGACCAAAGCATGAATCCAGCACAAGAAGAGACCTTCCAAATTAAACCCACGTGCACCTCCTTAAAATACATACCTATGACCATTCATGCAAACACTCAATCAACAACTACAACAGAAATCCATACATAAACTCACCTGCCAAATAATACCAGGCACAAACCCAATTCCAGACACTTTTATTGCATATTGTATCTCTATGCACAATACTGATAACAGATCGCTCCTTCTCTTATGTGTCAAAATAAGCAAAAGATCTCACACACAACTCTGGAGACACCATCGACTTGATCTACCAAGAGAATCTACAGATAATATTTAAGACTGAAAAGGGCAACCTTGGACTCCATCTCTCTTCAACACCATCAAGTATCGTCTTCATGAAAATACTGCACAGCCACGTACCACCCTTCGGGACAATGTAAGCCAGGCTCTCGACACCCCATCAAACGGGATCCTGAGATGGGGCAAAGAAGAAATGCTTCAGTGAGACTCTGAGATTCACTCAAACAAATACTTTAGAGATGAATCGGCTTGGTAGTAGTACAAACTTTAGGAAAACACAAACAAACAAAATATGTTCAAACTAACAGTCTCAAATAATCTTCATGGCAATGAGACTACATTGCTTAGAAACACAGCCAACATGTTTCTCCCATCAAGCTATTAAAACTAATCTACAATTTTATCCACATAGAATGACAAGATAAATTGCAAATGAAAGAAAAACAAATATTTTCTAAATCACAAGTTGCAAACGCAAGTGACACCAGTCAACAGAACATCAAAGCCAAACTAAATCGGACTAATCAGACGCGCTAACTATCCCAGCCTTCATACTCACGAAGGTGTTCAAATCACAAGACGCGCGTGCTTTTAAGCATACTCGGTTCCTGTTCATACCTGTCGAAATAATTAAAGACTATGTAGACTGCTTGGAATCAGTTATAAAACACTTCATCACCCAGACCTTCAGAGAATATTCACGGTCACAACGGCCTTGGCCATCACTATAACTCCAAACCATTGCAAATATCCCCATAAGATCCATGTTCACACAACAAACCATTAAATCCCTTCTTTAAGACTACAGTGTTTGATCCAAGTTTTCATCTTTTTCAGAGAACCATAACAGTGAGCTTAAAATATGGAATAACATCCTTGCAGCAGCTGATGATGACAAAGCTTGCCAGCTATTTCTGGAAGACAGTAATGCACCCTTTGACTCTGTTAAGGAACTCTATGGCCCCCATCCCAAAGCAGCAAAATCTATGGACTTCTCAGTCCCTTCGTCTGCCAATGTTCCCTGCAGCGGATGTCAGTCGCCCATGCTTGGTTTCCCTCCTGCTCAAATTCCAACAGCCTTGACTGGAATATCGATAACGCATATTACCACTGGTGGTCTTCAGCATCTACCTAATGTAGACAACGGCAAACGGGAGCTGCTTTACACCCTTGAAAGCAAGTTCTACATTTGGATCACCAAACACTAAAAACAGTACTAGACCCTAGAATCCTGCTTCTGGCCGCTCTCTCATACTTGGTACTTGGCAACCAGAAAATAAGGTCCTAATCGGACCTGATGTTCTTCAGTGCTAAACGCCTCCCAAATTTCCACCAGCTAAACTCTTGCATTCCTGGTAGGACAGACACATGCACTTAATAAATACATGACTTTCAGAGCCACAGCTACAGCCCCAGGACAGTCCATTGCATCAGATTAAATGAAATGAATGAAAATAACTACTTGTAAAGCGCACGGCTACTCCACAGAGGGTCCCGGCCCTGACAGTGGGCCCACCGGAAGACAGAAACAAAGCTTACAAACGGGCCGCGGCCGCCCGAAGAATTACAGCTGGAAAAGCCAGGTTTTAAGCTGTCTTCTAAAAGTCAACAGATCCTGAACTTGCCCAAGATGAGGAGGCAGTCCGTTCCATGAGCAGGCGGCCAGCACTTGAAACGAACGACCGTCTATACGGGAGCGGGCAAACGTGGGCATATGCATTAATGACTGGCCAGAGGACCTCAGAGTCGTTGTAGCACGTAAGGTTGGATCCTTCTCCTAAGATACACTGCCCCTGTGCCATGAAAGGCACGGAAAGCTAGGACCAGCATTTTGAATTGGATCCTCTTACGTACCGGAAGCCCGTGTAGGGCCTTCAGGTGGATAGTCATATGTGCTCTGGGCCCTAACATAAGACACTCCATCTTCTCTCTTATTCTTACTCCATCTCCAAAGGCATCTTCCTGACAAAGCCTGAACAACCATCAACTCAGGCATCAATGACTCCAACTTGCTCCACTTCAGCCTACCAGAGAACAAATCTCTGCATACGCATGGATCAGAACACTACAACCAGACTGGAAACAGTAGAGTGCAGGACTCCATCCGCACAGTGTGTGGTCATATTAGTGGGCCCTTGTATACGGGAAAGATAAATGCCTTACTGACAAATGCATCCAAGGGAGACGTCTTAAATAAAACAGGAATACCTATCAACAGAACATTATTCACCAGCACCTCGACATCCAACCACACCTTCTCCACATACGTTGACTATATAGGACACTCTAAGAGAGGCATTCATTTACAAAACGCACTGTCATCCAGAAGGGCATTCCTGTGCCAATAACAGGTGTTGATTGTTACCCAACTCGGTAGCACTTATTTTATTGAGCTCAAAAGGATAAAAGGCTGAGTGGGCACGCTGGGATTTGAATCTCTGACAGCAAGAAAAAACACATGTCTATACAATGGATGCACTAGCTCACTGAGCCACCAGACTTGGTCGCGGGCCCCTGGATATGCCCAGCTCGCCATGTGTACCTCCATAGCGAGACCAAGCACCCTCGCTTAAAAAAACACAGGGACTGACCTTTTTCTGAATTTTCAGCACATCCACTCTTTCAAGGTGGAAACACCTTCAGGCAGTTTACCTGGTAGAACTGTAACATGAACCTTTCCATTCATTAACTTGACTTATACTCAACTTGCTCCTATGAAGTGGGTCCTTCATGTAGGGTGCTCTACTGATGAGGGTGCATCCTACAGGGTGAGGCGCTATACATGGAATGTTCCTCTGGAATAAAACCCACCTTGTGTGTTTGGAATGCTTCCCTTACCTGACTCACCCCGTTTAGAGACGTAGTGAGTATTAAACATGCAGACATGACTGTGCGTTGACACTGCGACGTACATTGACGGTGAGACCCAAGGGTGCTCTGCTCTCACAAGCTCAGAGGCTTGAACCAGATCAATGAAACGCTCCACAAACAAAGGATACTTGAGCTGTATCAGTTCCTCTTGGATGCCTCCAATGGTTCGGGTATTGTAGACAAAAACAGAGGAGGTCAGAATATCCAGCATAAACAGCCAGGCAAACACCTTTGGGTCATCCTGAAATACACAAAGGAAGTATAAGAACAGAATAATGCAACTACAGGAACAGTTCTTACAGAACCTATGGATTACCCAGCCAGCTACCTCTCCATACATGAAACATTAAGACAGGAAAAGGAGGGGTGGGGAGCACAGTGGCAGAAGTATGGACTTGCCACCCAAGAAGGAGTATATAGGAGATGAACTATAAAGTAGTGACTCACAAATGTAAACAATGAGAAAATAAACAACAAACTAATACATAATTGTCACAATTACAAGTGGGCCTGGATAGGGTGGGAGGCCTTCTCCACACCAAATAAACATTGAATATAAAGGGCATCTGTTTTTCTGGGTTCTGTAAATACCTTGAATTCAAGGTTTTTGAATGAAAATAAAGAAGTGCATCCATTATTTGTCACTTTTTGCACCAATTTCAACTTGTATTTCAATTTACTGCATGTTTCTTGTTTCAACCAGTACATTTGGGCAGTTTTTAGCTGCCCAGATTCACCAGGTGAAAGAATGTATTAAGGGTAAAGTGTTTACATCACAAATTGGAATTTCGATCCCCGACAAAAATGAGGTTTGCGGAGGGATAGAATCTTACAGCCTACTTATAAGAAGAGCCAAAAGGTGATAAAAGAACAGGCTAATACCCCAACAGCATCTCTTTAGCAGCAGAACATACATACTAACCACCCACCGTTGTGTGCACGCGGCAGAACTTACACCTAAGCCAATGAACAATGTGCCTGTAAGAGCAGAACCTACAGATCAACCACCGAAAGAACCTGTGCCAATGGGACAGAACTTGTGATAACCCATTAGACAGTGTGACAATAAGGCCAGACCTTCCTACCCCTGAACGTACGCGTCATACACTGCAGTGAGCGATGTTGAAGCACCATTAATGTTCTCGAAGAACAACGGGCAGCCTTTCTTACCAATCCTTTCAATCTAACAGAGCCGGATACCACATGGAATGGCCAACACTACAGGCCAACAGTAACTTTCTCACCTTTAACCTGATCTGCGTGTGTGGACTAAGGGGAAAAAAAGATTGGTCCATCTCCACGCTGTAAATCCTAATTCAGGATTGACGACTTTCTTTCCCAGCATCCCATCTTTTACATTCAATCAATCAATCAATCAATGACACTTATAAAGCGCGCTACATACCCGTAGGGTCTCAAGGCGCTGGGGGGGGGGGGGGGGGGGGGGGGGGGGGTGCCGCTACTGCTCGAACAGCCAGGTCTTCAGCTTCTTCCTGAAGGAGAGGTGGTCTTGGGTCAGGCGCAGGTCGGGAGGGAGGGAGTTCCAGGTCTTGGCGGCCAGGTAGGAGAAGGACCTTCCTCCTGTAGTCGCTCTTCGGATGCGGGGGACGGCGGCGAGGGCGTGGTTGGCTGATCGGAGGTGGCGTTTGGGAGCGTAGAAGTTGACTCGGCTGTTGAGGTAGCTCGGGCCTTGGTCGTGTAGGGCTTTGTGTGCGTGGGTGAGGAGGCGGAAGGTGATTCTTTTGTTGACGGGGAGCCATTGAAGGTCTCTCAGATATCCGGAGATGTGGCTGGTTCGTGGGATGTCGAGGATGAGTCTGGCTGAGGCGTTCTGGATCCGCTGGAGTCTCTTCTGGAGCTTGGCGGTGGTACCGGCGTAGAGGGCGTTGCCGTAGTCCAGTCGGCTGGTGACGAGGGCCTGGGTGACGGTCTTCCTGGTCTCGGTGGGGATCCACCAGAAGATCTTTCGTAGCATGCGTAGGATGTTGAAGCACGCCGAGGAGACGTTGTTGACTTGCCTGGTCAAGGAGAGGGAGGAGTCCAGGATGAAGCCCAGGTTGCGTGCGTGGTCTGTCGGTTTGGGTGCGGTGCCCAGGGCGGGAGGCCACCAGGAGTCGTCCCAGGCGGAGGGTGAGGGGCCCAGGATGAGGACCTCCGTCTTGTCCGAGTTCAGTTTCAGGCGGCTGGTCGTCATCCACTCGGCTACCTCTTTCATCCCATCGTGAAGGTTGGCTCTGGCGGCGGTGGGGTCGTTGGTCAGGGAGAGGATCAGCTGGGTGTCGTCGGCGTAGGGGATGATGCTGAGGTTGTGTTTGCGTACGATGGCCGCGAGGGGGCTCATGTAGACGTTGAAGAGGGTGGGGCTCAGAGATGATCCTTGAGGGACGCCGCAGATGACTTCGGAGGCCTCTGACTTGTACGGTGGTAGGCGGACTCTCTGTGTTCTTCCGTCGAGGAAGGAGATGATCCATTCCAGCGCCTTGTCCTGGATTCCGATGTTGCCGAGGCGCCGTACTAGGGTGCGGTGGCAGACCGTGTCGAATGCCGCGGAGAGGTCCAGGAGGATGAGGGCCGCTGTTTCTCCATTGTCCATCAGGGCTCGGATGTCATCGGTGGCGGCGATGAGGGCGGTCTCGGTGCTGTGGTTGGCTCGGAAGCCAGACTGTGAGGGGTCGAGGGATCCGTTCGTCTCGAGGAAGGCGGCCATCTGCTTGTTGACGGTCTTCTCAATGACTTTGGCTGGAAACGGGAGGAGCGAGATGGGGCGGTAGTTCTTGAGATCGGTGGGGTCCGCTGTTGGTTTCTTGAGTAGAGCGCTGAGTTCGGCGTGTTTCCAGCTCTCAGGGAAGGTGGCAGTGTCGATGATGTCTCGCAGGTGGGGTGCGATGACAGCGTCGGCCTTGTTGAAGACGTGGTGAGGGCAGGGGTCGGTCGGTGATCCGGAGTGGATGGAGTTCATCGTGCGGACGGTGTCTTCGATGCTGATCGGGGTCCAGGCGTGGAGGGTGGTGGTGGGGGGTGGTTGTTCGGTCATGGTGTGCGTTGGTTGGTTGTAGAAGCTGTTGTGTATGTCCGCGATCTTGTTGTGGAAGTATGAAGCGAGGGAGTTGCAGAGGTCTTGCGATGGGGTGATGTCGTTGTTTCCTGCGCTGGGGTTGGCAAGCTCTTTCACGATGTTGAAGAGTTCCTTGCAGTTGTGTGCGTTGTTGTCCAACCGGTCCTTGAATGCTGTTTTCTTGGCGGCGCGGATCAGCTGGTGGTGTTTCCGGGTGGCAAGTTTGAAGGAGGTCCTGTTGTCCGGTGTCGGTTCCTTTCTCCAGACTCTCTCGAGGGCACGGCAGTTCTTCTTGGAGCTCTTGAGTTCGTCGGTGAACCATGGAGCCTTCTTGCTGCCGGGTCTGCTAGGCGGGGTCCTCAGTGGGGCGAGTTCGTCCACGCAGTTGCTGATCATTTGGGTCTCCACGTGCCACAATGACTATACCACCTGCCTTGCTATCCTTAAGATGCGGCTTCCTGATAGAAGCAGCGAAGGAGGACAAACTATCTTATGATCAGAACCATCTGTCAGTACTTTGCCTTCATGCACCACCAAAAAGCCCAAAGCTCTGACATAGGCTACCTGCAAAAATATTGGCTAGATTCTTCACGGTGCACTGCTCCTTGGTCTCTGTTTGGGGTGACCCTCAGCTTCCATCTGTTTCATTCGAATCTCCAAGTGCTACACCAGAGGGATCCCCTCCTGTCACTTCTGTTTTAATCTCACCATTTGCAATTCCTCCATAAGTATATCCAGCTTTTTTTCAGAAAAGAGCCATGTGTCGCCATCATGCCTATTTGTCTCCCCACTAGAATATCGATATGGAGACCCGTCTCTACTGTTTCTTTGATCTCCTTTCTTCTCCGCTGCTGGGGATGTGAAAAGTATCTATTACTTTTAGTAATTGTCTCCCAATGTGTTGATCTCCCTAGATCGACCCGCCATCACAGTGTGATTGGAGCCCATAGTGTGCTGACTCACAAGGGGGTGCTTCCGTATGCACCGCACAGTTCCAAGAGATGACCAGGCTGAATACCTTCCTCCAGTCCCCAGAACGCTGATGCCCGCTTTGCCTCCTGCCTGGTATCATAATAATACTAAAGGCCAACACTGTCTACCCCTCCGACAGAGAGAAGTAGGGCCACTGAAGAATGAACTTGCTGGCAGGGCTCTTGTACCTTCTATGGCGAACACATGAAGCACCATATCCACCAGCCAATGCTCAGATGCCCTCAGCAGCACAACTTTTCAGACAAGCTTTGTTTCCCTCTTAAAACCCCTCTATTTTGCACACTCTGAGGCAAAAATATTTTTAACAGCAAATTTTCCAGAAACTTCATTGGCTCTAGAGGCTCATCTATCTGGCTTCTGCCTATCTCTTGACTTAAACCTTATTGGGAGCTCCTATGTATGAGATTTTGAATCAAGGTGGCAAAACACCATCCTAATGTTGATAGGCCTCTCCGCGGACTTTGACACCATGGATCACAGTATTTTGATCATTAGTTTGTCAGTTAAGCTGGTCAGCAAAGGACAAAGGTCTCAGGCTAAGGAATGGACAGACAACCCTGACACATAGACAAGAGGCATGTTTTGTTTCCATTCTTTTTTGTCCTGCAGAGACTGCATTGCTCTCACTGGGTTCCATACTTTTCAGTGCTTGCAAGGCCCTTTTAACTGAACTTTGTCTGGTGCGTTGGTTTCACCTTCCATACCTACATAGAGGGCATGCAGCTCCTCAGCCAGCGAAGTGGCAACATGTTGGATTCTCCCGAGACATTTTAAAACTGAATGATCTCCAAGGCCTCTTAGTGACCCAGACTCATCTTTAATCAAATACTGACAAAACCATGGTACTGAGGCTTAGTAAGCAACCTTCTGCAAAGTCCTTTGCTTGGTGGTCTTCTGACCTTGGTCACCCTCCAGCTTTTAAGCATTACTGAGCTGCATCTTTCACATTTGGATCACAGCACGCTTTACAAACAGGAGCAGTAATCAGTCATAGTGCTGACCTGCCAACAATGTTCCCACCAGAACAAAGTATCTACAAAGGCAGACTTTTCAGCTTCCACTATGTTTTCACAGAAGCTCAGACACTTCTCATTCCCATGTATTCATATTTTTGTTCTATTCTATTGGTACTTATAAAGCGCATGGTTACCCACCAAGGGACTCCCAGCGCTACGAAGGGCATAAGCTAAAAGAAGCTCTCAACAAAAACACTCGAACAGCCAGGTCTTCAGAGGTTTCCTAAAAGTAAGCTCATCCGCAGTGATCCAAAACAGAAATGGGTGAGAGTTCTATCATTTGAAAGCACGAAAGGAAAAGGACCGACAACTGATTCTGCTTTTCAGAACTCTAGGAATCATTGCTGAGTGAGAAGTTTGGGATCACAATGTGGAATGCAAGGTTGTACCAAATGGTGCAACAGACTCAGACCCTTATTGTTAAAGGCTTGAAATACAATATACAATCTTTTAAACTGAATCCTTTTTTATAGGGACCCAGTGAAGTGTGGTCAGAGAAGCAGAGACAGACTGATATATTGGCAGCCTTAACAATTTCCAAAGTTCTAAACAATATGCAGTCTGTCCGGTCCGGATTGGGAGATTCACAAATGAAGGATATTTCTTTAAAGCAGTTGACATGTTGCAAACGCCTGGACTACATTCCTCTGGATAGACCTAGGTAATATTTCAAAATCAGTTGTAATAGATCTTAAAGGACCAAAATCAGTCTACAGCCAATTTCCTCACCTGCGTCTCAAATGACAACTTGTTCAACCAGAGTCCTAAATGATTAACAACTGTTTTGGGTTGAGACTGGGGCCCAACGCTTTCTGGTCAACAATTCAGTGTCCAACAGTTTAAACTACTTCCAACAACCATAACTTCAGTTTTATCACCATTGAGTTTTAAGCAGTATTTAGCCATTATCCTGGCTACTGCTGTAAGATTAGGGTTTAACTGGACTGCTTTTGAATGCTGTTCTGGGGCCATAGAGTTGACAAACTGTCTGTCATACTTACACGAGACCAAGGTGAGATCAAAAGATTGAATAGTATCTGCTAACAGATGGACATAAACATTAAACAAAGGGGGACTCGAAGAGGACCCTTGGGGTGCTAAACACTCAAGAGACATGGAGTCCAAGTAGAGAGGCTTATCCTAGAGCTGAAAACTCATCCTCCAAAACCGATGCAGGCCATTTCCAGGTCCGCCGAGTCACCCCTGAATTACATAACCTCTAAAGCAAAATTCTGTGATATATGTAATAAAAGAGACACTGAGATCTCAGATGAGGCAGACCTTTGTGGCATCTAGCTTGAAAAAAAACAAGAACATTCTTAGAGGTAAGCATTTATCAGGAGCATAGAAATATAAAAATACGAACAGCAGGGAGAAGTCTTAGAGGGGAGACCGCGTTTACAATGCTGGTTGATTAAATGCATGGCATTACATCGCAAGTCGTTTCAACGACTTGCGCTTGATGGCGCGCAACATCAGGGAATGTGTTGGATGTTAAATCCAACACCTTCCCTGCTGTTGCGCTAACTGGAGTAGGAATAGTAATTTATACTATTCCTAAATCCAGCACGCCATCTAGCACAAGTCGTAGAAATTACTTGCGATATCATTCCATGCATGGTAACAACGCGGATAATGTAAGGTCCGCTTTGTAACCTACCGCATGGAATTTGCTTGCGGTGTAACATCATATATTTGTCTTAGACACAACAGACCCACATAGTTGAAAGCTAATATTCCATAGTTAACTTGCCATTTTAAAAGAACCAACATATTAGAAAGATTTAATATGATCAAGACCTATAATATCTTCCCCCTTTAATACCTTCAATCAAAACATGGAAGAAGATACTCAATCACACACCCCAAACCACACACACACACAAAAGATATATGGCCTTTACGTACTAGGATAACGTAACATTTGGAACAGACACAAAAAACATCATTACAACTATTGCACATAATCCTTCAGCTTGCTGGGGGAATACACTTCCTACATGACCTATTAGTGGAAAAATCCTTTTCTTTACGATCACTCGCTTTCTACGAATTCACAGAATCCCCAGAATTTGTATGCTAATGATCTGGGTGATATATCGTTCTAACACCCGGCGATCAGAAAGAATTACTGACAACTTCTCCTTGTTCCAACACTTTCTGTCTTCCAACATTACTATGCAATTCTTGACATTCTTGACATACAAAACGTTATTGGGTGACACAAAACTAGACCGGCGTTTGAGTGAACTCCAGGCATCTTGACGCTTGTCATTTCACCCACATACTTACGCAATTCTCGACTCTGCACACCTTAATATTTCACCTGATCCCATTATTTACCTATTACGTGGAGTGCTACCCACACTACTCAAGGAATGCAAAACAGATGTGGTGACGGAGGAGTTCCGCTACCTCGGAGTCCACATCATTACAGACTCTGATCTCTTCTATCAACGTAAACTCTCCCACCGCTGCTGCGCTTGCAGGGTGAAGTACATCACTGGAGGACTCTGCCACTCTCCCCATTAGGGAGAGCTGCCCTCTTCAAGAGGATGGCTCTCCTTCGGTGCCTATATATACTGCAAAAAACACCATATCCAATTCCCTGTAAGTACTTTTAGACAACAGAAAGTGAACAAAGGATGTTGCTTTGGGACGGGAAGCCTCAGAGGATAGCATGTCATAAGCTGGTTCGGGGGTGGCACGATGGAGGTATAGCATTGCCTGACATACGGAAATATTATTGGGCTGCACAGCTAGTGGCCATCAACAAGTGTATACATCGGCCACCAGATGAGTCTGCTTTTAGAATGGAAAGATATATTTTTTAAGCAAGTGGGGCTATACTAGAGTGCTTTACACCTCTCCACGACATCTTTCACTGACGGGCCCAACAAAAACCACAGTCCAACTTTGGCACATGGTCCAAAAACATGGGGTGGGGCAGAAAAATAACACATTCACGGTCCAGAAACACATGGGATGGGACAGAAAAAGAACACAGCATACTCCACTATGGGAAGCCGAAAGGCTGGGCACCATGGGCAAAATTCCCGGTTTTGATAAATGGGACCTAATAGGCATATCCTGCGTGGGCGACCTATGGGCAAGGTGAAAGTCATACCCTTCACAACACTGCAGCAAGAATACGAGCTGTCTGATGCAGAGACATTTCGCTATCTTCACTTTAGACATGCACTACAAGCGACAATCCCCAAGGGTGTGGAGCTTCCTGAGTCTTCCCCACTAGAGGACAGAATCCTGTAAAACGATATCCCTGACATACCAGAAATTGGACAATAATTCCACTGACCCCCTCCTGAGGCTCTGGGAACAGTGGCAAACAGACATAGGTTACTTGGATGACCACGATTGTCAGGAGTCTTTGGCATCCGCTAGAGGAGTGGCCATATCGAGAAAATTCCGAGCACTAGAATTGAAAATACTTCATAGAACATACTATTCTTGTCACATTCTGGCTAAAATGGGTAGAGGGACTGACCCTAATTGTAGACGGAGGTGTGGCCAAGAGAGAACATACTATCACACAATATGGGAATGCCCACCTATACAGTGGTACTGGGCAGCCGTTGTACGTAGCCTGAGCAGTGTTACAGGAGTACAGATGGCTCCTTCCCTGAATGTTTGGGAAGCCATGGACCTCAGTGCCACAGAAGGAACTTGGGTAACACTGGGTCTGGAAATTGCGAAGCGCAATATTGCAAAGATGTGGGGGGCACTCGATACACAAACTACGAGATAGGATGTAAGACCTTGATTGGTGTATGATAGCAAAGAAAACAGTGTATGAAAGCAAGGGGTGTCCCGGTGTTGGACCCGGCCTCGTGGCGTGGCCCTCGCTGACTCGTCCACCCAGAACTATACACGAGACTCCTACATCGGACCTGAAACGACCTCCAGACCGCGTGCCTGCACGTGACCGGCAGACTCCATGTTTGGCCACCCCGGCCAGCCGGCCGCCTTCTTCCCTTTCGGCAGCCTCTGGCTGCTCCCGGCTGCAGCCAGGCGTGCGCGTCCGGCGCGCCCCGACTCGCCCAGGGGGGTGAACGACTCACCAAGTACCCGAAACCAAGGCTTCCATCACACCTCCGGCCCCCTCCCGAGGAGCTGGTTGTCCTCACACCTCCGAGCCATCCCTGGGGGCTGGTTTCGATCGCACCTTTTGGCTTCCTAGTGAGCTGGCTCCAGGCCTTCATGGGTGTCTGGAATTCCCTGGACGCATGGTCCAAAAGCACCAAAGACACCGCCGCCCAGACAATCAGGCGCCTGGCCCTCGGACCTCCGGCCTCCTGCCTCTGAGGGTCCGGACATCAAAGAACTCCTGGACTATAAGACAGCCTGCCTTCCATCTAGCCAGCAGTTCTATCTTGGACAAGAAAGCCCTGTTGATCTGATCGCGGCTGACCTTGAGGAGAACAGACTCTGACCCATCGAGCCCTGCTGACGTCGTCGCGGCTCCTCCTCGAACCAACGGAACTGAACCACCGGAGCCCTGCTGACCTCGTCGCGGCCCACTCTTGAGAGTAAGAGACACTTGTTACCATCCCGAGCCCTGCGGACGCTGTCGCGGCTCCACCTGCCTACGAGTACGACGAAGTACTCCTGACCAAGCCCTGCTGACCTCGTCGCGGCTTGAAGAACTCTCTGGTCCAGCTGGACCAGCAACGCTACCCTCACGACCACCTGGGACTAAAGTGAGTAGGACTGCAAGTCCCATCGCCAGTCCCCATACCCCCCAGTTCGAGGATTGAGAACTGTGCGCAGGGTACGTGGTGTGCCAGCTGGCCCTCTAAGACTGTCCCGCTCCCCCGTTCCCCTTGCTACAAGACTTTCGCGATCCCTCGATCGCTTTGTATTGCTCCTTACTTTTATCTTGATAAAGTTCATACTTGATAAAGAAACACGGTGTGGTGTCCGTTCGTAAGTGTGGTGTGTCGTCCGTGTGTACGATCAGTCCTCCCTGGCGGGGACTCCCCCTCGGTAAAACTCGGCAGTAATTGTGGGAGAGGAGGTCCCGGGTGGTTAGGAGAGTCCTCTTGACCCCTGGGGTCACCGCCTTCCAACACCCGGGAAGTGGGAACAGGTCTGGAGCAAATGGAAACTTACCATAGGAACCCATGTGGGAACCCGGTGGGGGGACTGCAGAGGGGACCGGGCAAACAGGGAGCTGCCCCCTAGGGGTATGGCTAAATGTTGTACAGCAATAGTACGAGGACGGCAAGATGGTGTTTGTACTTATAGCTGTAAATTATTCATCCGATATAGGCAATGGATCTGTAAAAATTGTATTTTACACTGTCAAGTTTTCAATAAACAGATTATTAAAAAAAATATTTCATCTTATCTTGTCTCCTCTAGAAATCCACATCATCCAGTTTCTCCATTGGAAATTCCGTCTTCTCCATTTACAAACTATTTACCTTTGACCCCAATACCTTTTCCCTCAGCAATACAAAAGGAGAGACTTTGGTGGCAATATTCTTAGTGGTGAGATTAGCCTACAACAAATTCCTCAGTTCTCTTATCCAATCCAGTCCATTAGCCATAGATAACTGAATGTTCTCCTGGATGACTCAATTATACTGCTCCACCAGACCATTATTCCTGGGGTGGTCACGTGCTAAGTATCTAAACTATTAAGTAAAAGCAAAACATTATATTGAAATTATATGAGTAGGGTTGTCTGGAAAACATTTTCCAGGCACTGCTTTTCTGGAAAAAAATTCTCCAGGAATTCCCTGACTGTGCAAATGGTGGCACTGTTGACAAAGCTAACTTCAGGCCGACGGGAATAAGATCTGCAGCCACTATCCCATACTTGACCATTCCCTTCAAGACATTTAGGGACGAATGAAATCAACGCTTATGTTAAACCAGGACATTTTCTGGCAGTGGAAATAATTCTACAGGACTTGGGAAAGTAACTTGTGACTTATTGCTATAAATACACAATACACCTTATCTGACAAACTGTTTCACAGACCTGTCTAAACTTGGCTTCCAAGTCAACTATCTAACCCCTCTCTTCTTGGGCCACATGTCAATACGGCCTTTGTGTACCAACTCAACAACCTTAACATGTAAAGAAAAGGGTACAATCTAGTGCAAGGTAGTGTGCAAGCGGAGACCAAGCACCTAGAGAAAAGGCAAAGGGTCCCGTGACTAGCAGGGTGGCTTGAAATAGGCAGAAAGGAAGACAGTATTTTGAACAAAGTAAAGAGGAGTAAAGCATCCGGGGCCCCAACCCAGGAAAGCATGCAGTGCGGAGGAATCGAGGGGCCAGAAAACGTAATGACCCCACTGTGAGGAGAAGGGGGCGGAGAATGGGTTTTTAGTGGTTGAAGCCTAAGGATGTGGGAATCAGAAGAAATGAGAAGTCAATTTCTATCAAAGCCATTAGGGAATGAGTAGGGTGAGGATGCAGAAAAGGAGCAGCAACAATCCTTGCCCAGAAAACCTCTGTTTCAGGCAATAGTAGGGATTGAGAGGAAAGACACAGAAAGGGGGAATACTAATCCTTATCCGAGAAACCTCCATGTTTCAGATGAAGGGATCCCCTGCCCACTTTGAGAGGAAGGGAGACCAATAGTAACATCTGCTCTAGTTAAACTGCTGGAAGAAAGATCAGAATCAGAGACTGAAATGGGGAACTTGGCCCCTTGAAGGCTGGCGATATATCCTTTAAAGATTGGAGTAACCTTAGAGCCAGGACTCTATTTCCAATACATAGACTTTAATAGTGAATACCTTAAGAAGTGTTGGATTGCTGCAAGAAGAGATGTGGATAAATTACTTGTTATATTGAATACATTCATATTCAACTGGAAATACACTTTCTATTCTCGGTGATTCTATACAGCAAGGCATCAAATCTTCTCAAGAAACCAGTGACTATACACAACTACAGTGAAAAGTGATGATAGGTGTCCTATTTAGCAACCGAACATCTAGAATTCATACATCCTCCATTCACATGTTGCACAACCTTCTTGAAGGCTTCATCTTCAGCAAGCACCTGCAACCACTCAGTCTCAGTATTTACACCTCTAGTAATGTAAGATATAGCACCAACTGCGGCTTTATCCTCACCTTCTGGCTCCATTTCTCCAGCATCATTGTGGAGAAGTGTGGCTCAATGGTTAGAGCGGCAGACCCTGATGCAGAGGTCTAGCCCGGGACCAGGGTTCAATTCCCCGCCTCGGCAGGTCTTGGGCTCAAAAATTCCACGGACCTGATAATTCTCGCCTCGGTGCCTATTCCAATCATGGAGTCCCACTCTGCAACTCTGGGCAATAGCTTGCTTAATCTCCACAACGGCCCCCACAACGCTAAGGATGCCTGGCCTCCACCTTGGGGGTGCCCAGGAGTGGACGCCTCAGAGGGAAAGCCAGGATGGGTTCCACAGTGGTATTCGTACAAGCGCCTTGAGACCCTTGCGGGTGAGTAGTGCGCAATACAAGTATCAATCTACATTTACATTTACCTAAGAGTAGCCTAGCAAAGCAACCTGCCATTATGGTCATAACTCTTGAAATATATCCAATTTTGTGATGGAACTCCTGCAGTCAAAAGTGTCAACTGCAATTCTCAGTGTGTCTCTTCTAGCACCCTTGGTGGTAAACAAAGCCACCAAAGGTTTGTGGTAGCACTGATCCCCCATCAACCAGCCAAACATCATGTTCTAAAACCAAGTACTGACTGGTGAATGCCAACACTGTGTCTTTGTCATTCTTGTGCTGTATCAATGCAGCCCCCACACCACACGGGCTGGCATGAGTTACCACAATACTGGAGTCCCAGATGCCAAAAGGTTTGAGAGGCACAGCATTCGCTGCATGCTCTTCAAATTGAGCAACTTAATCCTTACAATTCTTTTCCTACACAGGTGGAAAATATTGAGTAAATGACATTTCTTCCATGTAGGATGCAGTATGTTCAATCCTTAGAAGGGAATTACACAGGTATACAAGCTTATCCAAAATCAAATGAGGAGTGGTCAGTAGAACCTCCTGGAATTTCCCATTTCTTTTTTCTACCACTTCACTTCTTAACTCTTCCTCAAAAGTTTTATATTCACATGTTGTAGCCAAAATCCCAAGGACTCCCACAAAAATCCATGCAGGTCACTCACTGCCAGTGAAACGATGAGGACACCATCTTTACGGGTGAAGCTTGCACTAGCAGCTTCTAACTGTGGGTGGCTGGAAGCAGGGCCTAAAACAACAACCCCATACAGTGGACAGCTAGCCTTCCATAGTTGGCACTCCATTTTAGAGCATACATAGTATAAAATATTTCACATACTCAGGACCCAACAGCACTCCACCCCGCTGTTCCATCCATGTTGGCTGGAATATCCATTACTTCCATCTTCTGATTCTATGGTTGTGTAGGGATGGAATTATGAGCTGTGAGCAGTAAGCTATCCTTGAATATGTGCATTTTGCTGCAGCATAAAGAACACAGCTCAACAAGTCGTCTACGTGCTTCACGCCAGTTGACCACTTGAATACATATCTGTGAGCTTCTCAATGGAAGAGAACCCTTCATAAAGATTGCAATGATGTGCCAGTGGGATCATTAGACAAGTCTGTAGAGCCACCCACAATGTGTCTGTGAGGCCTCAAAAGCACTGAATGCTACACACAGCAAGATATGTGGAGGAAGCGGTCACACACAATGAAAGGACACATGGGTCCTACAAACTCACAATGATGCACCCTTACTTGGGCATTCTCCATTTCTCTGCCTGTTTACCCCATACCCTTACAGAACAGTAATCAGATTTTCAGTACCTCATCTCTGAATCCATCAGTATCCAAAAGGACGAGGCTGTTGTCCCTTCCCATTGGGTGCGGCAGGCATCTCATCCATATTCCAGGGGCCTTAGTCCCCCAAGGCCGGCACTGGCCAAATGCTGAAATAAGAATAAAAAAGAAAATGCAACCTGTTATGCATTCACTGAGTGCGGAGGGCACATGAGGCAGGAGGGGACAACTGGGAGGAGTTTCATGATAATTCTCCTTGTTGCCAAGACTCCTCCTGCTCACCTACTCACCCCGGAACGCATTCGGCATAGGCGGTCCCTCTAGAAGCAATCTGTAAGTTCATTACATGTACTGCAGATCAACCCCAGGACCCCTATGCACTGTGCATGCAGTGCTAGCTAGCATGGTATTTCATGCATTGATTGAAACATCTGAACTAGCCTGGTATATTTACAGGCTGCGTGTGCTGTCCTAGCCTGCAGACATGCCTGGTGAGCGTGTACCTAGGTAACCTGGTATCCCCGTGCTCTGTGTGAGCAGTCCTTGGTACCCTGGTAACCTATGCCTTGTGTGAGCAGTCCTTGGTGCCCTGGTACCTCCATGTCTTGTGTGAGCAGTCCTTGGCACCCTGGTACCCCCATGCCTTGTGTGTGTGGTCCTTGGTACCCTGATATCCCCATGCTCTTTGTGAGCAGTCCTTGGAACCCTGGTATCCCCATGCCTTGTGTGTCCAGTCCCTGGTACCCTGGTATCCCCAGGCCTTGTGCGAGCAGTCCTTGGTACCCTGGTATCCCCATGCTTTGTGTGAGCAGTCCTTGGTACCCTGGTAACCTATGCCTTGTGTGAGCAGTCCTTGGTACCCTGGCATCCCCATGCCTTGTGTGAGAAGTCCTTGGTACCCTGGTATCCCATGCGTTGTGTGTCCAGTCCCTGGTATCCCCAGGCCTTGTGCGAGCAGTCCTTGGTACCCTGGCATCCCCATGCCTTGTGTGAGCAGTCCTTGGTACCCTGGTATCCCCATGCTCTGTGTGAGCAGTCCTTGGTACCCTGGTAACCTATACCTTGTGTGAGCAGTCCTTGGTGCCCTGGTATCCCCATGCTTTGTGTGAGCAGTCCTTGGTACCCTGGTATCTCCATGCCTTGTGTGAGCAGTCCTCGGTACCCTGGTATCCCCATGCTCTCTGTGACCAGTCCTTGGTACCCTGGTACCTCCATGTCTTGGGTGGGCAGTCCTTGGTACCCTGGTATCCCCATGCCTTGTGTGAGCAGTCCTTGGTACCCTGGTATCCCCATGCTCTGTGTGAGCAGTCCTTGGTACCCTGGTATCCCCATGCCTTGTGTGTCCAGTCCTTGGTACCCTGGTATCTCCATGCCTTGTGTGAGCAGTCCTTGGTACCCTGGTACCCCCATGCTTTGTGTGAGCAGTCCTTGGTACCCTGGTATCTCCATGCCTTGTGTGAGCAGTCCTTGGTACCCTGATATCCCTATGCCTTGTGTGAGCAGTCCTAGGTACCCTGGTATCCCCCTGCCTTGTGTGAGCAGTACTTGGTACCCTGGTATCCCCATGCCTTGTGTGAGCAGTCCTTGGTACCCTGGTACATCCATGCTTTGGGTGTGCAGTCCTTGGCACCCTGGTACCCCCATGCTTTGTGTGAGCAGTCCTTGGTACCCTGATATCCCCATGCTTTGTGTGAGCAGTCCTTGGTA
Source organism: Lissotriton vulgaris (assembly GCF_964263255.1). Taxonomy (NCBI): domain Eukaryota; kingdom Metazoa; phylum Chordata; class Amphibia; order Caudata; family Salamandridae; genus Lissotriton; species Lissotriton vulgaris. The sequence continues at coordinate 1,742,915,379 of NC_141695.1, forward strand.
CCCTGGCATCCCCATGCCTTGTGTGTGTGGTCCTTGGTACCCTAGTATGCCCATGCCTTGTGTGAGCAGTCCTTGGTACCCTGGTATCCCCATGCTCTGTGTGAGCAGTCCTTGGTACCCTGGTATCCCCATGCCTTGTGTGAGCAGTCCTTGGTACCCTGGTATCCCCATGCTCTGTGTGTGCAGTCCCTGGTACCCTGGTATCCCCATGCTTTGTGTGAGCAGTCCTTGGTACCCTGGCATCCCCAAGCCTTGTGTGAGCAGTCCTTGGTACCCTGGTATCCCCATGCTCTGTGTGAGCAGTCCTTGGTACCCTGGCATCCCCATGCCTTGCGTGAGCAGTCCTTGGTACCCTGGTATCCCCATGCTCTGTGCGAGTAGTCCTTGGTACCCTGGTATCTCCATGCCTTGTGTGAGCAGTCCTCGGTACCCTGGTATCCCCATGCTCTCTGTGACCAGTCCTTGGTACCCTGGTACCTCCATGTCTTGGGTGGGCAGTCCTTGGTACCCTGGTATCCCCATGCCTTGTGTGAGCAGTCCTTGGTACCCTGGTATCCCCATGCTCTGTGTGAGCAGTCCTTGGTACCCTGGTATCCCCATGCCTTGTGTGTCCAGTCCTTGGTACCCTGGTATCTCCATGCCTTGTGTGAGCAGTCCTTGGTACCCTGGTACCCCCATGCTTTGTGTGAGCAGTCCTTGGTACCCTGGTATCTCCATGCCTTGTGTGAGCAGTCCTTGGTACCCTGATATCCATATGCCTTGTGTGAGCAGTCCTAGGTACCCTGGTATCCCCCTGCCTTGTGTGAGCAGTACTTGGTACCCTGGTATCCCCATGCCTTGTGTGAGCAGTCCTTGGTACCCTGGTACATCCATGCTTTGGGTGTGCAGTCCTTGGCACCCTGGTACCCCCATGCTTTGTGTGAGCAGTCCTTGGTACCCTGATATCCCTATGCCTTGTGTGAGCAGTCCTTGGTACCCTGATATCCCTATGCCTTGTGTGAGCAGTCCTTGGTACCCTGGTATCCCCATGCTTTGTGTGAGCAGTCCTAGGTACCCTGGTATCCTCGTGCCTTGTTTGTGTGGTCCTTGGTACCCTGATATCCCCCTGCCTTGTGTGAGCAGTCCTTGGTACCCTGTTATCCTCATGCCATGTGTGAGCAGTCTTTGGTACCCTGATATACCCATGCCTTGTGCGAGTAGTCTTTGGTACCCTGGTATCCCCATGCTTTGTGCGAGTAGTCCTTGGTACCCTGGTATCCCCATGCTTTGTGTGAGCAGTCCTAGGTACCCTGGTATCCCCATGACTTGTTTGTGTGGTCCTTGGTACCCTGATATCCCCATGCTCTGTGTGAGCAGTCCTTGGTACCCTGTTATCCCCATGCCTTGTGTGAGCAGTTCTTGTTACCCAGGTATCCCCATGACTTGTGTGAGCAGTCCTTGGTACCCTGGTATCTCCATGCCTTGTGTGAGCAGACCTTGGTACCCTGGTATCTCCATGCCTTGTGTGAGCAGTCCTTGGTACCTCCATGCCTTGTGTTAGCAGTCCTTGGTACCCTGGTACCCCCATGCCTTGTGTGTGTGGTCCTTGGTACCCTGGTATCTCCATGCCTTGTGTGAGTAGTCCTTCGTACCCTGGCATCCCCATGCTTGTTTGTGTGGTCCTTGGTACTCTGGTATCCCCATTGCTTGTGAGAGCAGTCCTTGGTACCCTGGTATCCCCATGCCTTGTGAGAGCAGTCCTTGGTACCCTGGTACCTCCATGCCTTGTGTGTCCAGTCCTGGTACCCTGGTACCCACATGCCTTGTGTGAGCAGTCCTTGGTACTCTAGTATCCCCAGGCCTTGTGTGTGCAGTCCTTGGTATGCTGGTATCCCCAGGCTTTATGTGTGCAGTCCTTGGTACGCTGGTATCCCTGTGCCTTGTTTTTGCTGACCTTGGTACCCTGGTATCATCATGCCTTGTGTGTGGCGCTTACTACCCTAGGATCCCCATGCCTTGTGTGTGGAGTCCTTTCTACCCTGATAATCCCATGACTTGTGTGTACAGATCTATACTGGTATTCACATGCCTTGTGGTTGCAGTGTGTACTGTGTGTCTCACTCATTCTAGCGGTGCTTGCTACTGGTCTAATTAAAAGTACCTACTGCAGGTCTCATTACCACTAGCATTATATACTATGGGTCAATTTGCCTCTGGCACTGCATATTTCACTAGCACTGCCTACTTAGGGCCCATTTGCCACTGGCACTACATACTGCGGGTCTCATTACCACTGGCACTGCATACTATGGTTCCCTTTACCATTGGTACTGCATACTGCGGGTGTCATTACCACTGGCACTGCATACTATGGTTCCCTTTACCATTGGTACTGCATACTGCGGGTGTCATTACCACTGGCACTGCATACTATGGGTTCCTTTACCATTGGTACTGCATACTGCGGTTGTCATTACCACTGGCACTGCATACTATGGGTTCCTTTACCATTGGTACTGCATACTGCGGGTGTCATTACCACTGGCACTGCATACTATGGGTTCCTTTACCATTGGTACTGCATACTGCTGGTGTCATTACCACTGGCACTGCATACTATGGGTTCCTTTACCATTGGTACTGCATACTGCGGTTGTCATTACCACTGGCACTGCATACTATGGGTTCCTTTACCATTGGTACTGCATACTGCGGGTGTCATTACCACTGGCACTGCATACTATGGGTTCCTTTACCATTGGTACTGCATACTGCTGGTGTCATTACCACTGGCACTGCATACTATGGGTTCCTTTACCATTGGTACTGCATACTGCGGTTGTCATTACCACTGGCACTGCATACTATGGGTTCCTTTACCATTGGTACTGCATACTGCGGGTGTCATTACCACAGGCACTGCATACTATGGGTCCCTTTACCATTGGTACTGCATACTGCGGGTCTCATTACCACTGGCACTGCATACTATGGTTCCCTTTACCATTGGTACTGCATACTGCGGGTGTCATTACCACTGGCACTGCATACTATGGGTTCCTTTACCATTGGTACTGCATACTGCGGTGTCATTACCACAGGCACTGCATACATGGGTCCCTTTACGATTGGTACTGCATACTGCGGGTGTCAATACCACTGGATACTATGGGTCCATTTACCATTGGTACCTGCACACTGTGCGTCTCATTACCACTAGCACTGCATACTATGGGTCCATTTACCACTTGCACTGCATACTATGGGTCCATTTACCACTGGCACTTCATACTAAGGGTCTCATTACCACTGGAAGTTCATACTATGGTTCTACTTACCACTGGCACTGTATGCTGCGTGTCTCTTTACATCTGGCACTGCGTGTTTCATTAGTATTGGCATTGCCTACTATGGGTCAGTTTAACACTGGCAGTGTATACTATGGGTCCGTTTACCACTGGCAGTGCATACTATGGGTCCGTTTACCACTGGGACTGCATACTATGGGTCCATTTACCACTGGAACTGCATACTATGGGTCTGTGTACCACTGGCAGTGCATACTATGGGTCTGTTTACCACTGGAACTGCATACTATGGGTCCATTTACCACTGGCAGTGCATACTATGGGTCCGTTTCCCACTGGGACTGCGTACTATGGGTCTGTTTACCACTGGCAGTGCATACTATGGGTCCCTTTACCATTGGTGAACAAAGAAGGGGGTTCCCCGTGGGTAGCTTAAGGATATGGCAGGAAATAGGGGGGAAAAACCATTGAATAGAAAAGGAGAGTACCCTGCCTCAGGATATGAAGGCCCTAGCTAAAGGGTCCAAGAGATATACATAGAGGGGTGGTTAACCTAGGGATTGACACTAGACATCACAATCACATGGTCAAATCAAATAGACTATACAGTTCATATTGAAAAATATATTTTTTATTTTTTGTTTTCTGATAAAGATAAAAAAAGTTTCTTCTTATAATATAGAAATATATTTTTTAGTACATCATTAGTGCATATAGGTCATAAATAAAACAAACATAGATATAGAGACAACAACATCAAGGAAGTTTGTCCTACCCAGTAACGGCCAATACTTAACACACACAATATCATTCACATTCAATCCTTACTCACTCTAACTAGTCTGATACCATACACCATTCATTCTACCATTCATTTGGACAAAATAATAGGCTGAAATATTGGAAGTTTCTCTAAATGTTTGAAATATGCAGTGACCCATCTATGATGATGAATGTTTATTGTTAGCACTGAATTGTAATTTGAATAGTATATGTACATACATGAAAGTAAAATGCATTTTGTTTTACTCTCTATCTTGCAGAATTTTATCTTTGTGCCCGTCCCAGTATACTGCCCCTTGCCCTGACGAAGGTGCGGCCTAATTGGCCTGTCACCGAAACGCGCGTCAGCGTATGTCTCCAGGAATACGGTTATTGTCCTCACTACATCAGGACCCGTAGCCAAAACCACCTATCTGGATTAACACACTGATATATTCAGCACATGAACCATCGGTGTGCTGTACTTGCAAGGAGTAGAAAAATGAATGGTAGAATGAATGGTGTATGGTATCAGACTAGTTAGAGTGAGTAAGGATTGAATGTGAATGATATTGTGTGTGTTAAGTATTGGCCGTTACTGGGTAGGACAAACTTCCTTGATGTTGTTGTCTCTATATCTATGTTTGTTTTATTTATGACCTATATGCACTAATGATGTACTAAAAAATATATTTCTATATTATAAGAAGAAACTTTTTTTATCTTTATCAGAAAACAAAAAATAAAAAATATATTTTTCAATATGAACTGTATAGTCTATTTGATTTGACCATGTGATTGTGATGTCTAGTGTCAATCCCTAGGTTAACCACCCCTCTATGTATATCTCTTGGACCCTTTAGCTAGGGCCTTCATATCCTGAGGCAGGGTACTCTCCTTTTCTATTCAAAACCCTTTACCATTGGTACCTGCACACTGTGCATCTCATTAGCACTGGCACTGCATACTATGGATCCGTTTACCACTGGCACTGCATACTATGGGTCCGTTTACCACTGGCTGTGCATACTATGGGTCAGTTTACCACTGGCAGTGCATACTATGGGTGCATTTACCACTGGCAGTGCATACTATGGGTCCATTTACCACTGGCAGTGCATACTATGGGTCCATTTACCACTGGCAGTGCATACTATGGGTCAGTTTACCACTGGCAGTGCATACTATGGGTCCGTTTACCACTGGCAGTGCATACTATGGGTCCGTTTACCACTGGCAGTTCATACTATGGGTCCGTTTACAATTGGCAATGCATACTATGGGTCCATTTACCACTGGGACTGCATACTATGGGTCCGTTTACCACTGGCAGTGCATATTATGGGTCCGTTTACCACTGGCAGTGCATACTATGGGTCCATTTACCACTGGCAGTGCATACTATGGGTCTGTTTACCACTGGGACTGCATACTATGGGTCCGTTTACCACTGGCAGTGCATACTATGGGTCCGTTTACCACTGGCAGTGCATACTATGGGTCAGTTTACCACTGGCAGTGCATACTATGGGTCTCATTACCACTGGCAGCCCATACTATGGTTCCACTTACCACTGGCACTGTATGCTACGTGTCTCATTACATCTGGCACTGCTTGTTTCATTAGTATTGGCATTGCCTACTATGGGTCAGTTTACCACTGGCAGTGCATACTATGGGTCCATTTACCACTGGGACTGCATACTATGGGTCCATTTACCACTGGGACTGCATACTATGGGTCCATTTACCACTGACAGTGCATACTATGGGTCCATTTACCACTGGCAGCTCATACTATGGTTCAACTTACCACTGGCACTGTATGCTGCGTGTCTTATTACATCTGGCACTGGGTGTGTCATTAGTATTGGCATTGCATACTACGAGTCCATTTTCTACTGGCCCTGCATACTGCAGGTCTCATTACCACTGGCACTGCATACTATGGGTCCCTTTACCATTGTTACTGCATACTATGGGTCCCTTTACCAATGTTACTGCATACTATGGGTCCCTTTACCATTGTTACTGCATACTATGGGTCCCTTTACCATTGTTACTGCATACTATGGGTCCCTTTACCATTGTTACTGCATACTATGGGTCCCTTTACCATTGTTACTGCATACTATGGGTCCCTTTACCATTGGTACTGCATACTATGGGTCCCTTTACCATTGTGACTGCATACTATGGGTCCCTTTACCATTGTTACTGCATACTGTGGATCTCATTACCATTGTTACTGCATACTATGGGTCCCTTTACCATTGTTACTGCATACTATGGGTCCCTTTACCATTGTTACTGCATACTATGGGTCCCTTTACCATTGTTACTGCATACTATGGGTCCCTTTACCATTGTTACTGCATACTGTGGATCTCATTACCATTGTTACTGCATACTATGGGTCCCTTTACCATTGGTACTGCATACTATGGGTCCCTTTACCATTGTTACTGCATTCTGTGGATCTCATTACCATTGGTACTGCATACTATGGGTCCCTTTACCATTGGTACTGCATACTATGGGTCCCTTTACCATTGTTACTGCATACTGTGGATCTCATTACCATTGGTACTGCATACTATGGGTCCCTTTACCATTGTTACTGCATACTGTGGATCTCATTACCATTGGTACTGCATACTATGGGTCCCTTTACCATTGGTACTGCATACTATGGGTCCCTTTACCATTGGTACTGCATACTATGGGTCCCTTTACCATTGTTACTGCATACTATGGGTCCCTTTACCATTGTTACTGCATACTGTGGATCTCATTACCATTGGTACTGCATACTATGGGTCCCTTTACCATTGGTACTGCATACTATGGGTCCCTTTACCATTGTTACTGCATACTATGGGTCCCTTTACCATTGTTACTGCATACTATGGGTCCCTTTACCATTGGTACTGCATACTATGGGTCCCTTTACCATTGTTACTGCATACTGTGGATCTCATTACCATTGGTACTGCATACTATGGGTCCCTTTACCATTGGTACTGCATACTATGGGTCCCTTTACCATTGGTACTGCATACTATGGGTCCCTTTACCATTGTTACTGCATACTGTGGATCTCATTACCATTGGTACTGCATACTATGGGTCCCTTTACCATTGGTACTGCATACTATGGGTCCCTTTACCATTGTTACTGCATACTGTGGATCTCATTACCATTGGTACTGCATACTATGGGTCCCTTTACCATTGGTACTGCATACTATGGGTCCCTTTACCATTGTTACTGCATACTGTGGATCTCATTACCATTGGTACTGCATACTATGGGTCCCTTTACCATTGGTACTGCATACTATGGGTCCCTTTACCATTGGTACTGCATACTGTGGATCTCATTACCACTGGCACAATATGCTGCGTGTCTAATTACATCTGGTACTGCGAGTCTCATTAGTATTGGCAGTGCATACTATGGGTCCGTTTACCATTGGTATCTGCACACTGTGCATCTCATTACCACTGGTACTGCATACTATGGGTTTATTTACCACTGGCACCATATACTGGGGTCTCATTACCACTGGCAGTGAACACTGTGAATGCTATTTTAACTAGTAGTACATATTCTGGGTATCGATACCACTGCTGATCTAATTACCACTCGCACTAGATATTCAGGTCTCATTTCCACTGTCAGACAAAACTGCTGGTCTCATTATTGCTAGAAATGTATAATGTTGGCCCCATTACCAGAAGTACATGCTGCCGGTCTTATTACCACTGGTAGACCATACTGCAGTTCTTAGAACCACTGGCAGTGCATACACGGTTTCTGATTATCACTAGGATTGCATACGGTGGGTTTCACTACCCACTAGCAGTGCATACTGTTGGTCTCATTACTACTAGTATATCACAGTACAAACGCAAAACCACTAGCAGTGCCTGCTGCGGTCTCAAGGCCAGTGGCAGCGCACACTGCCCGTCTCATTACTACTGGTAGCGCATACTTCGGCGCCCATTACCACTAGCAGTAGATCTTATGGGCCTCAATACTCGCTAGCAGTACAGACAATGAGCATTACTGCAATTAGCAGTGTATACTACTTGTCTCATTGCAAGCACTAGAGCATTCTGTGGCTCTTATTACCATTAGCATTCAATCCTGCAGGTGTAGTTGCTAGTGGCAGTGCGCACTGCTTCTCATTACCACCTGTAGTGCACATTCTGGTGCTCATTGCCACTGGCAGTGCACATTATGGTTCTCATTACTAGTGCATACTACTGGTCTCCTCAACAACTGGCAGTGCATACTGGGGGTCTTATCATTAGCAAGTGGATAGTGTGGGTCCCTCTAGAGGTGCATTCGGAGTCTCTCTTCACTAGCAGTGCACACTGTGGACCTTACTCCCACCAGCAGTGCATTCTACTTGGCAAAATACCATTTGCAGGCCAATGTGGGCCTCATTATCCTGCTCGTCCTATAACCAGGGTGGCTGCACACTGTGGTTCTCGCTATCAGGGGCAGAGCATACTGTGGCTCGCATTCTTACTACCAGTAGCAGCACTTCCTATTGCGGGCATTAAAACTACCAGTAGCAGTGCCTCCTCTGGTGCGCATTAATACTACCAGTAGCAGCGCCTCCTATTGGGTGCCTTAAAACTACCAGTAGCAGCGCCTCCTGTGGTGGACATCAATACTACCAGTAGCAGTGCCTACTGTGGTTTGCATTATTACTATCAGTAGCAGCGCCTCCTATTGCATGCATTAGAACTACCTGTAGCAGTGACTCCTGTGGCGCGCATTAATACTACCAGTAGCAGTTCCTACTGTGGCTCAAGTTAATACTACCAGTAGGGTGTCAACTGTGGCTCAAATTATTATTACCAGTAGCAGTGTCAATTGTGGCTTAGGTTATAACTACCAGTAGCAGAGCCTCCTGTGGTGCGCATTAATACTACCAGTAGCAGCGCCTCCTATTGGGTGCAATAAAACTACCAGTAGCAGTGCCTCCTGTGGTGCGCATTAATACTACCAGTAGCAGCGCCTCCTATTGGGTGCATTAAAACAACCAGTAGCAGCGCCTCCTGTGGCACCCATTAATACTACCAGTAGCAGTTCCTACTGTGGCTCACCTTAATACTACCAGTAGCAGCGCCTCCTGTGGCACCCATTAATACTACCAGTAGCAGTTCCTACTGTGGCTCACCTTAATACTACCAGTAGCAGCGCCTCCTATTGCATGCATTAAAACTACCAGTAGCAGTGCCTCCTGGGGTGCACATTAATACTACCAGTAGCAGCGCCTCCTATTGGGTGCATTAAAACTACCAGTAGCAGGGCCTCCTGTGGTGCGCATTAATACTACCAGTAGCAGAGCCTCCTATTTGATGCATTAAAACTACCAGTAACAGTGACTCCTAAGGCGCGCATTAATACTATAAGTAGCAGTTCCTACTGTGGCTCAAGTTAATACTACCAGTAGGATGTCAACTGTGGCTCAAATTATTATTACCAGTAGCAGTGTCAATTGTGGCTTAGGTTATTACTACCAGCAGCAGAGCCTCCTGTGGTTCTCATTATTACTACCAGTAGCAGAATCTACTGTGGCTCGCTTTAATAGTACCAGTAGGGTGCCAACTGTGGCTTGCATTAATACTACCAGTAGCTGTGGCTACTGTGGCTCACATTAATACTACCAGTAGCAACGCCTCATATGTTGCGCATGAATGCTACCAGTAACAGTTCCTACTGTGGCTCGCATTAATACTACCAGTAGCAGTGCCTATTGTGGCTCGCATTAATGCTACCAGTAGCAGTGCCTACTGTGGCTCGCATTAATGCTACCAGTAGCAGCGTCTCCTATTGCGTGCATTAAAACTACCAGGAGCAGTGGATACTGTGGCTCGTATCAATACTACCAGTAGCAACACCTCCTATGTCGCGCATAAATGCTACCAGTAGCAGTTCCTATTGTAACTCGCATTTATACTACCAGTAGCAGTGCCTCCAGTGGCTCGAATCAATACTACCAGTAGCAGTTCCTACTGTGGCTCGCATTAATACTTCCAGTAGCAGTGCCTAGTTTGTCTCGTTTTAATGCTACCAGTAGCAGTGCACCCCCTATCGCTTCTCAACAAATCCCATCAAAGTTTACCTTAAAAAACAACGCAACATGGTGATACTTTTACACCTATTCTGGAGAAGCTATTGGCAAATTTCTCAATGCCCTGAAGCCTTCCAATCACCTCACTGACCCTCTCCCCGCAAATGCAGTTAAATATCCCATTCCTTTGCTACTACCCCTCTGGACCAAGATCATCAGCAGTTCACTTCAACAAGATTGCATCCCTGACTCCCTAAAGGTAGGGCAGGTGTCTCCCATACTTAAGAAACCCACAGCTGACCCTACGGACCTAAACAACTACCGCCCTATCTCCAAAATTCCCACCCTGGCCAAAACTCAGAAAAATGTGTTCAACACCAACTGCCAAAACACATCGATCACTTCAACCTCCTAAACAAACACCAATCCGGCTTCCGTGCAAACCACAGCACAGAATCAGCCATGACACACAACATTGATGATGCACTTCAATTACTTGATCAAAACGAAGCATGCCTCCTCATCCTACTAGGCCTCTCCTCAGCGTTCGACACAGTCAAACACGAGCACTTGATAGATCTGCTGAAACACAGAATGAGTCTCTCAGGACCAGTGCTCAAGTGGTTTACCTCTTTTCTGCAAAACCGGACTCAAAAAAAATTCACGGTCAACAACACCCTGTCCAAACCAGTTCCTGTTACGCTAGGAGTCCCACAAGGCTCCTCCTTATCCCCTACACTCTTCAACCTGTTCATGGAACCACTCACCGATCTGTTACAAACATCCAACGTGAAATTTCACATGTATGCCGACGATACCCAACTCTACCACAAGATCAACACCTTGGATGACATTAGTTTGCTTAACAACACTCTTAAGACCACCCAATCATGGCTGGCAGAGAATCACCTCAAACTGAATGCTTTATAAACTGAATTCCTCCTTATTGCTCCACCCGCCAAAGTCCCCACAATGCACAACTTGATCAAACACCTCAGAGCACTCAATGTTCAACCAACCATTCTGGATTCGGCGAAATCACTGAGTATAACTCTGAACTGTAACCTCAATATGCAGAAACATATTAGTAATGCAACAAAGGGAGCAAACTTTCAGATTAATACACTAAGGAAGCTGAAGCCCTTCCTTCCTCCCAATGGCTTCAAGTTAGCGGTTCAGGCTCTAGTTCTACCTCGGCTGGACTATGGCAGTGTCTGGCTATGCGGTCTCCCCAAAGCCACTACAGCTCCTCATAGAGCCTCTACCAACGCAGCAGCGAGACTCATCACTGGCTCGAAAAGAAGGGCCCACATCTCCCCGGATCTAAAATCTTTAAACTGGCTGCCATTTGAAGCCAGAATCCACCTGAAAATAGCTTGCATGATGCTCAAGGCCTTAAATCATAATGCACCCAGCTATCTCACACAAACTCACAATATCTGGAGGGTCAAGATCAACAAGAAGTGCGGAAAACCTCCTTCTGAAACCACAAAAATTCAACAAGAAAAAAACGTATAATCGATCCTTTTCAGGAATGGCACCCAAGATATGGAATGCCCTTCCACCAGAAATAAGACTGAACCCCTCCACTTCTTCCTTCAAACTGGAAGTAAAAGGCAGCCTTATGGCAAAATTTACTAAAACATAGCCTCACATGACTGTGAGAACCCCTACTCCATTCATCCTACCTATCAACCTGTTCTATTTATTTGACGTACATATCATTAATGTACTACCATTACCCATCAGACTGACCGTTCCGGTTCTGCATCTTATTTGATTTGTCCTTCTATCTGCGATTCTCTCTGCTGCTACTCATTATGGTCCTGTTTATCTTTAATGTTTGATTTGTCCTTTTGTTTATTAAGCTTTCTGATGTTATTCTTATGGTCCTACTTAATTTTAATGTTTGATATACCTATACACATTTATGGTAAAGCACTCCGATACCCGCAAGGGTCTTGTCCACGCTCTATAAAACTTTCAAAATAAATAAAAATAAATAAATACTGTGGCTCACATTAATACTACCAATAGGGAACCAACTGTGGCTCGCATTATTACTACCAGTAGCAGTGCCTACTGTGGCTCGCATTGATACTACCAGTAGCAGTGCCTACTATGGCTTGCATTGATACTACCAGTAACAGCGCTTCTGTGGCTCGCTTCAATGCTACCAGTAGCATTAATAACACCAGTAGCAGGGCCTACTGTGGCTTGTGTCATTACTACCAGTAGCAGTCCCTACTGTGGCTCGCTTTAATGCTACCAGTAGCAGTGCCTACTGTGGCTCACGTCAATATTACCAGTAGCAGTGCCTACCGTGGCTCACATTAATACTACCAGTAGCAGTGCCTACTGTGGCTCACATTAATACTACCAGTAGCAGTGCCTACTGTGGCACGCTTTAATGTTTCCAGTAGCAAGGCCTACTGTGGCTCACTTTAATGCTACCAGTAGCAGTGCCTACTGTGAAAAGCATCAATACTACCAGCAGTACGGCCTACTGTGGCTCGCATCAATACTACCAGTAGCAGCGCCTACGGTGGCTCGCATCAATACTACCAGTAGCAGTGCCTACCGTGGCTCGCATCAATACTACCAGTAGCAGTGCCTACTGTGGCTCGCATCAATACTACCAGTAGCAGTGCCTACTGTGGCTACCAGTAGCAGTGCCTACTGTGGCTCACATTAATACTCCCAGTAGCAGCATCTACGGTGGCTTGCATTAATACTACCAGTAGCAGTGCCTACTGTGGTTCGCATTAATACTACCAGTAGCAGGGCCTACTGTGGATCACTTTAATGCTACAAGTAGCAGGGCCTACTGTGACTCGCTTTAATGCTACCATTAGCAGTGCCTACTGTGGCTAGCATTCATACACCCAGTGGCTCGCATCAATACTACCGGTAGGGTGCCAACTGTCGCTCACATTATTACTACCAGTATCAGTGTCTACTGTGGCTTGCATTAATATACCAGTAGCAGTGCCTACTGTGGCTTACATTAGTATTACCAGTAGCATTGGCTTCTGTGGCTCTCTTTAATACTACCAGTAGCAGTGGCTACTGTGAATCGCATTAATACTACCAGTAACAGCACCTCCTGTGGCTCGCTTTAATGCTACCAGTAGCAGTGCCTACTGTTGTTCCCATTAATAGTACCAGTAGCAGTGCCTACTGTGACTCGCATTAATACTACTTGAGCACTGCCTACTGAAGCTCGCATTAATACTGCCAGAAGCAGTGTCTACGGAGGCTCGCATTAATACTGCCAGAAGCAGTGCCTACTGTGACTCGCATTAATACTACTTGAGCACTGCCTATTGAAGCTCGCATTAATACTGCCAGAAGCAGTGTCTACGGAGGCTCGCATTAATACTACCAGTAGCAGTGCCTACTGTGACTCGCATTAATACTACTTGAGCAGTGCCTACTGAAGCTCGCATTAATACTACCAGTAGCAGTGCCTACTGAGGCTCGCATTAATACTACCAGTAGCAGTGCCTACTGTGACTCGCATTATTACTACTTGAGCAGTGCCTACTGAAGCTCGCATTAATACTACCAGTAGCAGTGCCTACTGAGGCTCGCCTTAATACTACCAGTAGCAGCACCTACTGTGGTTCTCATTAATACTACCAGTAGCAGCATCTACTGTGGCTTGCATTAATACCAGTAGGTTGCCAACTGTGGCTCGCATTAATACTACCAGTAGCAGTGCCAACTGCGACTTGCATGAATACTACCTGTAGCAGTGCCTACTGTGGTTCTCATTAATACTACCAGTAGCAGCATCTACTGTGGCTAGCATTAATAGTGCCAGTAGGTTGCCAACTGTGGCTCGCATTAATACTACCAGTAGCAGTGCCTACGCTGGCTCACATTAATACTACCAGTAGCTGGCCCGCCTGTGGCTCGCATCGATACTACCAGTAGCAGTGCCAACTGTAGCCCAAGTTAATACCACCAGTAGCAGCACTTCCTGTGGCTCGCATCAATACTACCAGTTATAGTGCCTGATTAGGCTTGCATTAATACTACCAGTAGCAGCCTCTACTGTGGCTCGCATCAATACTACCAGTAACAGCATCTACTGTGGCTCGCATTAAGAGTACCATTAGCAGTGCCTTCTGTGACTCGCATGAATACTACCTGTAGCAGTGCCTACTGTGGTTCTCATTAATATTACCAGTAGCAGCATCTACTGTGGCTCGCATTAATAGTACTAGTAAGTTGTCAACTGTGGCTCACATTAATACTACCTGTTGCAGGGCTGCCTGTGGTTTGCATCAATACTACAAGTAGCAGTGCCAACTGTAGCCCAAGTTAATACCACCAGTAGCAGCACTTCCTGTGGCTTGCATCAATAGCAGTTCCTACTGAGGCTCGCAATAATACTACCAGTAGCAGTGCCTTCTGTGACTCGCAATAATACCACCTGTAGCAGTGCCTACCTAGGCTGGCATTACTACTACCAGTAGCAGTGCCTTCTGTGACTCGCATTAATACTACCTGTAGCAGTGCCTACTGTGGCGCACATTATTACTACCAGTAACAGTGCCTACTGAGGCTCACAGCAATACTACCAGTAGCAGTGTGTACAGTGGTTTGCATTAATACTCCCAGTAGTAGTGCCTACTGTGGCTCGCATCAATACTAACAGTAGCATTGCCTACTGTGGCCTTGCATTAATACTACCAGTAGCAGTGCCTACTGTTTCTCGCATTAATACTACCAGTAGCAGCGCCTACTGTGCCTCTCATCAATACTACCATTAGCAGTGCCTACTGTGGCTCGCATCAATACTACCATTAGCAGTGCCTACTGTGGCTCGCATCAATACTACCAGTAGCAGTGCCTACAGTGGCTCGCATCAATAGTACCAGCAGCACAACCTACTGTGACTCGCAGTAATACTACCATTAGCAGTGCCTAATGTGGCTCGCATCAATACTACCATTAGCAGTGCCTACTGTGGCTCGCATCAATATTACCATTAGCAGTGCCTACAGCGGCTCGCATCAATACTACCAGTAGCAGGGCCTACTTTGACTCGCAGTAATACTACCATTAGCAGTGCCTAATGTGGCTCGCATCAATACTACCATTAGCAGTGCCTACTGTGGCTCGCATCAATACTACCATTAGCAGTGCCTACAGTGGCTCGCATCAATACTACCAGTAGCAGGGCCTACTTTGACTCGCATTAATACTACCAGTAGCAGTGCCTACAGTGGCTCGCATCAATAGTACCAGCAGCACGGCCTTCTGTGACTCGCAGTAATACTACCAGTAAGAGTGCCTACTGTGGTTCTCATTCCCACTACCTAGTCTCATTAGCTCGTACTCTGTGCAGTGCATGTTGTCACCTCCATGCAGTGCCCGCTACATGGTCTTGTTGCTACAAGCGTGGCTCATTCTCACTGAGTATCTACTGCATGGTTATCATCCACCTAAACACAGACAAGAGGGAAGGAAGGAACATACACTTTTCTTTTCCTGGTATCTGGTCCAGGAGGAAGGATTTTCCAGTGTCTTTGGGTCCAAATATGGCCACCACCTCCAGAGCATCGTCCAGGCTGCTGAGAATCTCTAGACCTTCAGGATTCAGTGAAAGACCACCTGAGGGGGTAACCTCCACCAGACACACGGGCCCTTCCATCATCCGGGGTCAGAGCTGTGCCCTGACAAACCCTTAGTGTGAACGTGGAGAGGGTTCTTGCTTCAACGCAGAGTCTTTTGTTTTGTGGTAGCCCGGCAGAGGTCTATCTTTCTTTGAGGTGTACCTATACGGGGTTCTCTGGTTCTGTTTGTGGTGTGATAGCAGGGGGGTGTCCCTCCCCTCACAGGACCTCCTCTACCTTTGTGATAGAACAGCAAGGGGGGAGTTCCTTTACTTTGTGAGCAGTAGCTTTTTTTGTATTTGGTACAACTGCTCCAGGGCCTGATGTTGCTTCGTAGTTCTTACTCAGGGGTAGGTAAAACATTTCCTCCAAGTAGCAAGACGTTGTCCTCTTAGGGCAGGAAGGTTGTGAGCTCCAGGAAGAAGGCAGCAAGGATCTAGTTCAGTCACAGGAAGACAAACGTTCCTTGTTGCAGGAGCATTCAATCTTGGTAGTATGAAGGCTCTACGTTGGTGGCGAGGAACCCCTCAAGCTCTTGTTCTTGCCTGAGGTTATCTTACTCGGGAGAGGAGCGTCAGGGATAGTCTTTTCTGGAAGGGAGAAGTCCGTGAGGCCTCTTCCTGGTGGATGAGGAAGCAGAAGTTATCTTCCTTCGAAGTAGAGCATCCTTTGATCAGAGTGCCAACACAAACGTTCACGAGTGGTGGAATAGAAGAAAGCATGCTCTCCCGGGCTCTCACTGCAGACTGTCATCTGTGAGAATAAAAAACAGAGGTTGAGAAAGGTGTGGGTATTACACATGTACGAACTCTGTTTAAATGAATCTGTTTACTGCATTCAAACTTAGTAATAAGGTTAAAATTCAAGCTAAAATACAGTTACAGGTGGCAAACAGTCCTGCTGTAACCCTAATTCCTAGCATAAATTGCAGCAGTTCGAAGCCTTCAAGCAGTGCTTTGTAGTAGTTTCTCGACCAATTTTAAAAAAGTGCACAGTGTTCCCCCTACTGTGTTCGCAGGGGCTCCCCCCACATCTCCCTACCGCCACCTTCAAACATGGCCGACGTTCACAACCTCACTGAGCACTATAATAACGCCATGATGTCTGCCCTGAATGCAAATGTCCCCACCAAACTAAAAATAATACCCATCAATGACTCCAAACCATGGTTCAATGACAGCCTAAATGGTGACAGACGGAGCTTGAGATTAGCATAAAAGGCCTGAAGATCCTCTCCATCCACTGCTCTTCTAAAATCGTTAAGACTAAAAAGAAGTAGATACAACAAAATCATCAGAACAGCTAAAGAAACCTTCTTCAAATCTCAACTGGACAAAGCCAAAAATCGCCCGAAACGGCTATTTGAGTTGATTAAGTCACAATCCGATAACACTTCTATCCAATCTCTGCATATCTCCTGCCCTCAGCCAAACTGTGATGCGGTTTCGGACTTCTTCCTTGGAAAGGCGAGCAAGATCGAATTAGATCTTAAGTCGGCTCTAATTGAACTCTCACACTCTCCTGACTCCTCTTTACCCGCGCCTCCTCCCATGCAGCCCCGTCTCCCCCCAAAAACAATGCCTCTTGGAGTCAACTTACACCCCTCAATGTCACTACCATCCTCAACATACTCTCGACCCTGAAACCTTCTAATCACTTCAATGACCCCCTTCCACCAAACTTCTTCAAAGAAATGATAGGATCACTAGTCCCGCTCTGGTCCAAGATCATCAACACCTCCCTTCTTCCAGGTGAGGTCCATGACTGCCTGAAGGCTGGCCTTGTGCTCCCTATTCTCAGAAAAACCATGGCGGACCCTGAAGACCTGAATAACTACCAACCAATCACAAACATCCCTACCCTCGCTAAACTCCTGGAGAAACGTGCACATGAACAAATGCACAAACACATTGAGCAATTCCAACTTCTCGATCAATTCCAATCAGGCTTCCGCACGGGCCACAGCACTGAAACGGCCATCACTCATATAGTCGACAATGCTCTTACTCTGCTTGACCAGAATGAAGCCTGCCTACTGATACTACTTGATCTCTCTTCTGCTTTTGACACAGTCAAACATGACAATCTACTTAACCTCTTGGAATGCAGGATGGGGCTCTCAGGCACGGTCCTTAAATGGTTTGCCTCTTTTCTCAACAACAGAACGCAAAGAGTCAAATCTAATCAAACTCTATCCAACTCCAGCCCCTGCACTCTGGGTGTCCCCAAGGATCCTCACTCTCCCCCACGCACTTTAAACTTTTCCTTGAACCACTGATTGTAATCCTCAAAGCATCCAACATACAATGTCACATGTATGCGGATGACACCCAACTGTACATGAAAATATCCTCCCCTGTCACTCAACAGAACCCTGCTCAAAACCCTAAATTAGCTAACCACCAACCACCTCAAACTATACGCCCTTAAAACAGAATTCCTCCTCATCTCACCTACTAAGCAAATCCCCAGTGTTGTGAAATATCTATATCACCGCTCTCGAATACACACCACACATCATTGACTCCACAAAATCACTGGGAGTTGTGCTAGATAAGACCCTTAACATGCAAGACCACGTCAGAGCATCTACCAAAGAAGTGAACTTCCAACTGAGCATCCTAAGAAAACTCTAACCCTACCTTTCCCAAGATGACTTCAAATCGGTGGTGGAAGCACTAGTCATCTCTAGACTAGAATACGGCAGTGCTACTCTATGCGGACTGCCAAAGGAAAATGCTACTTACCAGTATGCATCTGTTCTTGGCATGTAGAGCTGCAGAATCCTACATTTAGCAATAGATCGCCACCTGGTGTTGGGCTCGGACGATTGCAGGTTGTTGTTGTCTTCTTGAAAGAAGTCGTTTGTAGTCACGAGATAGGTGACTCCTCCCTTGGACAATACTGCGCATGGTCATCGACGCCATCCTCAGATTGTTTTTCGCCATGATGGGAAATGATGGAGTTAGTAGAAGTAAAGAGAAAAGGATGTCTATGCGTGTGCATCTAAGTAAGATGAGTACTGGAACGGATACAAGTCCCGGGGAGGCGGGAGGGCATGTAGGACTCTGCAGCTCTACATGCCAAGAACAGATGCTAAGTAGCATTTTCCGTTCGAGGCATATGAGCTGCAGATCCTACATTTAGCAACGATTGTGCAGCAGTTTCTCCCCTAGCGGTGGTCGCTTGTATCCGTTGCAGCATACTGAAAGAGTTTTTTAAGGACAGCTTGGCCTACTGCAGCTTGCTGCTTGGCTTGCACATCAACAGAATAGTGTTTAGTGAAGGTGTGTATTGTAGGCCATGTTGCTGCCTTGCATATATCCTCTAATGGTATGTTTCCTAAGAAAACCATAGAGGCTCCTAGTTTGCGAGTGGAGTGTGCTCGAGGAGTAACTGTTAGTGTACGTTTAGCCTTGTGATAGCATATTTGAATACACTTAACAATCCATCTAGAAATACCTCCTTTAGAGATAGGATTGCCTTTGTGTGGGGGAGAGAAGGATACAAATAGTTGTTTTGTTTTTCTGAATGATTTTGTCCTGTCTGTGTAGTATAGTAGAGCTCTTCTAACATCTAGGGTGTGTAAAGCTCTTTCTGCAACAGAGTCCGGTTTTTGAAAAAACACTGGTAACTCTACTGATTGGTTTAGGTAAAAAGGAGTAATCACTTTTGGTAGGAATTTTGGATTGGGTCTAAGAACCACTTTGTTAGGATGTATTTGAAAAAATGGTTCTTCTGTTGTGAATGCTTGGATTTCACTAACTCTTCTGAGAGAGGTAATGGCAACAAGGAAAGCAGTTTTCCATGTTAGAAATTGTAGTTCACATGTATGTAATGGTTCAAAAGTGGGTCCCATGAGTCTTGTAAGGACCACATTTAGGTTCCATACTGGAGCAGGTGGTAACCTGGGTGGGATTATTCTTTTTAATCCCTCCATAAATGCTTTTATTGCAGGTACTCTAAATAGAGATAGATGTTGTCTATTTTGTAAATACGCTGCCATAGCTGCTAGATGCAGGCGTATGGAAGAGTAAGCCAAATTGGACCTTTGTAAATGTAGAAGGTAGCAAATGATATTTTGGATAGAAAACGTCCAAAGGATCAATATGATTGTTGTTACAGTATATTGCAAATCGTTTCCACTTAGCAGCATAACATGCTCTGGTAGTGGGTCTTCTAGCTTCTTTGATTATATCCATACAGTCTGGTAGTAGGTTTAAGTAACCAAACTCTAGGACTTCAGGAGCCAGATCGCCAAATTCAGTTGGCTTGGTTCTGGGTGTCTTATTTCTCCATGGTTCTGTGTTAACAGGGGTGGCGTGAGCTGTAATTTCTGATGTGGAACCATTGAGAGATCTAGTAGTGTGGTGAACCACGATTGACGTGCCCATGTAGTCACTAGTAGCCACTAGTATCAGTTTGAAGGGCTGTTGTCTGAGCTTGCGTACTACTGGCGGAATGAGTGGGAGAGGCGGAAAAGTGTACGCAAATCTGCCCGACCAATTCATCCATATTGCATTCCCTCCGACCGTGGGTGTGGAAACCTGGCGGCGAAGGTTGGGCATTTTGAGTTCTCGAGGGTGGCAAACAGGTCTATTTGTGGATGCCCCCACATTTGAAAGAATGGTTGAAGTACTTGTGGGTGCAACTCTCATTCGTGAATCTGTTGTGATTGACGACTTAACAGATCCGCTATCTGGTTGTGGATCCCTGGAAAGTGTTCTACTGTCAGATGTATGTTTTGAGGAATGGCCCATCTCCAAATGTTCTGTGCAAGTTTTGAGAGTTGCAGAGAGTGTGTCCCCCCTGTTTTTGTATGTAGTACATGGCTGTCATATTGTCCGTTCGGACTAAGACAGCTTTGTTTTGGATTTGTACTTGAAAGGTTTTGAGTGCTAGGAAAATTGCTAGCAGCTCTAAGTGGTTGATGTGGACCTGTTTCTGTTGATTGTTCCACTGACCTTGTGTGGTATAATGCAGGAGATGGGCTCCCCATCCTGTTAGGGATTCGTCTGTTGTGAGAACTACTTGTTGAACAGGTTCTAGGAACGGCTGTACCTTTGTCAAATTTTTGGTGCTCCACCATTGCAGAGAGCGATATGTACGGCTGTCCACCAACACCAGGTCTGTGAGCTGACCTTGAGCCTGATTCCACTGTTGTGCTAGACATTCCTGTAGTGGACGCATTTGCAGTCTTGCGTGGGGAACTATGAAGATCCAAGATGCCATCATCCCTATTAGTTTCATGAACACTCTGGCTTGTAGAGAGTGCTGGCATTGAAAAAGGGAGACTAAGTTCAGAATACTTTGAATCCTGGCTTGACTGGGATACTCTAGAACTACCGATGTGTCTATAGTAGCTCCTAGATAATGATGAACGTGCGAAGGCTCTAGGTGCGACTTGGTGTAGTTTATCGTAAACCCTAAGTTGTGCAGTGTTTGAATTGTTTGTTTTGTGTGTTGTGCACACTGGGTGCACAATCTTGCTTTTATGAGCCAGTAGTCTACGTAGGGGAAGACATGTATTTGTTGTCTTCTGAGATGTGCTGCCACTACTGCTAAGCACTTTGTAAACACTCGTGGTGCTGTTGTGACCCCGAATGGAAGCACTTTGAACTGATAGTGTTGTCCTTGTATGACAAATCTTAAATACTTCCTCTGCGCAGGATGTATTGGAATGTGAAAATAGGCGTCCTTTAGGTCTAGTGTGGACAGAAAATCTCCCTGTTGTAGTAATGGGAGTACCTGTTGTAAAGTGATCAGGTGAAAATGATCTGATTGAATGTAGTGATTGAGTGGCCTGAGGTCGAGAATTGGTCTTACTGTCCCGTCATTCTTTGGAATTAGGAAGTACAGGGAATAGACTCCTGTTCCTTGTTCTTCTAATGGAACTACTTGAATAGCATCTTTTTGTATGAGTGCTAGAACTTCCTGTTGAAGCAGAGTTATGTGTTCTGCAGACATTGGACGCTGCCTGGGTGGTATGTTTGGGGGGTTGCTGTGAGTTCAAGGCAGTAGCCATGTTGGATAATTTGTCTTACCCACCTGTCTGATGTGATGGAGTTCCAGACAGGTAGGAACTGTGAGAGTCTGCCCCCCACAGGCGTGGAATGCTGTAGGGGAGGCAGAGGGAAGTCATTGTTTAGGAGCGGAAGAGGAGCGGTTGTTGTTACTACCTCTACCTCTTCCCTTGTTGTTATTGCCTATATATCCTCCTCTAAAAAATCCTCTATTAGAGGAGGTCTGCGTGTGTGTTTTAAAAGATGATGTTGTGTCTGAGCCGGTCTGCTTGGAGCCTCCTCTATAAGAGGAGCGGCGAAAAGAACCTCTAGCTTGGGTGTAATGTAACACCCCCATAGACTTAGCGGTATCTGTGTCTTTCTTCATCTTTTCTAATGTATTATCTACCTCCGGCCCGAACAATTGGTTTTGATTAAAGGGCTGGTTTAGAATGGTAGTTTGTACCTCTGGTTTAAAACTTGAGATACGGAACCATGCGTGACGCCTGAGAAGAACAAAAGTGTTTACTGCTCTGGATGCCTTCTTGTAAAGGTTCTGCTGCTAGATCCTTGTGTTGATCTGGTAGGTGTTCCATTAACTTTACTAGTTGATCGTAATGAGCCCTGTTGTAGCGCGAGAGTAAAGCCTGTGTGTTTGCTATGCGCCATATGTTTGTTGCTTGTGCAGCAATTCGTTGCCCTGACGCATCAATGATCTTGGACTCTTCGTCAGGCGGGGGGGTGTCCCCAGAAGTTTGGGAATTGGCCCTTTTGCACGCATTAGACACTACCAAGGAGTCTAGTGGCAGATGACCCTTAATGTATACTGGATCAGCTGGTGCTGGCCTATACTTTTTCTCTATTCTAGGATTTAACACCCTACACCTTACCGGATCTTTAAAAATCTCTGGAGCATGTTTAATGACTCCCTTAATCATTGGTAATATTTGAGTAGACCTTTGTGACTGTTCGAAAGTGTCTAACAAGAAGTCCTCCTCAACGGCATCAGAGTGCATGGGAACCCCATGGTAAAGTGCAGCTCTGTTTAACAAGTGATTAAAACCCATACTATCATCTGTAGGGGAAGGTTTTGTTGGGTAGTACTGAGGATCAGGGATGTCTGGTGCATTATTTGGTGAAAAATTATATGCATCCTCATCATCATTAGGGTAATCTATGTTAACATCCTCATCTAAAGGGTATGTATGTGTTTCTGGAACATCATCACCCCCACCCAAATCATACTCCTCATCAGTGTGGTGTGATGATGCAGGAGAGTGAATAGGAGAAATTATAGGTTCTACATATGGAGTAACAGGAGAGGAAGAAGGTGAAGGAGAGGAAGGGTGCATTGGAGAAGTTGCACAGTCCTTTTTGGCAGGGACCACAGGTGTAAGTGGTGTGTCTGCTGGTCTCTTCTTATAAGGGATTGCTTCCACATGTCCAGTTTTTGTATTAATATGGACTTTTTTCTGTCTAGGATCTGGTTTAAACAGTTCTTCCGGGGCGTGGCCAAGATGGCGGGGTGAGCAGACGCTTCTTCCCGCAGCTCCTCCGGCCCGACTAGGCCCGAGCCCTTTTTCGTCAGCTTCTCTCTCCCCGCTGAAGCTCAGCGACCGAGGGACGAGTGGCGGAGACCCTGGGGCACATATTGATGCAACTTTGGCCCCGAAAGATCCGGCGGAGGCACGCTTAGAGACGATAAACGAACTGCGGAGCGCTTCGGGGGCGGAGCGGAGCAGAGCGCTGGCCTGGTGGCTTGGACAGATCCTGGTGCTGATAACTGGTGGCCTGGCGTGGACTTCGCTTGGATTCCCGCATCAGGTGGTGCCCGATTGGGAACGACGGAGGCTAGCTGCCACGGGCTGCCGCAGAGAGTGGACCCTGTTGTGTGATCATGATGGCCCCTAGATCTGCAGCGGTGGCTTACGACATTGAATGGACCCCGGCCCGTCGCAAGTTTGAGACACTACTCAGAATCTGAGGCCCGGTTTATTATTTCTCTTCGTTGGCCGGTCGGCCTTGGCTGGGACTCCTACCAGTGACACTGTCTCCCGGTGCGGCTTTGGTGGCGCCGTCGGGCTCGGACGATCTACCCGGCTACGCCCACCCGCCATCTTGTCTTCCAGGCGACAGTGACGAAGCCCTCCTATAGTGTCGCCCAGGGACGACTCCTGCACCCCTGACTTAGCAAAGCTCTTCCTTCCTGAGGGACGTTGCACCCTGGGTCCCCTTGATGGGGGCCAGCGTCTGACTTTGGGCTGGACTTTGAGTTGCCTTCTACGACAGGTCTGGCCCGCCATTTTGTCCTCTGTGGCGCAGATCCCTTGGTGTCCCTACTATCACGGGCGTTCCCCCTGGCGGCGCTCCGCCGGCTGTTGGAGACTCATCGGAACCGAGGCCTGCTGCTAGTGACCCGAGCTCGCATTCCCTGACTGGAGTGTGGCGGCTTATGGGGCATGAATGTCGGGGAACCGAGGATCAAGGAAAGGGGACCGCACCCTGCCGGACATGCTTGGCAGGGCCCAGCAGCAGCGGGACAGGGCACAACCGTCCCCGACCTCCTCGAGGGCTGCAGCGGACCCGACTGGAGGCGAGCCCTCCGTCACGAGGTCCTTCATGGAAGAGCTGTTCAGCTCGCTTAAGGCCGACTTCCAGACGCTGAAGCAGGAGGTGGCTAGCGGAGTGCGCAAGGTCCGTAGAGAGGTGGAGGGCCTAAGCGAACGGATGGAGACAGCGGCTCAACGGAGGGACGAAGAGATTGTCCATTTGCAGCAAGACGTTCTCCGCCTCAGGGAGCAACATGTCGAACTCCAAGCGCACAATGAGGACCTGGAGAACAGGTCAAGAAGGAACAACATCCGAGTTCGGGGTGTGCCGTCAGCGGATGAGGGGACAGATCGGACGGGCTACCTGAAGGACTTGTTTCGAGAGATTCTGGGAGAACCCGCGGATTTCCCGATCCGAATCGACAGAGCCCACAGAGTCGGCCGACAGCGACAGTCGACGGCACCTCCACCGGACATCTTGGCCTACCGCCCGGATTTCCCGGTGAAGGAGCGCATCATGGCCGAAGCCTGCAGAAAGCAACCATTGACCTTCCGTGACCGCCCTGTGGCACTGTATCAGGACCTGTCCGCTATCACGCTACAGAAGCGCAGGTCCTTCAAAATTGCAACAGATTTCCTGCGAGAGCATGAGACGCCGTACTCTTGGGGTCATCCCTTTCGCCTGATATTCCGCTGGAACGGAGTGCTCGATCAGCTGCGTTCCTTGCAAGATGTCTGCGGTGTCCTGGGCCTCACGGCCGCGGAGGTAGGAAAAGCAACACCGAGCTGGAGGCGTTCGGATAGAGGAGGACGGCGGAGATCAGCGAGGAGGAGGTCGGCGGCGAGTGCTGGACGGCCGGACTCGCCCACTATCAGGGCAGACATGGCCAGAGAAGCGGCCAGGGACTCAGTCGCCACGAACGGTGTCGCCTTGACGGCGTAAACTCACTCCGGGGGGAGATGGACATAGCTTCTTCAGTGCCAGGTTTGGGGGCTGGGGGAGGGTCGGGGGGAGGCGGGGAGAACAAGTGGCTGGACGTCCACTTTTGCTACTTTCCACGGACTTGTCCGTTTTGGGACTTGACTGGGACAATGGGTTGTTTGTGCATGGGTGGGGAGTTGGCCAGTTGCCATGGGTCTGTTTTTGGGGGGGTTGGGTGTTGTTCAGGGGTTGAGGGGGTACCGTCCAATGTCTCAAATGTTATTGCTTGGCTCTATTTTGCTTGTCCTGGGCTGCTGGCCCGTGCCCCCCTTTCGCTTATAGTCTACCCGTGGCTTAGCGTTTCCGATTTCCCGGGGATATGTCGCCATTGAAGGTAGTGACCCTTAATGTTAAGGGTCTGAATAATCCTGTGAAGCGAAGGGCGATCTTATCTCTGCTGGAGGGGACACAGGCCGATATATGCCTACTGCAGGAAACCCATTTACTATCACGGGATTGTCATAGGTTGCGCTCTGCGAAGTTCCCGACTCAGTTTTTCTCCTCTGCTGCATCTAAGACCGCGGGGGTAGCCATCCTGTTAGCGAGTTCCTTCAGGGGGGAGGTATTGTACAAATTTGTGGAACAGAAGGGGAGGCTATTGGCATACCGCCTCCGCCTGGGGGACACGACGTTCACTGTTGGCTCCTTATATAGCCCAAATGACCACCAGGAGCGCTTTCTGGACTCCGTGCTGGTAGATGTGACTGCCTCCCCCGATCGCCATGTCATACTGGGGGTGATTTGAATATTGTCTTTGATTCTACACTAGACAGATCAGCGCAGCGATACCCGCAGACTGGGGAACTTTCACAGGCTGGGAAGGCCCGGATCACTGACATGGATTTGCATGATCTTTGGCGCACCCTCCACCCCACAGACAGGGACTACTCCTACTATTCCCATGCGCACCGGACCTACGCACGGCTGGACTACTTATTGGTTAGTGGACCGATGCGTGCCGCTGCTACGGCGGCGGACATTGGGGTCCTCTCGCTATCTGACCATGCGCCGGTCGTGGGCTCATTTGCATTGCCGGCGGCCTCCCGCTCCCGGGGGGTGTGGCGCCTCAGGGACACCCTCCTACACAAAAAAACGGTGGTGAAGCATATTGAGGAAGCGATTCGGGAATACCAGGCACACAATGATAACTCGGACACCTCGCCAGTGACACAGTGGGCGGCACTGAAGGCGGTTCTTAGGGGGGAATTCATATCCATCTCCTCCGCAGAGAATAGGGAGAGACAGCGCAAGAGGGAGGAGTTGACTGCCCAGGTCCGGGAATTGGAACAGGTCCATCGCCGTACCGGAGCTCCAAGGGTTTGGAGGCAGCTGAAGGCTGCTAGGAAGCTCCTGTCGGCGTTGGACATGGATAGAGCGGAATACGCAGCGCTGCGTCTAAAACATGCCTTTTATACAGGAGGGGATAGGTGTGGCAAACTCTTGGCAAATAGGCTTCGTATCGCGCACCAACGTAATGTGGTGAAGGAGCTCCTCGGTGCTGACGAGGTGGCGGTCTCTGATGACGCCGCGGTGGCAGAAACGTTCTGTAGTTTCTATAAGGCGTTGTACAAGGGGGAACCCCCCTCGACGCAGGATGCCTCGGAATATTTGGAGTCGGTGACCCTTCCGGCGCTGGACTCTGCTCAGGCGGAACACCTTGAGCGTAGCATCCACGTAGAGGAGGTGGTGTCGGCGATAGCGAGGCTCAAACACGGGAAAGCTCCAGGCCCAGACGGTTACACGTCCTTGTTCTATAAAACCTTTTGCCCGGTCGTGGCCCCTATTCTTACTCGCCTGTTTAACTCCTTTTCGGAGCCGGGAGCCATCCCACTGGACCTGCTAAGAGCAACGGTATCAGTGATCCCGAAACCTGGGAAGGACCGGGCCCTATTCGGCTCGTACAGGCCTATCTCACTCCTGAATGTCGACCTTAAAAATTGTACACGGGGATATTAGCGTCTAGGCTAGCCCTGCATCTGCCAGGCCTAGTTGAGGCTGATCAAGCTGGCTTCTTGCCTGGCAGACAGACGGTCGATAACACCAAGAGAGTGGTTCACATTCTGGAGAAGGCTTCGCGGATCCCGGGCGAGTGGATGCTGCTGGCGGTGGATGCTGAGAAGGCATTCGACCGGGTTCACTGGCCTTATCTCGAGCAGGTGCTCCGGAAACTAGGCATTGGAGACAAATTCTGCTCGATGGTCTTCAACTGCTACAAGCGCCCGTCGGCGACGGTAAGAGTCAATGGGTGCAGCTCCCGTAGCTTTGCGATCGAACGGGGCACTAGGCAGGGGTGCCCGCTCTCCCCACTCCTCTTTGCTCTTTACATGGAGCCGTTTGCCCAGAGAATTCGTCAGAACCCAGATGCGGTCGGGATCAAGATGGGGCAGTATGTTCACACGGTCAGTCTTTATGCTGACGACGTCCTGTTAACTTTGGACGATCCTAGACGGGCCCTCCCGGCTTGTATTCATGAACTAGACGCTTTTTCGAAAGTGGCTGGTTTTAAGATGAACATGGGCAAGTCGGTGGCTTTGGATGTGTCCCTGGCCGCAGATACTAGACGAGATCTGCAGCGGCTCTTTCCCATGCAGTGGTCGTCATCTCTAGTGCCGTACCTGGGGATTTTGCTAGCGCCAACGTTGCCAGCGATGGTAACGGCCAACTATGCCTCTCTCAGCAGGAAAATAAGGGAGGAACTGGGTCGCTGGAGTAAGAGCCTATTGTCTTGGCTCGGCAGAATTGCTGCGGTCAAGATGACGGCTCTGCCCCAGATTTTATACCTCTTGCGAGCCTTACCGCTCCAGCCTCCCGTGGGCTGGATTAGACATACACAAGCGGACATCGCGCGCTTCGTCTGGCAAGGCCGCAAACCGAGGATGAAGAGGGTTCTCTCCACGCTGGCTCAGGAGGCAGGGGGCCTTGGCATCCCTGACCTCCGGAAATACTTCCAGGCGGCGCAGTTGCGCTACCTGGTGGAGTGGAGCAGGTGGGAATCAGACAAGCATTGGCTTTTTCAGGACCAGGCAGTGGCGGGGCGTACCCTCCAGGAGGTTCCATTCATGCGCCGGGCTCACCGCCCCCGTAATCTCTATGCTTCTTTCGTTACGCGAGTTCCCCTAAGGGTATGGGACACAGTCAACGTGGCTCGTGAACCCACTACGTTCCCCTCACCTTTTACACCGATCGCAGACAATCCTGACTTCTCCCCCGGGATGGAGCCAGGTGCTTTCTCTCACTGGAGGGCGGCGGGCTGCCGAGCGTTCTTCCAGGTCTATGGGCCGGAGGGGGTAGTCCCCTTCCAGCAACTGAAACAGGAGTTCCATTTGTCTGAGTCGGACAGGCTGCGATATATGCAGGTCAGGCACTGGGCGCTTCAACCCCAGGTGCGGGACACTGCTGATCGCCAGATAACGCCATACGAACGGTGGTTGGTGACACGCGCCTCTGACGCTAAGCTGATCACTGATCTTTATAAATTTCTACAGCCCCCTCCGTTTCACTTCTATAATCCGGGCAGGGAACGTTGGAATAGAGAACTGGGAAGGACGCTTAGCCATAAGGAATGGGATCAAATTGCGCATCGTGCGAGACATTCTGCATATCATACAGGCCTCACGGAAACACTCACCAAGGTGTCTACGTATTGGTATTACACCCCGGAGAGGCTCCATGAAATGAACAGGCATATTGAGAAGGCGTGCTGGAGGGGTTGCGGTCGGGTGGGGACCCTCACACATATACTTTGGGATTGTCCTTTGTTGGAAGCTTACTGGAAGGAAGTTCTTGACGAGATTGATGTTCATTTTGCAACTGAATTGCTGCGCTTCCCGGCGTATGTATTGCTAGGCCTTCCTAATGACCTGATGTACCCGCTGAAGTCCCGTAGGGGCAGACAAATTGCGATAGCGCTGGGCTCAGCGATTCAGAACATCTTGATCCACTGGCGTACCACCACGGTCCCCTCCATCACAGGCTGGCTGCACAGGCTTTGGCACGTACTTGGTATGGAGAAACTATCGCTTATGGTGGCGGGGGACGTGGACCAATTTGATGAGCTATGGCAACCCTTCCACGCGCTTCTAACTACTGAATTCAGGGAACTCACTTGCCCGAAATACCTCAGACTTTTGAGATTAACACCGCCGGTGCTTTCAACCGGCTAAGGAGACACAAGATTTGGGCTCACGAGGGGGAGGGGGGCGTGGCGGGAGGGCAGGTTGTGTTATCAGCCGAGTATTGGACGGGGGTGAGGCGGGGGGGTGTTGGGGTGAGTTGGGTTGTTTGGGGGGGGGGAGATTCTGGGGGCGGTGGAGTTGGTCTCCTGCATTATTGCTTTTCCTTTTCTGGTCTGCCTGATGGTGTCGACTGTACTCAGCTTTTATCATTTGCCATTGTTCTTTTCTTTGCAGCAGCTTTGTCCACCATCGCACTCATAAATTTATGCTCAGCTTTTCTCACCTGATCGTATGTAACCCTACCCCCCATGTTCCCTTGCCTCCTATTTTTTGTCTTAATAAAATGCTTTAAACCTAAACAGTTCTTCCTCTTTTATAACCTTCTACGGCGTCGATCTTTTCGGAGCCGATAGAGGTTGTTTAGTACTTTTTACCTTATGAGGAGTAGTCGAGTCTTTTGGCAATGTTGTGGGTACCGAATGTTGTTTAGCCTTATCTGGGGTCTTCGGTACCGGTATTAGAGGTTTCGGCGTGGAGACAGGTTTTGCTGGGCCTGTGGCGCCGGAAACAGGCTTCCCCTCTTTGTTTTTTGAACCGGTAGGTTTCGGTGTCGAAGCTTTCGGGTTTGGTACAGTTTTGGTCTTTGGCGCCGATGGTACGGGTGCCGAAGTGTCTTTGTCTTTGTGCGCCGAAGGGTTTTTTTATGTTCGGTGCCGACAAATCCTTTGGTGTCGAAGGATGTTTTGGTGCCAATGGAGGAGGTGTAACTGGCACATGGTGTTTTTCGGTGCCGAGGCACCGGAAGGCGTATTGTCTTTCCTCAGAGCCGAGCCCAAAGAGGGTAAATGTCGGTCTCGATTGGGCCCCATGGGCGGAGTGCTGACCGTTGCCTTCTGTTTGGATAATGTCTGTCGTGCAGGGGCAGATGTACTCACGGGTTGTCGAGACGGGATCGAGTCATCCGAATCCTCTGCCCCCGATATTATCTGGAGATCAGGCGAGTCCTCCTCTGCGCCGAGTGGAGCCTCGTCCTCGGAGATATCTTCGATTGGATATTCGTCCTCGGAGACGTCTTCTTTGACGATCTCCTTTTCAAAGATGGCCTCCGGTGCTGGTGCTGATCTCATTTCGTGGCGACGGGCCCTCCGATCTCGAATTGTTTTCTTCGATCGGAAGGAGGCACAGCCTGTGCAGGTCGACTCGCCGTGTTCTGGTGAGAGACAGAGTTTGCAAACCTCATGATGGTCGCTATGAGGGAATTTTGCTCGACATACCGGGCATCTCTTGAATGGAGTTCTTTCCGTGAGGCATAGGCCGCATGGCGCCGATGGGCCCAACGGCCCGGGTTGACGCACCGGAATGTAGTTTGTGATGTCGAAAGTCTGTTCGATGTCGAAAGAAGTTTGTTTGAAGTTTCTCGCTTCGAAAAAGCAGAAAAAGTATTTTTCTAGCCGGAGCGGAAAACTTTTATCCGAACCCAGTGGCGGAAAAAAACAATCTGAGGATGGAGTCGATGACCATGCGCAGTATTGTCCAAGGGAGGAGTCACCTATCTCGTGACTACAAAAGACTTCTTGCAAGAAGACAACAACAACCTGCAATCATCCGAGCCCAACACCAGGTGGCGATCTATTGCTAAATGTAGGATCTGCAGCTCATATGCCTCGAACACTCAGTTTAGCCCCCCTCAGAGCATCACTGAATGCTGCGGCCAGACTCATCACTGGTTCCAAGAAAACCAACCACATTTCTCCAGACCTGAAATCGCTCAACTGGCTTCCATTTGAGGCAAGGATCCAATTAAAAATTGCATGTATGACCCATAGAGCTCTACACTTCAATACCTCACTCTACCCGAAAAATAAGCTCTAACTCTCCGGTTGCTACTGGCCCTCATGGAGCACCAACACACTGCTGCTTAAGCCGAAGACATTTTAAAAAGTGAAAACCTAAAATCGTACATTCTCTGGCATTACCCCGAGAATCTGGAACTCCCTACTCATGGAAACAAGACTGATTCCCTCAACATTTGCCTTCAAAAGGGAAGTCAAGGCTCTTCTAATAAAAGACGCGCTGAACTAGAAGTTATTCTCCTCTTGCCTCCGATCTTGTTTCGCTGTTTTAGCTACTATCTGACATTTGCTACGGCGCGTGTCGCCACCATTATGCCATGTTGTTCCTGTTGTATATTGCTTTTATTTTCTCCTACAGCTATCATCCCATGTCTTCCACAACCCATATGTAAAGCGCTCTGAAACCCGCTTGGGTCATGTTCGCGCTATACAAAACTTAAAAATAAATAAATTGCACTGAGGATGGTCACACGGACCAGAGGTAACACTCCGGTCCGGCCCCCTGTATGGTTAAAACTCAGGAGTGGACATTTAACTCGCCTGGTCCCTGAGAGTGCTGCTTCCATTCCAGACGTTTATAAACAACGCTGTCTGCATTATTCACGGGGCCAGGAGAGTTAAATGCCCTCTTGTGGACCCTGCAGCAGGGATTTCCAGGCACCACACACTGATCCCAAACAAGCCACATGACCCACCTTGACCTCGTACCATTCTGGATACATGTCCCACGCTGCCTGCATCACTCTAGAACAGCTGTTCCCTAACTTTTTAGAACCACAATCTACTTTTCCGAACAATAAACTTTTGCGACCCACTCGCTTTAATAGACATGAGCGCGGCAAATTTTTCATGGGACTAAAGCATCATGTGGTTTCGCAGTCATTTACACAAAGCACATTTTCCACTGAAATGGCCACTAACTTTTCACAGACATCCAGTTTTACTGATAAAACTACGCAGCACACAAATGATGCATGGAAATCAGGTTTCTGTGATCATTTATCATTTGTGAATCACCAAGTATTGGGTTTTGATTGATTTGCTCCTATTAAAATCTCTGTTTCCAGCACACTTCAGAATTACTAATCGATGTTCTTCATTTTTTGTTTTTCTAACTGCTGAGTGCATACAGTTAATTTACAGGTAATTACATTTCGTTGTGTTACACAAAAACAACATCCTACATTGTCACATAATTCATTTTAAAATTATGGAACTCTGAGGTGGCTTGCAATATCTTAATCATGTTTGCCAGGGGGTACTTTACCCCATATAATACACAGTCACACCATCACCTTTCCACAAACCACTTAAAACCTTGGTGCATAGCTCTTTCATATGAAACAGAGCAGGTTTGCATACATGAAGAACAAAAATAAAACCTCTAGTGCAAAATGAAACATATTAAAATACTTTTAGATATTTGTTGCAAACAGATATTAGAAACAGTTTAATAAATGTCAGTTTAAAAAAATAAAACAATCTGCAGTAGCTTAGAATGTGTAAAAACATGCAGAAAGATTCCAGCTTTTCCCTGTCTAAGGAGTGCAAAAAATAATCATACTCTCTCCGCTTGTCATTGTAAACTATTAAAATAAAGCAGAATAAAGAAAAGTTATGTTTCCTCTTCCTTTTTTGAAACAGCTGCTTCAATGTGCTCGTGACCTTACCTGCCTTTCACCCCCGCTGTTGGCTCTGGCAATAGGCACTCTGACTTCAGAACCTGATTGTAATAACTTCTAATAGTCGAGTTCTTACGTAAAAGTCGACGATTATAAAGAAATTAGAGACAGGCATTTATACATGGATTGCAGAATCACATGTTTGTATTATAAAATAAGCCTGACATGTGACCTCTGTTTTTTAGGCACTGGCAAGGGTGACCAGATAAAACACAGCATTTAAAGGGATCTTTATTGGTTGCTTGGAGTTTTGCAACCCACCGGAAACCTTCTTTCGCAACCCACAGTTTGGGGAACCCTGCTCTAGAAGTGTGACTGTCTTCCCAGGGAGCAGCTAACCTCAACCTTTGAGGGGGCAGGAAGTTAAAGTTGCAAAAGAAGGCCACATCTTAATTTTGTGATTTAATGAACACCAAACCAGTAACAATGGCCTGAAACATAACAAGATATAACAACTTTACCACAGTTTTAGTACTTGCCCAAGAGGAATTGTAGCAAGATCACAAAATGTTGGGTTTTAATGCATATTAGACCTAGCATGGTGCAAATGTGCAGCTTCTAGACCCAACGGCAATTATCAGCAACCGGTTTACCCCTGAAACATAGAAGGCAAGTTACAGTGGTCGCAGCCTAATAGGATTATTTGAGCCCCTTCTCCTACACCCCCAAAGAAAGTTTTGAATACATTTTGGAAAATTGTCCATAACATTTTATTTTTTTACTTTTTACCCTATTCATACAGCAATTACAAGTTCACAATTCTGTAGCACTATAAAACACTCTAGGCCAAAAGCATAAGTCTCCACCTAAATAGCACTCTCTCCTCCCCCAAAGAAAGTTGGAAAAGTGTTGAAGGGTGCAGCTTAAGTAATCAGACATTTATGAGAGACGAGAAACAGCTAGCAGCATGGGCATTAAAAGCTAGAGTGCCACATCTCATTTTCATTTAAAAACAAATGGTCAAGGAGGAGCCGCGTCAGTGACCAAGATGGCCGCTTGAGGACCGGCTCCGCCGACCCTTCTCGCCTGGCTCGCCATCCTGATAGATATCCTGGTCTCCGACCCCACTCTCGAGTGGGGGAACCGTAGCGGTGCCGGCGGGTGGAAATCCGGCCCTCCTTCGGGGTTGGGTGCCCTTGGAATACCGCCCGGAAGATTGGGGCCTAGCTGCCTGAAAGACCGGGAAATTGAGTGACGGCCTGCCCGCCCCGGAGTTTCACAACATCGGGCACCGGGGTCGGTAGAGGCCGGTCCGGTCGGAGGTCGGCCCAGAAATCAGCTGCGAGTCCCAGGGGGGCTAGTCGGCTGCTGTGAGACGCCGCAGCTTGGGGGCACCGAGAGAGTGAAGGTCAGCACCGGGAGGCGCCCCGCTATTACCCAGGGCAGGACTGAGCATAGGAGATTGGCCTGTAAGGGCAGCAGACAGCAGGTCCGACGCGGCACTGGGACTAGGCCCCACGGTGGAGATACTTCGGCCGCCTGCAGACAGGGGGATCTGGAGAATTGCGCCCTCGTGGCTGGAGATGCGGCGGGGGCCCCAATTTGTGCCCTGACTCCTTGACATTGGGCTGGGGCCCGGGAGAGAGGAGGAAGTACTGCGGCCCGTGGTGACGGACCCCAGTGTTGGGAGTGAGAAGGCCTAGTGGAAGTGATCTGGCGCCACTGTTGCTTGGGATCAAGCGGGCCCTGCGGTGTGATTGGTGGCTGCTCCACGGAGACGCAGAGCGTGTGGCCCACTATTTACCGGGTCCGCCTGGTGGTCCCTTGCTATGACACTTTGCACGCATGGGGGTCTGTGGCGCTGCCCCATGAGTGCCTGAATTGCGGAGAGAAGCGGGGCGCTACCCTTCCAGTGGATCGGATGGTTCCAGCGGTTGCGTTCCAGCGTTCCACACCTTAATGGACGGCTTCTCCTGGCCGGACGGCGCCCGCGCAGTGATCTGGAGTGATTTCGAGGAGCGGATCGGACGGGGGTGAATGTTGTGACTCGGGAGACAACCTGTTGCCGGCTACTGGGGTTAGCAGAGACACCGTGGCCTCAGCGAAGAAAGTGGGCGGCGTACGGGTCCTCAAGGGGTAAGATAGCGGGAAAGCGGATTCAGATAAAACCCTCCCCAAGTCCACGTGGGGGGCCAGGCAGGTTCAATCTAATAAATTGGACCGCTATACCCTGCCTAAGGGTCTCCGATTGAAAGGAAGTGAGGACCCGCGGGGGCTCCTAAGATTATCCTACTGAGCCTACATTAACGGATCTCATGGCCGCAATAACTGGTGTCCAGACATCCCTGGGTCAGAAAATAGAGGCTATGGACAGTAAGCTTGACACCGTCACCATAGAAATGGGTCTTATAAGGGCAGATCTCATAAAGACAAGAGAGAAAGTCAAATCCCTGGAGGTTAAGACGACCAGCCTCATTGATGACGTTAATCTGCTGCAGCGGGAGGTGCGTGATCTTAAGGCGTCAAGGGAACTCACAGATCGGAAGATTGGCGATTATGAAGGGCGCGCAAGAAGTGATAACATACGCATTTTGGGTGCGCCGGAGAAATCGGAGGGTCCAGCGCCGGATCTGTTTGTAGAAAATCTCATTCTCACTTATCTTAAACCTAAATGCCTGAGCACCCTCTTTACAGTTGAGCGAGTGGAGCTTGATGGCAAGACCTGGTTCTTCGATAATCCTGCAGTGGCTGCGGACTGGCTGGACCATGTTCAGGGGCCGGGCTCAGAGGCCCACCACCAGCCAGAGGCTGAGGAACAATGACACAGTAATTATTAGGCCGTTGGGGGCGACGATCTGTATTGAGTAGCAGTAGGTGAGAGGGGGCATATATTTAATCCCCTGCCTAATAGAGTTTAGCTAGTTCTGTTTTGAATATGCAGGGGTGGCTGTGGCGAGCTGGAAGGGGGGAGGGGGTGGCGGAACGGTTAGTTGGTCCTCCTCTGTTTTCTACTTTTAGTTATTTGTAGAGTAGATTGGGGGCGACAGGCACACTGCGAGTTGGGGATGAGCGTAAGCTACATGCAGGGGTGCAGGGAGGGGGAGAGGGGGACACCCGTAATGAAGAGTCGTTGGGAATGTTTTGTTGTTGATGTTTGTTTTTTTCTTTTGCATCGGGTGTCACGGATTGCGTCAGTATTGATGTATTCCCATAATGTCTTCCGGTAGACGGGGATTGGGCATTTCCACACTCAGTAGGAACGTGAATGGGCTTGGAGATAAGATAAAGAGAGGAATGGTGGGTCAGCAGATTAGAAGACACTCGCCTGATATGGTATTGTTGCAGGAGACGCAACTCATGGGTCGGCGTTGTATGGCGTTGCACAGATGAGGATACAAGTTAGTGGCACACGCGGGGTTCACCTCTGGCTCGAGGGGGGTGGGGATATTGGTGAAGAACTCCTTTCCGCTGGCTATCCAGGCCACATGGGCTGACAATAGAGGCAGATACATTGGGATCTCTGGGTTGTGGGAGGGGAGAACTGTTACATTTTTGTCTGTATATGTCCCACCAGCCCTGCAGTCCTTCACCTTTCGGGACCTGTGTAAAATCTTTTTGACATTGCCTGTTGGGATCTTGATTGTGGGGGGGATTTTAATGCAGTGATGGATGGTGAAGTGGATAGACACCCTCCCCAGGCTTTGTTGCCGTCCCGTAGAAGGTTGTCAGATTTTACAGAAACTATGGGACTGGTGGATGGGTGGAGAATTAAAAACCCTGGTGAAATTCAATATACTCATGCCTTAGCGGCACATAATACCCTCTCGAGGATAGATTACATATTGATGCCAGCGTCACAAGCAGCATGGATCCATGAGGTGCGACATTTGGCTAGAGGAGTATCTGATCACTCTCCGGTCTGGCTTGGAGTTGAGATGGGGCAGTGGGATGTAGCTAGAGTCGCCCCAATCAGCGCTTGGCGATTGAGAGACCCTGACACTAAGAAGGAGATCGTACGAATCACGGATGGATTTTTCCGAGATAATGTTGGCACAGTTGACTCACACTGCTTCCTATGGGAAGCATATAAGACTGTTATTAGAGGGGAAGTACTATCGATTATCTCCGTGAAAAAGAGTAGGGCTGAGGTTGATAAGGCGGAAGAAGAGTTGCTCGCCTTGGAGAGAGAGGTGTCGGTTGACGCCACCCCGGAGGGACTACACCGCCTCAGACTCCTTAGGGATGAGTACAGGAATCTGGCTAGAGACAGGGCTAAGATCCAACATGCAAATACACAGAGTAGGATATATGAGCACGATGACAAGGCCGGGAAATTGATTGCGTGGCTGAAAAAGGGGGTCTGGGCGTCACGCCTTGTGCCGGAGTTAGTGTCGGAAGGTTCGGGTAGAATAACAGACCCACAACAAATAGCGGAGGAATTCGCCAACTATTATAAGGCAGTGTACACAGCGGAAGGGGATTACTCTGATACTGAAAATGCAGGTATGATCCGCGATATACCGATGCCCATTCTATCAGATGACAATAGGGAATACCTTGACTCCCCTTTTACGAACGATGAGGTGGCGCAGGCTATTACAGGGGTTCATTCTGGGAAAGCCTCAGGTCCGAATGGGATCCCCATTGAGCTATATAAAGTGCACGCTAACAAATTGGCTCCATTTCTCCGAGCAATGTTTATTGAGAGTAGAGAGGAGGGCCAGCTCCTGTATGATCAGAGAGCAGCTAATATATTTGTAATTCATAAGGACGGCAAGCCGAGGGTAGAGTGTTCTTCTTATCGGCCGATCTCACTCTTGAATGCTGAACCAAAAGGTGTTAGCCAAGCTACTGGCGACCCACCTGGTAAAAGTCATCACGACACGGATACACCCGGATCAGTCTGGCTTTATGCCGCGCCGCAACACGCTCTTAATATACGCCGATTGCATGGGATCCTTGGTGGGGTGTCGAAAATACATGAGCCGGCGGTTCTGCTGTCATTGGATGCCACCATGGCTTTCGATAGAGTTGAGTGGCCCTTTCTCTTCGCGGTCTTGGGCAAGATGGGCTTGGGACCGGAATTTATCAATTGGGTCCACCTCCTGTATTCCGGACCCCTGCCCAGAGTAGTGGTGAATAACCATAGGTCTGCAGACTTCCCTTTGGGAAAGGGCACCAGACAGGGATGTCCTCTGTCACCGCTGTTGTTTGCGCTGGCGCTGGAGCCACTAGCTGCGTGGGTCCGTTGGGACAGGTCGATTAGGGGGTTGAGATGGATGCCAGAGTGGGAAGATAAAATATTGTTGTACGCAGATGACATCCTTTTCTACTTGACCACCCCCCGGAATTCTTTGATCGTGTTTCTGGATGTCCTAGCCATATTCGGGAGGTACTCAGGCTTTGCCATGAATTGGTCGAAGTCAGTCTTTTTTGTTTTGAGCGGTGCTCCCCCAGATATCCCACAAACTTCCCGGTGAGGTTGGAGTTGGTGGGGTTCCGGTACCTGGGCATATTTGTTTCAATGGATCCCAAGGCACGATATGACACGAACCTGGTGCCCCCGCTAGCGAGGTTCCGGAAGGACGTGGCAAGATGGAGGTCGCTGCTACTTTCCCTAGTGGGACGTGCGGTCCTGTTTAAAATGATGGCCCTACCCCGCTTCCTGTATGCACTCCAAAAACACCTTGGACCCGGTACCCCCCTCATATTTCAGGGAAATTGAGTCCCTTCAGAGGCAGCTACTCTGGGATGGCAGGCCACGGATTGCATTCGCCAAACTCGCTTTGCTTTGGTATGATGGGGGGGATTGGCCTGCCTAATGTCCAGAAGTATTATTGGGCCCCCCAACTAGCGGCTATCAATCAGGCAATTTATGGTTCGCCACTTGACCCTGGCTACGCGATGGACCGTGGGCAGATACCGGGCGGTGACTATACTAGGCCTCTTTACGCCAGAAAGGGGTGGTTTCCACTGGTGGGGTCGGCGGCAGTTGCGGTACGGAAGTGGTATGAGACTAACAGGTCTCTTAAATGGGACAGGAAAATAACTCTGGCTACGCCGCTGTGGAGCTCGGACCGCTTGGGCGGTCTGTGGAAGAAGAAAGGTTTTGACAAGTGGGATCTCATCGGGATATCACAAGTCAGAGATGTGTGGGGGAAAGACGGGATCCTCACATTTGTGGCTCTGCAGGAGAGACATCAATTGCAGGAAAGCGAGAGATATCGGTATCTACAGATCCGACATGCTTTGCTGGCTAATATCCCCCATGACGTTACACCCCCGGATGCCTCACCGTTGGAAGACCGGTTGTTAAACGGACATCTTCCGGTAAAAAACAATTTCCTTGATTTATAAAAAGCTTATCAACCACACTGAGGATCCGCTCGTCACCCTTAGGGAACAGTGGGAGGCGGATGGACTGGTTTTGGATGACGAGGACTGGAGAGAGGCTGTGTCCTCCCCCAGAGTGGTCGCAGTACAAATGAGACTGAGGTTAGTGCAGTTGAAAATCCTACATCGCTCTTATGTGACTGGGCTGAGATTGGTGCGTATGGGTTTGGCGGTGAATGGTGAGTGTCGGAGAGGATGCTGGGAGGCCGCAACATTCCTAGATATCTTATGGGATTGCTCAGACGGACGGAGTTATTGGTTTGAAGTCCATGACAAAATACGCGAAGTGTGGGGATTGGCATTGGAGTTAGAGGCACGCCAATGTTTCCTGAAAGTTTGGGAGCCGATTGATCTTACTTCACACGGGAAGACGTGGGTTACATTGGCATGTGCAGTGGCCAACCGTAATATCGCCCAGCTGTGAGGAGCCTGCCAGGCCCCCCAGATAGGAAAATGGATGGAGGATTTAGATTGGTGTATGTTCAGAGAAAGATCGGTGTATGTTGCTACGGGGCGGCCCAGGAAATGTGGGAACATTTGGGGTGCCTGGAATGGGTACAGAGGAGATATTTGTGCTCCCCCAGTTGCACAGGAAGTCAATCTGGTGTTGGAATCGCAATGATCCGTATTAAATTCTTATGTTAAGTATTTTGTAAAAGGTAGATGAATCATCAGATGTTTTGTGATTATGTGTCACCCGATGTATTCAAGTTTATTGTTATATGTGTCAATAAAAAGAAATAAATAAAAAAATGGTAAGGGAGACTCAAAACAATGTAACAAGCCTGCTTCTTTAAAAAAATTGTGCATCATAATAGGGGGTGGAAAGGGAAAAGGGACAACATCAGGAAATATAACTTTATCCCTATATACAAACATTTCATTGAATGCATGAACAACTTATCAGTCACTTCAGTAACTTAGTTATTTCGTTACATGGTTCTACTGACAGGTTGGTATGGCTGGTGCTGGGTCAGTCTCATGCTTGATGGGAAAGTGGCCGACAGGGTAACCTAGTCATTTTGTGACGGTACCTCTGACATGTAGGCAGGGCTGAGGCCAGCTCCGTCGTATGTTAGTGGGAGACTAGTTTGGAGGGAAAAGCGGAGAGTTTGCAAAAGTTTGCTAAAAAAAAAAAAAAAAATAAAAGGCTAGTTGGGCTGGATTTGAGTCAGCCAGTCATCAGGGAGAGCCAACAGAACTGTGTAAGAGCTGTAACAGCCTTACAACCGTTCATAGGTCTGGAGCTGGATGCCCAATTTCCAGATTTCTCAGTCTGCCTCTGCTGTGGCCGTCTTAAAAATAGATTAAGCAGCTCCCATTTTTTCTTTAGAGACATTATTTTAGCAGGATATCGATGCGCCGACTGTGTGACCGCTGCCGCATTGACCTCCAGCGTGTCCGGATTTCCACACATCCCACCTGTGCACCAAATCTACATCAACACTAGAGCCGCAGTAAGACACTAACACATCACCTCCCAACACAGTAAGAAACGGACGCATCTCCTTCTCTAGTAAGGAACCGATACATCACGTCCCCTGGAGCAAGAAACCAACGCATCACCTTCCCTGCATGTAAGGAACCGACGCATCACCATCCGTTCGCTTGTGATTTTTGACGCATCTCAGGTACTTTGCAACAAAAGTGATGCATCCATAGTTTTATTTTATTTTTATTTATTTTATTTTATTTAAGAGTTTTATATAGCGCTGGCTAGACCTGGAGGTATCAGAGCGCTTTACATGAGGTTCAACAGAATTACAAGATTACATCCGTTTCAATATACAACAGTTGCTAGAAAAACAATTACAAGATCATAGAGAAAGAGATAAGTGGAGTATAGAGGGGAAGGGCGTAAGGGGAGATACAGCAGAAAGACAAAGGAAGGTCTGCCCAAAGTCCGGCTGGGTAGGTGAAGGTCGAGGGGGAGTCCCAAAACCCATCTCCTCTATAGCTATCAGGTAGCTCCACTGGGCTTTGGCCAAATAGCTAGGTCTCAAGGGAAACATAAAACGAGCATGGAGAAGGAGAAGGAGAGACATAGAGGGAGGATGCGGGAAGAGATGACATGAGAGATGAAAGGAAGTCTGGCTGAAGACTGACTGGGTAGGTGACGTCCAAGGATAGAATCCCCAACCTTTCTCCCCTATAGCTAAACCAGGTAGCTCCATCGGGCATCAGGCAAAATAGCTAGATCTCACATGCCAAGGGAAAATTCACGGGTAAGCAGGGTGGGGACTAGGGCCAGGACAAGGTGAGGGCAGAGGTCAGTAGCAGGTAAGTGGAGAGGAGTAGAGCGGGGGGGAAAGAAAGAATTGCAGATGTTCGCATAAAGGTAGGCGCAGTGTTCGGACTGGAAGAGTAAGTCAAAGTTCAGCGGGGGGAAGAAGTCATCATTTTCGGCCATGATGGGGTCGCTCTGGTCACCTCAGTGTTTTACTCTTGCCAATTTGTCATCACGGGGGGAGGCGGGTGCTGTGGAGTGTGCTGTGGCACAGTTTGCGGGCCGTGCAGACTTTGGGGAGACCCAAAGTCTGGTGAATGGAGGCTCGATTCCGTGTCTGTGAGCCGCCGCCATGACAGGCTCCTCAGCAGCAAACAGGGGCGCGTGGTTAAAGTCGCGCTGCCACTCCCAGGGCTCTCTACACGCCACCATGCCCCAGGAGTCCACACGGTGAGCAGTGAGAATTAGCAGCACTGCTGGGTCACGGGCGCCGCAATTGCAGAGTCAGGCAACCAAAAGGCACCCCCTTCGGGCAAACCCC
The DNA here is from genome assembly GCF_964263255.1 of Lissotriton vulgaris. Taxonomy (NCBI): domain Eukaryota; kingdom Metazoa; phylum Chordata; class Amphibia; order Caudata; family Salamandridae; genus Lissotriton; species Lissotriton vulgaris. The sequence continues at coordinate 1,742,957,494 of NC_141695.1, forward strand.
TCACCGCAAAACAGGTAGCACCTCTCGATATCCCCTCTGGAGGTCTGCTCACCTCGGGTGCAGGGGTCGATAAGGGGGACCCAGGGCTCGCGAGCGTTATCTTCCACGGAGCCGATGTTCTGAGCCCCATCCTTCCGGCTGCAAGACAGCTTTGGCGTCCTAGGTATCGCCTTCCAGTGCGTAGGGGACCTAAAGAGAGTTAAGTGCCTTACTCTCTTTTGCTGATGAGGGATAGTGTCAGTCGTCTTAAGGTCAGGCATGCACTCCGTGCTAGTCCAAAGCGTGGTCAGGCTCCTTTTTGGGGTTTCTTTGGGCAGGTCTGAGGTGGAGGTGGAGGTGGGAACCAGTGGAGAAGTGTGGCTCACTGGTTAGAGCAGGCAGACCCTGAAGCAGAGGTTCAATTCCCGACGCGGCAGGGTCTTGAGCTCAAATGTCCATGGACTCGATAATTCTCGCTTCGGCGCCTGACCTAATCATGGGTTCACACTCTGCAACTCTGGGCATTAAGCTTGCTTAATCTCCACAACGCGCCCCCCCCCCCCCGCGGCGGGATGCCTGGCTTTCACCTTGGGGATGCCCTGTAGGGGCTATCTCACAGGGAAAAACCAGGACGGGTTTCCAAGGCAAGCGCGGAGATACCCCTTCGGGGGTCGATTCTGGCGCTATATAAGAATATAATAATAATAATAATAATAATAATAATAATCCAAGTGAGTGAATCAGTGGGCGGTGACACGGAGAGCTTAGTGGATGCTGCAGACTATTAGGTGGAGATGTCCTCGGCGTCGGCCATCTTGGGGCCAGGCATAGGCTTTAAGACTTTCTGGGACTTTTGGCTTCCTTTTTGGGCTTCCAATTGGTCAGGAATGGGGTGGGGAGGCCTTCATCCCTGTGGGTGGCCTGGAGGGCGGGAGCCTGAAAACTTCCAGTAAGTGGCAGAACCTTCGGCCTGAGAAGTCCTATGCGTCGGCCATTTTGAGTCCAGGCAAGATCTTCAGGTCTTTCTGGATCCTTGTTGATATCGATGCTTGTCAGTATTTTGTAATCAGCTTCCCTTTGTGCAGAGCCAGGGAAGGGGAGCCAAACCTTTCTCCGCTTGCGAGCTCCGGTTATCAGGGGGTAAGAGGAGCTACGAATCCTTTGTGCTAAAAGCAGGCAATGTCTCAGGCGTCAGCCATCTTGGGCCAGAACAGTTTTTTACCTTTTGAAAGTCATATTTTCATATCTGTATGTTGGATTTTTGTTGTTTTTGTCTTGTTTGGTTTAGATAAAGATAATTTATTTTTCTAAACTGGTGTGGTTTCCATTTGTAGTGTTTTCACTGTGATACTGTGTGTTATGTGCAAATGTTTTACACGTTGGCTCTAAGATAAACCAGATTGCTCGTGCCAAGCTACCAAGGGGGTGAGCAGGAATTATTTTAAGTGTGTAACTCCCTTATCCTGACTAGAAGGAAGGGTCTCTACTAGGACAGGGTGCAAACCTGCCAACTAGAGACCCCTATTCTCCAGCAGGTACACAAAATGTTAACTTGGATATTGAGAGGCTTCTTTATGTAGCACTTAAACCTCCATAAGCTTACCTCAGAAGCATTGAGGGCGGATGAATGTTGAGTAAAGATAGAAAAGAGGGAACGGGGGAAAAGAAATTGGGCAAGATAACATGATTGAAGAAGGACCTTTGTGGGAGGAGCGGTCTTTTTTAAGAGTGCTTTTCTGCTATCTGCATTTAGGTATCTGACCAACAGAAAGGGAGGGAGTGAAAAGAGAAATAATTGGAAGCAAGGCACATCACGAGAAAACAGGAGTGGGAAAGAGGTTTAATTGAAAGAAATCCATGAATGACAGAGCTAGAAATCACTGTGCATTGTTTAGGGCATTCAAATGCCAGTTGTAGAGCCATTGGCAGGCAATGGTCTACTCCAATAAGTATATTTATCTGATGGATAAATTACCTGGGTTCTGGGAGGACATTGGCCCCTGCAGTAGAGAAGTCATGTCTTTAACCATGCTCTGAAGTGTGAAAGGCAAAGAGACAGGTTAGCAGATTACCTCTACTCGAAAGGGAAAATACTAAATGCAGGCATTTACTGTCTGGTACTACCTACTCCCCGCCTTGGAAAATGAAATGAGGTTGGGATTAGGGCTGCCAGCCTTACTTATTTTCCCCTCTTTCCTGTATGTGTTAGCACAATAGAGCCTAGCCTGTATGCAACAATAGACCCTAGTATTTAAGCCACACGAGCATTGCTCTTGTCTTAACAAAAGGTCTTCGAGGTCTGTTTTGGCTATTCTGCAACAACTTTGCTATGTTTTGTGATGTTATGCTAACACTAAACATTGCCAACATTCAAAAAGCCATTTGCTCACCTAATTTGAACTTAGATGCACAAACGTTTTACACAAACGTAGAAGACAGCTTTAAAAGCCTCACATTAGAAAAGGTGATCTATTCTTTCTTGTTCATGTTTACAGCAATGCCCCTGCATGTTTATAATAATTGCAGAGACTGTAGGGAAGTTAAGCTGCAGGTTCTATAGCACTTGATTACTTACTTTGGAGTTGATGATGTGAGAGAGGAATGAAACCCCTGTGGGCTCCCCGCAGTGGACCTGTCCCCCAGCTCTTGTTCAGTGCCCACTACTCTGTGTTGCGGTCGGAGGTTCCTGTTATCACATCATTGATACTTGCCGATTTCCCAACTCTTGGAATGAGGATTCCTATCCGTGGGACCTTGCCCGTGAAGGCTGTTTGCTTCCCCGCATTTATGGATTGCGCTTATATTTGCCTATGTAAATAATGCCTTGATTTCCTACCTCTTTTTGGCCCTGAGTATTAAATACCGTCATGTCGTCTTTCTGACACTATGATAGGTCTTGTTAATTCTACATAAGATGACATGTAGTCTTTGCACACTAATAAATGTAATCAGGCATGTATTTTGAATTCCTGATGAAGGCCCTGCATTAATCACGGATTGAAACGTCGTCGACCTTAAACACTCGGACCCTTTTAATGTGTAAATGATTTTTGGGTGCAGTAGTGCTCACTTTGATGTAAATAAGTGGCCCCCATTGTGGATACAACTAATGGTCATTTAATGTGTTATGCCTGTCTGTTTTCATGGTTTTAACACCCGTTGAGGATTACCCCAGTGGGGTTAATCTTCCATGCATATATGTTTGATTAAAAGTGTACTACATATTCATTAGGTCGAGCCTGGCCGCAGCATGGATGCGCTACTCGCTCTGCAAGGCATGCTGTATTAGGGTATGTTGTTGAAGAATCTCCCACTCTCCGCCCACATTTGTCATTGGCTTTGTGTCATTGTCCTTCTTAAATGGTGGCTTCTGATTCGTAAATGGGCTTGTTAGTCCCGCCTTGGTACTGCCTTGTCTCCATTTGTTACAGCCCATAACATCTGGACCTTTTACTTGGCTGATTACAGGGTCTGCTTTATCTAGGAGGTGAGCACTTTTTTGGGAATTGGCACTGATGAGGGCAATGGTGGCTGCTTTTTGGGGAATTTGCATAGTGATTGCGGTGCCTGCTTTAGGTACACCGCGATCATCTTCAATTTTAATTGTATTCATTTTTCATGTTGAGCGAGGCGTCCACTTCTGGGACACCGCGATTTGTTTCGTTTTTTAACTTTCATAGTGAGTGCGGTGCCCACTTCAGGGACACCGTGCTCTGTTTCTTTATTTTATTACTTTAAAACTTGAGTGCGGCGCTGCTTCACGGACAATGTGCTCTGTCTCTTTTTTTTTTTTTTTTTACTTTAACACTCAGTGGGGCACCAGCTTCAAGGACACCGTGCTCAGTGTTAAAGTTAAAACAAAAAAAAAACAAGTGCTGTGTGTCCTTGAAGAGGCGCTGCGGTCAGTTTTACAGTTAACCAAGCATTTGCAATGCAATAGATCTCGCATTTACGCAAGTTTAAGCTATTGGCATTGTCACTTACAATGCCAATAGCTTAAACTTGCATAAATGCAAGACCAATTACACTGCAAATGCTTGTTTTTTATTACTCCTGGGCATTATTCTTGTCGCCAGAGCATTGTTATCTATTCATTGACTGTAGGGAACTTTGTTCCAGAAAATGCTTCCTACCCTTGGTCCTTATTGATTGTTGGGTTCCCTTATACTTATTAACCACTGAGGTCATGTGGCAGTTTCAACCCAGAGGACGCCGCAGAGAGAGGCGGAGTCACAGCTCAAGGTGCATCTGTCAGGAGGGCGCTGTTTGCAGAAGTCAACAGAGAGGAGAGAGGCTGCCTTTGATCTGCCCGGCCTCCTCTAACAGGTTAACACTGGATCACATCTACAACTGTTCTGCGCATGCACGCTTCAAAAAAGCGACAAAGCAAAGAGGCACTGGCCGACAAACAAACATACGTAAAAAAGTAAAGATTCCAGTCAATTCGAACTTCAAGGAAAGATTGCAGGCACAAAGATGGCGTCACAGAGCAAACCAGACAATTGTCCAAGTGGGTGGGCCCAGTGCCCCAAGCTCAATGAGCAGAATCAAAACTTGAATGACACTTGGGATGTAAATACAGGGCATACAGAAGGCTCTCTAGACGTGTATTACTTTTGGTAATTATTTAACCATGACGCAGGCAAGAGAGCTAACGATGTTTCTAAGCCAAACCTAAAAATATCCCAAACCTTCATGTCAAATCCAGCCAACATTTACATTGACTCTTTTTGGGATTTAAAAAGAAATACATACACAAGGAAATCCCAGTCAGATTAACGTTTCATGACAGAAAAACGCAGGATTTATTTATAGATGAGGAAATTTACAAAAAGGTTGGAAACATCCAACAGAACATGCATTTGCAATGCAATCGGTCTCGCCTTTGGGACCTTGTAAGTATTTATCCATGCAGCCATAGACTGAATACAGCATTTCTAACGGACAGTGCCCACAAAAGTGCAGCAATAAAAAGGAAGGGAACACTGTGAGATCATTTCAAGTGGCCTGAACGACAGATGACTACCTATGCCTCGACAGACCGAAAACGCAAACCAGAATTGCTAAGAGTGTGAGACCTTTCTGATCGTAGCAAATCCTCTCGATGGGCCAGATGAGTTGAACGTAGACTCTTCATAGGAGCCTTTCCAAGTTGTCCAAGGTATTGGAACTACCCCCGTCCCCCTCAAAGAAAGGACTGGGGTCCTTCGCATACAGTTTCATCACAGCTGAAGTAGATCTGATCGGCTGGACATTGGGACAAACAGCTAACAACCTTTAAGGATGTGACAACGAAGGAAAATAATTATTGACACGGAGCGAGTGCTCATTTATCAACACACAGAAGGATTGTTAGTGAAGCAAAATCCACTGTTTAAACCCCTGAGGCCCAAAACCTGCTTTTAAATCGCAGCAAAGCATACAATGTACAGACTTCTTCAGTTCAGAGCCCGTCGGTTTTTAGGAGGGAAGGCATTTGAATTAATTACTTTTTAAATGTGAGGAGAAACGGAGCAAGTTGGTGAATTGGGGTTCAAAGATGGTGGGACACTCTAGAAAGGTAAGGGAAAAGAGTCCTGCGAGCAGTTCAAAGTAGGTCACAGCCCACCAATGAATTACATTTGCTGAAAAAAAGCAGCCAGCTATCTGTGCTTCGTGGCAAACGAGGACACTTGAGTTGGTAAAGCCCCTTTCTCCCTGCTCTGTGTCTATACAGAGATACGATTACCATTTTAGCAAACATGGCGCTTGTTTACTTACACATCAGGTAAATCGCTGCGGCACTAGAATTGATCACATGTAGAACAGCCGAGCTGAACTTCACAAAGTATCTTGTATAAGTCGTGGATAAGTTCACTGAAACGAGAGCGAGACATGCATGCTGCCCAGCGCTAAACCACAGCCGCGGTGCGTCCTTTGGGGCATAGGGGCGTAGCCCCATTAAGCCTGGACGCACCGTGAGCATACAGCAGCACTAAAATTAAAATAATGTAACTTTATGAGTTTCATGACAAATAATAATAAAGCGCTGCAGCGCAGCGCTTCAATTCGGGAGTCGGGACACACCTCTGATGGATGCGGAGGAGTGCACAGGGGGTGGGGCTGGCCTGCTGCAGCTTGAGCTTGAGTGACAGCCTGTCTGCAGCAGGCCAGCAGTAGTGCGCATGAGGATTTCTGGGCTCAGACTAGCCAGAGCATGCGCGTTACAGTCAGTTCCCACTTAGAGGGCCCAAAGGGGCCGGGGGTGCTGCCTTAGCTGGGGCCCCGGGCTTTGAAAGGCGCCAGGGCGAGTGGTCAGTGTGCCCCCCTAGCCAATCCTGCAGCGCCAGGATTGGCTGTCCCACCGCGCAAAATCCAATATTGGATGCCGCGTGTGGGGGGTGGCATACTGCTCAGCACTAAATATAATGGCCAATCACTGTGTGACTTCTGCATGTGAAGCCATGCAGTGATTGGCCATTCGGGAGTCGGGACGCGCCGCGCGCGCCGTGACGTTTTAGTTAGTTACTCCTTGACCTCTAGTGTGGGGAGCAGGGCTCGGGCCATCCACATGCGAGCAGGCAGGACTGAGCAGACGTCCGCACTTCGATAGAGAGACACGTCGCAGTCAACTGATTTAATATACAGTAGGTGTGCTGCTCTTCGTTGTCGTTGCGTGTAGTATAAAAAGTTGTCAGTGGGAAAGTCAGGATCGTAGCCGTAGCCCCTCCTGCAGATGTGCCACATCCTTAAACAGCACACTTCTTGTCTATGGTGCAACATTGGCATGACACCCTCCCCCCGAAACAACCGGATTCAGACTCTAGTCACAGCACCCCCAAAAGACAGGACGCAGCCGATAAAGCCGAACAAAATGTAGTTGGGTCCGCGGTGTCCGATTGGGTGTGATGGAGGCTTGCCGTCAGGCGTCACCCCCAGGAGCGAGATACCCATGAATGAGTGTGATATTTACCGGTTGGGGAATAGAAGCTTGTTAGGTGTGGCCGGATTGGAGCAGGTGGAAGCTTTGATGTATATGGTGTTTGTTAGTCTGCAATGTGTATGTGCTCGCTCTAGGCTCTCCACCCGTACCACCGAAGATGATTTTAATGAGACCGGCGGCGTACTGTGCCCCCACCGCCCCCTTGGATAAGACGGGGACAGCTTATAACTTTAAACCAAACAACTAAGTTATCTGCATGAAGGTGTGCGGGAGCTTGTGTGAACACACGGGGAGGCTGCGAGGGATTATGGTCCTGGAGAAATCATTGGCTGCAGCTGATTTGGGCGTAGTCGATGTTCGTGTGCGGGCGGTTGCAGTTAGTTAGTGGCTGACGAGACATGTTTATCATTAGGCTTTGGCCGCATGAGGAAACGTTTAGAAAGGGAGGATGAGAACTATTGGAAACAGTGAATAATGGATAAAAATAGGTATGAAAAATAGATCAAGAGAGGGAACTAAAGGGTGGTGAAGAAAAAGGCATGACGTGGAATCAGAAGAACTATACTGCCTCGTGTTTTGCAGAGTTGGTGTTGGGCACAGGGCACCTAGGAAATCTTTTGGGGGCCTCTGTGTCATGAGAGTTAATTATAAATATGTTTCCAAGTTATGGTAGAATTATAACTGCAAAGCTTACAAGGCTGAGTTTCATTATTAGTTCTTCTTTGCTAAATTCCAGGCATGCAGTGTCCGATCTTGTGCTGACACATTATTATTAACATGTTGACCCCTACAGCTTTGAAGGATTTTGGTTCATTCCATCAGTGGACCAGTTCATAAAAGACAGAGGGAAGCCCTTGTCTGGGTCTTCTGGTGGCCACTGAAAATCCCTACCCAAAAAGTGTCTTCTGTATGCTGCTGCACAATGTAAGATGCTTGCAGGTCCTACCCATGCCTCATCCCTAGCAGGACATTTCCAAGCAATGGGCAAGAAGACACACTCTATTGTATCACGGCAGCTTGATCTATTAGTGCGTGGCGAAGCGTCAGGGGTGGTTTGGGGTGTTACACCCCCTTAATAAATGTATTTTTTAATAAATAGTTGGGTACAGGAGCTTTCAGTCGGGTATGGTTAGATATCTCTCAGATTTCACCTTGGATTTAAAATACTCACTCAAACAAAAACACAGGCCTTCCTATGCAACACTGTGCGATATATGTCCCAGGGATGTGTGTTTGTGTGAGGATGTGTGTGTGTGGGGGGGAGGTGTCTGTGTGAGTGTGTGTGTGTGGATTGATGTGTGGGTGTTTTGATTGATGTGTGTGTGTGTGTGTGTGTGTGTGTGTATGTGTGTGCGTGTCTCTGTGTGTGGGCGTGTGTTTGTGTAGCTCTGACAAACTTTCTCTATTTCTCTCCCATGGCTGGTCTCTCCTTATTTCCCCTATGTTAAGGCTGTTTCCCAACTGCTGTGCAACAACTTCTACTCTTAGAGCTGAGATTTTCATGAAAGTCTTATAGTCTGAATTCAGCACCTGAGCGTAAAAGGACGGAATGTATGAAGCTCTGTGGTTATACTGAATAAGCAGCTACCTATGTTATGCCATCTATTAATGTAATAACTGCACTTTCACAATTGCTTTATTAACCTTCCTGCTTTCTCAAATTTGCTTGAAAATGCACGATTTTTCTTCTTTTTTTTCAAAAATTTCTTGGGGGGATAACCCCCCCATACCCCCCTTTTGGGGTTCGGGCTTGCTCGCTCGCTCGCTACGATGCTGGATGCAAATCACTTTGCGCCCCACCACTTTCAAATGTCACCCACCTTCCTGCTAAACCAAAATTAAGAGTCATCTGAAAATCTGATGTGTGACATAGTTGCAGTTAGGGATATCCTGATCATTTAACATGACTACAGACACAGGTGTGTGCTGCATACATTAATATATTTTAATTAATTTATTTGGGAAAACAGACAGTTGACAGTTTTTTCCCAATTTGTCAAAATGATCCACAAATGTCTACATACTCTAGATAAATCAGTTGCTGCTTTAAATATCAGCCACGTCATGGTTACGTTTTCATAAAATCCTGTGCCAATTAAAAAGGGAATGAGAATACCCGAATCAAATTAATCTGAAGTGGTGCCATTTTCAAAAAACCCATTCATTCAACATAGCTGTAAGTTAAAAAAAAAAATAACAGTCATTATATAATCAAAAGGCTTTAGCACATGTATTATGGTGAGGAAATCAAGACGGCAAGTTGCTGTTACAAATCCCATGTTACATTATTTCACACTTGATGACTGATGAGACTTCCTTTCCTCTCCGGGTGATCAGTTCACTGGCAGCAGCACATGGGTAAACTAAACAAGCTGGTTAGCCCTCATTCGCTAAACGAGTGATAAAAAAATAGGGTGGGAAACCGAGCACCCCCTACATGCACGACAATGTGCACGGTGCAGGTAGGGAAGGGGCTGAGAGCGTCCAGATAATAGTTTTATTTTTTCACACGGTGAAAGTCTTCACAGGCTTCTAGGCGCTCGACTTGATTTCAGAATGGTCACCTAATCTTTTGGGCAAATTTAAAACTGTGATCCCTGAGTTTTGCTATTTGGTTCCATTTTTTAATTCTCGTTTTTCTCTGTTCAGCAAGTTAATGTTTGGGGGTTAAGGGTGGGCGTCTGTTAAGGGTCATGAGCTTTTGTTTCTCAAGTACCCAAAATCACATTTTATTAAAATAAAAAACTGTGCAATAAAGTCTCATTAACAAGTGTGACGGGGCGGGCAGCACACCCGAGGGTCCCGAAGCACTACAGGACTGGTGGTCCGCCGTGCCCCTCTCACCCATTTGTGTCCCCTTGCAGCAGCAGCCTGAACCTCATCAAAGCCCCGAATGGGAGCAGGACGATCAACAGGCATGGAGCTGGGAAGAAGAAAAGGACACCGGCGCCTTTAACTGGGGACACCGACCGGACGAGACTCCTCCCCCTGTGAATGACGATCCGTCAAGAGAGGACGGAACACGGAAGAGGACGAACGGCGTTTCCGAGGAGGCGAGGAGAGAGAGCATTGCGAGATACATCGGAGGACGAAGGAGACGAGGAGACGAGTGATCGGCTGTTCCGTGGCAGTTCCAGCAAGCCCGGAGGCCAACGACCCCACGAGTCGCCCTGCCACGTTCCCACTGGAGGAGCGTGGCTCCAACAGGTACGGGGCAAGTTAGCGGGCTGGGTGGGACAACGTACCTCTCCCCCCCCCCTAGAACCAACACCACCAGTGTATGCTCGGCATACCGTGTATATTTTGTAAATATCCGACAGTCTCTGCACGTTACACTTGAACACCCGGTTTCCTTCACTCCCGGTCCCTTTGCGAGTCGAGCAAACAGGACGGCTGTCCCAACCCTTGTGTTCTGTTTCTTTTGTTTTGGGGTCTGCTCCGACACGAGATACCATCCGGGAAGCGCGTTCCCCACCACTCTGCTGAGTTACGCTTGGGATTTAAAGGACCTGACCGGCTAGACGCTGGATACCCTAAAGAATCCCAGAACCGATCAAGCGGCCTTCACCAGAGAGAGAACCACCAGCCGCCAGAGAAGAGTGTTAATGAAAATAAAGCCATCCTTAAAAAGCACACTTAAGGGCTCCGTATCAGTTCCTCTTGTTCCACCTAGCATCCCACGCCCCCCGCAACAACAAGTAAACGTGAAATACTCGGTGTGGCTGCAATTAGATGGTCGCCAGCCCGCAAAGCTGTCTCAGCCCGGGATGGCACACACGATGGGGGGCTGAAGCCCAGTGACCCCAATGGGTGTTTGGCACCTGTACAGAGGCTAGAAACAGAACTATCTGAAAGGAATTGGCATACTTGTCACCTCTTTTCAGGTTACCATCTCAAATTGCTTAATAAATAGTGCCCATGGTCCCTGGAGAAAAAGCCCACTAAGTGAGAGTGAATGGGCACAATAAATATGACTGACGAGCAGGTAGGAGAGTACTAGCTCCACTAAAGATACAGGAAGGCCACAGCTCGGGACCTCTTGGAGGACGCGGCAGCGGATCAGCACTACACAGGTGGCTCGTGGGGCACACTGAGCAAGAACCAAGGGCTGTAGGTAGGGCGCACAGAGCTACCGGGAAGCTTCAGAGATACGCACCATGTTGTCTCCTACAGCATGCTACATCACACTCACCATTTTGTGCGATCCGGTCTTCACTCAGCTGACTTATCTGGCAGAACCCAAGCTGGCTATGCTGGTGCGGAAAGACGCACACCTTCCTCCGCTGCCACCAACTGCCCCGGGATCCCAGCCCATGTGGGAGGTGCTGCTGGGAGCTCCGCTCTTGCCCTGCACCAGTCCTGGCACCTACAGGTGCTGCTCTGAGCCGCTACTGCTGCCGGCCTATGACGTAAGCGGATGGTTCCGTCTCCCTAAAGCTCTGCTCTGAGTCACTGTGCCTCGCTCCGTTGGTAGAGAATGTTTTTATTCCCAAGAGACAACTGTGTCGCTGGCGCTGGCAGTTTGGTGAGACTGAGGAGGAAAAAAGTTGCTGACTAGCACGGCTGCCGTGAAATGGGAGGCGTGCTGAGAGTAAGCAGCAACGACCAACTACTGTTTAGTTACGCTGCTGGCTTGTTTAGCTGAATGATAACAAGGAAGTAGTCCCTAAATGGTATAATAACAGCCCAGTAGCGTAACTAAACAGTAGTTGGTCGGTGCTGCTTCCTGCAAAACGGAAGTGACGTTTTGCATAGCGAGCCAACCATAAACAGAATAAGAAAAGCAATGCAATGTTAAACAAATGGCGAGCATCCGGACATATTAGCCGCCAATAGGTGGAGTTTCACTCAACAATATAGATAACTTTAAGTCTCGGAGAGACAGCGCATGCGTTACCTAGGCGAGACCTAAAAATATATGTAGGCACACAAAGCTTGAGCAAACACATCTAAGGAGGGAGGGAGAAGGGCGTGGAGAAAGGAAGAGTGAGAGAGAGGGGTGTAAAGAACGGAGGAAGGAGAGGGAGGGGCATAAAGAAAGGAGGAAGGAAGAGGGAGAGAGAGGAGCATAAAGAAAGGAAGAGGGATAGAGGAGGATAAAGAAAGGAGGAAGGAAGAGGGAGAGAGAAAGGGAAGACTGAGGAAGAAGAGAAAAAGAGTTTGAGAGGGTAACTAGAGAGGGAAAAAGAAGGCGGGAAATAGAAAGGACAGATAGAGAGAGAGGAGAGACAAAAGTACAGAACTAGCAATTGCAATGCAATAGGACTCCCATTTACGCAAGACCTATTACATTAGAAACGCAAGTGCAGGCGTGCGAGAAGGCACAAAACGGGAGTGCGGGTGGGGTGCAGGGGGCGAGAAGTCACGGACTGAGGGAGAGGGAGCACAAGAAGAAAATAGTGTGAAGTAAAGGGGCCAGTTGCCATGGAAGGATACTAATGACGTCATGGCTGTCATGAGGAGGGACCAGCAGGCTTAAAACCAATTGGAAGGCAGCATTTAGGACCTAAACCAATGAAAAAGATGGGAGGAGATTGGGTGGAGCTTCAACACCATACTGAATACTGCATGTCTCGCAAAGCGAGCTGCCCATGCGCACTGCCGCTATAGGCTCAACCTAAAAAGAGCAAGAGAAACAAGATAAGAGAGTGGACAGAGGGACAGAAACAGAGAGGGGAAGAAATAGGGAGCAAGGAGAGGAAGAAAAGGGAGCGAGGAATTATAAACAATAAAAAAGGAAAGGGGAAAGGAGCGTGAGAAAGGCAGAGTGGAAAGAAGAGAGAACTGACAAGGTGATCGGGCGAAAGGAAAGAAAGAAGAGAAACATGTAGAGAGAAGGAAGTGGTAAGAGAGAAAGAGATGGCTTTGAAAATGAAAGGGGAAGAAAAAGGAAAAGTAGAAAGATAGCAGGGAGAGAGAAGGACAGAGATGAACGAAAGAGCTGGGTGCCAAAAGGGAATGCAGGGACAAATTTGTAACAAAAAATGAAAGAAATAGAAATGGAGAGAGAAAGTGAGAGAGAGGATGGGAGTGAAGAGTGGTAAAGATATATACTAATTAACGGGCCCTTAATGAGAACTGCCTAAAATTCTCTTGCCATCTTTAGAAGTGGGCTATTTGAGTTGAGGGGAGCCGCGGCTCACAAGTGACTTGTCTTGGTCTTGTGGATACATTATTGAGGGAAGTGGCAAACGTCACACGCCGGCACTTCCTCGTGTGACATCACTTCCTGCAATGGTCACGACCACACTGTAGGTGACAAAAAATATAACCTGCTCCCATCCCAACTACAAAGTAGTGATTTCAGTTGGCTCCCTGCAGACTGGCCATGTGCGCCCTTATTCTCGACTACTCCCCTCATCTGGGGATTCCATGGAGTCTCCCTCACCTCCCACTGAGTGTTCCTCTTCCCTCGTGCTCAGTTCACCTCCCTCTCTCCATCACTGCTGGAAGAGTCTATGAAGCTACCAGATTATGTACCTGCTGCTATTGTTGGACCAGTATTAGTCCACAGCTGTGTCCTAGTGTAGAGTGCTGACACTGGGGGCAGTTAGCAGCACCCAGACTTACTAAAAAGAGTGTTTCACTGTGCGAACAATACCCGCGGGAGGCTCTGATAATCCTCTACATCCAAAACAGGAATCTACAAGGGCCACACTTCACGAGAGCAGGAATCTACCAAGGACACACTTCACAAGAGCTGGAATCTATCAAGGTCATACTTCACAAGAGCAGGACTCTATCAAGGTCACACTTCACAAGAGCAGAAATCTACCAAGGTCACAATTCACAAGAGCAGGAATCTACCAAGGTCACACTTCACAAGGGCAGGAATCTACAAGGGTCACAACTTCACATGGGCAGGAATCTACAAGGGTCACATTTCACGAGAGCAGGAATCTACAAGGGTCACACTTCACGAGTGCAGGAATCTACAAGGGTCACACTTCACGAGTGCAGGAATCTACCAAGGTCACACTTCCCGAGTGCAGGAATCTACAAGGGTCACACTATACGAGTTCAGGAATCTACAAGGGTCACACTTCACGAGTGCATGAATATACAAGGGTCACACTTCATGAGTGCATGAATATACAAGGGACACACTTCACGAGTGCAGGAATCTACCAAGGTCACACTTCCAGAGTGCAGGAATCTACAAGGGTCACACTACACGAGTTCAGGAATCTACAAGGGTCACACTTCACGAGTGCATGAATATACAAGGGTCACACTTCACGAGTGCAGGAATCTACCAAGGTCACACTTCAAGAGCAGCACTGACCAAGAGGTGTCCTGAGTAAGAGCAGATAAATGTCAAAAGGAGCCCCCTTCCAGGATACTGACACATCTCTGCTAGACTTACTGAATTATGTCACATTTTTTAATTTCACACAGCTTTATTCGATCATTGTAAACAGATCATAAAAGCAGAAGAATACGTATAAAAAAAATATCCAGATCAATAAATATTCATATATACATTAATTAAAACATTATTAAACACATGTTGCTGTGGTCCAATTAAAACCTTTAACATCGGTTAAAATAGAAAAAGCAGTTCATAATAAGGTTACAGGGTGCTGCTAGAAACTGTGCCCACCCTTCTCCTCTTCCTGAGGCAGGCCCATAGATATGAGGCAACACGGAAACAGACGAAAGGGTCACGTAGGGCTTTTAAATATACATTGCGACCCGACATTGCCTGAAATTATGATGCCTCAGAATTGGCAGCATAAACAACTTCCTTGCCTCAGAATATTTTTGACAAAATAGTAGGATATGCAGATCTGTCTGCGCCGCAAGGTTGTTACAGGGGATCGATATCCGCTAGCCTGTACTTCTTTTTGTGGATATCCCATGAGTGACGGGATCATGTTTAATCTGAAGCGCAGTAGAATAAATCTGCGCTGGGTGTTGTTTATCTGTGCTAAGTAATGGAAACCATCTCCTGGTATTATTGGGACCAAGTCATACACAATAGTAGAATGATGGATCTGTTTTTTTTCCCTGCGGGTGTATTCTGCTCTTTGGGAATATAGATCTTTTAACCGTTTCTTGGTGACCCCCTTACAGGAGTCAGGGTCCTGAAAGAGTTTTTTCATTCCTATAGCCTTCAATACAGTTTCTACAGGATTTAGCCACCCAATTCTTTTGTAATAATCCAGGTTACAGCATTCTCCTATAATGGTTTGTGTCAAGTCTACCCTAGTTCTTTGCCAAATGGATAGCCACAAGAGGACCAGGGCCATTCTTATGGTGTCACTCAGAAAGGGGAGCCCCAATTGGAGATGTAGAATATAATTTGAAGCCGATTGGGGTGAGGACACACGGTTTTTAAAGAAGGATGTGGTAAATGGTTCTATGTGTTTTCCCTCTCTACCACTTTATGAGAATGTCCTGTGACATGATGGAATGTTAGTGTGCCTCCCTGTGTAAAGATTGTCACTTGGTCATCTGAGGCTGAGGAGCTGGTAGCTCTTTCCTGGTGGGGTTTCTCCCTGTAACTTACTATCTTGTAACCTGCCACCTAACTACCTGTCAATAAAGAAGGATCTTCCACTACACCTGGACTACGCATCCTTGTTTGTGTACCACATTTTGGTGACGTTTCTTGGACTAACCTATGCTGCACTTAAAGAGGACTGTAACTGAGCACTAAGGAAACCAAGGACTGTTTTAGGACTCAGAAAAGATTAAAACAGAAGTAAGTTCCTATTCTTTTATAATTGGAGAAACGCCCAGCAAACCCATTTGCTCACATAAATACGGTCTATAAGCGACGCGCTGCGCAGCAGGGACAGGTGAGCAATTATAGAATAATTCAATCCTCTGACCTGTTTTTTTGAAAACAGATCTCTGTAAATAAAAGTGCATTAGACACCAGGGGCCCCACTCACTCCCTGGTCTCTGACTCTGGGCTCACACACTCCCCATGGAACTCACCCAACGCCTGCTCCTTCACTGTCTCGGTTTGGATCCTAACTTCTGGAGCTGCTCACCTCCCCCTCACCCCTTCCCCCCTTTCCTGGGGAGTCACCTGCTCCCCTCAATAGCACGGCTCGTAACCCCATTTTGGGTGTCTCTGAATACCTCCCTTGGGGTCTCACCCACCTCCTGCTTCCTCACTCTCAACTCAGGGGTGTCACTGAGGCCCCCTCACACTCAGTTCCCCCCTCCCAGGGGTGTCACTAAGCCACCCCACCCTCTCGGGTGTCGCTCACCCCTCCCTTGGGGCTCACCCCCTGCTTCCTCACTCTCAACTCAGGGTGTCACTCAGCTCTTCCCCCTCCCCATCAGCCACCCGGGGTGTAGCTCACCCTCCCTTGGGGCTCACCCCCTGCTTCCTCACTCTCAACTCAGGGTGTCACTCAGCTCTTCCCCCTCCCCATCAGCCACCCGGGGTGTTGCTCACCCTTCCTTGGGGCTCACCCCCTGCTTCCTCACTCTCAACTCAGGGTGTCACTCAGCTCCTCTCCCTCCCGATCAGCGCCCCCGAGGTGTCGCTCACCCCTCCCTTGGGGCTCCTTCACGCTCAGCTCAGGGTGTCACTCACCGCCTGCTCCCTCTCTGCCTGGGGCGTCTCTTGTTTGTCTCTGCCCCGGTGCCGCTCCGGGCTCACAGTCCAGCGCACGGCCTTTCCCTTTCACTTTCGGTTTCCTCTTCTGGTTCCAGGAAGACGCCCATGGGGCGTGACTGCAGCGAACCGCGCCCGCCCCATGCGTGAGCTGGTGGCGGGGTGCCTGCTCCCGGGAGAGGCCCAGGGGGTTTCCCGGCCCATTCCTGGGTGGGACCGCTGCGCCTCGCTCCCTGCCCATGGGTGAGACTGTCTGTCCGGCAGAGAGAGAGACAACCCCTGGGGACAGAGCGTCTGTCGGTCCACACCAGCCTTGCCGTGGCGGTCACGGGTCCGAGCCTGGACTTCCATCAAGGGCGGTGGGGGCGGGTTCCCGTGAGTCCTGGGGTTACCACTGTTGGGCCGTAGCACCGCGCTTCTTCTTTCGCATGGAGGTCAAACCTTCCCGGGCGGGGCGGGGTGTTAAATACAAGAATTTAGATATTGTGGTGTCCCCAAATCTGCAGCCTATGCCCCTGCCGTTCTCAGGCAGTAGTAGTTCAGTTTACTAAACAAATTAGAACATCCCTGGAAAAAACCTTACCTACTTTCACTCAGTCTAGTACAAGTACAGAGCTTTATTTCGATAGGATAATATCTTAAAAGCACATAACAGTTAAAATACAATTCATAATATTAAAAACACTCAATAAATAATTAAATAGACAGTTTAAAACAGTATTAAACAGTTTACAGCTTTGAGTTTATAAGAAACAGGAAGCCAAGGATTGCCTGGAAGAGGGTTCATCACATAGCTTTACATCTGATCACCCACGCCCAACTAAGAAATTTGGCGACCCCACACGCCAGTACTGTGTTAGAATCAGATTGCAGGATTCTTAGAGCTGGGGCATAACATCTAGTCTTGAGAAGGAGGCAAACAGATTTTAACCATTTAGATCTAGGCTTGTTGTAGGCACTGCAGACGAAGAAAACATGTGGGATAGTTTCCAGTTCGGTGCTGCAGTGTGGGCAGGTGGCAGGCGTCTGGAAAGGGGGTTTCCATTTTGAGGTGCGTTCGCGGACTGGTAAGGTTCCTATTCTAAATTGTACATACAAAGCCCTGTGTTTTGGTTTTCTAATAACGTCCAGGTAGGGTTCAAGAAAGGGAACAGTTTTGTGCAATCAGAACTCATCGGTGAGCCTGCCCAAGTTATCCGCTCTAGATTCCTGGGCGTCGACCCACCGCCAGTAAGCCCGCTTGACTTCTAGTTTGGAAAATAAAGCACCGGACTCCCATGCCACCCAAAGGCCGATGGCCAACAGGAGTTCCTTTAATTTGGAAAGCCAGGCTATTTTATGTGACCCCTGCAAGCTCATGATTTCTTTGAGGCCGTCTTCGTAGCTCTCTAGCTCCGGTGTGCGCCACAGGCGAGCCCAATAAAGAAGCGGACGCAGAATTATAAGGTCTTTGATAGATCTGCGTCCAAAATCGTATTGAATGGGCTTGCTAGGGAAACTCCTGGGGATGGACAACAGCTCTTTATAAAATTGGTTTTCAGCCATTGATCGCAGGTCAACATTGCTAAAACACCAGAGCTCAGCCCCGCACAGTGCACTGCCTACTGCTTTTGCTGAATAGATCTCTAGAGCAGGGTCTATAGGTCTAGAAACTGAAGATCTATGTTCCCTGCTTATAGCACCCACGACCCGTTTGTGGTTAAGGGCCATTTTTTCAATGTGGGGTTTCCACTTGAGTTGGTCAGGTATCCTAATCCCAGGATAATAAAATGTTTTGACCCGCTCAAGCGGCTCTTCATTGAGGGTGAGCGTGCGATTAGCTTTTTTGCTGGGATTGAAATAAAGTCAGTCACTTTTTACATACTCTCCTCAATAACCTCACCATACAACTGATTCATACCACTGTGCTGAATATACAAATCCAGATTACAAATATACTCTCAGACTGAAATGTAATGCCTACACTGTTTTATTAATGTAAATTATCTCTCTTTTTAACATTTCGGAAATGTCCCAAAAGTATGTATACAGTCAATATATAAAAACATTTTTCATGGGGTGTGGCCAAGATGGCGTCGGAGTAAGACGCACTTTCGAGTCCCTCCGGCACCCGACCAGCTTAGCTTTGTATAGCATCGTCCACAGGGTGCTGACCGACCTCCAGTCACCTGCAGAGGCCACTGACATCGAGTGGAGCGGTCCGGCGCTGCCGGCGGGGCTGCGGGAGGTCAGAAAACGCCGTTGGAGGAGAGGCGACTTCCGTCCTTGTAAGCACCGGACTTGCGTGAGAAGAAGGCCGGCCCTTGAGTGCGGAGGCACCTGGCGCCGACTGGGCGCGGTGTCGCGGAGCCGCGGGGTTCATCTGCCTTCCATAAAGCCCGCCAGTTCTGCGGCACGCCATCGAGGAAGTCCTGGCGGTTTGGGGCGCTTTGTTGCAGTCAGCTGTGGGGAGTTGGTAGCCGGCCGACCACGTGGAGAGTGCCATCGGCTACCGGAGGAGCTGAGAACGGCTGGGAGCGGCCATTAGAGGAGTGCGCCGGTGGAGCTGGTTGCGGCCGCTGGAGGAGGGGGACGGCCCTACTGCAGAGCAACTTTGGGATCTCTGATGCCCTGACCGCAGCGTGAAACGGCTGTTGACGAGGGAGTAGGCCCTGACCTGAGAGCACCGGTCTGGAGTGAGAACGGACCCGGGTCCTGGGGACGCCGCGGAGCTCCGCGGTAAGCAGACTGCCACAGCCTCGGGGCCTTCTGGTCGGATTGCCTGCTGTCTGGAGCCGAGACACGGTGTTTGGTTCCCTGGAAGAGAGGTGCTGGGGGGGTCGGAGGCCAGAGACACGCCGAGGCCCACAGTAGCGGTACGGCCTACATCGCCTTGCGGACTGAAGAACTAGCCTGGTTTATTCCTCCGACTGAGGCTGTGCCATAGCCTTGAGAGGAGTACGGGGGCCCCGATCTACAGTAGCGGAGGACCCAAGATCAGGCGCAGCGCATTCTGCTGCCTTGGGCTACCGGACGCACGTATCACTACATTGACTTTGGAAGACACCTCCTGGCGGGAAGCTTTTACGATGCCATCTTGGCTGGGCAGCCATTGACTGTGGCGCAGTTACGCGGAGGCCGAAACTGGAGACCTAGTGAGGTCTTGCGCTGCACCTGAGCGCCCCTTGTTCCTGGGGAGTGAGCGACAACCCTGGTCCCGTGCCACAGCCGGAACTCCATGATGTTCACCACGCTTCGTAAGGGAAGGCCGGGAAAGGACGGCACCTCTAAGTCCTCGCAGCAGCCGGCCTCCCCCGGGGCCAGTGGTTCGTCCAAGCAATCGGATGATGAAGCGCCCGCTACCAAGGCCTTTATGACTGAGCTATTCACCTCTATTAAAGAGGACATCTCTGAGCTCCGCGCCCAGTTGGCATCGGATCTCCGGGAAGTGTGGAGAGAGGTAGATGGAATTGGTGAACGTGTAGCGACGCTGGACGATCACGATCTGAGTGTAGCGAACGACGTGCACCAACTACAACAAGACATCATCCGTCTTACTGAACAGAATTTGGATCTGCAGACTCACACAGAGGACTTAGAGAATCGTTCCCGGAGGAACAACATTCGCATTAGGGCGGTCCCATGGGACGGAGAAGCTGGGGACCTCCGTGGATATGTCCAAGCCCTGTTCTTACAGATTTTGGACGAGGAAGATGTGCAAGAAATTAAAATGGATAGGGTACATAGAGTCGGCTTGCCTAGAAGGGGAGGGGGTCCCCCTCCGGACATCCTCGTTTGTGTGCATGACTTTCAGGTGAAGGAGCGCATCCTGCGAAAGGCTAGAGCCATCACTTCCTTGCAATTCAGGGACCACCGTCCACAGCTCTACCAGGATTTGGCAACGTCGACGCTTCAGAAGAGGAGGGAATTCCGCCCTGTAACCTCCTTCCTGCGGGAACGCAACATTTCGTACTCCTGGGGGCACCCCTTCCGTATCATATTTCGATGGCAAAATAGGCTGGCGCAAATTCACTCCCTGCAGGTGGCAAAGGATCTTCTGGGGCTGGAGGACGTTCCTCCCACCCAAGCGACACGTTCCTCACCATCGAGGAGACGACACCGGTCTTCCTCCTGGCATAGAATTGGTTCGTCCCCGAACCGGCGGCGACCGGATCGCGCTGCTAGCTTGCAGGAAAGGGGTGATGCGGTGGTATCGGTGGCCTCGGCCACAGTAGCAGATTCCCAACAAAGTTCTGGAGCAGCGTGACCCCAGATTTTCTGAAGGTTTGGCGCCGGAGGGACTCTGGCCCTAAGGTCCCGGGGTACTATTGTACTTTTGGAGAAGACACCCCGGACCGTGGCCCTGGGGGTCCCTGAGTTGGTGCCCCCACCCCGATTCCAGTCCGATGAGGGCCTTGTGAATTATGGTCCATTGGAACTGCTGAGTACTCTGTTCAGGTTCAGTTTCTTGAGTTATGCCTTATGGGTTTTTGGTTGCAGGGGAGGGGTGGAAGGTGGGGGTTTTCGGGGGCAGGGGGTGCAGAGGGGGTGTTGGGGTTTGGGGCAAGGAGGGAGGGGAGAGTGGTGGCGCCCGACAAATGTGTGTGTGAGGTATTGTTTGCACTAGTGGTGTTCTCCATTGCAATCGTTATCTGGAACCGTACTGAGAAGTACACATTTTCTGATGTTTGCATGGATGGGGGTTGTCTGGAGCTCTGGGAAGGGGTGTGTCCTGTTCCTCATGGGCAGGGGGTGCTTGGGACATTGTTATTGGCGTCTATGTCCGAGTGTTTTCAATATGCGGTGCTCTGCGGATCATCTTGTCTGCCTGGCTCTGGGAGGCCCGATGATGTGGAATTGCTGGAGGGAAGGGGGGCTCTGAAGATTGGAGGAGGTGGTTGGGAGGTGGGTTTGGCCCAGGGTGTGACCGAGATCTGGGCTCTGATCATCCTACTAAGCACACAGAGCGGAGTCTCCCACCATCATTATGCCTGTTAGTATAGGTACCTGGAATGTGAAGGGTTTCAACTCCCCGCAAAAGCGCCAGAAACTCTGGAAGTACCTATCTGATCATCATCTTGATGTAGTGTCCCTCCAGGAAACCCACTTAGCTAGGAAAGATGAACTAAGGCTCCGACATAGACACTTCCCCCTTATTTATAGGGCATCAGCATCCACCAAGCATAGGGGGGTGGCCCTCCTGTTCCGGGCGTCTCTCCACTTTCAGCCTCTGGGGGTGAGTAGCGATAAGGAGGGTCGTTGGCTAATGGTGAAGGGGTCATTATATGGCCGACAATGTACGTTTGTGGTGGTTTATGCTCCTAATGCTGGACAGAATGTTTTTTTACAAGGCCTGATGGACAAGATTGGGGACTTTGTAGAAGGGCACTTGTTCCTATTGGGGGGCTTCAATATGGTGTGGGACAGGTATATGGATAGTTCGGGGGCGCGCAGGGCAGACTCTGGGATCTTTACGGAAGAAACGCAACGGCAAATAGGCGAATTGGGGTTGGTGGACAGCTGGCGCTTCTTACACCCTCAGACCAAGGATTATAAATTTTTCTCTCATGTCCATCGCTCGTACTCTCGTATAGACCATATTTTTATTAGCCAGGCCCTCAGGGGGATGTCCAAATTGCTAGTATTTTCCCACTCTCAGTATCTGACCATAGCCTGGTAGTTTTTGGGTTGCATTGGTCCGTGGGGGGGGACGGTTGTCGGAAGTGGTACTTCCCAGCAGCGTTGGTGCGGGATGAGGTGTCTTGTAAAGAGCTGCGAAGGGCCATGAGAGAGTTTTTTGCTCTTAACCCTCCCTCTGATACATCAGTATATACCACGTGGGATGCATGCAAGGCCTCAATACGGGGTACATGCCTCGCCCTCAATGCGAACCTCAACAAGCTAGGGAGGGAGGCCCTGGAGATGGAACTCGCTGCTTTGGAACAGGCGCACAAGTCAAACCCCTCTAGGGTGACCCTCCGACCACTAACAGCGGTGAGAGGAAAATTGAAAGCCCACTACAACAACCGGGCTGACTTTACCCTCCTGCGCATCCGACGCGTTTCCTACTCCCAGGGGAACAAGGTGGGGCGACACCTGGCCCGGCAGCTTCATGATAAACGCGAGAAGGATTATATTGGGGGTATACAGGACCATACGGGCTCTGTTCGGCACAGGGATGCGGACAAAGCAGCCCTTTTTGGCCGCTTTTATGCAGATCTTTATTCGAGCGACGCCCTTGACTCGGATGCCCAATCTGCGTTCTTGAATGGTCTCCCTATACCACAGGTTTCCAGGGAATGGAATGACTTGCTGTCTTCCCCCATCACTAGAGAGGAGGTATTCGACGCCATTAAGGCTCTGAAACTCCACAAGGCCCCGGGCCCTGACGGTTACACGGCCTTGTTCTACAAGACGTTTGCGTCGGACCTCTACGATCACCTGGTTTCCCTCTTTAATACAATGGCGTCTGATGGGAGAACCTCTGAAACTATGGCCGAGGCTCTGATTACCATCCTCCCCAAACCGGGGAAGGACCTTACCAAATGCACGTCTTATCGCCCGATAGCGCTCCTTAATCTGGACGCTAAGTTGTATTCTTCTATTCTTGCTGGTAGGTTACAGGATTTGATGCCGGCCCTCGTCCACCCGGACCAGTCCGGGTTTATAAAAGGCCAGCAAACTCATGACAACTTGAGGCGAGTGATCCATCTAATCGAGAAGGCTAATAGATTTCGCATACCGGCGGTATTAGTCGGGCTCGACGCGGAGAAAGCCTTTGATCGCGTCGATTGGAGATTTTTACATCGCACACTGAAGGCCTTCGGTTTTTCACCCCACTTCATAAGAATGCTTGAGGCTAATTATAACAACCCCACCTCTCGGGTGCTGATTAATGGCCATAGATCCGGGAGTTTCCACCATTCCCCCGGAACACGTCAGGGATGCCCGCTCTCCCTACTTCTCTTTGCTTTAAGCATTGAACCGTTGGCCCTAGCGATTCGGGAGAACGAACAAATCTTGGGCCTCCCCTTCTCAGGTGAACAACATAAGATTCCGCTCTTCGCGTACGACGTGTTACTTTCGCTTAGGGATCCGGCACTATCGTTACCCTATGTTCATACGGTGCTCTCGGAATTTGAGACGGTGGCAGGATTTAAAGTCAATTTCGACAAATAGTATATTCTGAACCTAACACTACCTCCAGAAGAGGTGCACCGGATTCAAGCGCTAACACCACTATCATGGTCGACTTCGTCCTTGTTATATTTGGGCGTGAGACTGACCTCTACCCTAGGCGCACTGTTCCAGGCCAACTATCCCCCGATGCTAACGGCGATACGCGCGGAACTGGAGAGATGGAAGCCGAAGTACATCTCGTGGTTGGGTAGGATTCATGCGCTTAAAATGGTCCTCCTACCGAAACTTTTGTATCTCTTCCAGGCATTGCCCATTCCGGTGGAGTTGGACTATTTCCATCGACTAAAGACCTTGATGTTGAAATTTGTATGGCAAGGCGGCCGGGCGCGACTTTCCTATGCAGTGCTTCGACGTCCACGAATGGAAGGGGGGGTGGGGTTCCCAGACATGCACTTGTATTATAAGGCGGCCCAATTAAGAGTACTGGTGGAATGGTCCCAACAGCTCTCAGAGAAGCACTGGCTCCATATGGATCGGAGTGTGGCCGGGAGATCCATCTGGGACCTGGCCTGGAAACCTAAGGCGGACCGACCCAGAAATGCGTATATTAGCACCCCCACCAGCACGGTGTTGAAGGTCTGGGACACGGTCAGTGGCGACGACCGGTGGACCACCTTCCCGTCCCCATTTACTCCCATCCATTTCAACCCGGCCTTTCCTCTGGCCCTGACGGATGGACCCTTTGGTGTCTGGAGAGAGGGTGGTTGCAGAGCCCTCACTCACCTGTTTCATGGTACGGCGCCTCTTACCTTCCATAACTGTATGCGGGATTATGGGGTTCTGCCCACTGAGCGCTTTCGGCATCTCCAACTCCTACACTGGGCAACGTCACCTAGAGTGGTGGATGCCGCTACTAGACCATTGACGAAGTTTGAGGCCTTTATTCTTCGCACGTCCACCATGAAGGGAACGATTTCCTTCATTTATGGGATGTTACTAGACACCACGGTGTCCCCCCGACCTCGATACATGGACCACTGGGAGACCACACTGGGTAGGGACATTTCTGACAATGAGTGGAGGGGCCTTTGGCGAGATGTAGCAGCACATAATCACTCAACAGATCTTAGGGAGGCTCATCTGAAGCTTATATTTGACTGTTATCTATATCCATCTAAGTTACATCGGATATTTCCGACGACCTCAGATAAGTGCTGGCGTGGCTGCGGTCTGCTGGGTGACTTCCGCCGCATCTGGTGGGACTGTCCCACCATCTGACCATTCTGGTCCGAGATCCTATCCCACATCAGGGATGTGATGGGCTATCCAATTCCGGATTCAATGGAGTATGTCCTGTTGGGGCTTAGAGACCCGCTGTTGGAACACCAAACTAGGGCCGATAAACGCATTATATGGCTGTGCCTGGGAGCGGCCAAAATGACTTTGGCAGCCGCTTGGAAAAGCCCAACAGCTCCGGCTATCTCTTTATGGCACGCACAGCTGTGGCGACTACTAAGTATGGAAAGATTGTCAGATATTTTCCTGGGGAATTTTAAAAACTTCATGTTCAACTGGGGACCCTTGGTTAGGTTTTTGTCTCGAGGTTTGCCATCTGCGGTTTGCCCCTCAGCTCTTCGTGCATTACATCTCTTCCAAATTTAACCACCTGCTTGAATGACGTTATTTGAGTGCATGATGGTCGCCACCACCGGGGACAGGGTGGGGGGTAGGGGGGAAGTGGGGGTGGGTGGGTTGTTGGATTGGGGTTGTTGATCTACTTTTGGTTGCGACAAACTTTGCATGTGAAGACGGATTGCACGGCCTTCTTATATGATAGTGATCCTGGCTGGGACACCACCTGCTTTTGAGAACTTTGGACTGTTTGCTGAGACGTTGGTGCTCCCTCCCATTGATGGAGATTGGCAAACACTGACATTTGCACTGCGTCTGACAACGCTGATTGCCGTCTCCCTTTATGTAATTTTGGTTTTTTTTCTGCAGCACCGTTCTCTAGCACCCCCTGTGTGGGGATTTATGGCGGGATGTCGCCTGTTCCTTTATTCTCTCCTCTTTCTTTTTCTTACCTTCTTTTCTCCTCCCTTTTTTCTGCTTAAAACTTTGAATAAATAAAAATTTTACAAAAAAAAACATTTTTCATAAATGAAACATTCCAAAAATCTTGACATCAAATAATACAATGCAAAAACAAACAATAAAGAAACATTAAAAAAACATGCTAGAACCCCAGTTAAAAAACTCATTTTTGTCTGTTTGGCCATCTATTTGATCCAACAGTAGTTCAGTTTAGCTTCTATTTTTAAAACGTGAAGTTACCCAAAGGCGTTTTGGCGCCGAAAGAGTTAAGAAGTATGGAGAGCTCTTGTACTGTTTCCAACAGCTGTCTGGCAGATCTCAGCGCATTTGACTCACGTCCCAGTTTTCTTTCTCTTTTTTTAGTATTGCATTGCTTTATTAAATGTTTTCATAATAAAACGTACAATAATCAACGAGTAAATATCTTCATGAAAACCACGTCCCAGTTTCCAAGGAGATCGAGTCGCCTGTGTGTTTTTTTATGTTTTCCAATGCAGGGATAGTTCAATGCCGTTCTCAGAAAGAAGTTTCATTAACAGGTAAGAAACTTGGGTTAACAATTGCATTTTTTTTCCTTAGTTCCTCGTTGCCTGTGTTTCTCTGTCAATGAGCGCTGTCCTGTGCCCATCGGATGACGTAAAATTGTAACCCTTTTATTAATGCGAAATACCCCGTTTTTAGGTCTCGCCTAGCGTAGCAGCGCATGCGCTTCTGCGTTGGTGAGATTTATTGTTAACAAGGACTTTAAGAAGAGGACTTTAAGCCCCGCCCCTCATTTCCATTGGCTGACGTCACAGTTTAAGCTAAACTGTGACCTGCCATTGGAAATTAGGGTTTTTGGTTCATGCCCTTTAGCCTCAGAACCAGGAATAAAATGAGCAAGGGGCTCTAGGCGGAGAATACCAGGAAAAGAGTTGCTTAGCAGAAGTAAACCTTACAGGGCGTGGTGTCAGAATAAACCGGGTTTAATAAATACCGCACACTTTTGCGGACTAATTGTAATCAGGGCCTATAGTAAAAATGCTACTCTGTGCCCTTCTAGGGCCTAATGAGGAGTGCCCAGTTTTGGGCGCAATAATTACATGGGCGTGGATTCACCAAAATACCAGGGAAAGCAGAAATGACATTACATTCCCCTCGACCTTAATTACATAACAGGAAGTGACATTGTTTGCCCCTGTTTTCTTTTCCTGGAAGGCATGTCTCATGATCCTAACATGGCAATAATTGACATCTCCAAAATTCCATAATAACTGCATGATTGGTGTAACTGTGTAAAATAGACAAACATCTATTTTAGATACTATGGTACTGACTTGATATGTAAAGTTCTGGCGCATAATACTTGTCCTGAATTGTAATGAGAGAGCACAGCAAGTAAGCCGGACCACTTCTAGTGGCATCCTTCCCCTGACACAAATTTGAAAAGAATGGAGTGAAACTGCATTTTAAACACAATTTTCACTTCAATTTACTAAAATGCCATAGGCATTGAAAGGGAACTCATTAAATATTCAAATTCTTTCAGGTTATGCCAAGCCAATGAAATCTGATGTTCCCCAGGAGTTGACCACATTTTTATTTCAAAATGTGCTATGGGCTCCACCATGTAGAAAATGTCATCCATTGTGCCAGGACTAGCATTTTGTCATGGGTGCCTCCTTATAATACCAAAGCGGTACAAAAGGGGGTGGTGATGGACGGAGCATCTGAACCAATCAAACACTCACACCCAGTCAACAGATCTGGGTTTAATCCATCACCGTTCTTTAGCCCACTCTGCCACCCCAGTTCAGACATGGCCATATGCAAATCAGTCTGACCCTGTGCCTCATGGGAACAGTCCAGCCCGAAATGCCAAGCCATGCCTTCCCTGGACCGGAAACAAGCTTCCGAGGACCGGTTTCTGGCATTTCAGCCGTCTTCAGCCCGGCTTGCTTGACTCCAGTGGAAAAGTGAGCAAGGGACTCACCTCTGAGCATACCCTACCAACTTATGGCGAGCAAACCGGTACAAAAGGGGGTGGTGAGTCTCTTGCTCACTTTGCCACTGGATTCAAGCAAGCTGGGCTGAAGACGGCTGAAATGCCAGAAATTGGCTACTGGTGTAGCCTGACAAGTCCCTAGCATATGGAACTAAGGTACCCAGGGCATAGATACACCAGTGGTCACCCATGGGCTGCAGCATGTATTGTGCCAGCCATGGGAGTCAACACACAGAAAACGAACATGCTGTTATCACAGCCGGGGAGCAGCCGACCCGCACACGGGTTGACAGTGCCCAGAAAAATCCTGAGTCCGCACCCGGCCAAAGGAGACGCCATCTAGACGTTTGATACCTACGAATTTCCTACTCACTTTTCTGCATTTGCTTGAGAGGATTCTAACAGACTACAGCCCTGAGGAAGTCATAGGGTAAGACACCCACTGATGAAACACGTGTTGGCTGGCAGAAAAAATCAAATAAAAAGAAAAAGAAGAATACAAAAAACTGTGTTTATATAATTTTGTGTGTGCTAGGAAATTTGGTTTGTCTGCAGTCATGGGAAAACAAAGGGGAGAGCAAGGGATAGTGTTCACCCAAGGTGAACGGAGAGTACTCCTGTTTCCCTGATCAAGGACTGAATTAAACAAAGAGAGGAGTACCACCAAAAGAAAAACAGAAGATTTCCTAATGGGGTGTTTTGGCTGACAAAAGGAAAAGATTCATCCTTTTGTAAAAAAAACCCTCACTCACCAGCCTAGTGGTGACATTCTTCATCATCGGGGTCCACCCTGGTGGCCTAGCGTCACCAGGGTGTGCTTCAACAGCTGAAGTACAGTGGAGCAGGTTGTGAATGTAAGGGCAAAAAAGATGTTAAAAATTTTCCTGGTTTAACTTATAGAAAATATGAATTTTATTTTAAAGCAACTGGACAATATTAAAAAAGGGGGCGAGATACTAAGAGGGAAGTTACGGCCAGAGTATCTCTATATGTGTATTGGTCAACATGTTTCTACCTTACATGGGAAGTACCAGGTATTCATCAGGACCATAAGCAAGGAAATGGACGGTATGTACCCCCTAAAAGGCACACACTATCCTAGATCCTTGTGTACCTATTAGCAAAAATCGCTAATGGTAAAATGCTCGGTAAAAAAAGTGGTTGAGTATGTGTGGCAAAGAGCAAAAGACTCCTATTATGTTGTCAGATGCTTCGGCGGGCAGGGGGTAGTCTCGTCAATCAGTCGAAATCTGTGTCTGTGCTTCATCCAGGTTCTTCAGCAAACCTGTGGGCATTAAGGACACCCGAAAAAATCTCTCTTGGAGTGAAGGAGTCACTCCCCTGCATCTTCAGGTACCGCAACAAAGCTGACCAGCCTGCTGTTCCTGTCTTTCTATGGAATTCCTGAGGCCCAGCAACAGAGGTGGTTGTTCTGCAGCTCCCTAGATCCCTAGTCACGGCCTCTGGGACCAAACCCCTGTGCACTGTGTTGACTTGCCATTGACAAGGCTTGTTGTCTCTTCACTCCAGAGATCTTCGGTCTACAAGAAGCCCAGCATCCAGCACCTTATCTTCCAAAGATCAGCATCCTCACTGCATCCTCTGCACCGCTGGCCTTCATCTTTGGTGAGCTGCCTGAGGTCTTCTTGCGACTCCTGTGCCTTCAGCCTGTAGGTCCTCCTGAGGTTGTCTCTTTCTTCAGTGAGCTCCACTGCTTGCTCGGGCCTTTTCTGTCTCTCCAGCTCTTGGTGAGTCCCTTGGACCTTGCTGGTCCCAACGTTTGCTCCTTTTTGTTATCCATGGCAGTTGCGGCTAGAAAGGCTTGTTAGTGCTCCCACTGGACACCGACTACCTAGACACTGCCATCTGACTAAGGACGGCTCATGCATGGCTCCTAGACTTTCCCAGAGTTGGCTGGTTCTCACAGCTGCAGCGACAAAGTCACAGTTGTCTCACCTGAACCTCTTGACATCGGTGAGCATTGTGTTTCCATGCCTCTTGGTCACCTCAGAGTGACATGGACTCTGTCCCCTCTGCTTGCAGGTTCTGCACTTCCAGAATCCACCCTTGGATTCCACCAGACCCCTCTTCATCTTCTCCAGAGGCATCTTCTTCTAAGTCTCCCATTGCTGTCTATAGCAGCTTCCGACGTCACTTCACCCCTATGCGCCCATCTTCCCTGGTGCCAAGCTATGCCTTCCCTGGATTGGAAACAAGCTTCCTAGGACCGGTTCCTGGCATTCCAGCCGTCTTCAGCCAGGCTTGCTTGAATCCAGTGGCAAAGTGAGCAAGGGACTCACGTCTGAGCATACCCTGCCAACTTATGGCGAACAAAGCGGTAAAAAAGGGGGTGGTGGGTGGGTATGCTCAGACGTGAGTCCCATGCTCTCCACACTACTGGAGTCAAGCTATCCTGGCTGAAGACGGCTGATAGCCAGAAACTGGTCCTAGGATGCTTGATTCCGGTCCAGGAAAGACATGGCTTGGCAGTTTGGGCTGGACTGTTCCCATGAGGCACAGGGTCAAGGCTGATTTGCATATGGCCATGTCTGAACTGGGGTGGTGTGGAGTGCAAAAAAACGATGGATTTAGGCCCAGATCTCTGTACTGGGGTGAATATATGACATTGTTCTGCATTCTGTCCATCAACTGTTATTTTTGCAACTTCTAAAAGTGGCACTTCTCCACTAGACACAATAAATCTGTGCACACCATCGCGCAGCATTTATCCTCACGAGTTCGCACATACCAAACTCGACCCTGCGCTCCCCACATATCAGGAACTACCATGGACACACATATCCCCCATGCATTCCTATGGGAGGGCAGGCCATCTCACCACATGCACTCAGAGTACTCACGCACTTTACCCTGGGCCACAGTGATAACGTGCGCAGAGGCCTAAAATCACTACCGCCAGAGGCTAAAGGCAAAAAGTCTAGGGGTGAACATGCCAAAAAGGCCCAAGTCCAACACCCATGCCTACCAAAAAATGAATATGGCATTGTATAATGAAACTTGTGCTCATGTAAAGTGCTCCAGTACCTTTGGGTCGAGTTCCCACTATATAAAACTGCAGAAAAAAATAATAAGGCTAGTTTTTTTTCTCTACATTTCTAACATACCTGGCATTTGTGCGGCACATGCAGCAGCAGCCTTAGATCTCATTCTGGGCATGTTCTTTGGATGAGTAGTGAGATGCCAGCAGAGCAGACACTTATACGTAGATATTTGTATGCCTCTTAAATAAAAGTTTGAGATAAGACTACATTTTTGCATTTAGGGCAAAAAAGTGATTTAAAGTGGCTTTAAAACAGATCCTATCAGAGAAAAGCGACGCAATGGCGAATGCACTCCAGTGGGTTCTTTCTTATGCCGCGGGAGCACTAAGTAGTGCATGCTTCATCCAGAGCAAAGGAATAAAAGGCTCAGGATCTCATGGAGATAATAGTAGCACGCTGAGCCCACAACTCTCGAGCAGCGCTATAACTTTCAAGCAAGGGTCTAACTCGTGTTTTTATTTTGTTTTCCCGATCGTTGTTTGAGCCTCTTTAAAGAAGTTCCACCAGAGCAGATGAACACAGAAATTTGCAAATGGGAAACTAATAAGAGATCATAGCTGTGTGTTTCCAAAAGATATTTGGTCACAAACCCAACAGGGGCACTCCTTGTTAGTGATCACAGTAAAGGCTTCTTATTTTGGCTTGTAGAATTTTATTCATTCAAAAGAAAAAGTTCATATCTTCATTTAGTTCTTATTTCATTTCGAAAGCATCATGAAATTATATCAGACTTGAATATATTCCAACCTCCAATGCATTTCGAGCGGATTGTCCGCTCTTCATCAGGGAGTACATTCTAAAATAGATACAATGCAACCAATGAATTCAGGTTCAACATAAAAGTATACATTTTGTAGATACATTAGTGCAATAATCATCACTCAATAGTAAATACCACATCTGAAATGCGATGTGACTAGTGTGCTAGATTGGCCTTATAACCCAAGTGAAAAAACGTGCTGTGTAAGGATGTTATAACTGGTCAGTTACTCACGTAATCAGATTATCAAGTTTGGAGTAAATCTGTGAAAAGTAATCGGAAACGCGTGTCAGACAGTAAGAGGACTGACATTTAAAAAGAGCGTGACGCTTTCGTCCGGTACACCGCGAGCAGTGATGTTAGTAGCGATCGGGTTGCCGGTTTTAACGCGAGTGTTTGAAATAATTAGTAAACATAATATGTTTACTAATTATTTCAAACACTCGTGTTAAAACCGGCAACCCGATCGCTACTAACATCACTGCTCGCGGTGTACCGGACGACTCACTGAACACGCGCCTTTCATCTATATTCAGGTAAGAAGTCCTGAAAGCGTCACGCTGCCTTTTTGAAGCGCTTTGGTCATTCTCGAAGCGCGAGTCGAGCTCTTTTTAAATGTCAGTCCTCTTACTGTCTGACACGCGTTTCCGATTACTTTTCACAGATTTACTCCAAACTTGATAATCTGATTACGTGAGTAACTGACCAGTTATAACATCCTTACACAGCACGTTTTTTCACTTGGGTTATAAGGCCAATCTAGCACACTAGTCACATCGCATTTCAGATGTGGTATTTACTATTGAGTGATGATTATTGCACTAATGTATCTACAATATGTATACTTTTATGTTGAACCTGAATTCATTGGTTGCATTGTATCTATTTTAGAATGTACTCCCTGATGAAGAGCGGACAATCCGCTCGAAATGCATTGGAGGTTGGAATATATTCAAGTCTGATATAATTTCATGATGCTTTCGAAATGAAATAAGAACTAAATGAAGATATGAACTTTTTCTTTTGAATGAATAAAATTCTACAAGCCAAAATAAGAAGCCTTTACTGTGATCACTAACAAGGAGTGCCCCTGTTGGGTTTGTGACCAAATATCTTTTGGAAACACACAGCTATGATTTAATTTACGTTTCACTGGACGGAAAACATACCCAGGGGAGCAACCTTAAACTTATTCTAAACAAATCAGTAAACCAGAAAACACTTTTTCGTAAACTGGAGGTTGTGCACTTGTCCTACTTTGTTAAACTAATAAGAGAAACACACATGGAAGAACAGGAAATAGAACATCAACAACCAATAGAACAAGGAAAAGTAACAGGAAAAGCACAAGGACCAATAAGAAGTGAAGACAGGATGTAAGTCCCTTTTAAGATATATTTAATACAATAGATTTCACAAGCATCGTGCAAGAGCTATGCAGGCGAAACCTAAATATGGCATAAAATTCCAGTGCCAGAAAATTGCATTTTATGCTTTCCGTATTCCATAGGTGACTCATGTAAAAAATTACCTCAGTTTGTCTTGGTTGTCTCCCTCCCATATGCCAGGATGTCCCCCATTATGCCAATCCCTCCTTTGTGCTAGTACCAGCCTACTGCCACTGGTGTCCATATGCCAGTCATTTCCTCATGTATGCCCGTATATTTCCATAGGTGCCATTTATGCCAAGAATTACCCCCA
Organism: Lissotriton vulgaris; assembly: GCF_964263255.1. Lineage (NCBI taxonomy): Eukaryota > Metazoa > Chordata > Amphibia > Caudata > Salamandridae > Lissotriton > Lissotriton vulgaris. Next base: position 1,742,990,692 of record NC_141695.1, read on the forward strand.
GTGTGCCAGTACTTTATCACAGGTGTCTGTTGTGTTAAGGATTGCTGCAAGTATGACAGTTTTTTTCCTCATGTTATCTCTTGTAAGGCAATAAATACCTTAGGGCAAATGACAAAGGTGCAAGTCTGACCTCACTTTCTTGCTCACACTAACATTCACACTCATTCCCTCACTCACACTCATTCCTTTTCATTCACTTTCTTACACTCCCTCACACTCATTTTTAGGGCTCGGGCCTCGGCGTCCACGAAGTGGAGGCGGAGCTTCCGAGATCCTAATGTTAAAGAAAAAAAAAGGATATCTAGGGTTCTGGCCAGACAAATTCCTTACATTCCTTAGTGTTTTATGGCATCTGCCTAGTGATTCGTGTTCGCTGTGCTGTCTATGTAGTAGCCTTGACGTGATAGGCTATATTTACTTTTCGTCCGTCATTGATGTTAGTTTCATGGCATATTCTGTGCGCGAACGAGCTTGGAGAGTGATTAATCTTAATTACGAGCTGTCACAGTGGCCGTGTAATGTAATCCAGATGGTGCGAGCGCGTTCACATTGCATGCTTGGGCAAACGACCGTATAAACCAAGCTACACGGGGAGTTACCGTTCGGGTGTACTGTCTTTTTGTTTAGATCCCAAAAGCTGTTTATAAGGCCACCATTATTCACGCGGGGTCTGTCCTTCTCTGCTTAGTTTATACTCGGAATAAGAAGCGCACGCTGCCCTGGACTCAGCAGCTTTGCAACCAGTGCGCGCATTGATGGTGGGGAAGTGCGCTCCCATGTGTGCATTAACTGCCGCGCTCCCGTGGGCTCGTCTATGTTTACGAGATGAGTCATTTGACTCTATTTAGAACCGAGCGAGACGATAAAAAAAGAACTTGTAAAAACCACATTTCCCCATACAAAGCACTTTGTCTCCTTCAGCGGAAGCGTGAATTGTCATCCCCAGGGGGGCTGTGCGGGCAATTACTGAAATAACCCCCACGCCTTGAATGCGATCCTACCAACCGTGATTGGTTGTAAGAAAACATGGGTGCATTTGTATACATTGAGGAGGAGGAGTAGTCATAGTACAGGCGCCGAGCTTAGCATTTGCAGTTTATTCTTTAAACGGAGTGGTTTTCCGCCCAGTGTCATCCACGTGGAAGGACGGAGCTGAGAGCAGGGCATGTTTTGTCGCTCCATGGCGGGGGCTTGGATGCGTTTTCGTAGTATTGGCTCCCAAAGGCCGGTTGCTTTGTTGTGCAGCCACCAGCAGTTCCCTACTCCGGCTGCTGCTGTTTGCCTTGTGCATGGGAGGGGCTGATGCCGTTCACGGGATTGGCAAACAGTAATCGGTTTTGCATGTCGCATGATACGAAACTATAACAATATCTCGTGCTCATTTACATCGCTGACGCAACTTCTTAGAGTAGCACCAGAGAGGGGGGGTGGAGAATGAAGACATTACCTTAGTTCTTGTAAAGCACATAGCCTGCATCTGCTATACTTTGCAACTAGGAAAGAGCTGCCTCCCCATTGGCCGTGCCATCGTGTTTTTTATGAATTGCATATAAATGCTGTGTGTAGTTCCCTCATGCTCGGTATTCTAAGGTCAAGCAGACGAGAGAGTAATGCGCCGAGCTTGCAAATAAATGGGTCTACCGGTTTTATTTTTCATTGTACACACTTCTAATTGCGAAGCACACCGTGCTTGGTAGATGCTGGTCGTGTCTGTTTGCATTTCACTGTATTGCCTGTGATGTGCTCTCTCATCCAAGCAGCAGCACACGATGCTCCAATGCGTGTATACACATTTTAAAGTAAATATCCAAATACACCCACTATGGAACATCTGCTCCCTGCAATCATGCTATTGCTATGCCTTTAGGTGACTGACAGACAATAACATGAAAAATAACATTTCATAGACAATTTAACATTCTACCTGCACATAATTTTCATTTTTCAAACAACTACAGCTTGTGAACATACTTTCAACACACAACACAGCATATACTACAAGACAATGAGCCCTAGTAGCAATAATACCTTCTACAACTCAGTGGCGGTGAGTGCAGAGTGGCGGTGAGTGCAGAGTGGCGGTGAGTGCAGAGTGGCGGTGACTGCAGAGTGGCGGTGACTGCAGAGTGGCGGTGAGCGCAGAGTGGCGGTGAGCGCAGAGTGGCGGTGAGTGCAGAGTGGCAGTGTGCAGAGTGGCGGTGAGTGCAGAGTGGCGGTGACTGCAGAGTGGCGGTGAGTGCAGAGTGGCGGTGACTGCAGAGTGGCGGTGAGTGCAGAGTGGCGGTGAGTGCAGAGTGGCGGTGAGTGCAGAGTGGGCAGTACTACCAGTACTACCACCATCAGTACTACCAGTACTACCAGTACTACCACTACTACAGCCACCAGTACTACCAGTACTACAGCCACCAGTACTACCAGTACCACCACCAACAGTACTACCACCACCACCAGTACTACCAGTAGCAGTACTACCACAACCAGTACCACTACCACCACTGGACTACCACCACCAGTACCACTACCACCACCAGTACTACCACTAACAGTATTACAGGCAGCAGTAACACCACCACCAATGCTACTGCTACCAGTACCACCACCACCAGTACTCCCGCTACCAGTACCACCACCACCAGTACCACCACTACCAGTACTACCACCACCAGTACTACCACCAACATTACTACCATTACCAGTACCACCACCTCCAGTACTACCACTACTACCACTACCAGTACCACCACCAGTACTACCAGTACCACCACCACCAGTACTACCACTACCAGTACCACCACCACCAGTACTACCACTACCAGTACCACCACCATCACCAGTACTACCACCATCAGTACTACCAGTACTACCACTACTACAGCCACCAGTACTACCACTACTACACCCACCAGTACTACCACTACCACCACCAGTACTACCACCACCAGTACCACCACCACCAGTACTACCACTACCAGTACTACGGGCAGCAGTACCACCACCACTAGCACTACCACTACCGGTACCACCACCAGTACTACCACTACCAGTACCACCACCACCAGTACCACCACCACCAGTACCACCACTACCAGTACTACCACCAGCAGTACTACCACATACAGTACTATCACTACCAGTACCACCACCTCCAGTACTACCACTACTGCCACTACCAGTACCACCACCACCACCAGTACTACCAGTAACACCACCACCAGTACTACCACTACCAGTACCACCATCACCTCCAGTACTTCCAGTACTACCACCATCAGTACTACCATTTCTACCACCACCAGTACTACCACTACTACAGCCACCAGTACTACCACTACTACAGCCACCAGTACTACCACTACCACCACCACCAGTACTACCACTACCACTACCACCAGTAATACCAGTACTACCACCATCAATACTACCAGTACTACCACCACCAGTACTACCACTACTACAGCCACCAGTACTACCACCACCACCAGTACTACCAGTACCACCACCACCAGTACTACCACTACCAGTACTACCACTACCACAACCACCACCACTACTACCAGTACTACCACCATCAGTACTACCAGTACTAACACCACCAGAGTAGTGAGTAGAGTAGTGAGTAGAGTAGTGAGTAGAGTAGTGAGTAGAGTAGTGAGTGCAGAGTAGTGAGTAGAGTAGTGAGTAGTGAGTAGAGTAGTGAGTAGTGAGTGCAGAGTAGTGAGTAGTGAGTAGAGTAGTGAGTATAGTAGTGAGTGCAGAGTAGTGAGTAGAGTAGAGTAGTGAGTAGGGAGTAGAGTAGTGAGTAGAGTAGTGAGTGCAGAGTAGTGAGTAGAGTAGTGAGTAGTGAGTAGAGTAGTGAGTAGTGCGTGCAGAGTAGTGAGTAGAGTAGTGAGTAGTGAGTAGTGTAGTGAGTAGTGTAGTGAGTAGAGTAGTGAGTGCAGAGTAGTGAGTAGAGTAGTGAGTAGTGAGTAGTGAGTAGAGTAGTGAGTAGAGTAGTGAGTGCAGAGTAGTGAGTAGAGTAGTGAGTAGTGAGTAGAGTAGTGAGTAGAGTAGTGAGTAGTGAGTGCAGAGTAGTGAGTAGAGTAGTGAGTAGTGAGTAGAGTAGTGAGTGCAGAGTAGTGAGTGCAGAGTAGTGAGTAGAGTAGTGAGGTGAGTAGTGAGTAGTGAGTGCAGAGTAGTGAGTGCGGAGTAGTGAGTAGTGAGTAGAGTAGTGAGTAGAGTAGTGAGGTCAGTAGAGTAGTGAGTAAAGTAGTGAGTGCAGAGTAGTGAGTAGAGAAGTTAGTAGTGAGTAGTGAGTAGTGAGTAGTGAGTAGTGAGTAGTGGGGAGTAGAGTAGTGAGTAGTGAGTGGTGAGTAGTGAGTAGTGAGTAGAGTAGTGAGTAGAGTAGTGAGTAGTGAGTAGAGTAGTGAGTAGAGTAGTGAGTAGAGTAGTGAGGTGAGTAGAGTAGTGAGTAAAGTAGTGAGTGCAGAGTAGTGAGTAGAGAAGTGAGTAGTGAGTAGTGAGTAGTGAGTAGAGTAGTGAGTAGAGTAGTGAATGCAGAGTAGTGAGTAGTGAGTAGAGTAGTGAGTAGTGAGTAGAGTAGGAAGTAGAGTAGTGAGTAGTGAGTAGAGTAGTGAGTGGAGAGTAGTGAGTAGTGAGTAGAGTAGTGAGTGCAGAGTAGTGAGTAGTGAGTGCAGAGTAGTGAGTAGTGAGTAGAGTAGTGAGTAGTGAGTAGTGAGTAGAGTAGTGAGTAGTGAGTAGAGTAGTGAGTAGAGTAGTGAGTAGTGAGTGCAGAGTAGTGACTGCAGAGTAGTGAGTGCAGAGTAGTGAGTAGAGTAGTGAGTAGAGTAGTGAGTAGTGAGTGCAGAGTAGTGAGTAGAGTAGTGAGTAGAGTAGTGAGTAGGGTAGTGAGTAGTGAGTGCAGAGTAGTGAGTAGAGTAGTGAGTAGAGTAGAGTAGTGAGTAGGACATCACAGGCAGCAGCTGTGCAAGCTTCTTACACTCACAAGGAGACCACAGCCAGCTGAGGTGCAATCTTCTCCCACTCACAAGAACAACATCACAGGCAGCAGCAGTGCAAGCTTCTTACGCTCAAAAGGAGACCACAGGCAGCAGAGGTGCAAGCTTCTCACACTCACAAGAAGGGCATCACAGGCAGTAACGGTGCAATGTTCTCACACTCACAAGGAGATCACTGGCAGTACACACCACATGAACACACTCCATAACACATAGCAACAATACATTGGCATTTACAATGCCATTAACTCAAACTCAAATAAATCCGAGCCCGATTGCATTTCTAATGCTTGTTATTCATTCTCACTCACTTGATTTAATTCTTAATCTCATTCTCACTCAGTCATACTCATTGACGGTCAGGCCCATATTTAGTTATGCTTTGTCCAGGGTTTGCATCACTTTTGTGCCATATACCCAGCGCACATTGTTAGGGTGGGGTTTACTATCCAATGTAAATCAGGATTTGCATTGGATTGTATCCCAAAGTAAAGCAAAGTTGTGCTATGCGCTGCTTTGTGCTATTTCACATTAAGGGGGTGTTCCCTGGGTGGTGCATGGGAAGTCCCATGCACCTACCCATGGGTTTTGACGCAAATACCTACCTACAATCAATCAATCAATCAATCAAAGCATTTGTATAGCGCCCTACTCACCCGGAGGGTCTCAAGGCGCTTGGGGGAGGGGGTCCTCTACTGTTCGAACAGCCAGGTCTTGAGTTGCTTCCTGAAGGAGAGGCAGTCTTGGGTCAGGCGGAGGTGGATGGGGAGGGAGTTCCAAGTCTTGCCAGCCAGGTAGGAGAAGGATCTTCCTCCCGTTGTGGCTCTACGGATGCGGGGAACGGCGGCGAGGGCGTGGTTGGTCGATCGTAGCTGGCGGGTGGGAGTGTAGAAGGTCAGGCGGTCGTTGAGGTATCCGGGGCCTTGGTTGTGGAGAGCTTTGTGTGCATGGGTGAGGAGTCGGAACGTGATTCTCTTGCTGACGGGGAGCCAGTGCAGGTCTCTCAGGTGTTCCGCGATGTGGCTGTGTCGGGGGATTTCCAGGATGAGTCGTGCTGAGGTGTTCTGGATGCGCTGGAGTCTTTTCTGAAGTTTGGCTGTGGTTCCGGCATAGAGGGAGTTGCCGTAGTCCAGTCGGCTGGTGACGAGGGCCTGGGTGACCGTCTTCCTGGTTTCGGTGGGGATCCACCGGAAGATCTTGCGTAGCATGCGTAGGATGTTGAAGCATGACGAGGAGACGGCGTTGACTTGCCTGGTTATCGAGAGGGAGGAGTCCAGGATGAAGCTCTGGTTGTGTGCGTGGTCCATTGGTTTGGGTGCGCAGCCCAGGGCAGGGGGCCACCAGGAGTCGTCCCAGACCGAGGGTGATGGTCCCAGGATGAGGACTTCCGTCTTATCTGAGTTCAGTTTCAGGCGGCTGTTCATCATCCACTCGACTACGTCTTTCATCCCTTCGTGTAGGTTGGTTCTGGCGGTTGCGGGGTGTCATTGGTGAGGGAGAGGATCAGCTGGGTGTCGTCGGCGTAGGAGATGATGTTGAGGTTGTGTTGGCGTGCGATGGCCGCGAGGGGGCTCATGTAGATGTTGAACAGCGTGGGGCTGAGTGATGATCCTTGTGGTACGCCGCAGATGAGTTCGGTGGCCTCGGATCTGAACGGGGGGAGGCGGACTCTCTGGGTTCTTCCGGCGAGGAAGGAGATGATCCACTCCAGTGCCTTCTCCTGGATTCCGACGTTGTTCAGGCGCTGCACTAGGGTGCGTGGCAGACCGCGTCGAACGCTGCGGAGAGGTCCAGGAGGATGAGGGCCGCTGTTTCCCCATTGTCGAGCAGGGCTCGGAGCAGGGCTCGGATGTCGTCGGCTGCTGTGATGAGGGCGGTCTCGGTGCTGTGGTTGGCCCGGAAGCCGGACTGCGCGTGGTCGAGGGATCCATTCGTCTCGAGGAAGGCGGTCAGCTGTCTGTTGATGGTCTTTTTGATGACTTTGGCAGGAAAAGGAAGGAGCGAGATGGGGCAGAAGTTTTTGAGGTTGGTGGGGTCCGCTGATGGTTTCTTCAGTAGGGCGCTGAGTTTAGCGTGCTTCCAGCTCTCTTGGAAGGTGGTGGTGTCGAAGGAGGTGTTGATAATGTCCCGGAGGTGGGGTGCGATGACGGAGTCGGCCTTGTTGAAGACGTGGTGAGGGCAGGCGTCGGTTGGTGATCCGGAGTGGATGGAGTTCATCGTGCGGATGGTGTCTTCGGTGTTGACCGGGGTCCAGGAGCGGAGGGTGGTGGTGGGGGGCGTTGGTACGGTCGTAGGGTGCGTCGGCTGTGTGCTGAAACTGTTGTGTATGTCTGTGATCTTGCTGTGGAAGAACGAGGCGAGTGAGTTGCAGAGGTCTTGCGAGGGAGTGATGTCGTTGTTTCCGGCGCTGGGGTTCGAGAGCTCTTTGACGATGTTGAAGAGTTCCTTGCTGTTGTGGGCGTTGTTGTCCAGTCTTTCCTTGAATGCGGTTTTCTTGGTGGTGTGGATCAGCTGGTGGTGTTTTTGGGTGGCGTGCTTGAGGTTGGTCATGTTGTCTGTAGTCGGGTCTCTGCGCCAGGCTTTCTCGAGGGCCCAGCAGTCCTTCTTGGAGCTCTTGAGTTCGTCGGTGAACCAGGATGCTTTCTTGCTGCCGGGAATGACGGGGGGGGGGGTCTTCAGTGGAGCGAGGTCGTCTGCGCAGTTGGTGATCCACCTTGTGAGGTTGTTGGCAGCTTGGTTGGGGTTCGTTGAGCTGGCGGGAGGGTTCTGGCTCAGGGATGTGGTGGGTTGGTCGGTGGTGATGTTGTTCCAGCTTCTGCGGGGAACCTGTTGCGGGTGGTGGTGAGTGGCGGTCCTACTGAAGCTGAAGTGGACGCAGCTGTGGTCTGTCCAGTGGAGCAGGTGGTGTGGCTGAAGGAGATGTCCTTGCTGGAGGAGAAGACGGGGTCAAGCGTGTGGCCGGCGTAGTGGGTGGGAGTGGTCACCAGTTGCTTGAGTCCGGGGTTGGCGAGGTTGTCCAGCAGGGTGGTGGTGTTGTGGTCGTTGTTGTACTCTAGGTGGAAGTTGAGGTCCCCAAGGAGGATGTAGTCAGCGGAGGGGAGGGCGTGCGGGCTGATGAAGTCGGCGATGTCTTCGCTGAATTGTGTGCGTGGTCCCGGGGGTCTGTAGATGAGGGTGCCTCTGAGGGTGGTCTTGGGGTCGGTGTGTATCTGGAAGTGCAGGTGTTCAGAGGTTGTGAGGGTGTCGTCGGAGTTGCTCGTGATGCAGATGGTGTTCTTGTGGACGATGGCGATGCCTCCTCCAGTCTGGTTGACGCAGTCCCTTCGGGTGATCTTGTATCCGTCCGGGATGGCGATGTCGGGTGCTGAGGAGGCGTTCATCCATGTTTCCGTGAGGAAGGCGACGTCTGGTGATGTGGAGTCGAGGAGGTTCCAGAGTTCGACGGTGTGTCTGTGGACGGAGCGGGTGTTGAGCAGGATGCACTTCAGGTGGTTGCTGCTGGTGCTCGGCTTGGCGGGTGCGGTGCAGGTCCGCATGCAGGAGAACTTGCAGGATTGGCAAGTGAAGGGTCCGTGGGTGCGTCCTGGGATGGCTCGGTGGCAGCCGGGGATTCGGCCAGTGTTGAGTGCGTTGAGGGTGGCGGTGTCGTAAGTCCGGCGGGTGGGCTGGCAGCTGCAGAGGGCCAGGGGGTCTGGCGCTGCGCGCGGTCCAGGCACGGACGGGCGCAGACGGGCTTGCCTTTGGTGCGCCTTCGGCGCACAATCGGCGTGCCCGCTGCGCGTCATCCCTGCGCGTACGCATGCACTCTGCCATAAATGGAGAGTTGGGGGGCGGGGCGAGGGAGGAGCAGCTGGGAGGCGGGAGCGGGGTGGCGAGTGGGGGGGTGAGTGGTGCGGTGATGCTGGAGGGAGCATGGGTGGGGCCGCGGGGGAGCAGCGGCAGGGAGCGGGGTAAGGCAGGGAACAAGCAGTGACAACGGGACAATAAAAGTGAAATGCGCTAAAAACGACGAAACAAACAAATACAAGTACAATAACGAGGCAATTTACGGCGATACAATTTACCAAACAACAAAGCAGGCACAGAGGGCAGGCAGGGTCAGGGGGCCAAACCAGCAGGGGCAGAACTCTCTAGGCAGCAGGAGGAGGCCGGGCACACTCGGGGTGGGCCACGCGGCTGGAGGAGCGACCGGGTCTGACCAGGTCAGGTCAGGTCACAGCTCCTCGCCTTATGAACCTTTGTGGGAGGGAGGAGCAGCTGGGAGGCGGGAGCGGGGTGGCGAGTGGGGGGGTGAGCGGTGTGGTGATGCTGGAGGGAGCGTGGGTGTGGCCGCGGGGGAGCAGCCGCAGGAAGCGGGGTGGGGCAGGGAACAAGCAGTGACAACGGGACAATAAAAGTGAAATGCGCTAAAAACGATTAAACAAGCAAATACAAGTACAATAACGAGGCAATTTACGGCGATATAATTTACCAAACAACAAAGCAGGCACAGAGGGCAGGCAGGCTCAGGGGGCCAAACCAGCAGGGGCAGAACTCTCTAGGCCGCAGGAGGAGGCCGGGCACACTCGGGGTGGGCCACGAGGCGGGAGGAGCGACCGGGTCTGACCAGGTAGACCTGAATTTGTGTCAAAGTCTTACGCCGTCTTGAGGCAGACGTAACAAGGAGAAATATTTTCATTTCTCCTTGATTTTCCAACTTGGCAAGGGTACTCCATTGTACAGCCCGCAAAAAGTCTTAAAACATAGTTTTTGTACTAGAATGGACACCTCCCAGTACAAAACTTATGCTTCAGAGAATGCACACGCCCTTGCACTAAAGCAGAAGGATTTATCAGCAGCGCTTGATACTGTTTTACATGAGATCTTGCTGCAAAGGCTGGAGACCGTTGGAGTGAGGGGAATGGTTTGAAATGCTGTGTGGATGAGGCCCTTCAACTCCGAGGAGAAAACGCTGACATGCAGGGTACCACAAGGTTCTGCATTGAGCCTTACCCTTCTTAATATCTATATGGCACCCTTGGCCTTTCTAGCTGAATCATTTGGCATCAAAATTGTCTCATATGCGGACGATATGCAGCTGCTGCTGTCTTACGAGGACAACCCAGTTACTGCTAAACAAACCTCATCATGTCTGGTAGAAGTGATAGATTGGCTTAAATCCAATCTCCTTCTGTGCAATCCGGACAAAACAGAAATACTGCAGTTTGGCCTGATCCTTTTGCGTGTTAGACAAGTGCCTGGCCAAGCAGTGGGGTTTCACCTCCCCCTCCTACAGAGGTTTTGAGGAACCTGGTGTCCTGTTTGATACTCAGCTCTCTTTTAAGGCCCAGATAGCTGCAGTAGTGAAATCCCGTTTTTTGATTCTACGAATGCTGAAGAAATTCCTGGATCTCCTGCCATGGAAGGCACGGATAACAGTGGTTAGAGCGCTGATTATGTCCAGATTGGAATACGTCAACGTACTCTACCTGGGTATTTCAGAATATCTCATGGACTGCCTGCAGATGGTACTGAACACGGCAATCCTGTTGCTGTTTAAATTATCTAAATGTTCTTTGGTGTCCCACTTTCGGGAACAACTTCATTGCCTGCCAGTCCGAAAGAGAGTGACGTTCAAAGCCTTAACGATTGTGCTTCGTCTTAAGGCGCAGGGGGGAGGGCGGAGAGGGGAGCAGGTGGAGGTATTGCAGGACCGACTAGGCGCTGTGGTTCATTCGAAGAACCAGGTCTTGAAGTCCTTACTGAATTGTGTCAGAGACAGGGAGAGCCTGGGATGAAGCGGCATGGTGGTCCAGGATTTGCCGGTGAGGTAGGAGGAAGTGAGATGATTGCTGTCCCTCATTTTAGAAGAAAGTGACAGGTAATGCCTCCTTCATGTTGCTGGTGGCTAAATTGTAGAACCAGCTACAACTTCATTAAGAGTCCATACAGATGAATCGAATTTCTGAAAAGTCCTGAAGACCTATCTCTCTAGGCTATAGGTCTCCTCCCAGTCCGGTTTCTGCCCTAGTGCCAGGACACTCATTGAGTAGCTGTGCACTTTACAAAACCGATCATTCATTCACAAGGGCCTGTGCCTAGGTGTATGGCTGCCAAAGTGTGCCAGAACACTGGAAGAGAACACAATGCAACATTACTTGATATGGTGCATTTTCCTCAATCTCATATAATCCTACTCATTAGTGATATTCACTCACACACACTCTTACTCATACAGACACATTTGCTCCCACATACACATGCTCTCTCATATAAATGCAATCTCACCTGCCAACATGCAAACTACATACATTTAAAACCATGGTTACTTACCACAGCTGCCATCATAGTTCTCAATCCCATTCAAGCATGCTCCATTTTTATTACACTATTTGTGAATAATAGAATATTATTCACTATTAGTGAAGTGTAAAATTAGGAATGCAAGCCGCCACTGTATTCTTGGCACTGGTTTTATCAAGTCAAGCATCACAAAGGCAGTTCCAGGGGTTGCAAGGCACAAGCCAGGGGTAACTTTTGTGACCACCGACACCCCATAAATGACATCCATGAATATTTATCACACTCACTAAAATCCATCACTGAGGTGTTTGGAATTGATCTGTTACGATAATTGTCATCTATTCACATATTTGCCTTGCCAATGGACCATAAGGTTGATTTTAGTGCTATTGCATAAAAATCTGCATGCACTGGTGTTTTACAGGCATTTTCACCTATTAATCTTCGGGAGTTTTGACCTGCATAGATTTAACAGAGTGTGTACATTATTGAACCAGGTAATTATGATTGCGCTCTCTGTGCAACTCAAATGGGGTATTTACACAGGGATCGCAACTTCTATTTGAAAGTCTGCTTTGCTTCAGACATCTATCGCTTCAGACACTGCCTGCACATTGCCTAGACATCTAGGGGCTCATTATGATGGTGGGAGAACATCAGTCCGCCCGCCACCATAACGATGATGGGACCGACCGCCAGATGTGCGGCAGTCCCACCAGCCAAATTAGGATGTGCCCGCCATACTGGCGAGAGCATCCTGGCCTTTTACCATTGCCGACGGTGTTGCTGCCTGCAGAACCATCCACAATGGTAAAAGGGCATGCCTGGCATTTCCCTGCACCACGTGGCAGGCACCACGCGGTGCCTGCCACTTGGTGCAGGGAACTGCAGGGGTGTACCATGGGTAACCCCTCAAGTGCACTCCCCACCCCTCGGGCAACGGGCCCCCAAAGCCAATCCCCGCCAGCCCTTCCATAGCGGCATTGCCGCCCTGGAAGGGCCTGAATGTAACCCACATCATAATATGGCTGGCGGTGCCTGGTTGGCACCGCCACCATATTACTGCCCCAGCACCGCCCGGCTTGTAATCGGAATGATTGCTTACCGGTGGAAAAGTGTCGGACAGACTTTGCGTCCGCCGCGATACCTCCCACCATCATAATATGGCGGGGGGGGGGGTATTTCACGTTACAATAGCGTAACTGTCGCCACCGCTAGCTCGGCGGTGGCGATCGTTACACCATAATAATGTGCCCCATAGTGTCCTCCTGAAGCTCAACTCAACCAAGACAGAATTCCTCTGATTTGCCAAGAACAACAAACAAGAAACAGTACATACCTTGCTTGTTGACATGAAAGTTGATGGCTTCAAAGCCCAATTTCCACTGAATTCCAAAGCATTTGGATTCACCCTGGACACAAACTTCACCCTCAAGAAATACATTGCCAAAAAACAAAGATTGTAATGGTAAAGGGCCCCTGCTACTAATAGGCAGGGAAATAATACATAATGTAAATTCCTAGGGCAACTTCAACAACAATATCTAAAACCAACAAGTAAATACCAGGAGAGACCAATGTGATGGAAAAATACAAAATAGTTTTTTATTGATAGTAATGTATTCTTTTTTCCGATATAAAATATACACAATCTACATACCCTCCACATCCATCTAAGCATACACACTCAACATTCAGAATATATACATGTACAGGTTTATTCAATACTAGAGACCTTGTCTATTAACATATTTTGTACATATTCTGATGCATTTTAATCTTAATTACAACACATGATTATCTTTAAAAAATTTCTAAAATGGGCATTATATGTATCTGTGTCGTGAAGCGACTGCAGTTCCCAGGTGGTTTCTAGGTGCGTTTCAGCATAAAAATGCCTTCTTCGGGAAAAGCCACCTCAGACACAGGTACTATCTATGATTCTGAAAAGAGTCCAGCCGGACAAATGCAAAAAAAACAGGCTTCTTGTGCTCAAAAGGAACATCACAGTATCGTCATTCAGTGGTATTGAACCGCTCGGAGGATAATGTCTCAAAAATGGTGGTAGCAAATTTACTTTGTTGTTACAGAAATGGATACAGGTACAGGGACCAAAAAATAGTAGACAGTACAATGCTGGTGCAGTGATGGTGCACCATACACAACCTTTCAGCTAACAATAGCAAAATGGTCACATCCAATATACGTATCTATATGTACAGTGCAATGCTGACACAGTGACGATGAAACACCCAGTCCTAAATCAATTGCAATGCAGCTAATTAAAGGCACACTAATAAGAAACTAAAAAGTCAGGATAAAGCAATAGTTAGGCCCTTCATCTCCCCTGGAACGTAACTTTCCACAGTGCCAGGAAGCCCACTCCAACCTCTCCAACACCCTCTCTAGCGATGGCACAACTGGGGAGGAAGCAGCTTCGGACTGACAGCGGATCTGCACGACTCCATCTATGAGCTTCCACTGAGGCAAGGGCAGACCCACGTTTATATACTAGAATTTGGTTAACTTTTCATTCAGTTCCCTTCTGGCATGTTCTGCCCTGTTATCAGTATTTACAACGTTGCTGTCCCTAGTTCTCATCAATCATCCTCCCAGGCCCTCTCTGGGTCAGTACATTCTCAACGATATGTCTCTCCCACGATCCACCTGGCCACCCGAGTGTACTATAAACTAGGCTTCTTCGCAAATAGCTGTGTCTATGGGATGCCGAAAACAAGCATCAGAAGTTCAACGTGGCCTGGTACTATAAATTAGGCACCATGGCAGCACATTTAATTTTGTCTAGTAGAAATAGCAAAACAAGCGTCACAAGGTTCTCTGCTAGGGCTGCGTGACACAAGGGTTTTCTGCATGCATTTTCACTCATTAGCACTGCCTACGCTAGTTAACCCTTTCGGGTCACTATGTCTTCTGCACTCTATTCGCTATATACTACACCTGGTGAAGACACTAATGAGGGACTTGGCTACTTCAGGACTGTAGTAGTCCTAAGGGGAATTGCCTCAGGATACCTGGTGGCATGAACCACTACCACATGTATGAATTTGTTTCCTGATGCTTTGGGAGGTTCAAATGGACCCACTATATCCACACCTATGCTTTCAAAGTGAACCCCAACCTATGGCAGTGGAATTAAGAGGGCTTTTGGGTGTCCTACTGTTTTGCCACTGGCTTGACAGGTGACACAGAAGCTAACAAATGCCTTCACCTTTTGGCACATCTGTGGCCAATAGAAGTGGTTGTTCAGCTAGGGGGAATGTCTTGGGTCAATGTGAGTAGAAACTCTTTATACAACTGAGGCACTGCCACTCTCCTAGTGGCACCAGGTTTGGGGTCTCTGGCCTCAGTGTACAGGAGTTGTTCTCCCTATAGACCTAATGGGAGCCACAGGTTGCTGCCTCAGGGCTACAAGAGTGGGGTAGTCCTGCTGCCCAAGGCACAGCAGGGTCCCATGGGCCCAAGAGATTTACCTAATAAGGTTCAAGCTCCATTGGCTCAGTTCTCTCTGGGGCTGACAATTCCTCTCCCTGAAGAAATGGGTCCTGATCCTTTTTGCTGTGTAGAAGCTGTGTCGCCAGTCTTCCTACCTTTCCTCTTGGGTAATTGGGCCATCATTTCAGGCTCCAACCCTCCTTGTTCACACTGTGATAGGCACTATGCTTTTGTTTTTACACACACTATCTCTGGGATTTGCAGCATAGCTGCATGTGTCTTACTACCGCAGCCCTTGCTGAGGTCTCCAGATCATATTTGTGAGAAGTTGGCCTTGTATATGTTTTCTACTATTCTAGTGGGCACCCTGTATCAGTCCAAACAACCCTTATGGTGATGGTTGTAAAGTCAACCTTATAGACCAGTTATCCTAGTGGTAGCATGGACAAAGCAGTCTTAGGCTAAAACTTCAGAGAGCATGTGAAGCCAGCTGTTTTACCAATTATAATCCCTTGAATACCAAATGAAAGGACACCACACAAGGTATATATCAAATATCTATGTATTTATTACTAACACAACCCCTCTGCACTCTTTATGAGGTCAGAGTTCGAGATACAGCACAAGTTACTCATTAAGCATACTATAAGTTGCACAAATACAATTCTACCCTAGGGGCCTCACAAAGCATATACTAAGTAAGTGGTATAAGAACCACTTCAGGAGCGGTGAATAGGCCTAGGGCCTAGGGAATCGCTGGGGCTACACTGGACAACCAAAGGTTAGTAAGTAGGAGACCCACAGGATGCGTGTGCAGTGTCTAAACACACACATGAGTTACCATAGAGTTATAATGGGAACGTAAAAGTTACAAAGTAGTAGATTCAGGACACTTCCGGATGGACTATAGTAAAACCCTTTTAAACTAGGACACTTGGGTAGTCAACACTCACGGGAGCACCGGAGTACTTGTGTTACCTCACCCAGGGAAGCCGGGTGCATAGGTGTCTTTTCGTGTCGGGTTTCGTCGCTGTATCCTGTGGAGAGCTGTAAAGAAGTGCTACAGGCGACCAGGAGAGAAGTGTCCGGGTGGATCCAAGGGTGGATCAGAGTCGAGAAGAACCTGAAAGCAGAGGGGACAGAGTCTGGGTCACTAGCCAGTGACCAGGAAGGAACCAGGAAGGAACCAGGCATTGTTGAGATGCAATCAGGTGAAGAGGTGAAGCTTGTCTCTGCAGCCACGTGGACCAGGAGGCGTTGACGATGACCAGGTGATGGATACCAGCTGTCCCATGAAGGATCTAGGTGACTGCAGTGTCAGTATCCGGATTGGACCCAACAAGCCTTGGTAAGCGCAACCCACGCAGGAAGTGAAAATTGGCTTCTGTTCAGACCAGCAAGGTCTGTGCCGCTTATACTTCACAGGGAAGCTGGAGCAAGTCTGGAGCAACCAGGCAAGCATCGTAGGCTCAAAGATTGGTCTTCGTAGGGCTCACTAGCCAACGGGCTAGCAACCGGGAAGATGCGTCGAGCTGAGATGCTGGAGCGGGCCCCACGCGGCACTCGTGGAGTGTGGACAGCTGAGCTTTGGGTCAAATGCTGCTCGGTCTCGGGCTTCTCAAACCCCAATGCACAACTTCGAGGGTACTTCTGAAGCTGCACAGTTAGCAAAAAGCAAGTAGTCCAGGATGTCCGGTCCCACGTCTCTCGTGTCTGCCACGGATCTCAGCTTTGCTGTGGATGTGGATCAGAGTCGGAGAAGTCAGGAAGTCCAGTTCCTGAGTCGCTGAGTCTTCGGGTTCCAGCAGGAGCGTTGACAAAGCAAACTGGCAAGTTACTGGTGGTGCCTGTTTGCACAGGGTGGTCACTCCTTGACCACAAGGGAGATGTTCAGTCTTCCAGTCGATATGAAACGTCGAAGGTCCAAGAGTTTGTTTCAGAGTTTCTTCCCAGGATAATCTAATGTCTCTAGACACAGCTCCTATTTTTATACTAAACTAAGGGGCTGGATTACCTGCTAGGTCCCTCCTATGGGGGGAACCTGGGAAGGGGGTGGTTACACCCCTTTCTCTTTGTCTGGAATGCCCCAGCAACTGGTTTGAACCGGACTTTGCATGGAGCACCTTGTGTGCCCCAGGCAGTGTCTGGAAAAGCATCTTTCCATTGAACCCACCCTGTCCCAATCCACTACAGGCTGTCTGGGGAGGTGCTGGCACCTCTCTCAACAGGAAACCTATTGTCCAGGCCTCCCTTGCCGGAGTTTTGTCCAGCTGCAGGAGGTCAGACTCGTGTCTGTGGCAGCAGCATCCATTTTGTGATGCTGAGGCTCTGTTTAACTTTAACCGGGTAAAGCAGTAACTACATGTCTTCTTCCTCTAGAAGGGTGGAATGCTAACCCCGCCGCCAGGACTGGCGGGGGGTAGTATTCCAAAGTATTTGACACTTTACACAACATGTTTTGATAAAGCCAAACCAGAGTTAGCATTAACCGCGAGGATTATGATGCACTTAAGAGTATATGGTATGGCTATATCATAGAACAGCTATAAGGACATGGTTCCGAAAGCTGCAGACGGGCTCAGCTCATGCTAGAGCACCATCTCACATAAAACCAAGCACTCTGCCTTCAGGATTGTCAAGGCCTGCCATAGGAGTGACTTATAGGTATATATGTGTCTATATATAAGGTAAGATATAGGTGCACTATATGTTAGGTAAGGGGTGATTACACCACCTTGCCCAAGCTGAGTGATCCGCCTGTGGTGTCAGTTTGGATGGGCAGCCAGGGGTGGCACAATTCATGCTGCAGCCCCTGGTAGGCCTTGGATGCACCTATGCCCTGGGTACCTATGGTACACTATACAGGGGCTCACAAAGGTGTCCCAATTCCCAATTAGGTATGTACCTAAAGAACATGGTATCAATTTAGAGAGAGAACAGCTGGGCTGTGGGTCTGATTAGCAGGCCCACAGCCACACTAAAGTCGAAAAACCAGAGTATCACAGCAAAAAGTGGGGGTGACCATAGGAAGCAGACCCTACTCTCCTACAATATTCAAGCAGACAGGCTGCTGTGAGTTTTGGAGAGAGCATTACCTGTTTCTAGCCAGCAGCCCCCCTCCCTCAGTCTAATGCCACCATAGCTATGGCATGGTTAGTACTGACACTGTCAGCACTGGTAACTGGATAAGCCTTTCCAGTCAGGTATTACTCTGGTGAAACCAGTGTATCTCTCACCATGGTGACACTGGCACCTGAATCCCTCAGTGATTATATCTTAGTTCCATTCACTAAGTGGTATTGCATGCATTTCATTACATTAGGGGCCAGACACCCAAAGTGGCCAACTCTCCCTCCCCTTCAGAGACTAAAACAGCCTCAGAGTGGACACTGATTTGCTCTGGGCACACTATTGATCCCATTTGGAGATTTGCCATACCAGTAGGAACTGGTGGGGGAACTAGGCAGTAGCTCTAGTTCGGTGTCTCTTCTTGTTACAGTGGAAACACCGGGCCTTTGTGGGATCAATGTTTTTCCCCTTATACCCACATGTGGGCTGGGAAGAGTTCTTGAGCCCACCCCCTTGGACAGGATTTGGGGGGGCCTTTTGAAGACGTGTTTTATCTTTAGGCTTCTCACCCTCTTTCACCTGGGGAGGCTTTGTAACCCATTTCTTTTGGTCACCCCCAGTGGTTGTCTTGGTCACCCTTGTCTTGACAATCAAAAAAGGGGGAGATGGAGGTAACAGTTAGGTTCACTATCCAATGTACCTGTAGATAAAAAAAAATCTGTAAATGTCAGAGCCACAGAACCTAACCAAGGGAATGGGGATTCCGCTGAATGTGCGAAAAAAAGGAACCCGTCCTAAGAAAAGAAAATTCTTTTCTTGAGTCCCCTCACTCACCCAGGGTTGCCCCAAGGTGACATGCTTCATTATTGGGACCATCTCAAGCAGCTGTTGTTTGGGGCGTGCTGCGACTTGCGGAACTGCGTAGGAGCACTTTTTGGGGGAAAAATGTGTAGTGCAGTGTTAGTGGAGTGGTGAAAGTGATGCTAAAAATACCTAGCTAGTGAGCTAATATTTTATTTTTGTTCCTAGTTGGTATGGATGAAAAAGGGTTAAATAGTAGGTACAATTTGAACTATTATGTGTATACAGTCCCTAATATTCGGTCAACATGTTTCGAGGCATCCCCTAAACCTCCTCTTCAGAACCACACAGGGACCAGCCCCATACGTGCCACTCCTTGTGAAAACCTTTAATAAGGAAAGAATGCACACCTAATGTGTGAGCACCCGATTAAAAATGCATATAGTTTAGTCTTTGACTTGTAGTATCTGTTCAGGGAATGAAACAGAATGGAAAATTGGCACATAATGCCTGCCCAACTCTCCCGTGGGCAGGTCTATACCCAATGAGGTAATCCGATCAATGTACTCCTCTATAGTCACTCCTATGGCAAGCCTATAGATTCCAAAGGCAAGGAGCAACGTATCCCATGGGCAGAACATATAATTTTAAGTGTTCTGATAGTAAAAACACAAAACTGTCATTTTTTACTGTGGAAGAGCTTGGTCGCCCAATTGGCAAGTGCAGAGTTACTCGCTCACCCCTCATCTGTGCTAACTCTTGGGAACGGTGAGACCAAAGTGGGTCATCCAAGGTATCAAACAACTCATTATATCAGGCCCAACTTGAGGTCAAAATTAATGTGACAATGTGGTATGTGCAACTTTAGGAAAGTTGCCGCTTTGTTGCCTTTAGACCCTGTGCCCATACTAATTGGACACAGGGTCCTGTCATCGACTCAGCTTTCTGCCCTCCTGGATAGATGTGCTAACATCTCCCTGGAAAGGATAGCTGAAGTGCTGTCGTCGGCTGATGAACTGGAGTCAGTGGTACCGACGTCGGTAGGCCAAGGCTGCGGTGCTGGATGAGGGCGGTGTGTCGTGTAACTTTACGAGCAGTACCCTCGAACCACGGTGAAGGCAGCGGCGTCAAGTCCGGCATAGAGCGGCAGCATCGGGGATATCACAGCATTGTTGTGAAGCGTGGCGGGGCGGCGTGCGGTGCCCAGAGGTCCCGGTGCGAGCAGCGCCTCGTGGTGGCATCAGTATGTGTCGTCAGTGAGACCAGGGTCGCGGTACGGTGTTGGGGCATTGCCCTCTGCGGTGCCGACTCGACTGCTCCATTGTACAGGCAGGGAGACTGGCACTTGAGACAGTAGAGGGGAAACTAGTTGGTAAACCGGTTTGCCTAGGGCGTGCAGCCTCCTTGGTAGCCACATCTCTGGGTTGGGCTAGGGAGCTCTACGCGCCAGGAGAAGGGGTGTGCCATATTGGAATTGGGCAGAATGGTGCATCCGAGAATGCTCAAATCCCGCACTTTGCAGGACTCCTCTCAAACTGCTGCTAGATAGAGACAAACCCACAAGACTTATGTCCCTGATTTATAATACAGTACATGCACAGCGAGAGAGGCCCGCCCCACAGGCCCGAGAGAAATGGGGAGTGGAATTGGGGAGACCATTAACAGATATGCAATGGGAGACCTGTTGTCTGCAGACAGAAAGAGTATCAGCAAGTAGCAGACTCCGAATTATACACTATAGATTTCTACACAGATTGTATTATGCACCAGCCAAGATGCACCGCTTTAACTTGAGAGAGAACGATTGTTGTGACAGATGTGGGGTTGTAGCTGCAGATTTTTTACATTTAGCTTGGAACTGCCCAAGGATTAAAGAATACTGGGAGCAAATATTTGAAGCATTGCGACAGATGATAGATGCGCCACTGACACCAGACCCTTTAGTGGCATTGTTAGGTTACGTTACCCCCATAAAAGCGGAACACAGACGCTTCATAGCTATGGCGCTACTCTTGGCCAAACGGAGAGTGGCATGTAGATGGCGAAGGGGACGAGCACCCAAATTTAAGACGTGGATGGAAGATCTTATTACCTGTCAGGAAAAACTAGCTACGTATGCAGAGCTACTACCGGTAGCCTCTAGACCTAATGATATTTGGGCTCCACTAACGTGTTATCTGCTCCAAAAAGCGAAGGGGGATGGAGGTACATGAAACGTATCATAGCAGACACAGGAATGAGCAAGCTACTTACCGTATGGAGATGGGTGGAGGTCGATTTGTTTCTTATCTAGTAGTATAGGGAACAAATGTTGTAATGTTGTGAAAATGTGTCTTGTGTTTGCCCCAGAGAATTGTTCGATATGCATCAACCTCACGCGATTGTGACTCAGGCGGATGTGAGGTTTCATGCCTGGCAGGATTGCTGAAGGTGAGATGGACTCTCGCCTCTCCGCCCGCATACATGCGAGATAAGTTTGTGATTTGTATATGCCACAATGACATAATTAATGTAAAAAACTTTTGGGGGATACCTGGACCCACCAAACGCTGTAAGATTAATGAAAGTATGTTTTGTAACTGTTTGTTAATTGAAAACAATAAAAAAAGAGTTAAAAAAAAACACACAAAAAAAAACAATAATAACTAATAGCCACTGGATAAACGGCTAACCTTAGGTTGCGGAGCAGTATGCTACCAAGAGTATGGCGCTGTTGTGTCTTTCCATGAGTAGGAAGCCCTATATAGATGCAACTACAACAACACAATAAAAAACATGTATTAGGCTTTTTCTCTTGAATCTTCTTAGACTGGCTCTTCCTAGACTGCTTTCAGTTGACCTGGTGTGTATTTTTAAATCCAGGCTGGGAACAATATTGGGAAAAGCAATTAAATCTGATAATGTTTCCTTTCTCTGTCCTCTTTTCTCTTTGCTTTCCTGTTCCCTCTTCCTTTCTTTTCTACTTTTTTCCTCTTTTCTATCTTCTTTTCTCCTTCCCTTTTTCCCCTAATTTTATTATCTGATAGTGTTACTTTTGATAGTTACGTCTGCTGTATATTAATTTTTCTCCTTCAATTGACTTATTTATCTGACTTCAGTAGACCTAGATGTATTAGAAATATGTCTTGTGCTAATTACTTTTGAGCCTCATATTTTGATTGTAGTTATCTGATTCCAATGGTATCACTAATGTCTGTACCTTATTTCCTTATGTGCTCCTTCAAAATAATAAAATCTTTTGAAATGAAAAATCTGATAATGTTTCCTATCCCACCCTCCAGCAGTTACTGGCTCCTCTGACCAAAATCTCTGATACAAGAGACTCAAAAAGACGCATACCCACAGTAAACACATAAAGAAATCAAATAAAATGTATTTGACAGCTGTGTAAGTTGTTTCAGAATGATAATTAAAGGGATAATTGTCATGTAACAAAAGAATCCTGACAATTTTACACTCATTCTTTATCACCAGCCAGGGCTTGGCTCTTTCATAATAGCAAACCATATGCAAATGGCCTGAGGTTTTATTCTACGAAAGGTTGAAAGCCTTTTTTCTAAGACAGGTTGCAACACTGAACTTAAACATCCTGTTGCTCGCATCTGACATTGGGACTCTTCTTTGTCACCTATCTTTGTCTTATTCTCTGTCATGTAACACATCACTCCACCACTTCAGCTCTATTGGAACTTTGCCACCTGATTTCCCTAACTTTGCACAATCTTTACTTGCCACTTTCTTTCATCCAAGTCCCCTGACTGTTTCTTTTTTTTGAGACCCGGTAGGTTCACTGCTGACTGAGGAGATGCACCAGGCCACGTTTATGTTCCATATTCTTCTAAGTTTTATATTTGCAAATCATGTCTAACTCTGTACTTGTGAATTTGCACGAGATGGAGTTTGCACCTTACAAATCTTTGGTGCACATTTAAGTACATGGTGCACTTGGGTGGGTGGACTTTTGTCTTCAATTGAGACTGAACAGCAGCAATTCAACAATATATAAATAACAGTGAAACACATATGGCCCCAAAAGAAGAACAGAAAATAGTAGATTTGCAAACCATGTAGGTTTATTAGAAGATTAGTTAGAAACTTAGAAGCAACAAACTCAAATCAATCAAATGAGTCATAAATCAATAATCACCTTATAAAGACATTGTTCGCTATGATTCAAAACAGGTTAAAATAGCAAATCCAAAGACAGGTTGTTTAAAGATTGCCATATGCTAATCGAGTAAGCTTTGGGTCCACATCATGTGATTCTGGGAAAGTCATTTAATCTCCACATGACCTTGTGTAAAGTCACTGGTGTTCATGTAAAGCACTCTTATGCCTCGGGGTCAAGTTCGGCTGTATAAAAGCTTCAGAATGCACAAAGAAGTCAAAACAAAGCATTAACATAAAATGAGGCTTAAGATTTGGACCTAGTTCCCAAGATCCAAATTAGGAGGCTCTGACTGTAACACGACAACCTGGGTAGAGGGGGGATGTCAGGCAGAAGCCGCATACAAGGCTTGACTTGTTATTGCCTCCACAATCCAAGGGGACCAGGACCTGAGCCAGAACCAGGCTCCATGCTTCAGCCTGGCTCGAGCTTTCAGAGGCTGGCCCACCTTTACTTAATCTAACCTGAGCTGCAGTGTGAATGTAAGGGCAGGGTACTTGAGACAGCCTGGGGTGCAGTTTGTATGTAAGCATAAGATAATTGGGACAGCCTGGGATGCAGTTTGTATGTAAGCATAAGATAATTGGGACAGCCTGGGATGCAGTTTGCTTGTAAGCACAGGATACTTGAGACAGCCTGGGGCTTTGGGGGTTTGTAGCGAGAGGCTCGTGGAGGCCTGAGGCTCAATGGGCATTGAAGGCAGCCTCAACTTACAGACATTTCGGCTTTACGTTTGTACCCAAAGGGCACCAGAGAAGATGTTGGTACTTGGATTTTACCCAACCCTTGGCCCTATAGCAATGCTCAGGGCCACTCTCTGCCACACACTGTTCAAGAAGCCATCATTCAACATGTGCAAGGCAAGAGCGCCCAAGGTAAAGTTAAATAATGGGGACTCCCAAGACTGGGCACACTCATATTGGCCAGACATCTTCACTTAAAAATGAGGGATGTTTGTTTGGGTGCAAGGGCCTCTAATGGTGGATTTAATGCTCTCAAAGTTGCCACCTGTTGAAAAAAATGTTGTGTTTTATATAGCACCTAGCAGCATTCAGGTACGTTTCTAAGCACTAGACTTTTGTTTCAAGTAAGTGAACTGAGTCATGGGATAAAGCATCACACCGTTGGGCCAAGTGAGGAGATGAGGAGCTGGTACCATGGTTCGAGGAATACTCATTGCACAGGATATGGTGTACAATACTTCATCGTTGGGGAGATGTAGGGAATAGGTCAATTTCCCTGTCAATGAATCTTCCATTCCTCAACAGACTGGTTTGCCTGGTTCTTTGGTATGGGCCTACGCCTGGAGATGAACAGAAGAGACTCACTTTTGTCATGAGGTGGGGGTATGGGATGTGAGTCAGCAATGCGCACCAAGAGACCGGATTCCACCCAGTGTTAATCCCATTCCAATTGAAGGCTCACTTTCTACCTATAGAGCCCTACTGTTTTTTTCTGTGGGAAAGTGCCCTTAAATTACAGCACTAGGATAGAATGTACAGGCGCCCACGTTTGGTCACCCTAAACCAATGGTTCACAAACAGTGGTCTGAGGACTCCCAGGGGTCTGAGAAATATACCCAGGGGCCTGCAGGCCACAGTTTTAAAAGCAGTGCAAAGTTCCATGTATAATGAGCAGTTTTCGGCAACAATAAAAGTGTCAAGATAACTCTGGTGATTAATGTACCTGCTGCAGAGAGATGGGAGTTTAGTCCAGTGGCAGCTTTGACTCATCTAAGGAAGCACAGATGGTTAATATGCCTCATGCACAGAACATGTACCATGCATTTAAAAAACAGTATTTTATGTGCATAGCTCAGTGGGTTACTGCTTTTGTCTTAGAGATCCTTTTGTTACCGTGCAGTTCCTAACTTACAACTATAATCTAGCACCATGAGCTATGAACTGTCACCAAAGAGCTGCATGAAAACTGCATGGTACAAGTTAGTAAGTTGTGTTTTTTTCCCAGTGTTTCGTTCTTCTGATGCTACTAAAAGGTTTGTTGGGTAGAAATAAATAGGAATTATGAAAGTCAACGCTAACCTCTGTGTTATGTTCTAAATCCTGAGTTTGTGCTTCTCCAGACCAAGCACTCCTAAAAATGCCTAGCAGTATGGATGACATATGAATCCTACACCTTGTAGTCCCATTTGCCTTATGTAACATTTTTATACACTGATTTACACATGTATGATTCATTGTCTCTGTATGTGTATGATGTAAAGTGCTCTGACACCCTACACCGGTATGAGAGGTGCTATAAAACAAATGAAACACATGTGAGAGAGGGGCTATGGAAAGATGAAAGGCACTGTTGAAGGGTGATAGTGAGGGGATCATTGAAGAGCCCCAACAGAGATTATTGTATCCTGGTGCATAGTAAGGTCATCATTTACTATGCTTTAAAAGCTAATACAATTTAATATATAACGACAAATGTGTTGTAGAATACACCATTTTTACCCATTTTTTCTTGGGGGGGGGGGGAGAGCCCCCCAAAACCCCCATTGTAGTGGTCAGGCTCTCTTGCTGCACTTGGTGTGCACCATACGGGGACTGGTCTGACTACCTTTTCTACGGCTGCTTTGGGTTTCCAATCTAGTCGTGGCAGGAGCAGGAGTCTCGTACTGCAAAATAAGACAAACATTGAAAAGTTAGTCGCTGAGATGCAGCACCTTCCCAATAACATTTTTAGAGGTAACAAATGTTTTCAACATAACATACTAAAATCTTTAGTAATTTGAGTTTTTGGAGTGCTAGTGTGTTATTTTTTTCAAAGTATTGTTTTAATGTTCGAAATTTAAATCGTACAAATTGCTTGGTTGTCCCTGACTTCCAGAAGTAACTCAATGGGAGTCCTCAGGAGTCAAATGTTTGCGAACCACTGGCCCAGTGCTTTAAATGGGCCGGTACTTACCGGTAATGAGTGGCAACACTTTTTATTTTTATCCTCATAAGTACCAACACTTTTTCGTTGTCAAGAAGCGGACCGGTACTCATGACTGGTAGGCTCAGTGGTACTTGTGCTGCTGAGGCTGTCTGAAGGCCACTCCCCCATCCAAAGCGCCACTATAGCCCTGTGCCGAGCCACTGCTGAAAAAGAACAAAGGCTCTCTTCAAATAGAGCAACGTTGTGCGCTTTTCAGCATCTAATGAGATGTACGGACAATTCCTTGTACATAATGTTGGTGCATTAATAGCACCAATCTCAATACACTGTGCTTGTCCAGTCCATCTAAATACACAAAGTTAGGCCAAGGTCACACAGCATTGTGACTGTATCACAATGCACAGGCCTGGTATTACAAAGCACAGCTCCATTATATAACAGCGCTTATTTAATATACATTAATGGCCCAAACTTTACAAACCATCTCCCTAACTCCCAGTATCCCAAAGACCTGGGGTCACATGCTGGCCTACAACATTGTGCGGGCCCAACATCACCCACAGGGATTCATGCACAGGTCTTAATTTGTCAAACTGATTCTGAGGATCCTTTGGCATGGCCTGGTGTGTTCCGTCCCCTTACACACAGTGAACTGCATGACTATGCCCAGTGTGTATAAGAGATAATGAGGATGGAGCCCTTCAAATGAGGACCGCTTGAAAACTGTGGTGCAGGAGGAGCCCAGAACTCTACAGATTTTACCTAGTGTACAAGTTTTTCTTAATGAAAATTAAAAATTTGGCACAGCAGTGATGTGTTAGTGTGTGTGTTGAAGATGTTCTGTAGGACCTGCCCCCGCAGTCCCCTTCCATAATAGTAAGAATAGGTGGAAGGACCAGAAAACCTCACAATACGAACCCCAATATATACATGGCAATATATTGGGACACATGGGAATAGTCTTAGAGATGACTCATGTTTCAATAATTCTATTTTACGGTTAGCTTTCATCAGAATGAAGGGGAAATTATGAAAACGTTAAAACAAAATTTTGAGCAAAATATCTTTCACCTGGGGCGTGGCTAGCGGCCGAGCAAGATGGCTGCAGACTAGGAGAGCTCTGGAGGAGACGTGACCTTCTAGGTCAATCAGACCATTTATCCGGCATGTACATGCACATCAGAGGCATATGTGGAGGCTGGGGATCGAGCGGCGTCTGCAGGAGCAACTCCTGTTCAAATCCAACACCGGGTGTTGAGATGCGACGGAGCAGACAGTAGCGGTCTATTCCAAGTGTGGCAGCCGGGGACTAGATTGTGCGGTGCACCAGGTCAGAGTGGGGCAGCGGCGGAGCGGCCTACGCGGCAGAGGAGGCTTTAAAAAAAAATAAAAAATTCCAGGAGCAGTGGTGGGAGTGCGCGACCTCATGTAACTGCAGAGGCGGCAGTACTATTTGATTCGCAGTGAACCGAGGCCCGGGGGGCGCATCGGAACGGTGAGGCCTGCTGCCTGAAACGGAGCCGGGGCTTGGATTACCTGTGCGCTCTGACCCCGCCAGTGCATCGGGACTGTGAAAGGCGGCGGCGGAACGGCCTGAGCGGTGGCGGAGGCGTCAGGCGCACCATTGGGGCAGCGGCAAGGATCGCACTACAGGGGGCCGAGACATGAGGGCCACGTCGACACTGTGAGGCACACTTGCAGTAAGGGACCTAGATTTCCTGCATGACCCGGGGCCCCCCCCCAGAACTCCAGAGGGGCCAGTAACCCGTGTGCCGCGGCTGACCGTGGTGCTCCTCCCCCCCTGGTGAGTGCCTCAACAACACAGCCCCCCCGACACCTGGGAGGGAACATACAGCCCTGTGTATGCTAACAGGGGAGACTGGAGCAGACTGAGGATAAATACCCCCAGAGGGCGGCTGATAACTGGGCCATACGTCCACGCCGGGAGACCTGAGAATAATACGCCGTGTAGAGCAAGAGGGCTTTATAGACTAGCAGGCCATGGAGTCCAGAGAGCCCGGGCAGCAGGCGGCACTTAACAGAAACGTACTCTGACAACCCCAGCATCAACATGGCATGTAGAGGCCCACAATCTCAAAACGCACAATCTAGGCTGGAACAGTACATTTATGGGAAGGACTTTCCGCCACTGCCAGAAAGGAAGACCTCCTCAGGGAAGGCCACAGGAACTGATGCTTCCAAGAAAGTGACTCTGGAGGATATAATGGCAGCTCTTACCAGCGTTCAGACTACAGTGGGCTCCATCTCTACTGATGTGTCCCAATTGAGGGCCGACTTTCTGAAAATTATGACTAGGGTCACGGAAGTCGAACATGTCACGAAAACTTTAGTCACAGACATGACGGCGATGCAGAAAACAGTATCACGGCTTGAAACGGAGAATAAACTATTGACAGAGAAGCTGGACGACCAAGAAGGGTGCTCGCGAAGAAACAACGTAAGAATTCTTGGAAGTCCAGAAAGCAAAGGTATCCCGGGAATGGATCTGTATGTGGAGGACCTCATAAAGACCAGGCTGCAACCTAAGGGTCTCTCAACCTTCTTTTCTGTAGAACGAGCCCACAGAGTGCCAAGTGGAAGGCCCAAACCTGGGGAGCCCCCCATACCAGTGCTAGCACGTTTATTCAACTTCTGTGATAGGGATGTTATACTACAAACTGCGAGAATATCTCCACAGACTTGTCTACAAAACTCAACGATCTCCTTCTTCCCAGACTACACTGCGGCGGTCTCACGGCGCCGTCGCAGTTTCCTGGAGGTCAAAAAAGCACTGAGAGCCAGAGAAGTGCCGTACTCGATGTTATTTCCAGCAAAACTGAGAGTAGTAGCAGATGGGAAAACGTGTTTTTTCGACACACCGGAGGAGGCCCATGATTGGCTTGAGGGCTGGCGACAAGTAGAGGGACCACATCGTGGGAATAGAGCACAGCGCCGTCGGAAGGGTAATGAAGAGTCAAGCAACCAGGAACACCGTCAATCTGACGAGGACAGTCACAAAGGGAGGAAGCAGACGACCTCGGTCCGGGATGAATCAGGAACGTGGGAAGATAGCTGTTTAATGGACACCTGGGTGTACATAGGACTGCAGGCGAACCGACTCTGGACACCGGGCTGATGCAGGTCCTGATGGGTAGGGAAGGTCACACTCTCCTTGGACTTCTTCACACCTTCACGCAAGTACACTGTTCTGGGTTGGGATGAAGCACTCTGCACTGTTGGGGTGGGGGGCAGTTCGAAGACCGTCGGGCAGGGAGGCAGGGCGGGGGGGGCCAAGGGACTGGGGAGTTAGGTTTTCGTGTTTTCTTATTGTAGTTTGGACCGGCAATGGTGGAATAGTAAGGTATGTTCAGGCTGCGTCACATGACTGGGTTTCAGCCCACATTTGTTTTCTACCGCACCCATGGCAATAAGCACCCCAATGTCTAATACCCAGGACATGACCCCTGACGCTCCAGTAGCCCCGCTCACATTACTTACTTGAAATGTACATGGGTTGGGGGCCAAAATTAAAAGAGGGCTAGTGCTGCGAGCCTTGAAGCGTCAAGCCCCCACATTAGCACTCCTGCAAGAAACACACCTCACGGGCACAGCATGTAAGGCGTTAGATAGGTGGGGGTACAAGATGGTGGTACACTCTGAATTTTCATCAGGATCCAGAGGAACGGGTATCCTACTGCGAAAAAATTCTTCCTTCATAGTTAAGCAAACCAGGAAGGACGACCAGGGGAGGTTTGCGGCAATACAGGGTCAATGGAAAGGTAGACCCATCAACGTGATATCAGTGTACATCCCCCCGGCGCTCTAAGCGGTGGCACTCCCGGCCCTTAGTGAGTTTCTGCTGTCCCTGCCAGAGGGTGACTTTCTTATCGGGGGGGGGGGCTTTAATGACATGATGGATGCCAGCATGGACAGACATCCAGTAAGGACACTGACACCGGGAGTCTCCCGCTTACAGAGCTTTACGGAAGCATTGGGGTTGGTTGACCTATGGAGGCATACTCATCGCACAGCGCGGCAATACACATTTCATTCAACTGCACACAACAGTCTGTCTAGGATAGACTATTTCATGACCTCAGCGACCAGTCTGGAACATGTTGATGGTATTGAGATCGCGCCCAGGGGTGTATCAGACCATTCGCCCGTAGTGTTAACCTATTCTTTTCATCACAGATCCCGCAAGAGGCTTTACCCTATTTACCCAGGGTACTTGCAAGTCTCACAGATCCGTAAAGAAATCCGTAAAGCCACAAAATATTTCTTTGCGGAAAATGTCGCATCTGTTGACTCCCTTTCAGTTCTATGGGAGGCTCATAAAGCAGTTCTCAGGGGGCAGGCAATAGTTTCCATCACGGGCCATAAGCGAGAGAAGCAGAAAGACCTCACGACCTTAGAGCTGGAATTAAAAGCAGCTGATGCAAAACACATAGCCGACCCTACACCTGAATCACACCATGCCCTACACCTTAAGCAACAACAATACAGGGAACATCTCAGGCAGGAAACAACGCTAGCCCTTACAGCGACCAGACATAGAATCTACGATGTGGGGGATAAAGCAGGGAAGCTACTGGCCTGGCTGGATAGGCGAGAGTGTGGCTCTAGAACTATAGGGCAACTGCGAACTGCAGATGACAGTCTCACGTCTCGCGAACAATAGTGCATACACTAGCTGGACATTTCGAGGAGGTGTACATGTCCTCGTCGAGCATGTCGGAAGCAGAGGCAGCGGCCTTTTTATAAGACATAACAATGCCCAAGCTCACACAGGAGGCATCCCTGGAGTTTGAGGCAGATCTCACGGAGGAAGAGTTGCACGAGGCAATTAGATCCCTGCAGCCGGGAAAAGCAATGGGACCCAATGGGATCCCGATAGAACTGAACAAACTAAAGGCAAACACTATCTGCTTACACCTGCTCAACATGTTCACTGACAGCTTAGATAGAGGTGAATTGCCATTGGACCACTATAGTGGATATCCCGAAGCCCGGGCAGCCGCCGTCCAAGTGCACATCCTATCGCCCAATCTCGCTGCTTAATGCGGAGGCGAAAATACTGGCTAAAGTGCTTGTGAATAGACTGCTGGTGCACCACCCGCAACTAGTTCATCCAGACCAATCAGGCTTCATGCCAAATAGAAACACGGCGCTCAATCTGAGGCGACTGCATGGTGCGTTGGCTCGGGCGCACACCCTGTTGGAACCGTCGGTGGTCATCTCCCTGGATGCGAGAATGGCCTTCGACATGGTGGAATGGAACTACCTTTTTGCAGCCCTGCCGTACTTGGGCTTTGGCCCGAAGTTCTGTACATGGATCCATCTCCTATACACCAAACCTCTAGCATGTGTGGCGGTGAATGGCCACATGTCAGACGCCGTGCCGCTGGCAATGGGAACACGTCAAGGATGCCCCCTGTCGCCGCTTCTTTTTGCATTGGTGTTAGAGCCCCTTGGGGCGTGGATTAGGGAAACCCCTTTGCTGAGAGGTGTCCGGTAGGCAGAGGGATGGGAAGACCGAATTTCCCTCTACGCAGACGACATTCTTGTGTACCTCACCAACCCTGAAAATTCCATACCACTGCTTCTTGAGATGTGCGATACTTTCAGAAAGATCTCTGGATATATGATCAACTGGTCCAAATCGGTCTTATATACAATGCAGGGACCTGCGCCGCGGCTCCCTTCGGGCTGCCCACTGGTGGTGTCCTAGGACTCCTTCAAATACTTAGGTATTCACATAACGGTGGACCCAGTGGAATATTTAGTCAAGAATCTGGTGCCGCATCTGGAGCGCTTACGGAGAGATGTTATACACTGGGAATCACTCCCCCTGACGCTGTTGGGAAAGGCGGCGTTATTTAAGATGATGGCCTTGCTAAGGTTTTTGTTCGCACTTGAAAACACGCCCTTCCCGGTTCCCCTAAAATACTTCAAACAAATAGCAGCGCTAGTTTCGAAACTACTATGGGGCAACAGACCGGCGCTAATAGCACAAGCGAAACTGCACCGAGGATGGTATGTCGGTGGCATTGCACTCCCTAATATCCACTTGTACTATTGGGCTGCACATCTCAAGGTTGTCAATCAATGGATTCACGCGCCACAGATAGACCCAGCATATATGGCAGATAGAGCACAATTGGGTACGGGAAACATACTAGCTCCCTTACATAATAAAGGGAAAGCTATGAGACTGACGGGACCGACAAAACACACGGTCATGCTCTGGCACAGACACGCCTGGGATGGAGGGGGATCATTAACAAACTAACCCCACTCTGGGACACTAAGCAATTGGGGACACTGAGGAACAGCAAAGGATTCGAGCAATGGGACACCATAGGCATATCCACGGTGGGTGACCTGTGGGACAAAGGGACGGTCATTCCATTTGACCAGCTCAGACAACAGTACGAGCTCTCACATACCGAGACTTTCCGCTACATACAAATACGCCACGCACTGTTAGCAATAATACCACAAGACACAGAGGTACCTGAGGCCTTCCCATTAGAGGAAGGGCTGCTCACAGATCACATGCCAAAGCGCGCCACATCTTTTACCTTCCGCAAACTGATTAATAATCCGCCAGACCCCACTAAGAAACTGGGAGACAAGTGGGCGACTGACATTGGAGACATGGAGGAAACAGAATGGCAGGAAGCCTTGGCCTCACCTAAAGAGGTGGGTATACCAGCACGGCTCAGGCTTGTGCAACTTAAGATCCTACACCGCACATACCTCACCAGAAGCACACTACATAAAATGGGCAGGGCACAGCATCCGTACTGCCTCAGGGGATGTGGGGATGAAGGTTCCTTCTTTCACACGATCTGGGATTGTCCCATGATAGCAAACTACTTGCGGAAAGTACTGCGTACTATATCGCAGACTGTAAATGTTTCACTGGTGCCAGAACCGTGTAGGTGCCTCTTGAACATGTGGGAACCCAATGACCTATCGAGACATGGGAAGACATGGGTAACATTAGGCCTGATGGTTGCAAAGAGAAATATAGCGCAGAAATGGGGGGCTGTGGAACTGCCATCATTGGCGGCCTGGTGTAAGGATATGGACCTCACTATGTCGGCTGAGAGAGCTGTATATATATACCGGAGATGCCCCCAGAAATGGACTAAAATATGGGCAGCTTGGAACACGTATAGGGGGAAATCTGCGACCCAATGCCAGAATCTTATGAAGATAGCTCTGATGAGGAACTTGAAGAAGGATAGGGGAATTGGGGCAGAGGGGCCACTCTCGAAGCGGGAAATGACCAGCTGGTGGGTGGTGGAATACAAAGAGGTGTTATGTCTTGAAAGATTTCTGATTACTGTAACCTATGAATGTATACATGCTGATTGTCTTGCCGATGCTTTGAATGAAAATAATAAAAACAGATTTAAATATATATATATATATATATTTCACCTAGTTCATGAGTTTTGCCATTCGGAACTGAGTGCTGCTCTCCGTAAACCCAGCTTTATCTTATCAAAGCACTGGGCAAAGATCTGAAATGAGTGAGCCAAGATCAGACAGGTAGGTATGTATTGTTCAGTTGATTAAAGCTTGCAATTAAAAAATGAACATTACATTAAAACCACATTAAATCCCTTCATCTTTTTGATTTGTGCACCAGGTGCGGCTGCGCCAAAATGTACAGCCGTTATCAAGTGGTACACTAAAAATGTGGCATGAGGGGAGGACCACACCCGGGTCTCGATCCTAATGTCTTGATCAGACAGGACTGAGCCAACACCCCACAGGACTGGAACAAGATATCATCAAGTATTGGCCTCTTTCACACTAGTAACTCAAAATCAGGCCAGGGTGGCTTCTGATCATACAGTGCTGAGTCAAGAACACTCATTCCTGGCCAAAGGTCAAACACTGTGAGTCAAGATCACACACTACTGAACCAATATCAGACACTGCTTGGCTAAAATCGGCTAGTTGATAACCCAAGAACAGGCAATGTTGGGCCAACATCACACAGAGCTTAGGCAATATCACATACTGGTGATGAAAAGAACAATTAAAATCATGCATGATTGAGTCAAGGTCTCAAACCACTAAACCCCTCCAGGCGTGCGAGTTCCCCCCATCGTCTCGGCCATACCCTGCATTGTTCCCTTCCTACCAAGCATTCAGGGGACAACAGTGTGGGGTGCATAAAGGCTGCAGTTTATTGCAAAAACATGGATCATACATCTTGCAAGTTACTGATTGGTCATGATTCGTGACCCATGTTTCTTTATTACAAATCAAACAGCGAGAGCCCAAGATCAAACAGTGCATGGCCAAGGTCACGGCAGTACCAATATCACACTGAGCAGATCACATGTTCAGTTTCTAAACCTCATGAATTTGTACTGAAAATCCTGTGGTGTAGAAAGCATAGTCCAAATATAACATGCCCCTTTAAAGGTAATAGGCGGTTTACACACTTGAAAGGGGCATAGTAGGAGACAGGCTATTAATCCTCTATATATGCCTTGCCCACATGTCAATTTGCATATGCAGGAAATTTGAAACTAATAAGTGTAATTCAAGGGCAAAATGAATACTTGACAGATGCCAGTAGTGTATTTATAAAATCAAGTTGCGCTCCTATCCCAATTTTATGAGTATCTGCACTCATTTTTTTCCCCATTTAAAGCACTGCACGGGCAAAATAAATGTTATTATGGCGGGGTCCGCCCTCTGAGAAAGTAATTGTTTGTCAAGCCGGGCCAACGGAAACCTTCAAATTCGGAGATTGCACTGATTGGTCCACAGCTCCTCGAAATATGGCGAACTTTGCCAATCAAATTTGGGTACGCATTTTGCAACGTTAGTCTTTTGATTGGTTATTTGAGTTAAGATGTTCTTCTATTGGAGTGTGAGTTGTCCACAAAGTAGCGGGCGGCAGACACCGCTTTCTCATTGGTAGTGTGGAAATAGGCGGGAAAGTCGCGCTACGCCGGTGAGCAGTTTAGTTTCTGTTTCTGTCAGAGTGAGAAGCTTGAACACAGGAGTGGCGGGTGAGGGGTCACGAGGGCAGCGGGTGCGCCGGGGTCACACAGAGGAGGGTGGCGGGGCAAGAGCGGGAAGATGGGCTAGTAGGCGACAACGTATGATGAAAGGTACGCAGTGAGAGGGGTGCGCAGGTGCGAAGTAACTTTTCTTTCTTAAAGGAGCGAGAGGTAGAGCTGTTTTGAAGGGTGATGATAGTCGCATCAGTGGAGAGGAACGTTTGAGGGCGAATGATCCGTTGAAGTCGATGAGAGGCATTGCACTTTTTTGGATAGCGAATTTGAGTCCCACGAGGGTAAGCCGAGGTGGTTATCTCCTTCATTTTGCAGGTTTCTTCAGCAATCCTTATGTTTGTCCCGCTTTTCGCACTGAGGGTTTAGAGCAGTGTTTCCCAAACTGTGGTCCGCGGACCCCAGGGGTCCGTGACACATTCCCAGGGGGTCCGCAGGCAACAGTTTTAAAAGCACAGAAACGTTTCTTGTATAATTGGCAGCTTTCCAGCAACAATAAAAGTGTCAAGATTATAAATGAATAAATAAAAGGCAGTGATTAATGTACCTGCTGGAGCGTGAGGAGAGTTTTGTTCAGTGGCAGCTTTGACTAATGTAGCACAGAGGGCTAACGTGCCTACTGCAAAGAACGTGTAACACGCATTTTAAAAAGCAGTATTTTATGTGCATAAGTTCGTGGTCACGGCTTTTGTCACAGAGATTCTTTTGTTACTGTGCACTTTATAGGTGCCAATCGTAATGTAGCAGAGAGACCTATAAACTGTCATCAAAGAGCTGCTTGAAAACTGCATGGTACCAGTTAGTAACATGTTTTTCCCCAGTTAGTCATTATCCTGATGCTGCTAAAAAGATTTATTTGGGTAGAAATACATTTTTTATGTTAAAGTCGGCGCTAGCCACTGTGTTATGTTCTGAATCCTGTGTTTGTGCTTTTCTAGACCAAACACTCTTTAACCCCTTCGATGCTCATGACGGAACCGTTCCGTCATGACCACACCCATTTTCATTAGGGCCCAGCACCGGCGGTAAATCTGCACCGCATGGATGAGGTTAAACATTTTATATACACACTGGTTTACATGTATGATTGAATGTCTATATGTGTGTGATGTAAAGTGCATCCTAAATGGTACGAGAGGTGCTATAAAACAAATGAAATACATGTGACAGAGGGGCTATTACTTCAATATAAAATACTAAGGGCCAGATCCGTTTTTAAATGCGCGAACGGGTTCGCAAACCCGTTTGCGCATGCATGTACATTGCCTATTTCGCGAGTCGAAATTTGTTTGCAACTCGCTAAATAGGTTTTGCAACTTGCTATTTGGAAGGGCCATTCCCTTCCAAATAGCGAGTCCCAAAACCATGTAGAAATGTTTTGTGGTCGCAAAACACTCGTAATTACCACCTACTTCAAGTAGATGGTAATGCATTTGCAAATGGTAAAGGGTCCCCAGGGGACCCCTTCCCATTTGCAAATGCATGCAACATTATTTTTTAAGGGCAGGCAGTGGTCCCAGGGACCTCTGCCTACCCTTAGAAAATGAAATGTAAACTTTTTTTATTTTATTTTTTTAAATGCATGGTAAGCGGGCTGCATTATTTAAAAGCAGTCCCAGACATGGTGGCCAGCACAGCCCAGCAGGCCACCACACCTGGGAGGGCTGGCATTCCCAACGGGCTCGCAAATTGCGAGAGGCTCATTAATATTAAGGAACCTCGCAATTTGCGACCCCATTGGGAATCCCAAACAGTGTTAAACACACTGTTGTACATTTCATTTAGCAACTCGCAATTTGCCACTTGCAATGTGTTGTCAATTGCGAGGCGCTAAATGAAATGGTCGTACATCTGGCCCCAAAATCGTTAGTACCTTGGGTATTTGTTTGTGTGCACACATGTGTATTTTTTTGAATTACTGTTTTAACCCCTTCGGTGCTCCTGACGAGCTCAGCTCGTCATGAGGCACAGTGCTCGTGTGCTCATGACGAGCTGAGCTGGTCATGACCACACCCATTAACATTATGGCCCAGCACAGCAGGGGAATATCTTCAGCAACCAAGGTGTTAATATTTGAAATTTAACTCATACAAATTGCTTGGAGGTCCCCGGCTTCCAGTGGTGACTCAATGGGGGTCCTCAGGAGTCCAAAGTTTGGGAACCACTGGTATAGAGGATAACATTTGTCCCGCATTTTTGCCCCCTAGCCGATTTTAACCCTTTCGCAGGATAAGCAACGTTAACTCTTTCAGCACTTAATGAGCGGGAATAGATGTACCAGTCCGGGGGGGAGGGGGCTGCAGCACAGGAGGAGGGTCTTAAAATGCAGGTGAAGCACTAGCAGCACTTGTATCTACTAAGGTGCAAATCCAGTCACCTGCCCATAAAAAGCCCAGAAGATGTGAGCGATTGCTGTTTATTTCTGTAATAATGCCGGTTTCAAACCTCTGACATGTCTGATAAGTGGACAGTGGCAAGGGGAGTGTGATTTGTGAGGATCAAACTGTTTATTAAATAGTAGGCCTGAGACTACAAAATACTGCTACTACATGTTTGTTTACCACCATACTGTATTTTAGTAAATAAACCGTGAGACTAGTCTCTTGCGCCCCCTCCCGCAACCCACCCGTCTGTAATATTCAGTCCATTTTTAACCACTTGTAATACTAGCAGCTTTTACATTGAACATTAATTTGACCAAACAAAAAGCTAGGATTAAAAAGCATATCTCTTGGTTCTGTTTTTCCAGCTGGTCCAACAGACCACAACTGACATGGCATTGATTATGATGGCAAACACAAGGGGGTGCCTTTCTAAGGGAAACATCACTGTTGTGAGTCCTTTCCGGCTTTACAATGCAGTGTTTTATTTGTATTTATTTATTTAAAAAGTTTCATATAGCGCTAGCTTGACCCGTATGTATCAGAGCGCTTTACATACACACTGTAAAAACAGAAGGTTTTTAACAAGGTAGGACACTTTATTTGCAGCACTCTAGGTGAAGTGGTAAATCTAAGATTAGAAGCATACTACTTACGTTGCCAAAACTTACTTTGTTCTGTGGCAGTAGGTAGTTTCTGGGTGGTATGCTTGGTTGATACTGATTCTTACTATTGGTGTTTGCAAAATAAAGACTGTTTATTTACCTTTGGTAGCCAGAATTGTTCATTTTATAAACTTATCTCTCAAAAGTTGCAATAGTGAGCTGTCAAAACATGTTCAGTTTGTGTAAGAATCATCCTCCATACCCTCCCGCTTCGGCCATGGTAAATCTTTTAAGATGGCCTGCTTTAGAAAAGGGCGATTTTAAAATGAAATCCCAGACATGTGCTAGGCGACTCATAGGCTCCTGCTCACCAGCCAACGTCTTTTGATGTCTCCATGTATGCAAAGTTTTAATCAAAAGTTGGCCATGTTTGGGCAAGCAAAGAGATGTGGGTAAGGGGAGGGATAGGGTATGCGGGCTCTGAGATAGGAAGAGGAGGGTTCACCAGAATGAGCACATAGAGGGTAAAGGGGGGATACCTCAGACAGAGCAGGAAATAGAACCGCAGAGTATAGGGTCTGATGGGGATGTGAAGAAGTAAAGGTGTTACAGGTGTGCACCAACGTATCAGAAAACTAGAGATGTTTAAGCATGGACACTAACAATTTTCCTATTGAGTTGTTTTGAGGATTTTTTTAGACGAGGAAAAGTTACACACTTAAAACTATAACAAATTGACATTTTTAAAAGTTTTCTCCGTTATCAGAATGGATAGAGCGTACCGGCCTACAGGGTGAAAGAGAGGGCAAATTGACTGAGATCCCCTTCAAGAAGCTACATTTAAAAACCAACACCAACATTTGATTCCTTTTAGTGGATCTGTGAATTTGTCCTCGCCCACGATCACTTGTCACACAGCCCATCTTATATTGTGCTGCTTCTATGGGTGTATTATAGACTCATATTTTCCTTGAAGGGCTACCATTAAGTTCTCCATTGAAAAAGTACATCTACATATTTGTGAACAGAGAAGAGGAAGACCGACTAATCGGGGGATTTTAGTGTCCCAATTAGCTTACATTCAAGTGCAGGAAAGTTTTAAGGGTCAAGAGTGCTTAAAATAGTGTAAACTTTTCTGCTGAGGGGTATTTACAGAGAACAAGTTTAGTCTCTAAAGATGGTTTTTATCTGGGGTGGTTAAGTGGGTTGCTCATGGCGGGATCGTGGAAGTGACATGGCTGGGATGTCACCAGTATTTGGCATGGAGAAGTCAGTGGTTGCTCTCCATGTGGGATCAGAAGCAGCACTGTGTGTAAACGAAAATTCCTGGTGTGGGAATAGTCACGGGACCATTGAAAAGAAATTTATAGTGGGGTGGATATTAGTAAAAAAAAAGTGATAATCTGACACCTACCCACTAGACTAGGAGATGTAGAGATACACGTTAATAATGTCTGTTTCTTCAACAGCCAAAAGCATGGAGATTTGCCGGGAGCAAACCTCAGTCCTGCGGTGCCCTTCTGATTCTACCACAGACAGCCTCGAGCAGCTACCTTTCCAAACTGCCTTCAGTCCAGCAGACGAGGTGCCCTCCAGTCGTACACCCACCTGTGCCCGCTGCCGTAACCATGGACTGACTGCCATCTTGAAGGGACACAAGAGGGCCTGCCAGTTTCAGAGCTGCTGCTGCGACAGATGCATTCTTATTTTGTGAGCAGTGCGGGTTATAGTGTTAAGAAAAAGGTTTTCTTCAAGGGATACACCCCAGTGTTCTGAGGCATTTTAAGGGCATATAATTTACAAATAGAACTAGGGTATTTTGAGATGAGGCTGTTTAGTAGATTTGTTTCATATTTGAAAAGTCACCTTAGCTAGGGCAGAGTGAATCTCATGTCATGTTAGCCTTGAAGATGACTGCCTAAGTTCGATATTAGCCTTTCAGGGGTGAGCTTGACGCAATATGTTACTTGTATTATATCGTATGGCACTTTTATTTACATTGTATACGG
The DNA here is from genome assembly GCF_964263255.1 of Lissotriton vulgaris. Classification (NCBI taxonomy): domain Eukaryota; kingdom Metazoa; phylum Chordata; class Amphibia; order Caudata; family Salamandridae; genus Lissotriton; species Lissotriton vulgaris. The sequence goes on from NC_141695.1 coordinate 1,743,030,393, forward strand.
CCAGTAGTATAACTATGCAGTATTCTTTTGCATGCTTACCTGCCCTTGGTGGATCGGACTCTTGAACGCCTGCCATACTCTTAAGAGATGATCTTGACAAATGATTGTCTGCCCGCCCCCTCCCCCCCGGTGTGCCAACCTTCAAAAGCTTCACCTGATTGAGACTCTCCATCAAAGACAGTCTTTCCGAGGCTTGACTGACAGGTGACAGATTTTTCTAATCCTACTTGTTTTAAAAAATGGATCCGGACTCACCCTGCCAGCTCTCAATATCCTTTAAGAAATGAGCCTGACTTGACCAAGACTTAATTTTTTTGCCAGAGCAGTTTGTGCAACCCTTCACCAACATTTGTGTTCATCCGTCTAAACTTTTAGTTCTCACTAATTTCAGTAACTTGAAATTAAGCCATGACTGCATGATTAAAAGGGCATTCATTTTATTCAGAAAAATAAATACGTTTTTTATAAATTTGTATCCTTTCATGCGCAGTCTGCTCATAAAATGTCAAGGTCATTGACCACAGCTTGTTGCTCTCAGCACTTCATGCCCTCCTATCCAGTTCCACCATGTGCCATTGTAACCCCATCCATATGCCCTGTTGCCCCACTCTGCTTGCCTCTCTTTACCCCTTTGTTCTGTCCTCCCTACTGATCCCCCGCGTGGGTGCCACAAGCACTGTGCATTTGTACAATAACTGAATTACAGTAAAGACGGGTAGATATGTATTGATCAGTTCTTGAAATAGGATTTACATCAGTTTTGAGTGTAGGTGGATACCATGGCCACACATTGTATGCAAGAGAAACAATTCATGAACGGAAGGCTGGACAATGCAAACAATCACCCCCTGTCACAAGGATCTTGATTCTTTAATCCATCATTCTTTTGCTTACCACACCACCCCAGTTTGCATCGAGACATATGCAAATCAGTCTTGACCCTGTTCCTTGTGGGAACAGTCCATCTTGAACTGCCAAGCCAGATCCTCCCTGGACCGTAAACAAGCATTTTGGGACCGGTTTCAGGGCATCGCCCTTCAACAGCCAAACTAGCTTGAATCCAGTGGTGTAGTGAGCACGGGACTCACATCTGGGCATACCATTCTCACAGAGGGTGACATATGCAAAAGAAACAATTGATGGACGGAACGCTGGACAATGCAAACATTCACCTCCAGTCACAAGGATCTGGGTTTAATCCATCATTCTTTTGCTCAGATCTCTGTACTGGGGTGAATGTATGACATTGTTCTGCATTCTGTCCATCAATTGTTCTTTTTGCACACCACGTAGGCAGTATTGAAAACTTTTCATCAAAATTGGTCAGTGGGGTATAGGCTGCGCACGGTATTGTGATGATGTATTTATAGCTACAAAATTCTTCGGATAGTGCTCAAAGGAAAATAAATACAATGACTACCCTACGTTGCCACTCAATGTGAAAATACATCAACATTTATATAACTAAATACAAAATCAATTTCCTGAGCCACTATCACGTAGTGCATGACAGTAATTAATTCACACACTCGTTGTCTTAAGTGTTCATCCTTGGTCTTTATTCCATATCTTGTAATATTTGGTTGTGCTTCAGTTCTTCATCAAAGCTACCAGCAGTCACAGTTTTTTGCCAACACGTGTTTCGTCTATTGGTGTTAACCACAGACTTCGTCAGGGCATGGACTAAGAATCTATAGATGGTATACGGTGTATCCAACACGATCAACCAACTTCGGATTTTACTGACCAGTAGAAAAACTCCCGTTATGGCACTTTTTTAGGTCTGCCTTCAATCTTCTTAAAAATAATCAATGTCCTCAATCTCGAGCAAAGCGGCGGAGAGTACTCCGATCTGATATTGGCGTCTAGAATAAAGACCAAGAATGAACTCTTGAGACAACGACTGTGTGAATTAATTACTGTCATGCACTACGTGATAGTGGCTCAGGAAATTGATTTTGTATTTAGTAGTGAAACTTACCTGTAAGCGTAAGTTATAACTTTGGTGTAACTCTTCAAGGTGTGCTTTCACACCCATGGGTGAACTTTGTTTAATGCACCAGTGATGAATGTGAAAGATCAAAGTCACCGAAGACAAGCTAACCACCACCCTCGCCCAGAACCCACCGGCCGATTCCACCGACCCAAACACCGCCGCCCGCAACCTCAGACAATGGATCGACAACTGCGCCAAAACCCTTACCCCACTCAAGATACCCTCCCAACAGCCACACCAGCAAGAAAGCCACCTGGTTCACCGAAGACCTCCAGGCCTACAAACGAACATGCCGAAAACTGGAGAAGAACTGGCTCCGCAACGAACACTGGACAGCCACACAGCCCACAAGAACGCCACCCGCAGACACCATCAACTCATCAGAACCGCCAAGAGGGCCTCATTCAAAGACCGCCTAGATAACAATGCACACCAAGAAAGAGCTCTTCAACATCGTGAAAGAACTCTCCAACGACATCCCGCCCTCTCAAGACCTGTGCGACTCGTTGGCCACCTTATTCCACTACAAGATTGCCGACAACAGCTTCAACGCCACTACTGCCCCCACGACCACCATCCACACCAACCGCCTGTTTTCCTGGACCAGCATCAATGACGAGGACACCAGCGAGATCATAACATAACACTAGTATTTGTAAAGCGCACTTATCACCCAGGCGTCTCAAGGCGTGAATAACAGATGTTTATTGTTACCTAACACAATGGTACTCATTTTATCAACCTCAAATGGATGAAAGGCTGAGTGGACCTGCCAGGATTTGAACCTGTGACCATGAGGTCAAACACAGGACCCTGCAGTAGATGCATTAGTCCACTAAGCTACTAAGATCATGAACACCATCCACTCCGTATCACCGCTAGACCCATGCCCTCGCCACATCTTCAACAAAGCCTGCACAGCCATCGCACCCCATCTCTGTAAAGTAATCAACATCTTCTTCGAGACAGCAACCTTCTTGTAAAGCTAGAAGCACGCTGAGATCGACGCCTTACTCAAGAAACCCAAGGCAGACCCCAAGGACCTCAAGAACCTCCGACCCAACTCCCTGCTCCCTTTCCCGGCAAAGGTCCCCGAGAAAATCGTCAACCAACAACTGACCCGGTAACTCGAGGAGAACAGCATCCTGGACTACGGAAACACCCTCTACGCAGGAACGTCGGCCAAGCTCCTGGGACGACTGCAACGCATCCAGAATACCTCGGCACGTCTGATCCTCGACATCCCCCTCCGCAGCCACATCACACCCCACCTGAGAGACCTGCACTGGCTCCCTGTCAACCAGAGGATAACCTTCAAGCTCCTCATCCACACACACACAAAACTCTCCGCAACATTGGCCCAGCATACCTCAAAAGACGCCTCAGCTTCCACACCCCACCCGCCAGCTCCGCTCCGCCGACCTCACCCTCGCCACAGTCCCCCGCATCCGAAGAACAACCACCAGTGGCCGATCCTTCTCCCACCTCGCCGCCAAGACCTGACACACCCTCCCCACCAACCTAAGGCAGACCCAAGACCTACTGGCCTTCAGAAGACTCCTCAAGACCTGGCTTTTCGATCAGTAGCAGAACCCCCTTCATCCCCCCCAGCGCCTTGAGACCCTCACGGGTATGTAGTGAACTTAATAAGAGTCTTGATTGATTGAAAGACAGGTTACTGAATCGTCGCAAAACACTATTCAATGTGTAATTGAGATGGAGGCATTGCTTTTGGGTTCCTAACAATCCCATGAAGGGATAAGGGGCACTGGGGAACCAGCAACAAGCCATATTTTATTATTCACAGTATCACAAATTGTACTAATAGGAGTGAACACTTTTCAGTTAAAGTATTTAATATAGGAACTATCTGATTTTTAGTACATCTAAAAGGCCTACACAGAATATTCTAAAAACAGCAAGAAGGCACATTTTGCACAAGAGATTAAAATGCACATTTCCAACATTGTTAAAATGTAATTTAAAGTTTCATCTAGAACCTAGCCCCCTAATGTCTACTTATATGTGCTACACTAGGAGCATGGAAGGCAGAGCAGTCTAGAGTTTCCAAGGGAAAAGAGACGCACTGCATACTTTTTTGGCAGCAAATGCTGTCTTTATCAGCAGCTGCAGAAAGACAGTGTTCCCTGCAAAGGAAAAGTTCACGCTGCGGTCTTCCTCTGAAACTCCACTTTTTTTTCCGCTTCAGGCAAGATTTTGCATCTGAAGTGTGCCAGCAGCAGGTGAGACTTTGTCTTGCAGAATCTCGGGCAGTATTATTGACGAAGGACCTCCTGACAAGTGGTAGTCCTTACATGCTAAATCTTATCAGAAATTTGAATATCTGACATAGGTTTAGGAATGCCTGACATTATGTGCATCAAAATTTAAATGTGACCTGGTGAAACATAGATATTTGACCCAGACAAATGTTGCATCATGTGTTGTAGCTAGGTCATTAATCGATTGACTTGAAGCTTTGACAGTTCTTAGATAAGGTCAGGCGACATCAGCGACTAATCGCCAACATGACAGCAATTCTGCATCAATCATGAAAAATGGCGACTTCAATTGTTTGAGAGTGAGAAGATAGTGACCTCCGTCAGTCAAGATGGAGTTGGACCTTTGGGGTTTTGTCAGTAGGAAATTCAAAAAGACAAATTGAATTACTTAAGGATCCTTTTCTCATTTCTCTCCAGCCCATTATCTAGGTCTTCTCCTGCAAGTTTCAGGAATGACAGAAGTACACTTTCACTCTGGGAAAACCACCTCATCTCCATCTTGTTCATAAGACAATTCAAGAGGCATCCAAAAAGGGATCACAGAGGCCCCTGTTACTCTGCCTCCCTCATACAAACAGTGCATGTACCATGCCGGCCATGTACACAAAGACATTCATCATACATTTGGGATGTTAGTGCTAAAATCTGGGTTAGTGCACTGAAGTGCAACTTTAAATGAGTGGCCCAGTAGGTAGACCTCCTCTCTAGGGCCACAGATAAAATGCTCAGGTCATGAATATGAATTCACAAAATGGGATGCTGTCTACAGCAGCTGTATGGTAAACCATGGTCTGTTCAGTGATGATAATGTGTTGCCTTTCTTCAGGTTCCAGGACATGTGGAAGACCTCACTTGTGTCAAGGGTGAGGCCTAGGCCAGAAGTTAGGCCAGAAGTTAACACAAGGATTGTTATATTTCATAATTGGTGCAAAATATGTACATAGGCAGACCAATCAAGGGTTAAAATAACTCAAACATAATGTCCGGCTATATGTAGTAACAAGCAGAGTAAAGAAGGAAGGGATGGCGAGGTAAATGAACGGTCCAGCACACCCACTCCCTTTTCTGAATTAATGAAGTTTAAAGAGTATGCAGTTCCATTGGCCCAATTAGACTATATTATAGTAAGTGGACCATACAGGTCACTTGGGGCATCCTTTTTAGAATGTGCAGACCCTCACCCACCGAAGTGGCAAGCTTCATATTGGATAAATACCGTTCTCTAATTTTGTAAGGGAGGAGTGCAGTAGACTGGTGAAAGTGACCTGGGAAAATTATCTATGAAGAGCCAGATGTTCTGTTATCAGTGGTTACCTTTGCTAAGATTAAAAGAAGAGTTCATCCTTACTTGCACACATATGTTCATCTTCGACCCTGCTCAAGGGCCAGCTCGCTCCCCTGCTGCCTACAGCACCACCAGTGCGCGCTCTCCCCTGCTGCTGCCGTTCCTGACTGGGGTTCGAACCTCCTGTGCCCAGTTCAGCCCGTGGTTTGTTTTGCGTTAACTTTTTATTTTGGCTGAATGAATGAATGAATGAAAGCAAATTTATAACGCGCAGACTCAGCCCCATGGGCATCAAGGCGCCTAACCAAAATTATTTACATGTCCCGAGACCTAATTACTAGTAAGCTTTCTTGAAACACCATGTTTTAAGGGCCTTTTTAAAGAGGGGCAGTGAGGAAAGGGACTTAAGCTCCAAGGGAAGTGCATTCCAAAGACGTGGGGCAACTGTAGAGAAGGCTCTTCCTCCCCATCTGGTCTTCTTAGTCCGAGGGATCACCAAAAGATTCTTTTGTGATGAGCGTAAACATCTGCTGGGGATATAGCCAGAGAGAAGTGATCCCAGCCCATCAGATGTTCCAGCTTTCAGAGCCCTATGCACTAGACAGATGATTTTAAAGGGGATACAGTGCTCTATAGGAAGCCAGTGGAGGCTCTTTCTGGCTAGTGTCGAGAGGAGGAGCAGGGAATGTCTAGTACAAATCTTGCTGCCGCATTCTGTACTATTTGGAGGCGCTGAAAAGTCCCTTATTGATCTCTGCATACAGTGAGTTGCAATAGTCCAATCTTGAACCGACCAACGCAACCACTGTCTGTTTCCTAGCTTACGGGGAAAGGTAATGCACTATTCGTCGGAGAATTTTGATGACTCCCCAACAAGTAGCCACCGTTCTATTGACCTGAAGGGTCATTGCCAGCGAGGTATCAAAGATGACCCCTAGGTTTCTGGCTGAATGGGAGGGGACCGGGCAGGTTCCCAAAGATGGCGGCCACCATTCATTTGACCACACATCCTGGTCCCTTCCAAAGATCAGCACCTCGGTCTTATTCAGCCTCAAGGAGTTGAGTATCATCCAGTCAGAGACTGATTGCATACAACTCCTGAAGCTGAACGCGGAGGTGCTAACCGATTGGGCCAGTGACACCATGATCTGAGTGTCGTCTGCGTACGACACTACTTCCATTCCCTGCGCTTTTACTAATCTCGCTAGCGGGGCCACATAAATGTTTATTAGGGTCGGGCTTAAAGCCGACCTCTGTGGTACCCCACATTGCAGAGATGTAGCAGGGGAGAGGTATTCTCCCAGTTTGACCCTCTGTTCTCTAAGGTCTAAAAAAGAGGACAGAAGCCTCAGAGCTGGCCCCTCCACTCCTATCTCCCTCAAACGAGATGTTAAAATCGAGGGAGATAGGGTGTCGAATGCTGCGGTCAGATCGAGTAAGACCAGCAGCGTTGTCTGTCCCTCGTCCACTTTCATTCTGATGTTATTTGTCACCATGGTGAGTGCAGACTCCGTACTATGGAGTTTCCTGAACCCATGCTGGGTCTGATCTAAAAACCCAGAGGAGTCCAGGAAGGCAGACAAGTGCGAGTTCAGGTGGGACTCAAGCATTTTGGCGGGGGCAGGAAGTAAGGATATGGGTCTGAAATTTTTTAAGATTGTGGGGTCGAGGGAGGACTTTTTAAGCAGTGGCTTGACAATCGCTTTCTTCCAGGCTGAGGGAAAAACCCTGTGCAACAGGGCACTATTCATTACCTCCAATAGAGGAGGAAGTAGTGTGTCCCTACACTCCTTCATCACTTTGAGAGGACAGGGGTCCACTGGAGAAGAAGATATGGTCCTATTCAGCAGTGAATTAAGATTGTCAAGTGTGATCAATTGGAAGCTAGAGAGTGTCTTGGTAGGGTCTTTAGACCAGGCTTCTAAGTTTGTGAGAGCCTGGATAGTGTGGTTCCCAAGGGATTTTTTCTGCATTTCTAGATTAACAGCGATCTCATCGATTTTAGTATAGAAAAAGGTTGAGATCTTATCACAGAGCTCCTGCGATCCTATCACTGGGTCTGGAACTTGTAGTGAGCAGAGGGAATCCACTACCTTGAACAACTCCTTCGAAGAAGTGAGAGAAGTTGTAAGGTCGGAGAAGAATTTTTGCTTTGTCTTGATGACCATGGACTTATATTCACCTAACAGTCGTTTGTGAGTCTCTCTGTCCATGGTGTCCCATGTTTTCCTCCATTTTCTCTCCTGTCTCCTGCACCCCTGTCTCATCAGCCTAAGTGGCTCAGAGAACCAGGGGGCGGAGGGCCTGCGCCTCGCTGAATATCGGCGTGTACCTGGAGCTAGAGCATCTATTGCACCAATGATGGAGTTGGCCAGATTTTGTGCTGCCTTCTCTGGGTCTGACGGCAGGGAGACAGAACTAATGAGAGGGGCCAGAGAATCATTAGTGATGTTTTTATAGTTAATTTTGCCCTCTCCCTGAGCCTGTCTCTTCTTGGGTGGATCTGAGTGAGGGAGGGTCAGTTCTATAGGTATTGCCAGATGGTCTGTCCAGACCAGCGGTTGAGGAGTACCCGTCTTAACCCTGGGATCGTTGGAGAAAACTCCATCCAGTGTGTGGCCTGCCCTGTGAGTAGGACCTTTTACCAGTTGAAAAAAGCCACAAGCTTCAAGGGGATCGACCAAGGAAGACATGTCTTTAGAGGTGAGGTCATCTAAGTGAAAGTTTAAGTCCCCTAAAATAGTGAAGTGGGGCTTGCCAACATATGGCTCCAGGATTCTAAACAGGTCACTGCTAAAATTGGATCTAGGGCCTGGGGGCCTATACACAAGAAGCCCTACAAAGGATGCTGATGGAGATGAAGAGATAAAGAAATGCAGTACCTGGAAGGGGTCGGATGGTGCCGACATAGCATTAATACGGCAGGTAAGATGCGACTGGTAGAGAATCGCTAATCCTCCGCCCCTTCGCTTGGCTCTGTCAAGTCTGTGCAGTGCATAACCCTCTGGGATTGCCATTAAAAGGTCGTGTCCTGAGGTCTCCGTGGCCCAGGTTTCCGTAACAAAAACCCATACCGGCCTTCTAGACAACGCAAAGTCATGGAAAGCTACATTGTTTTTAATTATGGAGCGAGCATTAATAAGGTATCCTTTCTCCGAATGAATACTTTTAGACGAGGGGTGAATATTTTGAGGTGGATAGTTAATCATGGGGGAAGTGTCAGGGCTCCGAGTACATGAGTTATGGGAGGCCATGAGCAGTAATTCCTCTGGGGTATACCTATGGTGGCATAGGAGGTCACTCGGTTTCCAGACCAACATTTCCTCCAAAGTGTAGGAATGTAATACCTGAGGGGGAGGCTTGGGGAACCCGGAGCGCAGCCCGTCCTGCAGCCCGTCCTCAGCGCGGACGGGTGCAGACGGGCTGAACTCTGGCGTAACTTTGGCGCTAATACGGCGCGTCCGCTGAACGCGTCCGCTGCGCGGAGCCATAGCCGTATATTTTTATGCTGGTGACTCACCCAAGATGGCCGCCGCTATCACTCCGCCCGAGTCCCAGGTATCTCAGCCCTAATATTGTCCGGACACTCTGTGGGGAGGGGTATCTCAGCCCTAATATTGTCCGGACACTCTGTGGGGAGGCAGCGCTGAATTTAGTAAGTGCAAATTGTATTTTTAAAAGCCACAATTGAAATGATGCCTTCACCCTAAAATCGGTGAGGCAACGAATGACGCGCTAAATCGGCACGCTAGTGCTGGGGGGGAGAGGACACACGGGGCAAGTGCAAGTGCTCACAAGTAAAGAGTTCGATAAGGACAAGAGAAAGACCGCCCGGCTCAAGCCTCAGGCGCCAAGTGCTGTAATCTCGCGAATGGGGCGCTCTACCTGTTTTTATGCTGGTGACTCACCCAAGATGGCCGCCGCTATCACTCCGCCCGAGTCCCAGGTATCTCAGCCCTAATATCGGCCGGACACTCTGTGGGGAGGCAGCGCTGAATTTAGTAAGTGCAAATTGTATTTTTAAAAGCCACAATTAAAATGATGCCTTCACCCTAAAATCGGTGAGGCAACGAATGACGCGCTAAATCGGCACGCTAGTGCTGGGGGGGAGAGGACACACGGGGCAAGTGCAAGTGCTCACAAGTAAAGAGTTCGATAAGGACAAGAGAAAGACCGCCCGGCTCAAGCCTCAGGCGTCAAGTGCTGTAATCTATGTACTTGTTTCCCTTCTGCCTCTATTTCTCTTCGTTGCACCCCTCCAACCCCACTCCCCACCCCCCCAATCTTGCCTTCTGTGTCCGCTGTTCCTGCCGCTTTCCATGCGGCCAGCTCTCCCTCCATCCTCGCCTCATATGGCAGCCGCCGCCCGGACGTGCAGCGGCGCGCCAATTGTGCGCCAAAGGCAAGCCCGTCTGCGCCTGGACCGCGCCCAGCGCCAGGACCGCGCCCAGCGCCAGGACCGCGCCCAGCGCCAGGACCCCTGGACCCCACGCACTCCACAACGCCAGACTCTGATATGACGCCAACACCCTCCACGCTTTCAACACCGGCCAAGACCCCCGCTGTTTCCAGGCCGCCCCGAAACGCACCCGCGGGCTTGTCTCCTGCCACATCTGCAATTTCACCTGCGACAGAACCACTAAGCCACCAAGGACCGGGCCCAACCGCCTCCGATGCATACTCCCCAACACCCGCTCCGCACGCAAACACGCCGTCGAGCTCTGGGACCTGCTCAACACCTCCGCCCCAGACGTTGTCTAACTTACCGAGACCTGGTGGAACGACTCCTCAGCACCTGACATCGCCCTAGTCCTCCCAAACGGCTACAAGATCTCCCACAGAGACCGCACCAATGGAATCGGAGGAGGAATAGCCATCGTCCACAAGTCCACCCTCCAGGTCCACACCCTCGCAGATGACTCCCTCAACTCCACCGAACACCTCCACTTACGGATCCACACCGACCCCAACACCACCCTCAGAGGAACACTCGTCTACAGACCCCCCGGACCACGGGCCCTGTTCAGCTACTCCATCGCCGACCTCGCCAGCACCCACGCACTCGCCTCCACGGACTACATCCTCCTTGGGGACCTGAACTTCCACCTTGAGAAGAACGACGATGCCAACTCCGCCACCCTGATCGACAACCTCGCCGACCTCGGCCTCAAACAGCTCGTTACCGAACCCACCAACGCCGCCGGCCACACGCTCGACCCCGTCTTCTCCACAAGCACCCACGTCGCCTTCAACAACACCACCGAACTCCACTGGACCGACCACCGCTGCATCCACTTCACCATCAAGAAACTAACCACGCACCACCACACCCAACTGCTGCCCCGCCGCTGCTGGAGCAAAGTCACTGAGAACCAACTAACCTCCACCCTTGCCCAGAACCCACACACCGACCCAGGCGACGCCCCCCGTAACCTCAGACAGTGCATCGACAACTGCGCCAACACTCTCGCCCCGCTCAAGAAAGCCTCCATCAACCACCCCAGCAAGAAAGCCGCCTGGTTTACCGAAGAACTCCAGACCTCCAAACGGACATGCCGGAAGCTGGAGAAGAAATGGCTCCACGACCGCACACCAAACAGCCACGCAGCCCACAAGGACGCCATCAGCAGACACCACCACCACCTCATCAGAACAGCCAAGAGATCTTCCTTCAAAGCCCACCTAGATAACAACGCACACGACAGCAAAGAGCTCTTCAACATAGTGAAGGAACTCTCCAACCCCAGCGCCAACGACATCCCACCCTCACAAGATCTGTGCAACTCACTGGCCACCTTCTTCCATCGCAAGATCGCCGACATCCACGACAGTTTCAACAACCCGTCCGCGCCGACCACGACAGACCCCACCCTGAACGCCTCCTGCACCAACCAGCTGACCACCTGGCCCACGTCAACGACGACGAGACACGCAAGGTCATGAACTTCATCCACTCAGGATCTCCGTCTGACCCCTGCCCGCACTATGTATTCAACAAAGCAGACGCAACCATCGCACCCCAACTACGGAAGGTCATCAACATCTCCTTCGACACAGCAACATTCCCGGAAGACTGGAAGCACGCCAAAATCAAGGCCCTCCTCAAGAAGCCCAAGGCGGACCTCAAGAACTTCCGGCCCAACTCCCTGCTCCCTTTCCCGGCGAAGGTCATCGAGAAAATTGCCAACATACAGCTGACCCGCCACCTCAAAGACAACAACATCTTAGACCCATCACAGTCCGGATTTAGACTAAACCACAGCACCCAGACAGCCCTCATCGCCGCCACAGGCGACATCAGGAGACAACTTGACAATGGCGAAACTTCAGCCCTCATCCTCCTGGACCTGTCAGCCGCCTTCAACACGTTCTGCCACCGCACACTAAGAATACGCCTCCAAGAAGCCGGAATCCAGAAGAAGGCCCTGAATTGGACCACGTCCTTCCTCTCTGGCAGAACCTAGAGTCCGCCTCCCACCCTTCCGATCCGAAGCCACTGACATCATCTGCGGTGTACCCCAGGGCTCATCCCTCAGCCCGACCCTGTTCAACCGTCTACATGGCCCCCCTCGCACAACTGGCCCGCCAGCATGACCTGAGCATCATCTCCTACGCCGACAACACCCAGCTCATCCTCCCCCCTCACCAAGGACCCGCACACCTCCAAAACCAACCTCCACGAGGGAATGAAGGCCGTCCCCGAGTGGATGAGGAGCAGCCGCCTGAAACTGAACTCGGACAAGACAGAAGTCCTCATCCTCGGCCCCACCTCCTCTGCCTGGGACGACTCCTGGTGGCCGACCTTACTGGGAACAGCAACGACACCCACGGATCACGCACGCAACCTAGGATTCATCCTCGACTCCTCCTTCTCCATGTCGAAGCAGGTCAATGCCGTCTCCTCCTCCTGCTACAACACCCTCCGCATGCTTCGCAGGATCTACAAGTGGATCCCGACCGAAACCAGAAGAACGGCGACCCAAGCCCTCGTCAGCAGCAGGCTGGACTACGGCAACGCACTCTATGCAGGAATCCCGACTAAACACCTACAACGACTGCAATGCATCCAGAACGCCTCCGCCCGCCTGATCCTCAATATCCCTCGACGCAGCCGCATCACCTCCCATCTAAGAGACCTGCACTGGCTCACCTTCAAGCTCCTCAACCACGCACACAAAGCACTTCACAACACCGGACCAGCCTACCTGAATAACAGACTCAACTTCTACACCCCCGCCGGCCAGCTCCGCTCTGCCAGCCTCGTCTTCGCCACCGTTCCACGCTTCCAATGAACGACCGGCGGCAGATCCTTCTCCTTCCTCGCCGCCAAGACCTGGAACACCCTCCCCCCCACTTGCGGCAGACCCAGGACCTGCTCACCTTCAGGAAGCTCCTCAAGACCTGGCTCTTCAAGCAGTAGCAGCACCCCCTCCCCTCAGCGCCTTAAGACCCTCACTGGTAAGTAGTGCGCTTTACAAATTCACTGGTTGATTGATCTTAACACTTTCCACTTGCTCACAAAGTCATCCATTAAATCAACCATATTCACTTATATCAGACAACCATTGGCAAAGCCAGTTAGTCTGGCGTTGGGTGCAAGCCTTTTTTGAAATTCTTGTTGTGTTTTGTCATTGTTTTTGTGAAACTTTTTATGCTCAAGAAACTTCTGGGCCCTCCATCTAAAAAACAAAACACGGACTAAAGGCAAAAATGTTTATTTTGTCTTGAAAAAGCAGACAAAACCATAGACCTCCCTGGCACTGGTGGGAACTACTTTGTGGATACATGTGCCCCTTGTGTAAGGGCAGAATGCCAAACCTTATAGTGAAGTCAACAAGTGGCTGAATTAGGTGACACATTGCCCTTTGATGCTTGCCAGAGTGGGTAAACGAAAAATGTGACTGACTTAACCGGACGCTAATGTATGAAGTCTGGCTGAAAACCCCTATTATTAAGAATACCATTCACAATATTTTAGTAAAAATTAAAAGGTCTTGGCTAACAAATATGTAAATAAAGCTGATTGGTCTGGCTTTGACTGCCAGCATCTTGCTTTTAATGAAGAAGGCAAGAAAGAAAGAGGCAAAGAATGAATGAAATCAAGAAAGAAGGCAGACAAAAATGAAGGAAGGCAAGAAAGAATGAACTAAAAAAGTGAGAATGATGACAGGAAAGAGAATGGAGGAAAGAAGCAGCAAAGAAGGCAAAAGGTAAAGAAAGAAGAGAAGAAAAAGGGACAGTAGGTAAGAGAAAGAAGGCCAGGAAAGCAAAAAAGAAAAAGTATGAAAGAAAGGGTTAGCAAGATTGATAAAGCATACTACTAAGTTTGTTTTCAAAGTTTATATGTGCTGATGTGAAAGAACAGGAATCAGATCAAAAAGGCCATTCCAAAAGGAATTTACAGCAGCATTAGCAGGAGATCTGATAAAGCTGCAATGCGCCCTGTATGTGCATGAAAAGCATCCTGCTATCACATCAGAGTCCAAGCATAATGACAATACTAAAGTAATTATGAAGTAACAACAAAAACACGTTGACTGAATGGATCTTTACAAGTGGATTAAGTACGTTGACCCATTACCCCATGAAGTGGGTGGAAGCAAAATATGAATAACACAACAACAGACCAGTGGACAACGAGACATGGCTGAAAAGCCCTTTAAGTAATATCAAAAGATCTTGGCTAACACCAGACCTAAAAAGACAAACCTGTTGTTTTGCCAGTGGTTGTTCACGGTCGACTTCGAAGGAACACTCGCCGATGACGTCGTCAACGCCAGTCCCATCAAAGCCAAGTAAGTCTAATTCTAGACTTCAAACGCAAACCATTCATCGATCGTAGACTGTTCCTTGTCGACGGTCCAGGCCCGGTTCACCTCCGGCGGAGCACAGACGCTCAACGTTGAAGTCATCCCTACAGCACAGACATAGGCGGTCGAGGTCTACTCCGCCGAAGACACCGTGGACATCGAAGACACCACCGACGTCGAGGGCACTAACTGTGAGTCACGGCCACTCGGCACCTAGAGCCTTAACTATGTAAGGGCACTCTTCATCACCATCACTGATGTCACGGTGAAGATCGAGATCAAGGCCACTGTCCTCTCACACGTCTCCACCGGTAAAGAGACTGACATTGGCTCGTTCACCAATACCAGTAGTTCCTAAATTTTTCAACCCACGGCTCCCTTGACCTATTGCCAATTGGCCGCGGCTCCCCATTATGTTACTATTTTTAGGCGGGTGGGGGGTGTAAGCCCGGTCTCTGGAGTATTTCCATCTTTCTCCCTGAAAATAATTGGGATGAAGCTGATGAAGGTATTCTAATCATAGATGTAATAACATAAAAATATAACCGTTGTTTAATATAAAAAACTTTAATTGCTTAAGTCAGAAACAATACAAGGTAAACTCTTCAGCACTGCATATGGAATCATGGGTGTACAAAATAGTAAACAATACTACAAGATTCTGGGATATTAAGGCTATTGTCCTTGGAAATACACTGTTGTCGTATATATGTAGCACCCAGTGTCACAGAGCTCCTTGGCCCGTTCATCAGTAACAGACTCTGCTGAGACTCCAACAATTAAATCATCTCTGCACTCTACTGGTGTTTGTTAAAAGAAGACTGAGGAGCTGCTGGAGGAAAACACCTGATTGGTTTTTGATGAGCTGTTAAATGACCCTGAAATAAAGACGTGATTAACTCTAAACCGTTCTGACCAGATCACACCTCTAAGGAGCACTTTTTGGACATTACGAGGAAACACCCAGTCATTACATTTTGTTGGTACTGTGACCAAGTGAAGGGCAACACAGGTCATCACTCCTTTCTTTAATAAGGAAGATGCACTGTTGGACTTGCACTGTTGGACTTGGCCCTTTTTGGCTAAAGTCCCTAAACTTTTTGCTTTCCCCGTTAACCTTTTTTCTGGCATGGTGTTGCCTACTTAGATGCTTTGGACACTTTGCCACTACTAAACAGTGTCAAAGTGCAAGCGTTCCCTGTTTAAAGTGTAATGGTAATTGGCTGTCCATGATTGGTATGTTTTCCTTATTAAGTAAAGTCCCTAGTAAATTTCACTACGTGTGCCTGGGCTGGTACTGCAACTGCTATTAGTGGGCCTGCAGCACTAAATGTGCCAGCCACACAAGTAACCTTCAAAAAGGGAAGTCAGGCCTGCCATTGCAGGGCCTGTTCACATTTGTTAAACTGCCATGTTGTTCTATCAAGTGCACTCACTTGCCAGACCTTACCCTTCCCTTTCTATGAACATCAGACACCCCTATGGTAGGTCCAGGGTACCGCCTAGGCAGGGTGCAGTGCATGTGAAAGGTAGGACATGTACTAAGGTGTGTGCCATGTCCTGACAGTGAAACAATCTCCATTTTCGCTTTTCACTGTTGAATGGCCATCTTGCCCTTAGGATAGAATGGGGAGGCTGTGTAATATGTTGTCCAGCCTATCTTCCTAAAGAATTAAGATGGAAAGGTGAAGCTTAGTATGCCTGAACTCGCAATGTAATAACACATCTTTTTATGAATATGGTTTTTGCATTTTGTGTTCAGAAGCCACTCTTTTAGAAGTGGCTGAGTTTTTGTGCTCAAACATTTCTGTGTGTCTCTGCCTGGCTGTGGATTGACTGTCTGCATTTGAAAGCAATAGGATCTAGGATGAGGAGGTGAGACAGCAACATGCTGACCTGCATCTGGAGTGTAGAGGGAGGAGAAGCCCCTACAGGTGAGGGGCCTGGGTTGCTGCTATAAAACAATTGGCTAATCTCCTGCTGAGTGATTGAGAATCCAGACCCCTACTAATCAAAGGAAGAAAGGTGTCACTGGCAGGGAGGCACCCAGAACTGGTTGGAACAGGGGTTAGTGCCCCCTGAAACACAAAGACTTCAAAGCCATTGAGGGGAATAACTATCAGAGCTGAAGCCCCTGAACTTTAGATAATGGCTTGATCAAGTGTGAACAAGACTGGAGCTACTTTGTGGTCAAGAATAAAACGTATCTTCAGAGCCGTGGAAACAATAGATAACTATTTTACTCAGTCAATCGTGCTTGCTTCATTTCTACAGTTGCAGAGAAAATAGAGAGACTGGTGTTTCAATAAAAGGGTAAACCCTTCTTTCTCATGCAAGAGAGGTGAACTTCTACAATCGTTAGAATGCAAAGTATAATGCGTACAGCGTGAACAGTAATATGAAATAATACTGTAATAGCATTGTATGGTTTCTAAGCCATATAAAAATACATAAATAAATGACACAGGCTAAAATACTCAACTGGTGCTTCTAAAATACGCCTACCTCAATGTACTTAACCTAAGTCTAGTATAAGGGAAGAAGTAAGTATGGTCTTTAGCATAGGTTTTGTTTTGCCAAAAATTGCCAAAGGTTTCTCTAGGTTCTAATCAGCCCCATACCTTAGAATGAAGGAGGTTTGGTATCTCTGTCTCAGACTCGATTTCCCAACACCCTGCAAGGGAGTCAGAAACACTGGAGCTGGAATCTCGGCAGAGGAGGACAGCTTCCGATCGGTGCGTCAGCTGGAGAGTCTGCTTCCTTCAGCACTTGCTGTAGCGAACTGCGTCGGGCAAGTAGGTAGTCGAACTGCACCGAACCACACTGTGGTTTGCCATAGCAAGCTAAAATATATTTATACCTTGAAGGTGTTTAGGAATGCCATCTTTGACGTAAAGTCTGGCATATGAACATGAATGAACCCCTAAGGAATAGATATTCATGCATAATAAATGAGTTCTTGGAGAAATCAATGTCCAGGCTAGGGGAAGTCCCTTCTGCTTAAGAGTCTGGTTTTCCGGGAAATGGTTGTGACGTTTGGTGAATGAATGGATGGACGTAGCCATGCCTGTATTTGGGTAGCATGGGCTATGCCTAAATAAGGGCTTGATTTCTATGCCTATATAAGGGCAACACAAATTGTACCTATATAAGGGCATGAATTGGGAAAATTCATTTGGAATCTAAAACGCCATCAACACTGTGTGCGGGTGCGTTGTGCACAGGGAGACTTTCGTGAGGATTTGCTGTGTTATCGTGTGCACCGGAGTAAATTGAGTCTCAGCGACGCTGTGCACCAGATCTTCGTGCAGCCTGAGACCTGTGTGTGGAGTGCCCAGTGAACGTGCACCCGGAGTGAAGGAAGACTCAGCGACGCTGTGTGTGTGTGTGCTCTGTAGCAGCCTGAGATCTTCGTAAGTGAAGCGGCCTAAACCGGCAGTCCCGTAGGACCTGAGCTGCCGGCCTCCGTTGCCATTTCACAAAGCTGCATTGGAGGCTCAGCTGCTGGATGAGGAGAGGAGAGTGGGTTTGCGGCCCCCCAGTTAGCGTGTGTCGATTTCTGGGGTGGGGCGCAGGCTCGGGGGGAGATGCTCTTGGCCTCTCTCTCGTGTTGGCAGCGTAAGCTTCTGTTTCGGGTCTTATCGCGGCCCGTATTACCAAGGGAGTGGCGGTACAGGGGCCGGAGTGCGAAGCTGCACTTTAGGATTCCATTGTATTCTGTTGGGGGCAACTGTGAGAGGCTGACTGCAGGTCAGAAGGAGAGGCGGAGAGACCGCCTAAGGCCCGGTGATTGGAGCGTGAGTGTACTACGTAGTATTCCATTTCTGCAGAACGGAGTACCTGACTGACCTATTACACATTGCATCATTTTTGTATAGCGAACTACCTGGTTGTCGTATAATGCGTTGCCTTGTTTCTGCATAACGAACTAACTGATTAGCCTATTGCGCATTGCATTATTACTGAATAACAAATTACCTGATTAGTGTATCCGCATTGCCTTATTTTTGCAGAACGACCTATCTGGTGGTTGTATTACGCATTGCATTATTTTACCTTGCAAAGTGCCTGATTGTTGCGTTACTCATTGCATTCTTTTCATTGCATAGTGTCTGATTGCTACGTTACGCATTGCAGTATTTTTACATTGCAAAAGTGCCTGATTGTAGCATTACGAACTGTATGACATGATATTACGAGTACAGGAGAATGTTTATAAGTGCTCATTGACATCGCCAGAACTTACAAGGGCTGGCTGGCCTAACAAGAAATATTATACAACCTAATATGTTGGTTTTATATCGTGTGGTCTTATCGTATATCTTTTTACATAAAGTTTATACTTGTTTTATAAAACTTGTGTGAAGTCTATTTGTGGTGTCATCATTGGATTATTGTGAGCGTGGTTGCGAATGATTTACACATTTGCCTTGAAGGTAAGGCTGGCTGCCGGTGCCCAGCTACCGAGGAGGTGAGCGGGGCTATTTAAGAAGGTGACCTTCCTTTCCCTGACTTGGCCTAAGGTACCTACCTCAGCCAACCAGGGATCCCGGGTCCAACATGTACCTTACAGATGTTTTTTTTCTTGTAAGTTACTTTAGTTAAGCCTGATAACGTGTTCGGCTCCGCCCTGAGATAAGCTAATAAGAAACTGAGGCTGAATGATATTAGGAATGGTGGTCCCAGGGTTCCTGGCCTGTAATCTGAGGATTCATGACCTAATAAATACTGTCCATCCACTTTAAATCCTTTTGCTCTTCTTCTGAGTTTGTTTTCTGTTCAGGCAGAGGTAGCTGTGTTCTGGCACATGCGCACCATTTGAAGACATGCGCACATGCAAGCACAGTGCAGTCTCCTGCCTTCAGCCTGTCTAAGAAGCTGCTTTGGCTTCCTTAATATCTTCCTTGCATGCCCAACGACCTATGCCTCGTTTTATATCCTGCATGCTTCCTAGCGAGGCCTTTAGCCCAGAGGGGCAGAGTGGATTCCTTTTCTATCGCTTATTATGCTGCCAGGCTTTTATTAGAAAAGCGGTTACTTACTTCCTGCCTCGCATACCTCTGAGCTGTCACAGTGCTGAAGTGAGTCTGGTGTGTGTAGGGTTTACTTTGCTTGCACAATTGTTTTGTGGTGACAAAGGTTCAAAAACATACAACAAAATACCCAGTTGGAAAGTGTGTGACTGCTATCTTGAAATACTAACAACGGTAGAAAGAACATAGCTCGCATCCCTTCCCGAGGGCTTTTTTGCTTGTGGATTCTGCAAATGCAAAAACTCGCACACAGTTATGCAAAATATTTTGGAAAGAGGAAAAATGAAATTGTTTAATTACAAAATTCATTTATTTATTAAACTGTGTAACCTCTTTTTGATGGTCCCTATAAAATGCCTTAGCGGTAAGCAATACATTGGGAGCCTGACCAGATGTCTGAAAATACACATTCTCAGTTGTGTTATCGCAGACATTTTTGGGGAAAAATAAGAGGGTAAAGTGAATGCCGTTATATTTTTTTAAATCGATAAGAGAACTACAGAATATAAGAAGTCAAAGAAATGTCCGTAAACAAAAAGAAGCAATGTTAACCTATTGCCGCTAAACCTTTTGTTTCTGTGCTACAGAATAATGAATATTGCTGTGATGAATGTTATTGATCTTGCTGGATGATGTTGATAGCTTTAAGGGTGTTATAATAATTTATGTTGTAAAATGAATCCAGTAGATGGCGATAAAGACCAAAAGATACCTTTCATCTTTTGGAATATTATGTATGGTTAAGCTCGGGATGGAAGTGCACTGTTAACGCGTGATTTATATTGCTCTTCGTTGCTTTCAGTGTGCTTGGAGCGCATCCAATTCCAATTCCAAAAATTCTTTATTTCGGCCACATAGGCCATAAAAGATACAATAAAATACAATACATATTTTACACATTATTTACATATAAAAAGCTCTACTGGGTCTGCATGGGGTAAGGAATACATGGTAGTACCAGTTCAGGGGGACATTTTCTTCCTTATTATCCATGCTGCCATTAGGAATTTTGAAACAGCAAAGACAATATGGCCCAGGGTATTAGTTTTCATGACCCTGTATGCCTGTAAGTACTCCCTAAAACCCAGGTTTCGACACAACGGTGCTATTCAACGCTTCCTGGGACTCTGGTAGGCGTGGCAAACAAACATTATGTGTAAATCATCTTCATCCTGAGTTTTACAACAAGGGCAAAGTTTGTCACCACCTGTGGACCATTTATGGGTGAATACTTTAGTGGGGAGTGTACCAAACCTCCATTGCAGGAACAGTTTCCTCGCTAAAAGAGGAAAGATAAAATCCATAAAAGGTTCGAAAAGATAAGAATTTTTGGATTCCATAAAACGTCCCGTCAAGGTGCCGCTGCTATGAGCATTATCCATGTCAGCCAGATTTTTGTTTTTGTAGAGCTGGGCGAGAGTTTTTCGCGTAATCCTTTGGCAGCCCTGAGCTGGATCATCCCATAGGTCTGGCAAGTTCAAACTGAGCAATTCCGTCTTGATAAAAGCCAGCCAAGGAATTTTGTTGCTACCATTCAGCCTCAACACATGAATAAGGTCCTGTCTGTAATGGTACAGTTCCTCGGTAGTCCATATCCGGTGCCAAAACTTCACGGGTTTCGACAGGAGATCTTCAGCAATGGAGTGTAAACCCAAGTCTAGTCTTAGGGGGAGGAGTGGCGTACCTTGCGGAAGAAACTATTTTCCACCGCTGCCAGTGCCTTCCCTGCTTTGTGACCCCACAACTCGCTGCCATACATGGCTGCTGCCTTCGCTTGGGATCTATATGTTTCCAAGGCCGGGCTTACAGGCTTAAAGGTGGACTTATTTGCCACCTTCAGGAGTGCGCCCGATAGCTGGGATAGTTTCAGCCTTGATCTGGCTATCTGGCAGTCCCAAGCTAAGTTTTCTTGTAGTGTTACCCCCAGATATATAAAGGTCGAGACCCTCTCAAGACTAACTTCCCCCAGTTTTGGATTGGGTCTGGTTTTGGTAGGGGGATTGAAGATCATGAACTTAGTTTTTTCTGTGTTCACCTCCAACCCATGTTGACGACAGAAGAGGCCAAAACCATTCACAATCCTCTGGATTCCCATGGGGGATTTGGAAAGCAGGAGGGTATCGTCAGCAAACATAATTGCCGGGACCCTCCTGCCTGCCAAAAGCGGGGCATCATTGTCCTTAACAGTGTCAAGATGTTGAATGACACTGTTAATGAAAAGACAGAACAGGGTCGGCCAAGACACAGCCCTGTCTGACTCCTCGACGGACCGGAAATTTGCCCGAGAGCTTGCCATCCTTCCCACACCTCACTTGTGCATAGTTGTTCTCATGCAACCTGATGATAATACTAAGGAGGTGGGGGGGTACTCCTAGCTTCTGCAGAACCTCCCATAGTTTCCTTCTAGGGACTAGGTCAAAGGCTGACCTCAGATCCACGAAGACCATGTACAGTCTTCCTCCCTCTAATGTTACGGTCTTCCAATATAGAAGGAGAAGGCGGAAGATCTGGTCCATGGTCGACGTGTTCTTTCTGAAGCCAGCCTGTAGGGGGCTCATGATGTCATTGTCCTCCACCCAGTCCAGGAGGTGATTTAGGATAAGGCGCGCAAAAAGCTTTTGGGGTACATCTATTAGGCTAATGGGCCTATAGTTGGCGGGGAGCAGAGTAGATCCCTTCTTGTGGATCGGAACAATCTCTGCCCCTAGCCAAGACCCGGGGATTGACATACCTCCTAGGATGGCATTGAAAAGAATAAGAAGGTATGGACCCCAGATGTCCGAGTGATGCCTAAACAGATCCCCAGGTAGCCTATCCAGACCTGGCGCCTTCCCCGATGATAAATGCTTCAGGGCTGCCTCCACTTCCCCCAGGGATAGTTCCATGTCACGGTCCTGTGCGCCACAGGGCGCTAGCAGGGCTATATCAGGGCAGGAGTTAGTGTCTTGGTAAAGCGCCCCAAAATGGGCCTCCCAAACCTCGGGGGCAATGTTGGGTTCCACTGCTTTTTTAAGTTCCCCTATCCCATTATTAACAAGGGCCCAGAATTTGCGGGAGTCCCTGATTTTTAGGGCATCATGAAGATCCTGCCAGTGATTCCAGTCCCACTCGGTCCTAGCAGTCGCCATCACTGCTTTATAGTGTTTCCTAAGGTCACGTACCTTGGCCTTATTTGACCCCTCTTTTATTGCAGCAATAAGCTCAGACTTTGCTGCCCTACAAGAGGAGGTATACCAGGTGGGAACATGGGTCTTTTTCTTTCGATTTGGGACCACTGGGTGAAATACCTCAGCCAAATCCCTCACAAGATCCTGGTGAATGCCACCCAGTTTCTCATTATATTCTTGGGTTCTTGGTGCATTTAGAAGTGCGTCCACCTCCATAAACCTTGGGAGTGCCAACTCGTATAGCTTACTGATGGCCTCTTCTGAACTCACAAGCTTTCCCCACTTAACCCGGCGCCTGTTAGTTGTAAGGACCAATTCCCCCGTATCTCCCCCTGAATTTTCTACCAATATGCCCGCTAAATTCAGGGGCCACTGGATGTTTAAACAAAGGGCATTATGGTCACTATCTGACCTGTTTATTACCCTAAAGTCGAGGACTTTGGGCCAGAGTGTAATATCTAACATGATATAATCTAGCCTCGACTCATGGCCCCTCCTATTGAAAGTACACACTGAGGGGGTATCGGAAGGGGTACGACCGTTACAAGCCCTCAGTGCGTAGTTCAGGGTAAGGGACATAAGTTGTACTGCAAGGGGGGACCAGGCTTTGGGATGAGGGGAAGACGAGGGTGGGACCCCCCAGTAGTCATCCTCGGCCGTGAGGGCACCCTCCAATATGCCCTCGAGAGGTTCAAAGTGGCAGTTGAAGTCTCCTCCAAGCACCACCTTGAGATCTCCCGGGAGTTGCCCCAGGAAGGAGGACAAGTCGTTTAGGGTTGGTGATTCATTTGGCGCAGCAACTGGTCGCGAGTAGACATTCACAATAGCCCATGATGGTTTACCAGGCCATGTGAGCCGAACGCACTGGATGTCCTGCGAGAACGTGTGCACCTGTTCCGCCTGGCACCCAGTGTGACTCGCAATCCAAATTGCCAAGCCACCTGACGGCCTCCCCCTCCCACTCCATTTGGCAGGGATTTCAAATACTTCAAACCCTCTCCTAGTTTGGGTGTCCCTCGCCCATGTTTCCTGAAAAAGGAGGATGTCACTACTACCCACTAAATGGTCCCACTCCGGTGTGCCTTCCTTATTTGCAATGCCTGCCACATTCCATGAGACAATTCTCAAGCCCTGATCTGTTGGTGGGGGGCCTTGACCTATAATAGGAGGTTGCGCAAAGACTGTGGGTGGATGAATTCCTGGCAAAGCAGTAATGCAATCCGCGATGGCGGATGGACCAGCCAACTCCGCCCCCCCGGGTTGCAGGATATGGTCAGTCCCGGTGTTGGGTGGAGGCCCCTGTTGACCCAGACTGTCACCCGTGCTAAGTGATCGATCTTTAGCGTTATCCTGCGGGCCATGTTCAGTTACAGGGGCTGCACTCACTCCCATCCGACGTTGCACCTCATCTTTAGCATTTTCCTGCAGGCCATGTTCAGTTACAGGGGCTGCACTCACTCCCACCCGACTTTGCACCTCATCCAGCATCTTCCCAGGGCTGAAGGGGGTCACCCTGGTTTGTGGTCAGTCGACCTGATCTAGGCAGGAAAATCTATTATGATGTATGAAATTTGCCTGGGCAGTGGTAAGTAATGCCTTGGTCTGTAACGTGAGCCATCTACAGCAAAGCCTACTCTAGTCCACCCCTTCTCCCCCCCTGCCTCTGTATTGCTAACATTAGGGTAGAAGTGTGAGAGGGGGACTAATTCAATATTGGACTTGTCAGGCCTTACAAGCCAGTTGCAGATGTAGTTAGCAACGTGGGGGCTTTTAAAACTTATAATAATGCAGTCCCCTGCCCTATTCTTTGGAGTAAGACCAATCCAGGGGATCCTCCTAACCATCAGGACATCGCCTTTCAGGTTAGGAGGCAGCGGCCTATTAATACTAAGCCAGCTTATCACCTTATTGCGTAAAGAGTCTTGAGGCTCCCTCATATCACCAGTTAACTCAGGTACTCCCACCATGATTACCGTGTATGGGACTGCTTCTGGGAGCAGATTTACCACCCTGCGCCTGTCAAAAGGGGGAGTGGTACCCTCAGTAGGACCATTGGTAGAGTTCACCACTTCCCCTGTTTGTGGCGCAGGAAGTTGCTTAGATCTCCTAGGGGCCGGGACAGGGGGCCTAGGTGCTGAAGGTGGCAAAGGGTGCGTCTGGGGAACAGGCGCACCGTCTGTACTCAGCAGTACCGTATTGGCGCCCTGGGGCGGTGCAGAGGACAGCGGTCTATTCCCCGATGGAGCCCGGGGGGCTGGAGGGGCATTTATCGCATTTATGGCTGACCCGGGACTTTTCCTTAAGTGACTGTTTTCCAAGGCCTTCAGTCTAGTCTCTATGGCGTCCAATTTAGCTGAGATGGGGGTTAGCAAGTTCTTCATGATATCTGTCAGTGAGTTAATAATTGTGTCAGTGCTATTAGAAGTTGCCCCACCAAAAATAAAAGGGCCCGGGTGCAAGGGTAGGGCGGCGGGAGCTGGAGAGCCCATATGATTCGACCTGGACCCTGACAGATTAAGATCAGGGGAGGCAGAAATGTCTGTACTGTCAACCTGATTTAGCTCTATTGTGTCGACTTTGGCCCTCTTTGCCTTCTTTGCTTTCCTGGACCTTTTCCTTTTTGGAGGCTGTTCCACTCCACTGCCTGCAGGGTCTGTAAGCAGGTCGACCTGGCCTGCATCTTGCAAGTCTGTTCCCCTACTTTCCGGAATGGCAGGATGGTAAGAGATCCCAGATAACCGGGAGGAGTTCCTATCCCTCTGCGTCAAGGGAGTTCTTAACTGCTGAAGGACCGACTCAATCGTCTGATCAATACTGTCCATTAAAGACATATGGGTGGCATCCAGTGGGATCGGTGTGCTAGCATCTGTAGAATAAGTATCCCCCTGATCCAAGAACACACTTTCCGGACCCATCTCAAGGTGCGCCTCTGTGATTGACGAGCATTTGCTAGCTTGGTTACTCGCCTTTGGGAAGAATTTTTCCAGAGTACTTAGACCTTGTTTGGTGGACTTACTTCGTGAAGTTCTGGTCGCCATTATGGAGTGTGTAGGGAGGCGCTACGGGGCAGGGAGCGTCAGAGGGGTGGCCCGGTCCGGTCTCTGCCGGCCTCTAACGGCCTAGAACGGCCCGCTCTTTGCCCGGTCTTCGCCCCGGTGACCGCCCCGCGCGCGTCCCGCGATGCGCGTGAGCAGATTCACCTAAGTATGACAAGGGGGCGTGGCACTGGGAGGGGGCGCGGCGCGGCGGGAAGAGGAACCAGCTGGCGATGTCAGATGGAATGCTGGTCCTCGCAGTCCCGCTCGCCTGCGCCTCTCACCTCCACTGCGGCCGGACTGTGCAAAGGACGTTCCCCCAGGTAAGCGTTGGCTCCCAACCACTCCAGTGGCGAGCAAGGCAGCAGGACAGACTTCTCAACTCGAGCGGCACCCGCGAAGCGGGGGCCGCGAGGAGTAAAGAACACTTTCAGGCAGGGGGGAGTGGCACTGGGAGGGGGCGCGGCGCGGCGGGAAGAGGAACCAGCTGGCGATGTCAGATGGAATGCTGGTCCTCGTAGTCCCGCTCGCCTGCGCCTCTCACCTCCACTGCGGCCGGACTGTGCAAAGGACGTTCCCCCAGGTAAGCGTTGGCTCCCAACCACTCCAGTGGCGAGCAAGGCAGCAGGACAGACTTCTCAACTCGAGCGGCACCCGCGAAGCGGGGGCCGCGAGGAGTAAAGAACACTTTCAGGCAGGGGGGCGTGGCACTGGGAGGGGGCGCGGCGGGAAGAGGAACCAGCTGGCGATGTCAGATGGAATGCTGGTCCTCGCAGTCCCGCTCGCCTGCGCCTCTCACCTCCACTGCGGCCGGACTGTGCAAAGGACGTTCCCCCAGGTAAGCGTTGGCTCCCAACCACTCCAGTGGCGAGCAAGGCAGCAGGACAGACTTCTCAACTCGAGCTTAACTTTCAGATAAATGCCAGCTTAACAGCATAGGAAGTTCGTGTTGAAGGCTGTGAGATGCTTGTGCAGACTGACGACTTTTCAAGCTCTCCGGCGTAGCTATAATCCAGTTCCTTCTGGGTGTCAATCAAAGCCAGGGAGGAGTCGAGTGCAGCGCACGAGTCTTTGGCCTCCGCCCAGGTTCCTTCTGCTTCCGAGAAATAGAAACACTTGTTCCGGTACCAGATCCAGTCATCGACACAAGGGGGCAGCACTTTAACGGTCAATCCATTCTTTGAAGCACTTGCCATGTATAGAACTTAGCTAATTTTCATATATACGATGACTCCCATAGTGGCATTCATTCTTTATAAATGCTTCAGCTGGTTTGTGCTGGAAAGTTCGATTGTCCGCTGGTGTAGGCTTGGAGGAAGCCTTAACTATCCCTTTTATCCAGCGTAGCCCAAGTCTCTCGTCACTTTTAGCATATAATCTGAAAAACAATTCTGTGTCCCGTCTCTCTCAGCTTGGCGTTTCCTCTGTCTGTTGGAGCGCATCTGTTTAGCGGCGCTCCAGGCTAGTTTTGACTAGGATGCTGCAGCGCGCAGATTGGGGACCATTGACCTATACCCACGTCGAGAGATCTTCGACGTTGAGGGATATTCAAGTGGTGGAATCTTTGGAACCGACGTCGAGACGGTAAAGCACATCATCTTCTCCTGGCCTGAGAATTGTGCAGGTAATGCCGGAGGGATCCACGGCTCGAGAACAGCATACACTGCCGATTAATCTCTTTCCGAATTGGCTGAGGAGTGTGAAAGAGCGGAGAGTGCCAAGGGGCAGTCAAAGGTTAAACTGCTCCCAAATAGTCAAAGAGTCTTGTATAGCGCAACGTGTCACTGTTAGGTCTCAAGCCGCTCTCTCAAACATATGGTAGAAAGGTGCGTCCTCCTACACCTGCCACAAGGTCTCCTCAGGGATCTCCAAGATGGCAACAATCTCCGTCTCCAAGACTTCGGTCTTGAACACCTCTCGGGCGTTCTCCGACTAGATCCAGATACTCCCAATCTACAAGGCCTAGGGAGCATAGACATAGATCTCCATCATGGTCTATGGACCTATCCTTAGTGGGAGGCTATTCCCCTACCTTGTCTGCCACTTCTCCTTCAAGAGTGTCACCAGTGGACGACGTCATTACATTTAACGCTGTTCTATACAGCGGAGCTACAAAACTAAACATCGAGATGCCGTTTTACGACAACTTCAGTGCCCGTCATCTTTGAAGCCCTCCATCACAGATCATCCACAAGACCTCTGCTTCCCTTGGTACCTGCACTACTGGAACAGGCTCCTCATACTTTTCTCACTCCTGCATCAATAGGATCATTCCCACCGCGCATAATTAATAAGCACAGAGCCGCAGACCGGAATACACTGTTCTCTTCCAGGGATCCTCATCAATAGTCATAACCACATGAATATTCCCGCCCATGCGCTGGGACCCCGGAAACATATACAAACATATGTGGAAACATGTATGTAGCTCTAAAACATATACATATATATCACAATAAACACAATGCAACCCTCCATACAGTAAAGGCTGAGCAATGTAAGAGTTTCTTATATAACATTACAATAAAGCTGGGAGAATGAAAACACATTTGAAAACTGCCTTAATGCATCATAGAAGTCATAATCCTGCAAAGAGGAATGAAAAACATTGTCAGCCCATAGGCTGCATTGTAGAAACATTAGTGCAGAAAAGCTAACTCACAGAAACATAGAATAAAACTGGCACCGTGCCTTCAAGGCAGCCATGACTCCTAACTTCCCATCATGCCTCTGGGGTAACAGTTAGATCAGTTGTTCTTTCCGGCTCCTGTCAGTACCCTGGTTACTTCCGCTCTCATTTTTTTCTGAATTCTGTCAGAAATTATTGTCTATTTTCTCAAAAGCTTTTTACTTCAACGTCTTTTTACTGTTGGAGTAGGTTTCTAATATTTTTTAGAGAGGTTAGCATTATTTATCACTCAAGAATGCCCTCTGTTTGATCCTTGCCCTTTCTGTTGCAAGAAGAAGGCCAAAACAGACTCCCATTCTGTCTGTATCCTTTGCCTTCCTAATGATCACTCGCCCAATACTTGCCAGCATTGCCAGTCTTTGTCCAAGAGAACTCTGAAGGACAGAGAGAGGATTCACCTCTATGGACTGCTGAGAAGGGGAAAACACCTTCAAGAGGCAAGTCTCCGGTGAAGAAGAGAAAGGAGAGAGCCAGATCTTCATCCAGAAGTAAGGTTCCAATCGGCTCTCTTTCTGCGTTGGTTTTGGCGCTGAAATGACCTTCATTGGCAGCGAAAACGTTGACGAAAAGACCATCGACGGCGGCGGTTGAGAGACCATTGCTCGTCGACGAAGACAACAGGTGCGTCGGATCCTCCTCCGTTGTCAACCCGGCGACGATCAGCGTCAAGGAGTCGTTCTCCGTTGGTGTGGGCTCGCCCAACGTGGCGCGAGAAGTCTCCGTCGGCATTGGTTCGATGTACGACGTCGAAAGATGCGTCGCTGAAGCATGTGCGATCGGCGTCGAAGCAGGTGTCTCCGTCAACCAAGCAGCGGTCGATGTTGAGAGATGCCTCGTCTTCACCAGAGGCAAGACGTTCAACGTCTAGACAAAAAACACCTCCGTTGACGTCAACCAGGCGACGTTCAACGTCGAGGTCTAGACCCGTATGGATGGCGAGCAAGGATTCGTAGTCGAGACCTGATGTAAGGTATACACAGCGCCGTTCAACTTTGAGACGGTGGTCTTCGTCGACGTCAAGAACTGCACTCCGCTGGTATTTATTACGCACTCAGCATCAAGAGAGAGATCTGAGAGGTCTAAGGACACAAAGTTGAGAAGGATTTCTCCGTCCATTCGCACTTTGTTGGGTTCTCCCAGACGCTCAATGTCTAAGGCGAAGTCAGTGAGGTCCAGGTGTTCGACGCCGGAGCATTCAACGCTGAAACATAAGGAAAGATCGACGTCGAGAAGAAGATCCCTCTCGTAAGATTCACTAGTTTTGGTGACGCATAGTCGATCAACATCAAGACACTCTCCATCGACATCACATCGTTCCTTGAGACAACGTTCAGCCTCTAAAGACCGCAAAGAGTCCTCTGTTTCAGTGATGAGCTCTCCCCAGGTGCTCTCCACAGAGGCAAAGATCTCCTACGGTGCACCTTTCGCTATGATGGCTTCTGCCCCTCCATCATTGGCAGAAGGAACCCTCTGACCAAGTCCAGCGGCATGCTACCTATTCTAGTCATCTGCACAGATCTCTGCTACAACAACTGGTGCAGGAGGTGGACAGGTCCCCTACTATTCGGACCAGAGATCACCGAGGCAGATCACCTGAGCATAGGCCAGCTCATGCTCAGCATAAACAAAGAACTCCATCATCGTCGTCTTCCTCAACTCACTCTTCAAAAAGGGACTACTCTTCTACCCTTACAGATAGCCCTCCCTCAAGAGTGTCACCTATAGATGATGTCAACACCTTCCACAATGTCCTTGCCAGAGGGGCACAGAAGCCTAATATAGAGATGTTGGCACCTCAAACTTCAACATCTATCATGTTTTAGACCCTCCATCAACGGTCTGTGGCTAGACCATTGCTCCCACTAGTTCCTGGTCTCCTTCAGGCAGTGATGGACGATTTTCTCACCCCATCCTCGATTAAAGCAGCTCCAGTTAGGATCCCAAAAAAAAGTACAAACCGGCTGTATCGGATCCTTTATTTCTGAAATCTGATCCTCCACCGGACTCGGTTATCATTGCAGCAGCAAAGAAAACGCATTCTGTTGCTTCTACTTCCTCAGTCCCTCCAGACAAGGAGAGTAGAGCTCTGGACTCTTGGGGGAGAGAAGCATGCAACTCTGCAGCATCTTGGAAGGTTTCTAGAGCTGCGGCCCTGCTGGGCCGATGAGACAGATCCTTATGGGATTCATTGGAGCGCTTTAAGGAGAAGCAGCCAAAGGAGGATTGACAAGATTTCGCAGAGATTCTCTAGGAGGGGGCGCTGGTAGCCAACCAAGTGATCAGCACAGCAGCGGATGGAGCTTCTCTGGCTGCGCATTCATATACACACGGAATATGCGCAAGGAGGTCATCTTGGCTGCGCCTAACACCTTTGAAGCCAGAGGCTCAGCAGCGTATTTTAAATCTTTCATTCTTTGCTAACTCCCTTTCTGGATCACATACTGACGAGGAGAGGGCCAGAATGAAGGCCGAATTGGATACACTGAAGACCGTCGGCCTAGAGAAGAAAAAGGAGTTCAAGCATCGCTACAGGCCTTATAATCGTAAGAACTACCATCAGAGGTTTCAAATCCCTCAGTGGTCGCAGAAGCAACAATCTATGCGCAGTACCAAGGTATTTGTTCCTCTAAAGGCAGAGATAGACATCAGTAGCAATCCTTCCCGCATCCAAAGCTCCAGGTAAGCAATGAGTTCTTGCTTCCTGTAGCACCGTTACTCCAGTGGGAGGAAGTCTCTCAAATTGCATTGCAGAGTGGTGCAACATCACCAAAGATCAGTGGGTGCTAAAAATACTACGCATTGGGTATGCGCTACTTTTCTGTGCACTTCCAAGAGACATTCCTCCAGTAAGATCACGTCCTCAACACCTGGATTTGCTATGTCGGGAAGTGTCGACCCTTCTAAAGAAGCTAGCCATAGAATAGGTCCCTCCTGCTCAAAGGGGAAAAGGAGTTTACTCCAGATATTTCCTTGTACCGAAAAAAGACCAAGCACACCAGTTCAGACCTATCCTTGATCTCCAATCGGATGTACGTTGTTACAACACATGCTTTTACCACGCATGCTGTTACAACGCAAGTTTTACAACACAAGCCATTACAATGCATTGCTTTGGGGGGTGCTGGATAGTGAATAGTTAAATTTACTATTCCAACTCCAGTCCCCGTGGATAGTAGGGAAGGTGTTGGATAGTAAATTAAACTATTACTTATCCTAGAGCGCCCCCCAGTGCAATGCATTGTAATGGTTTCCGTTGTAAAACCTGCATTGTAAAAGCACTGCGTGGTAAAAGTTGCTGGTAAAGGATGTTTCCCTCTCCGATCTCTGAACAAAATCATTGAAAAGAGAAGTTTTGCATGTTGGGCTCCATCAAATATATCCACACCTACAGAAAGGGGATTGGATGTGTTCGGTAGATCTCCAGATGCGTACTTCCACATTCCAATTGCTCCACGCCATTGCAAGTTCCTGAGATTCATGGTAGGTGCGAAGCATTACCAGTTAAGAGTCTTGCCGTTCGGCCTCAAATCTGCGCCAAGGGTATTCACGAAATGCATGGCAGTGGTGGCCGCAGCATTACATCGCCAAGGCCTGTTGTGTATCCATACTTGGAGGACTGGCTGTTGAAAGGATCATCTCTTCACATGGTGCAGAGCCACTATCGCATCTGTCTAGATCTGCTACACCACTTGGGTCTTCACGTGAACATGGAGACATCAGTCCATCAGCCCACTCAAACCTTCCACTATCTGGGAGCCACACTTGACTCCGGCCTAGGAAAAGTGTTTCCATTTGGAGGAGAGACTGTTATCGATGAGAAACAAGTGCAATATCAGCCTCCAAGCACATCAACCATCAGTGAGGCAAGTGGCATCTCTACTGGGAACGATGGCCTCTTGCATTTTTCTCATACCAAACTCCAGATTGAGGTTGAGACCGTTGCAGCAAGATCTGGAGGACAAATGGGACCAATCCTCACGGCATTGGGAAGACCGAATTCTCCTCTCTCATTCAGCGAGGAGATCTATTCTCTGGTGGACTCAGCGGAAGAATCTCCTGGTGGGAGTTCCAGTCCATCAACCTCTCCCAAAACAATCCCTGATCACGGATGCATCTCTTCGGGGATGGGTGGCGCACTTGGGTCCGCTCCAGACTCAGGGCAGATGGTCAAAAAAGAAGCAAACCTATCATATAAACATGTTAGACCTGCAGGCAGTTCATTTAGCCCTCAAGGCTTTCCAGCCATCTATTCAGTCCGAATCCATCCTGATACAAACGGACAATACAACCACCATGCATTACTTAAACAAACAAGGAGGAACTCACTCTTGCCCCCTGTCACTGGAATCTCAAGCGATCTGGCACTGGCTTCTAGCCAGGAACCTCTCAATCACATCAGTGCATATGCCCGGAGAACAAAACGTGCGGGCAGACGCTCTCAGTCGGCACTTCTAAGAACAAGAAGACTCGGTGCTCAACGACGAGGTGGTGGCAGACATCTTTCATCAATGGGGTCAGCCATCCATCAACCTCTTCTCAGATGATATATCAGGATCATCTCCATCTGATCCAGGATGGAGATGATCCTGAATGAACCGGACTGGCCTCACCAATGGTGGTATCCGGACCTACTGCAACTCTCGATCTGTCTGCACAGGAAGCTCCTGTGCAGGCCGGACCTTCTGACTAAAATGGGTGGGAAAATTCTGCCCCCCCAGTCTTCCCTCACTGAGCTTGGCAGCATGGCTCCTGAGGTCCTACAGTACGGACACTTAAATCTCCCTCAGGATTGTATGGACATTTTGAGGGAGTCAAGGAGTTCATCCACAAGGAGCTCTTACTCCTTTAAATGGAAACTTTTTACTTATGAAATGTACGTAATGCTTAGAGTCCGACTAGTGGGCAAGAGGAGGTAATCTTGCTGGATCTGCTTTATTTAGCCAAATCTTGTTTAAATTATACTTCTATAAAGGTTAATTTGGCAGACATTACGACCTACAGAAAGTCACCTAACCAACCTTCTTTTTTTCATCTTCAGGTGCTTAAGGATTTCCTTCAAGGGTTGAAGAACGTTTATCCCCCTGTCCGTCCTCCTTCTCCTCCTTGGGAGTTGAATCTGGTTTTGTGCAAATTGATGGGTCCTCCTTTTGAACCCATTCATAAAGCCACATTACAGCACCTAACATGGAAAGTGTTTTTTCTGGTGACGATAACATCAGCACGCAGAGTGAGTGAAGTCCAGGCACTCTGCTCTAAGGAACCATATACGTCTTCCATCACAATAGGGTGGTTTTGAGAACTCACCCTTTTTTCTTACCAAAACTAGTGTCTGACTTTCATGTCAACCAGACGATTTCTCTCCCCTCTTTTTTACCAAATCCTGCTACACCAGCAGAAAGGTCTCTTCACTCACTAGACCTCAAGAGGGTTCTCAAATTCTATTTGGAGGGAACAAAATCAGTTAGAAAGTCTGATCAATTGTTTGTGAACTATGGCCCTGTTAGGACAGGATTTCCAGCCTCCAAATGATCCATTTTGAGGTTGATTATGTCCTGCATTAAATTGGCTTATCAATTAGCAAACCTCTAATGGTTTCCCCTAAAGCTAGGGGAAAGGCGGCTACTATAGCTTTCTTACACAATGTGCCGTTGGCCGAGATTTGCAAAGCTGCAACTTGGTAGTCGGCACACACGTTTACTGTCTTGATTCTGACTCCAGAGCGGATACCCAAGTAGGCCAAGGCTCCTTGAGGAATCTGTTTAAATGCTAGCCTGATTAGAGTCATTGATGTTTTTTTTAACAATGTGCACTCTATCATGCTTCAAAATCACAAAGGACAATTGGGTGCTCGATATTGTGCGGAATGGGTACTCAATCAGATTAAAGTCCCCTCCACCGACTATACCACCTCAAAGATCATCAGCAAAAGCTTTTTGGGCAAAGGTATCCATCCTGTTACAAAAGCAGGCCATCTAAAAAGTTCCCTGGCTCCAACATCGACAGGGGATTTATTCACATTACTTCTTGGTCCTAAAGAATGGCCCAACCAAAGAGTACAATGCTTACTTTCATATCCCGATTTCCCAAATGCACCGGAAACTTCTGCGGTTCCAGGTAGCGTCAGAGCATTTCCAGTACAAAGTCCTCCCTTTTGGGCACAAGTCAGCCCCCTCCATTCTCTCAAAATGCATGGCGGTGGTAGCGGCTTTTCTATGGAAGCAAAACATATTTATCCATATCAAGATGACTTGCTGCTCAAGAGTGCTTCACCCAGTCTTCTGCAAGAACACCTACAATCCCGCATTCGGATGCTAAGTCAGTTGGGTCTACGCATAAACTACAAGAAGTCCATTCTCAATCTAATTCACTACTTAGGTGCGGCTCTAGACTCTGCAAACACAAGAGTGTGTCCTTAGGAGGAGTGGTTATCCTCAATCATCCACAAATGTCGCAAACTCCTCTGCGCACCTTATCCCACGGCCAGACAAGCATCCTCTCTGCTGGGCTCTATGGCCTCCTGCATTTTCATCGTTCCCAATCCCAGACTGCAGATGAGACTGTTGCAGCAGGCATTAGAGGATCAGTGGTCTCAGATCTCCAACTGCTGGGAGGACCCCATAACTCTTCCTCACACAGTTAAAGACTCCCTGAAATGGTGGATGCAGAGTCCTCATTTGTTGAAAGGAGTCCCGTTCAAACAGGAACTCGTCCCATATGCTCCCCTCCAAGGGTGGGGAATCCACATAGGCCCTCTTCAGGTTCTAGTGAGGTGGTCAAAAAGGAGAAAACCTCCCACATCAATATGTTGGAATTAAGAGCTGTACATCTGATGCTCAAAGCGCTCTTTCCTTCCATACAGGCACTCTCTCTGTTGGTTCAGATGGACAATGCCACAACTGTGTTCTACCTGAACAAACGGAGGGACCAGATCCAGACCTCTATCCCAGGAGGCTCAAACGATTTGGAAATGGCTACTGGCGAGAAAGCTGACCACAGCGGCAATTCACCTCCCTGGTACTCTCAACGTGCACACGACTTGCAAAGCCGCAACTTCGTCAAAGCACACGACTGGGTGCTAAAAGACGAAGTAGCCAATGACCTTTTCCAAAGATGGGGCTATCCAGACATCGATCTGTTTACGGATGTAACAAATGCATCCAGGTACCCTCAATCAGGCTCCAGAGTGAATGCACTTTTGATCGACTGGTCAGAAACATTACTCTCCGCCTTTCCACCAATTCCTCTCATACCACTGGTGATCAGCAAACTCTACAGCTCCAGGATCGAGATGATCCTGATCGCACTAGAGTGACCTCACCAGTGGTGGTATCCGGACTTTTTTCATCTTTCCAAGGCACCACACAGGAGGTTACCGTGCCATCCGGATCTGCTAACCAAGTTCAGAGGTAAGGTACTCCATGCCAACCTTCCATCACTGAGATTAACGGCATGGCACTTGAGTTCTCCCAATATGGACATCGATGCCTTTCGTCAGATTGTATGCATATTCGGAAGGAAGCAAAGAGGACATATACAAGTAAATTGTATGCTTTCAAATTGAACCACTTCTATCTGTGATATACAACCAATGGACATAATTCCGTTCTTGGTCAGGAACAGGTTATCCTTTCATACATTTTGTACTTTGCTAAATCATGTCTGCAGTTTTCTTCTATTAATGTACACTTGGCAGCAATTACAACGTATAGAAAGTCACCTATTCAGGTCTCTTTCTTTTAGATGCCAGTAGTTAAGGACTTCCTAGAAGAGTTGAAAAAGGTGTACCCCCGATTAGGTCACCTTCCCCTCCCTGGGAACTTAACATATTCCTTTCTAAATTATCGGGTCCTCTCTTCGAGCCCATTCACAGAGCCTCATGGCATGGGAGACCGCTTTCTTAGCGGCAATTACCTCTGCTCAAAGTGTGAGCGGGATCCAGGCACTATGTTCTAAAGAACATTATCTAATTTTTCATGCTAACAGAGTGGTCCTGAGAACTCACCTGAGTTTCCTGTCTAAGGTTGTCTCGGATTTTCATATTAATCAGTCTATTATTTTCCCCACCTTTTTTCCAAACACTTGCACCCCTCCTGAGAGGGTGTTACACTCGTGACCTAAAATAAGGTTTTATATTCTGCCTGGATAAGACTAAGAACATAAAGTCAGATCATCTCTTTGTAAATTATGGTCCGATACGCACTGGTCTCCCTTCTCCAGATGGATGGTGTCTTGTATCACTTTATCTTATCGGTAGGCAAACAAACAGCTCCATGATAGACCAAAGGCTCCCTCCACTTGAGGCAAAACCTCCACTATGGCCCTTCTCACTAATGTACCCATTCAAGAGATATGTAGAGCGGCTACATGGCGATAGGTACACACTTTTGCCTGTCATTACTGCCTAGATTCCGATACTCAGGAGGAGTCCCTGTTTGGGCAAGCTTCCTTGAGGCATTAGTTTGGTTCACATGTTGTTTAGAACGTGTTAGCTACTGGTATTCGTCCACAGTATTTTGTAATGGGCTTGCTACTCTATTCATTGCTTATGACTATTGGTGAGTATCCCTGGAAGAGAAGGATACGTTACTTACCTGTAATCCCAGTTCTCTTTCAGGGGTATACTCATCAAAGTCATAAGCAACCCTCCCTCCTCCCCGGACAAATACCATGCTTATAACAGCACTCTGATTCCTTATGATCACTACACAGTGTAACACACCGTAAAAAAGACCTGAGCTAACTGTCACCTGTGGGTTATGATGGGAGCTTGGAGGTCTTAAAGTCACAGCACCAGTTTTTGATATGTTTTCATATGCAGCCTCTGGGCTAACTGCCTACTATTATCTTGCCATTTTCCTTGAAAATAAAGGCTATGTTAAAACAAATTAAGAGTACATTTGCATAGATATGTTTAATTTTAAATGGATAAATACAATGCAATATTGGCAATTTTTAGCCTATTTCAGTGGTTTGGACTGCACATATATGTATGTGTGTGTGTGTATATATATATATATATATATATATATATATATATATATATATATATATATATATATATATATATATATGCATATGTGTGTATATTTAGTGTATGTTTTTCATGGGACTAGTCCTTAGATTTGGTTAAACAAGCATTAATATATATATATATTTACATGTGTATTTTTATGTGCGCTCCGGGGTCCCCGCGCCAGGGTGGGGCTATTTATTTATTTATAAAGTTTTATATAGCGCAAACTTGATCCCGAAGGATATCAGAGTGCTCTGGAAGAGAACTAGGATTACAGGTAAGTAAGTTATCCTTCCTCACCATTTGAATATTCCTCAGGCATCAGACTGGATCCGGAAACTTTTCAACAGTACCTCTGTGCACCGGTAGGTGGTACTCTGCGGCTCTACAAAAAGCTAGTGGTATTGATACCTCCTCTTAGTCGTGCCTCTTCTCACCCCTGGTCTTGACACTGAAGAAAGTGCTTTTTATGCCATGGTGATGTAGCAGGCGGACGAAGTCCTTATCCTCTAGCTCCCCAATTCGGAGTTTAAGACCAGTGTCTTAACAGAAGTCCTTCAGCCAGGGCAAACATCCACTGAGCCCCTTTTGCCTTTCAGTGAGGCATTTACGGATACCTTGTTGGAGGTTTGGGACCAACCTTGCTCTGGCCCTCCAGTCAACCACCAAATTGCACACCGCCCTGCCCCAGGTGAACCTGCATTTTTATCTCTGCACCCGTACCTTGAAAGCTTGTTGGTGCAGGCATCTACAAGCATGACAAACCCAAATGCATTTCTAACTACTCCTTCCAATAGGTAGTCAAAACAGGTGAAGTCAATTGGAAACGGAGTTATTTTAATCTACTAGCTTGGCTCTTAGATCGATGAATGCTAGCTGCTTGCTGGGGTGCTATCCCCACTGCCTCAGGGATTCGATGGTTCAAGTCCTCCCAGGTGTTCCTGGAGATTTCCTACCTCTCCTCACCCACTCTATACAGGATGTCGTGATACAAGTTCTCAATTAGTTGTGGCTTGGACACCACCGATTCCTTTGAGGGGGCCCATTGGCACTAGTGTAGCAATTTGCCGCCTTGCTTGGCTGCTGCTAACTGGATTTTGAGGCATTGTCCAATCGTGCCTTATGAATATGCTGTTTGGAAGAAGTTGCCCGTTTGAGAACAATTACAAAAACAAAATGTGCCTTCAAAGGATTTGTTTCATAATGCTTCAGTTAATTCATTTCAGTCACCAAACAGTGATCTTCAATAAACAAAATGCAGGAAATACAATTTGCCGTGTTATTTATTCACAATTTTTTTAAAAGCTGAAATATGGCAACGTACATACTACTCTAATATTTACACTTAATTATTGGTAGTACAAAAACACTTTTCGCTCCTTCATATGGACCAATCAAGAGACCATATATCACATTCTATTTTGGATATCAATGAACCCATTCGAGGTCATAACAATAATCTTTATATTTGCGAAACAGTGTTTAACTGTCGACGTTTCTGTCCCCCTGTTGGTCTATACAATCCTTTGGACTAGCATCAGGTCGGGCATGTTGCACATCAATATCTACAAATAAATACAATCACAGATAAGAAAAAACTTTAAATTCCCTGCATAAGAGGTATCGTCTACTCACTTTAAAACCAGCCAAGTGATTTCCTACCTCTCCTCACCCACTCTATACAGGATGTCGTGATACAAGTTCTCAATTAGTTGTGGCTTGGACACCACCGATTCCTTTGAGAGGGCCCATTGGCACTAGTGTAGCAATTTGCCGCCTTGCTTGGCTGCTGCCAACTGGATTTTGAGGCATTGTCCAATCGTGCCTTATGAATATGCTGTTTGGAAGAAGTTGCCCGTTTGAGAACAAGGCAAATTCTGCTCTGGAGCGGTACAAGGAGAGTAAAGCCACAGCATGTTCCCTGAGTTTATCTCCCTCGCCAGCCTCATCAGCCCTATTACTTCTTCAGCAGCTTTAGCAGAGGCACCCTGTACAGTCAGCCAATCCACCCTCAACAAACTGCCAAGCAGTTTTACGGTTGAGGCCATGGTGCACCATACCACATATCATACCATCTGCTATCCCCCCAACTACTGATGGAGAACTCTCTGTCCCATTTTACGGCAGGAAGTGCAATTCGTTTTGGCCAAAGAAGCTAGTGAGAGGGTGCATAAGCCAGAAGTAGGTTGTTGTGTTTATTTCCGCTACTTTCTAATGCTAAAGGGCAGAGGCCTTCGTCCCATTTTAGAAGGAAAAATTAAAGATGATCACGCTAAACTAGGTCTTGTCTGCCCTCGACTCTGGAGACTGATGTGTTGTACGGCTTCTACTTCCACCTCTGTTTAAAATCATTGCTTGTCGCACTGTGCGTTTGTTGGACAACATATACGATGGGATGGTGCCAGACTGCTCCCATGCACCCCCTCAGGTATGTTGGCCTATAAACCTACTAGCTCACAGTGATACCATAAGTACCCCTAAATCTAAAACTGTTACAAATGGATTGGGCAACCCCAGAACGTGACAACCCTGACTTCTCAGGGAATCGTGATAACAGATCTAGAACGTTTTTGCCAAGTCACTCATGTATACCCAGAGAAATGCACAAGAAATGCATTGAGGTGTTTCAAAATGTATTGAACATTTGTGATTCTTGTGTAAAATATATGCGATGCAATGATTAATAGAAGCAAATGAAAGTGGTTAACAATATAAGAACAGTGAAAAGGATAAACACATCCACTGTTGTGCTAAAACAGTGTATAAATGCTGACATATAAGTACTGTGTAGAGTGTACTCCTACTATGTGCTCCCTAACCCAGTTGCCTAGGGCAGGTGATCTGCAAAAATCCCCAACTGGATGATCTAACTCCCCATTATGTGAAGGTGAGCGTATGGTGGCCCCTGTCTTGGTCACAAGTTAGACATCCCTCCTCGCAAAGGGTAAACGGGAATCAGCTGGGCTGAGACTCTGAACAGTGACCTCGCAGTGACAGCAGAGTGCTCCTCTGATCTGAACATGTAAGTGCTCTTGTTTATATAATAAAACAGATTCATGTTACCCTGCCAAGACCTCAGCTAGGCTGTCATAGTCTATCTTCTTATGATAGCTATATCGTCTTAAAGACTATAAACAAACAACATTTGCGCAATTATCTTTATCCCTTTTACCAAATGTTCAAGGTGTTGTGATAATGTTTCGATTAAGTGAAAATGTAAGCAAATGTGTTTTCTAAGAAACATATTGTTAAGTCACGTAAGCAAATGTGTGTCAAAAGTCAACGTGTAGAAAATAATGCATCGTAGGAAATGTGTGTATGTTAAACAGCCGCGTTTCTCCCTGGGCCTTACCCAGCCATGTGACAGATTGTGGTATTGGACCTGCAGGATGCCCATTTCCATATACCCGTCCTGCATTCCCATTGGTGCTACCGGCTGCCCATGATAGGACATTAGCATTTCCAGTTCACTGTGTTCCCATTTGGTCTCACCAGTGCCCCTCAGGTCATCATGAAAATGATGATGGTGGTAGCAATGCACCTTTTGAAAGTTAAGGATCCCAGTCTACCCCTACCTCAATGACTGGCTGTTAAATGCAGGCCCGCCCCAAGCAGTTGTCAACCATCTCTAGACAACGTTAGCTTTGGGGTTCACTATCAATGTGCGTATGTCACACTTGACTTTTTCGCAGATGATCCCTTTCATTTGTGTGATTCGGTTTGATTTCATACCTTTTCCCGACAAAGGAGAGTTGAGGACATTCAGACTATGAGCCCAAAACGTTTAGCTGTGGTCCTGGATTTCAGTGAAGTCGACTCTGAGGCTACTGAGACTGCTCCCAATCTGTGTGAACAGTTATCTTATTTATTTGACAGTAAAATTATTGGCATTGTGGAAACACTTAACATCACAGCACCAGATTGTTTCCCAGATACTAGTCGTTCAGGAGACACGATAGTGAGCCCATTTAAGACCACATTTTGTTCTCTGCCAGAGTTTGCTCCCATTTACAAGGAGGAGTCTGAACAGCCCTTGAAAGCATGTGAGTCTGGCTCACCAGATGACCCTTGTTCACCTCGCATTCTTACTGTTGGTCTTATGGACACCAATCCTATCCTTAACCTTCGAAATAGTTCCCTTCATTCGGCTACTGTACCAAGATGTTGGAAAGAAGCCAAACTGATTCCCTTTCTGAAGAAATCTTATGCAGATAAATCTATGCTGACAAATTTCAGACCTATGTATTTACTGCCTGCCTTCTTTATGATGTTGGAGAAGCTTATCAATCGTCAATTGCCTAACTACTTAGAACAAGGCCAGCTGCTGCACCTGTCTGTCAGATTTTTCGCACCCACTTTAGTATGGAGTCCACCTCAGTGAATGTTACGGACACCATCAAACTGTCTAGACCAAGAGAAAAAGGTTGTGTTGTTAGTTCTTGATTTAGGCTCAGCTTTTGAAACGGTGTCTCACCACATTCTCTTGCAACGGCTGGAAAATGTAGTCCTGAACGGATCCGCGTTGACTTGGATTCACTCTTTTCTGTCTGACTGAAGCCAATTGGTTTGGATGTTGCATTTGCTTCTGATCCTAAACTATGAAGTCTTGGTGTTCCTCAGGGTTCTGTCTTCAGCCCCTTTGCTGTTTAATATCTATCTATCTATCTCTGTGCCCAGATTGTGTCTTATGCAGATGACACTCAGATTCTTTTTACTCTGGATAAGAACTTTGTGAATGCCTTCAGTAGATTTAAGACCTGTTTGAATGTGGTTTTTCATTGGATGTGCCTCAGTAATTTACAGTGTAATGCTAGCAAAATAGAGATCTTGCTATTTGGCACACCTCCCCCCTACTCGTGATAGTGAATGCTGGCCCAGTTGTGTCCAGCCCATGCTACTATAGTGAAATTTAGGGGTGAAGATTGATGATCAAACTTCCTTTAACCCCCCCTAGGTGGCTGAGGTGGGTGGCTCCTGTTTGTACTTTTAAAGTCTATAAAGAAAGTTCTGTACCTACTTACGATACAGCCTCAGAAGACGATTCTGCATGCCCTCATCACCTCTTGACTCGATTATACCTACTCTTTCTGTTGGAGTCTTCCGGCATACCAGCAGAAGAGACTTCAGTTGGTTCAGAGTGATGCTGCATGGCCCTTATTAAACACTGTGAGGTACTCAGATTTGTCAACATCTCAATGACCTTCATTGGCTGCCAATCAAAGAATATCGTTCAAAAGCCTAACACTGGCTCATAGTGCCTTCTGTCAGGTAGACCCTTGGTATTTGGACAATAAGCTACTCCATTTCATCCAGTAAGATGGGATGGCACTGGTTTCTCCTTTCTTGCTGCCACTGCATGGAATGACCTCCCCTTTAACCTATAGGCAATAAAAGATAAGCACTCTTTCAAAAGCAAACTTAAAACCTTGTTTCTATCGGCTTACTGTAAGCTGGCTTTGGTACTTGTGGTCAACTAGTTTGCTATCACCAGGATATTCTTGAGTAACTGCACGCTTTACAAATCCCTTGATTGATTGATTGAGACTGATGGCCTCCTGCATCCTGCTGGTCATGCACACCATGTGACATATTCAGGCTCTGTAGATCTGGAGTCTTAGTGTGCCCAATATCGAGAGCACCTTTCCGACCATGTCAGATTTCAGAGGAGACTGTGGAAGAACTCCTTTGTTGGTTACTGGACCATGAATGGATCAGTGGCAGACCCCTATCAAGTACTCACCCAGAGCTGACAGTGGTGACCGATTCATTTCTTCAGGGTTGGGGTGGCCATCTGAAAGAGGTGGAGATCAAATGCCTCTGGTCTCCAGTGGAGGCCCAGCCCCATATCACCTCCTGCAGCGGAAGGCCAACAGCTTAGCTTTGGAAGCCCTCTTTCCAAGGAGAGGGTTGTACAGGTGCTCACTTACAACACCACTGACATGGTTCTGCAACATACAGGGTGGAGGGTGTGGGGGATCATGGACCCTGTTCCAGGAGACTGCGCCTCTGTAAATGTCTGGACCACCAAAGAATTCTGCTGGTGGTGAACTACCTGGCAGGCTCTTTCAATACCAAGGCAGACAAACTCCACTGTCAGGGTGTAGCAGATCACAAGTGGCACTAAAATTTGGAGGTGGCGCAAGGTCCCTTCTATGAATGGGGAGAACCTTATCCTGTTCTGTTAATCACTGCTAAGAACGCGCAGTGTCTGCACTCTGCGTGTTAAAATTTCTTGTATTTTTTGTTTGGTGACGTGTTCTGCCTCGAGTGGAACTAGGTACTCCTGTATGGCTTTCTGCCGTTACCACTCCTGCTTCAAGATCTCAAGAAGATTAGAAGGACTGGGTCCAAGTCATCCGTGTGGTCCCATATTGGGCATGGAGAGTTTTTTTTATTCTGAACTCCTGGGCCTGAGCATCTATCCTCTGATCAGGCTGCCCCTCCAGGAGGATCTGATGTTGCAGCAGCAGGGCAGGGTTCTGTACATGGGTCTTCACCCTCTCCACCTTCATGCTTTAAGGTTGAGCGGCAACAGCTGATCACCTTTGTCCTTCCTCTGGATGTGGTTGATGTCATTTTGACAGTCAGTCGTCCCTCAAACAAAACTGTATACGCTTGGCGGTACAAATTTGTGACCTGGTGCAGTAAACGGCAGATAGACCCCCCTTCAGGCAAAGTTATCTGATATATATTGTTTGCTTTGTCCCTAGCCCAGCAAGGCTTTGCTCTGGACACAGATAAAGGGTACCTTTTGGCATTTGTATGGTTCCCTGGTCAGCCCTAATTGTTTCAGTCTCCAAGTGGTATGCACTTTTTGAAAAGTTTACAATATTTGTTTCCTCCCTCGCCTCTTGTCATGCCTCAGTGGGACTTTAACTTGGTCTTCGCATATCTGATATACACCTCTTTTGAACCTTTTCACCGCTGTCCCTTGTGGCTCATCACCCAGAAGATGGTATTCCTCATCACCTTAAGATCGCCATGGCGTTTAAGTAGGCTTCAGGCTCTCTGTGCCAACCTTCTGTACACTACCTTCTTCCCAGAATAGCTGGCTATACGGACACGGGCATCATTCTTTCGTAAGTTCTGATGCCATTCCATGTTAATCACGACAACAACTTACCAACATTATGTGGTCTGGCTCACCCTCTAGAAAGGTTGAGAGACTCCATCAATTGGATCTCAAAAGAACACGTAACTTTTACATCTCACATTACAGAGAACACT
The DNA here is from genome assembly GCF_964263255.1 of Lissotriton vulgaris. Taxonomy (NCBI): domain Eukaryota; kingdom Metazoa; phylum Chordata; class Amphibia; order Caudata; family Salamandridae; genus Lissotriton; species Lissotriton vulgaris. The sequence continues at coordinate 1,743,074,930 of NC_141695.1, forward strand.
GGGTGGGCGATCTGCTCTTTGTGTGATTCTTTAGAGGAAAAAAATTCAAGCCTGTGCAGAAGAGAACCATCTCCCACTGGATCATGCTTTGAATCAATATCTGCTATGCATCGCCCAAAAAGCAGCTTCCGGAGGGATTGCATGCTTATTCTACCGGCGCCAAAACTGCTTCCGCTGCATTGGCATACTGAGCCACTTCTTGAACATTTGACAAGTGACAATGTCAGCATCTCTACTTATATTCACAAAGAACTGGACAGTCTGGTTCTCGGAGAGGGGCATTTTACCTGCTCAATCCTTCAGGACTTTCTTGTTTGACTTCATTCATAGACCCACCTCCAAATAAGCATTCCTTTGGTATCTATTCAAAGAGTGAGGAATCTGCGGCTAGAAGTCTCTATCAGAAGGCCAAGTTACTTACCTTTGGAAACGCTCTTTTTGGTAGAGACTCTGTATGACCACAGATTCCTCAATGACCCTCCCATCCTCCTTGTTCTATAATTGAACTTTATCCTCTAATAAGGTCCAAAGTCTAGGAATCTGTACACAACTAACTTACTATTGGGGCTCAGTGTCTGATGGCGGGGACATTTGATAACTGTGCAGGAGTGACGCCTATGTAGGCACTGCATGTCATTTCTGGGGTGGAACAGCGTTCATTTAGGGCTCCACAGCACTATCTAAAGGTGCACAGAGGTATTTCTGAAAGGTTTTCATATCCAGTCTCACACCAGCGGAATATTTAAAAGGTGCAGAATCTGGGGCTAGATAGTCTCTACCAGAAAGAGCCTTACAGAAGGTAAGAATTTGTTTACTTTCTTCACTGAAGTCGCAGGTGAAGGTGACATCCGTTCTAGAAATTCACTGGAAAAAAGCAGAGATTAATGTGACTTTATAGTTAGATGTTGAAATAAGATAAAAGCGAATGTTTAAAAACAAAACACTAATTCACCAGTTGTAGTTTACTGAGCTAACTATAACTTGCACCCGCCATGTACTGCCGATGCCCTCACATATTACATTGCTTATGACATGTTAAATTACATCACTGATGACATCTGGCCAGGCCCTTTGAATGGCCAGCCTCCTGCACATGGCCTGGCCTGCCTCTCGTCATTTTCTTGTGGAACCCCCCACGAGCAGCTAAACCCCCTGTGCTTGTGGCCTGCAGCTTGAAATTCAGAGGTGACGTTAAAATCCACTAGGAGAAAAACATCTTTTCCCTCTCTTTCTATTGCATTTATATTTAAATTGTGGATGTCGAGATGAATTTTCACAACTTTTAAATAAGCATAGTTTTGTGAATGGGCACGATCCACAAATTTGGGCCACTTTTTTGTGAAGAGGCAGGGATGTGTTCTTTCCCGGCCCATTTGTGATTCCAATCTGACTCTGGTGCTAACTGCTTCTCTCCAACCTAGAGAGCGTCGGCGGGTGATGGCTGCCCAGGTTGCCCTCAGGAGGTTGCAAGAGTCAGAGCTGAAGGAGCAAATTGTTCGAGAAATACCCCATTTCCAAGATGGCACATCTTTGGTCCCTGCAAAAGTGCCAAGAGTGGAGATTGTGACGCAGCAAGTTGCAGGTTGGTCAGGTGCAGTATCTTAAGGCGCTAACTCAAGACACACTAACATCAAGCTCTGTTAGTTTCTTACCATTATATGATTTAATGATTTTCTTTAATCCATAGGTGAAAATGAAATTTCACATACAGACTCAGAGAAAAGGGATGATAGCACTTCTAATCCTCCGATTAACTATTGGAGCAACCTACAGCCTTTGGCTTCGAGGTCGGTCAATGAGGTACTGTAAAGAACATGTTTACCAAAGGGTTAGGGAGAGTTGGTGGTGGAAGAGGGCTGGAGTATATTTTCAGGCCAGAGATGTTCTGAACTGAGGGCTGCTTTAGATAAGTTTTGGTTGGCCGCACACCGGGGGCTGTTCTTGTCATCCCTCCTTCCCGCCCCGGTCCGACGCGTTGACTAGCACCGTTGCGCGGAGGGCGGGGAAGGTAGAGGCAGCCACTTCCGGTGCGCGGGGAGGGGGAGGGAGAGGGGGGGGGGTTTGGTTAGCGGTCTAGTGCTCCTGAGGCTGACTGGCTGCGGGATATTAAAGGCACCATAGACCGGGCTGCGCTGTGGTGAGTGGGCAGTGGCAGGGCCCTTCGCTACTGTGCTTGGCGCTACTGTGCGTTTTACTTAAGTTGCTGAAAACTTTTTAAATGCTTTTTAGGCTTCCCGTCTGTGACTCGATCTGCGCTAATCACTCCTTCACTGGCTTACCTGATTAGAGGCCGCACACCGGGGGCTGTTCTTGTCATCCCTCCTTCCCGCCCCGGTCCGACGCGGTGACTAGCACCGTTGCGCGGGGGGGGAGGAAGGTAGAGGCAGCCATTTCCGGTGCGCGGGGGGCCGGTTAGCGGTCTAGTGCTCCTGAGGCTGACTGGCTGCGGGATATAAAAGGCGGATGCCTACCCGGCCGTGCAGCGGACGCGCCAGCCGCGCGCCGAAGTTGCGCCAAAGGCAAGCCCGTGTGCGACGTCCGCGGCCGTGCGGGGACCAGGGCCACAACCCCCGGACAAAATGGGGTAGGAGTGCAGTGGAGTGCAGATCAACTCCGTGACCTCTGTCCTATTATCTCTAAGGCGTGCCGTCACAGCATAAAGGTCGAAGAGGATGTGTGCTGCAAAGAGTGTCAGTATACTTGTGGTATCAGAGATAAGTTGAAGCTTGAGAAAACTAGGCTCATATGCTAGGTCCATGCGTAAACATAAGTTGGATATTTTTGAGCTACTTAATGATAAGAAATATGATCTTCTATTCCTCACAGAAACTTGACTGGACTCTGATTCAGAGACTGATGTAGTTGAGGCACTCCCTGGGGGGTACACTATGGTGAGGCTGGATAGAGCCTCTGGTAGATGGGGCGGAATAGCAATTATATCGAAACAATCGCTCTGTTGTCAATTGGAACAGTTAATAGTTGCTGATAGCGAGACAGGTGCCTTTACTATTAAGTTTAACCCATGCAATACGGTAAAGGGTTTCCTGGTTTATAGACCTCCGGGCCCTTATACTTGCTTTGCCACCAGCCTGATGGAAGGCATGACGGAATGTGCTCTACGGAGGGATACATTTTTGCTGTTAGGTGATCTGAATATACATCTTGAGAACATACGTGACAAGGGAGTTACTGATTTTTAGAAAACACACAGAAGAGCAGACAAGGTCAGGGAACAGTGTGTAACTGCAATGGCGGCGTGAGGCACGGGTGATGAGTGCATGAGACAATGGTTTGTAAAATTTGAGACTATTAGTCACAAAAAGGCTAATGTGATTCTCATCAGACCACCCATGTGGTGGATTTTACGTCATCTGGGAATCACTGATCTTCCCATCCCAAGACCGACCATATAGTGTCGATATGGGAAGAGTTGACAAGGACATAGTCTCTGTTGTGACATCCTGAAGTAATGTGAATGAAAGAAGTGCAGTGCTCAAAGAATATATAAAGAGTAAAATTGACTACCAGGACTCAGAAAAATGTACTACTAGAAGTCAAAGTGTCAAAGATTAAAACCACGCCGAGTAGTAAGTCTACTCAATGGCGCTATTGCAGTACGGTCGACATGTTTCAGCTTTGAGAGCATTTAGCCCAGCTTTCTTCAGGACCTTTAACCAAAAATAGCTACTGCAACTACATATGATATGTTATGAGTGAAGGATTAATCAAAATATACTAATGTAAAGTTACATAGATACCAGGACCATATATACTTAGACGTCCACTGGAGGAAAAGAAGAGTATCTTCTTCCTATAGACAGAAAAAACATTATGTCAGACAACACGAAGTCTCAAGCACACACTCACCGCACACACACATAGACCATGCAGACACACCTACAGTAATGGTTTACATTCTGCATTACAAAAAAACATATTAGTTTGATCACTTAGAGGCATTTCCTCTCTGTGATACTCACCCAGCTTTGTGTGGGTGATAGCCTCACCTCACCCGGCAACCGCTCGGGAGTATGAGGCCCCGCTCTATAGTGTAGAAATAAAAGACACAATAAGCACACTGCTTTACAGTGTCTAACCCAATGGTTCTACACAATAACCCAACAAACGTGTGATAGTAAGCCAAAACGTCACACCCATCACTGACCACCACAAAGATTATTTCGGGGTACATAGAAGAGTGGATATTTCGATACTCCAACTCATCCAGATCACTGGTGTCGGAGTGTATCTCTATGTAACTCCTAGAAGAAACTGTATACCGTAACCTGATACTGAAGTATTCAAAAAGAACTATTGGGGACTCCAGCAGTTTATACTTGAGTAAGGTTTTTTTAAAAGAAACCTCTGAGTGGCTATCCAGGTCGTCCTTGTCCATAGGCTACTAACCTCTAATAGGTATATTAATAAAGGGTAGGATATTTCGACCCTAAAACAGAGGCCATGTCAAGTTCTACTGGACTGGCTCGAATGGCGGTGAATGAACATACAAGCGTGTCAACGAGGACTGTGCTCAGCTCGAATGCGAGCAGTCCATAACTCACCTATCCGTCGGTGCCTGCGCTGCAAAAAGCGAGCGGAAGTGGAGGTGAAAAGGGGGGGCGCCTTTCCTCTTTATAAACCTTCCGTTTGTTTGGTTGAGTATACCATAATAATCGCGGAAACTCGCGTCTAGGAAGCTGCTACTATTCGCGCATGCGTGGAGGCTATGGAACGCTGCTTCTCCAACGCATGCGCTGAACTAGCGCTGAAAACGGAAGGGAATATCCCCGGTTAGAACCGATTGGGCAATTAAAGCTCCCGTAGGGGCCGAGCCAATAGATAGTAGAGCGGTGATAAATGGGAGCAAAGGGATCCCGATTGTTTAGCAAAAAAGGGGGAAATTTGTTTTAAATTAAACAGACCGGCGAATGTCAACCAGCCATACTCCCGTAATATAAAGAATAATAACTGGTGAAAATGGAGAGTGTTCCTCCATTGTTACCAGAGGGTGTCGTTTTTATTCGTAATTAAGGGAACAGCAATCACAAGTGTGGAAATTCTGTCAACAAGGGACTTAAGGTGTAAGATGTACAATGAAACTTACTTACAAAGTGATACTCGGACTCACTGGTTCTATAGGTGAGAGAAGGACAGTGTCTGGGACGGGTAAAAAACCTTTTATTTGTATATGACATCATAGGTCATTGTATAGATACGGAGTGGTAAGAACCCATGGTGGGTGATTATTATTTGACAATTATGGAGGAAGATGTTATAATCCTAGAGTGGTAGTGAGGATGGACAAAGAGGCAACACACACAAATGAGTTGGGTGAGCTATAGGGTGTAAATAACGTTTACACCCTTATTTACACGACCCGCAACTGACAAGTTGCACTTAATACTGAAAAAACAAAAAGGTATGTGGAGGGTCAAGGGGAATATTTAATGACCTTTCTGCTCAATCCCCTGTAACAAAGTAGAAAACACACAGAAGAGCAGACAAGGTCAGGGAACAGTGTGTAACTGCAATGGCGGCCGTGAGGCACGGGTGATGAGTGCATGAGACAATGGTTTGTAAAATTTGAGACTATTAGTCACAAAAAGGCTAATGTGATTCTCATCAGACCACCCATGTGGTGGATTTTACGTCATCTGGGAATCACTGATCTTCCCATCCCAAGAACGACCATATAGTGTCGATATGGGAAGAGTTGACAAGGACATAGTCTCTGTTGTGACATCCTGAAGTAATGTGAATGAAAGAAGTGCAGTGCTCAAAGAATATATAAAGAGTAAAATTGACTACCAGGACTCAGAAAAATGTACTACTAGAAGTCAAAGTGTCAAAGATTAAAACCACGCCGAGTAGTAAGTCTACTCAATGGCGCTATTGCAGTACGGTCGACATGTTTCAGCTTTGAGAGCATTTAGCCCAGCTTTCTTCAGGACCTTTAACCAAAAATAGCTACTGCAACTACATATGATATGTTATGAGTGAAGGATTAATCAAAATATACTAATGTAAAGTTACATAGATACCAGGACCATATATACTTAGACGTCCACTGGAGGAAAAGAAGAGTATCTTCTTCCTATAGACAGAAAAAACATTATGTCAGACAACACGAAGTCTCAAGCACACACTCACCGCACACACACATAGACCATGCAGACACACCTACAGTAATGGTTTACATTCTGCATTACAAAAAAACATATTAGTTTGATCACTTAGAGGCATTTCCTCTCTGTGATACTCACCCAGCTTTGTGTGGGTGATAGCCTCACCTCACCCGGCAACCGCTCGGGAGTATGAGGCCCCGCTCTATAGTGTAGAAATAAAAGACACAATAAGCACACTGCTTTACAGTGTCTAACCCAATGGTTCTACACAATAACCCAACAAACGTGTGATAGTAAGCCAAAACGTCACACCCATCACTGACCACCACAAAGATTATTTCGGGGTACATAGAAGAGTGGATATTTCGATACTCCAACTCATCCAGATCACTGGTGTCGGAGTGTATCTCTATGTAACTCCTAGAAGAAACTGTATACCGTAACCTGATACTGAAGTATTCAAAAAGAACTATTGGGGACTCCAGCAGTTTATACTTGAGTAAGGTTTTTTTAAAAGAAACCTCTGAGTGGCTATCCAGGTCGTCCTTGTCCATAGGCTACTAACCTCTAATAGGTATATTAATAAAGGGTAGGATATTTCGACCCTAAAACAGAGGCCATGTCAAGTTCTACTGGACTGGCTCGAATGGCGGTGAATGAACATACAAGCGTGTCAACGAGGACTGTGCTCAGCTCGAATGCGAGCAGTCCATAACTCACCTATCCGTCGGTGCCTGCGCTGCAAAAAGCGAGCGGAAGTGGAGGTGAAAAGGGGGGGCGCCTTTCCTCTTTATAAACCTTCCGTTTGTTTGGTCGAGTATACCATAATAATCGCGGAAACTCGCGTCTAGGAAGCTGCTACTATTCGCGCATGCGTGGAGGCTATGGAACGCTGCTTCTCCAACGCATGCGCTGAACTAGCGCTGAAAACGGAAGGGAATATCCCCGGTTAGAACCGATTGGGCAATTAAAGCTCCCGTAGGGGCCGAGCCAATAGATAGTAGAGCGGTGATAAATGGGAGCAAAGGGATCCCGATTGTTTAGCAAAAAAGGGGGAAATTTGTTTTAAATTAAACAGACCGGCGAATGTCAACCAGCCATACTCCCGTAATATAAAGAATAATAACTGGTGAAAATGGAGAGTGTTCCTCCATTGTTACCAGAGGGTGTCGTTTTTATTCGTAATTAAGGGAACAGCAATCACAAGTGTGGAAATTCTGTCAACAAGGGACTTAAGGTGTAAGATGTACAATGAAACTTACTTACAAAGTGATACTCGGACTCACTGGTTCTATAGGTGAGAGAAGGACAGTGTCTGGGACGGGTAAAAAACCTTTTATTTGTATATGACATCATAGGTCATTGTATAGATACGGAGTGGTAAGAACCCATGGTGGGTGATTATTATTTGACAATTATGGAGGAAGATGTTATAATCCTAGAGTGGTAGTGAGGATGGACAAAGAGGCAACACACACAAATGAGTTGGGTGAGCTATAGGGTGTAAATAACGTTTACACCCTTATTTACACGACCCGCAACTGACAAGTTGCACTTAATACTGAAAAAACAAAAAGGTATGTGGAGGGTCAAGGGGAATATTTAATGACCTTTCTGCTCAATCCCCTGTAACAAAGTAGAAAACACACAGAAGAGCAGACAAGGTCAGGGAACAGTGTGTAACTGCAATGGCGGCCGTGAGGCACGGGTGATGAGTGCATGAGACAATGGTTTGTAAAATTTGAGACTATTAGTCACAAAAAGGCTAATGTGATTCTCATCAGACCACCCATGTGGTGGATTTTACGTCATCTGGGAATCACTGATCTTCCCATCCCAAGAACGACCATATAGTGTCGATATGGGAAGAGTTGACAAGGACATAGTCTCTGTTGTGACATCCTGAAGTAATGTGAATGAAAGAAGTGCAGTGCTCAAAGAATATATAAAGAGTAAAATTGACTACCAGGACTCAGAAAAATGTACTACTAGAAGTCAAAGTGTCAAAGATTAAAACCACGCCGAGTAGTAAGTCTACTCAATGGCGCTATTGCAGTACGGTCGACATGTTTCAGCTTTGAGAGCATTTAGCCCAGCTTTCTTCAGTTACTGATTTTTGTCAGGAATTACAATTACTCCATCTCAACCTTAAATCTAAGGCCCCAACCCATCAGCAGGGCCACTTACTGGACCCTATATTTGCCAACTGGGGGGAAGTTGAGGTAAAGACTCCGACTCCCATACCCTGGTCAGATCATTTCCTGGTGCCCTTTGTGATAAGTATCCCTGAAGTGAAAGTTCAAGAACAGGCGACCCCTAAATATCCCAGTCGTAAGTGGGCGGGCTTCTCCCAGTCCAAGTTTGATATGGCTTTGGCCAAAGGGGGGAGGCCGGGAGGTCAGGATGCAGAATCTGCATCCGGTAAATTGGACAGGCGCATAAAAGATGCCTTGGACTGTACAGCCCCACTTTGTCTGAACAAGCCTCGGAGTAGGTCTCAGCAAACAGCTCCCTGGTACACTGATGAGCTCCGCCGAGCTAAGGCAGAGTGCAAACATCTTGAGAGGCAGTGGAGGGTAGCCTTCCTCGACCAGGCCAAACAGGAGTATAAAGTTAAACGGAGAGTATATCATGGATTAATTAGACAATCTAAGGCTGCCTATTATGCGGGTAGAATAGGTGAAGCTGTCAATTCCACAGAGGAATTATTTAAGATCTACAAGGAAATTTCTTCATGTAAGTCGTCCACTGTGCCGACGGATATCTCAGAGGAATCGTGCAACCGCATTGCGGACTTCTTTTTGGAGAAAGTGGCCGTGATATATTCCTCTTTTGCGGGAGGAGAAAAAAGGGGATCAGAATTTATGGAGGCCAAGGGGGAAGATGGAGGAACACATGGGCTGGAGAATTTTGACACCCCACCCCCAGAGGCACTGCGGCAGATCTGTAGCTCGATCAAGTCAGGGTCCCCCAGGGACCCCGCCTCGCCGAAACTGCTCATAGAGAGCATCGACGTCCTTGAGCCCTATATTAGGCATGTTTTGGATATATCATTCAGGACTCACACGGTGCCTGAAGGATGGAAGCAGGCGGTGGGACTGCCTCTCCAGAAGAAACCTAATGTTTGTTGGGAAAAGTTGGATAATCTCCGTCCCATTTCGCTCCTACCCTACCTGGCAAAAGTGGCAGAGAAGGCCGCTAATTCCCAGCTGATGGCCTATATGGAGGAAGCCAATCTACTCCACCCGACTCAGTTTGGGTTTCGCTCACGCCACTCAACAGAGTCAGCATTGTTGATGGCTGTAGAGACCATCAGACAAGGGGTGGATGAGGGACAGACTATGGCCCTTATCCTTCCGGATCTGAGTGCAGCTTTCGACACTGTAGCACATTTCACCTTGCTGCAGTGTCTGAATAGGGGCGGCGCTGAAGTGGATCCAGTCCTTTCTGTCCAATCGGGGTTTTCAGGTTAGACAGGCTGATTGTTACTCTAGAGTGATCAACCTGGATCAGGGGGTGCCGCAGGGTTCGGCCCTGAGCCCGACTTTATTTAATCTGTATGTCTCCCCTGTGGCTAGCATAGTGGAGGGTTACGGTATGCAAATTGTGTCATATGCAGACGACACACAGCTAGTCATCTCCCTGTCGCGGGCACCCGACCTTGCGGCGTCCAACTTCAGTGCTTGCATGCAGGAGCTTGCCTCCTGGATGTCCATCAACTGCCTGAGGTTGAATGGCGGTACAAAAGGGGGTGGTAATGGACGGAGCATCTGAACCAATCAAACACTCACACCCAGTCAAAAGATCTGGGTTTAATCCATCACCGTTCTTTAGCCCACTCTGCCACCCCAGGTCAGACATGGCTATATGCAAATCAGTCTGACCCTGTGCCTCACGGGAACTGTCCAGCCCGAACTGCAAAGCCATGCCTTCCCTGGACCGGAAACAAGCTTCTGAGGTTGAATGGCAGCAAGACTGAGGTGCTTGTGGTGGGGGGGGGGGGGCCGTCTGTGTGGTCCTCGGCATGGTGGCCGTCCTGCCTAAGAACGACTCCTGCACCCTGTCAGCATGCTAAAAACCTAGGGGTGTGGATCAATTCGGACCTGACTTTTGCACCACGGATAGGTCATGTGGTTGGGGTGTGCTTTGGCATCCTTAAAGGGTTGCGGAAGATCTTGGACCTCCTTCCTACTGAGGCCAGGCGGACGCTGGTGCACGCCCTTGTTACCTCGCAACATAACTACGGCAACCTTTTATATTTAGGTGCCACGGTTAGGAGTTTGGATCGTCTGGTGCCACGGTTAGGAGTTTGGATCGTCTGCAGGTGCTACAGAATGCGTGGCCCGGTTGATCTTGAGGCTTCCCAGAAGAGCTGCCTCAAAGGCCACCTTGGAAGCTCTCCACTGGCTCCCAGTTAGGAAAAGGATTATGTTCAAGGCTCTCTGCACATGTCACCGCATTATTGGGGGCAAGGCACCCAGGCCCCTACAGAGCCTTGTTGCACCATATAGGCCTGTGCGGTCACTCAGATCCTCCGAAACTGGCCTGTTAACGATTCCTAAAATCAACAAGGCCCGCATGGGGGGTAGATCCTTCAGGCTCCTAGCTTCTGATAGCTGGAATAATCTCCCGCTGGAGCTTCGTCTGGAACCTCAGAGGCCAGGTTCAGAGCTAATCTTAAAACGTTTCTGTTCCTACAATAATTCTGTACCTGAGCATAGGGAGGGTACTTGTTGCTGACACTCACCTTAGCGCGGGGACACGCCGGTGTGCGTAACCAGGCTCTCTATAAGCTTCCATATTATTATTATATTATTATTATTATTGATTGCATTAATTACATCACCCTCCTGTGGTAGTCATATATAATCCAATCTTGTATTGTGCACTACTTACTAGGGGTTCCTTTTACTCATCCCAATTTTTACGCATTGAGGGGCAGCAACCACCAGACCAACGCCCACTCGTCTTCTGTAAGGAAAACTGTTGTACTCGCTTAAAATGTTCACCCATCAGGCTAGTGATGGACAGAAATGTAATGTTCTAACTTACACGTTAAAGGATCTCACATATAAGTTTCCCACTGCTCCTTTTATGTTGTTCAGTGGTTACATTACTTTTACATTGCATCTTCGCTGATAAGATTGTACATATTTTATATATGTATGTTGTTACATTAATTATATGTATCACAGTATTTAGTCTTAATTTAATGAATATTCCTTTTCTTTGAGTATGTTTGCTCATAAATACATATTAATATATTGAACAGTGGCGAAAGCAAACCTGTAGTTCTCCTGCATTGGTTCTTTCAAAGTTTTGCATGCTTTAATCTACCCTGTCGTCGTATTGGAAGCCTCACAATAATCTATAATAAGCAGAGCAATGCTAAATCTAGTATGAAAAAGATTAACGTTACCATAACCATACGATTTAGTTTATGAGCCATTTAAAACCATAAAGCTACTGTATTGTTAACCTGTTCGGATCATTTGGAAAACCAAATTTAAACCGACCGGGAGACATTTCCGTTAACACCCCTCTGCCTGGGGGACCCCATACCTCCAATGTCTTACTGCACGTTGTGTGAAATGAGTCTCCCTGTGTGCTACTCAGTTTTGTTCTATTCAGTTTTGTTCTCTTATAAAGAGAATTATTTCAGTTTTTCACTACAGATTTACATTTTCTTCAATCAACATCTATCTGTGATCTATTGTAGTGTTTTTCCTGATTGCAGTATGTCAGATATTCATAAAAAGGGTTTCTGTAGACCTTGTTTCTTCTGTGTGAAAGTTAGGCTGTATTCTGATGAACCCAGGGATCTTGTGGTCCGGGAAGACTCCCTCAGATACATTAGGTAAGATACCGTGGCCCTTCTTCGTTTCCAGAATCTCTCGATGATCGGTCAACACAGCAGGTTCCACCAAGGTAGGCGACACTCGCTTACAGTGAGTGCTATGGACCCAATTCTTCCTGTTTGTCACTCGAACCGCTGTCCTTGTCGCTAGGAGCACCAGCTCCGGTCCTCGCCACCTCGGTTCCAAGCTGTTCGATCTCTCGAAGGCTTTTATCATCACGTGGTCACCGGGTCGGAGTTCGTGGGCCTTACCTGTAGATCTGTCAGGAAGTGCTTCTCGAACCTGTTGATGAATAGAGATCAAACTATCAGTTAACTGTGCCAAATAATCGTTCATCAGAACACATGGTACATCAAGTACGGGGCGTGGCTTTGGAACTCCCCAAATATTTATCGGTCTTCCAAATACCACTTCATATGGAGTAAGCCCAGATCGTGCATGTGGCACTGATCTTATGGACAACAATGCCAAAGGTAGTGCATCTGGCCCTTTCAGGGACGTGGAAGCAAGTATTTTCGTTAATTTCAATTTCAACGTAGCGTTATACCTCTCCACCAATCCTGCTGATTGTGGGCGGAAAACTGCGTGGAATTTCTGTTTGATTCCTAATCCTTTCAGGACATGTTCAACCAATTTGCCCAATAAAATGAGGTCCGTTGTCACTCCATAAAAGTTTGCAAACACCATATCTAGGGAAACCCTCTTTTAAAAGCACCTTTGCTGTATTAAGATCTGCATTATCCTTTGTAGAGTACACCTCTATCCATTTACTGAAGGCACATACCACCACTAGAACATACTTCAAGTTATTGCAACGTTCAAGTTGGATGTAATCCATTTGCAAAACTTCAAAAGGTGCAGTTGGTGTAGCAAACCCTCCTGTAGGAGTTTGTGTCCCTTTTCCAGGATTATACTGCCAACAGATCAGACAGGATTGTACTATCCTTTAAGCTGTATAGACAATCTCTGGATGCTCCCAAATTTGCGTAAGCAATTTTGTTATCGCTAGAGCTCCAACATGTGCCGGCCCATGTGTCATTTGAACCATAGGCTGTAAATAAGCAGCAGGCAATTTTCACGTATTCATCTCTTTGTTGCGCCAACAGCCCTCATCGTCTAACATTCCTTCTTTAGACCATTTATTTTTTATTTATTTTATTTTATTGTACTTATATTGCGCGCAGCTACCCGCAGTGGGTTTCCCGGCGCCAGGGACAGACTGGAGAAGAAAACAAGCCATTGCTGAGAGAAAAAGAGAAACAGAACAAAAGAACTTAGAACAGCAGAGTCTTCAGTTTTTTGCGGAAAACCAGAAGACTGGTTTCTGTTTTTAGCGCCAACGGGAGAGCATTCCACATCTTGGGTCCCAGATATGCGAATGACCGGCCTCCCATTTTTGCCAGTCGGATTCTAGGAATCACGAGATTGCCATTATTGGATGACCTGAGGGAGCGGCCAGGCTGATATGGCTGGGCAAGATTGTGCAGGTAGATGGGAGCAGAACCCTGATGAATCTTAAATAGGAAGCACAAAGTTTTGAAGACCACACGATCAGAAATTTTTAACCAGTGAAGGTCACGCAGAGCTTGCATTGCGGACGTTCTCCGTGGAACATTGCGCAGCAGGCGAGCAGCTGAGTTCTGTACAACCTGGAGTTTATTGATTGTGGCTTTATCTGCTCCTAGATAAAGCACGTTGCCATAGTCGATGCGAGACATCACAAGGGCCTGTACGACAGTTCTTCGAGTGGACTCAGGCAACATCCATATGATCTTCTGCAACCAGCGTAGAGTGTTGAAACAGATTGCAGCGACCTTATTTGCCTGCTGCCTCATCGAGAGTTTATCGTCGATCAGGACACCGAGGTTACGGGCAACAGGCACGGGGGTAGGCAACGGACCCATATCACTGGGCCAGTGTCTAGAACCCCACAGATCTTTATGTTTGCCTAGTACGATCACCTCGGTCTTGTCACCGTTGAGCTTCAATAGATGCGTTTGCATCCAAGCTGCAACATGAGAGAGGCCAATTTTAAGGGCAGAAGTGTCCTGAGGCCTGCTGCTTGACAAAGAAAACACAATCTGCGTGTCGTCTGCATATGAGTATATAGACAGACCGGCGTCCTCTACGATGGAAGCAAGTGGTCTGATGTAAATATTGAACAACAGAGGGCTCAATATAGACCCTTGAGGGACGCCGTAAGCAGAGGAGTGAATCGCAGATTCAGCTTTGTTTGAGAAAACCTGAAAGGTGCGCTCATTGAGAAATGAGGCCACCCAGGCAAGCGCTGATCCAACAACACCAAGGGGGCAGAGAGACTCCAATAAGATGGAATGGGACACGGTATCAAAAGCAGCGCTTAGATCAAGAAGAATAAGCGCAAAGGTCTCCCCGCTGTCGATACCGTGTCGGAGTCGCTCAGTCACCCCAAGGAGTGCGGATTCGGTGGAATAATTAGCGCGAAAGCCTGATTGGGATGGAAGAAGGTATCCCGCGTTTTCAACAAACTCATTGAGCTGGGTGTTGACATGGCGTTCCAATATTTTGGAACAGGCAGGCAGCAGGGATAGTTGGCTAGATTTGTGATGTCCGCGCCAGATTTTTTAAGCAGGGGAACGACCATGGCATGTTTCCAGTCCTGTTCCACCCGAGATTCAGTGAGAGAGATATTGAGTAACCTCATTAGGAATCTCCGTGGTTCGAGGTCAAGTTGTTTCAGTATCTTCATAGGGACAGGGTCCCGCGGGGAGCCTGACCTGATGCTTTTTAAGCAAGACAGGAAGGAGGAATCATCAAATGGTATCCAGTTGTAAATGAACTCAGTAAGGGGGACAGAAACATTGCATAAAGAACCGGGTTGGGAGAGATCAATTGGAGGTGGAAGGGAAGCCAAAGATTGATAAATGCCCTCAACCTTGGATATAAAGAAATCTGCAATGGCGTTACATTGTATACCATCTAAAGCCGGCAACGCGGGAGTGGTATCTGCTCCTGTAAGTTTCTTGACTGTAGCAAAAAGAGTCCGAGGACAATTTTGCACAGAAGTAATCGTGGCGGCGATGTAAGAGGCCTTAGCGCGTTTGCAATTTGCGTGATAGAATTTTAATTCTTCTTTGTAAATCACTTTAGAGGGAGCGGAGTAAGACATCCTCCACTTCCTCTCCAGGGCTTTACATTTGGCACGTTGGATTTTCAGCTCATCCGAGTACCAAGGTGCTGGTGGGCGCAAGGATCTACATTTACTGCTAGACCGATGAACGAGAACCGATACTGCATCTGTCAACCAACCAAAAATGGGAGCATTTAGATTCTGCTCGGTGTTGATAAAGGATGGAATTGTCTCAGTCAGACGCAGATTGAAAGCGGCTAAATCAAGCTTGTCCCAGCGATAAGATGATTTGATTTCCTCCACATAAACACAGGCCGAGTATAGACCAGGTGGTAGCGAGAAATGTATCGCATAATGATCTGACCAGACGAGCGGACGCGCCGGGTGGGTGCAGTCGAATGAAAGAGTAGAAATGATTGGATCCAAGAGATGACCAGCGAGATGAGTAGCTCCAGAATTACAAAGTTTGAGGTTAAAAACCTCAAGATCGGAGACAAAAGATTTGTTGAGGGGATTATTAGCATCATCTAAATGGATGTTTAAATCACCAAGAATGGTGAAATTATTCGATTTTAGTAGTGTAGCTGATAGGTAATCAATAAGTGAGGTAGTCCATGAAGCGGCATTTCCGGGCGGCCGATAAATTAGCAGACCGGAGAGCGTCATTCAAGGATTAATCATAAGTTTAAACAATGCTGCCTCACTACCTGGAAGATGTAATGATTCCAGTTTACATTGGTAGATAGATTTAAAAATGATTGCGATACCACCACCTCTACCTGAGGGTCTATCCTGATGCAGCACAACATAGTTGGGAGGAATAGCTGTGGCAATGTCCGGACCCGAGCTGGCATGTATCCAGGTCTCGGTCAGGAACAGAGCGCCAGGGGATTCCTCAGTTATGAAATCAAAGATGTGTAATTTATTCTTAGGAAGCGATCTACAATTTAGGCTCCAAAAGTGGAGCGGGGAGGGAGAAGAAATAGGACCCTTGATAGGCTTCCTTTTCCCCCTGGAATGTTTAACATTCTGTTGTGCTCAAGTTTTTCCGCAGAGGCAGATTTCTGTATATCTAATACTACTTCTCTAGCATCATGCCAACGCTCAGCTTGTGATTTCACTACGTACATGGATGTAGTACTTCTTGCATTGCAATCTCATGAGCTACGCGATCTGCAAAGGCGTTTCCTTGTCCTATCTTATCAATGACTTTCTTGTGCGCGCTACACTTAACAATAGCTATTTTCTTCGGATATGTCAGTGCAGTCAAAAGATTATGCACTAGTTCTCTGTGCATTATCTGCATCCCGTGGGATGTAAGAAAGCCTCTTTCCTCCCAAAGTAGGCCAAAATCATGGGCCACTCCAAAAGCATAGCGGCTATCTGTATAGATGTTCACACACAAATCAGTGCTAAGTTCATTCGCTTGTGTCAAAGCTATTAACTCAGCTGCTTGAGCCGACTTTTGTGGTATACAAGCTGTCTCCATTACTGTCTCAAGTGTGGTAATTGCATATGCAGCTGAAGTCGTGCCATCTGGTAACTTTAAAGAGGACCCATCAACCCACAATTCCCCATCTACATCTGAAAGGGTCGTATCTTGCAAATCGACGCAACCCTTTGTCTGTACCTCCGTAGGGAAGATAGAAATCATGAGATTCCCTTGCCTGAGTCTGAGTCACTGGATATGGCAACAAAGTAGCTGGGTTCAGAGTCGCACATCTCTTCAGTGTAATGTGAGGGGCTAACAATGTCAACTCGTACCCTGTCAAGCGAGCACTAGTTAAGTGTTGGGTTTTAGTCTGATTCAAAAGGGCATCAACCGCATGGGGTACTAGCACCAACAGTTTATGTGACAAAACTATCCCTTCACTCTTACGTTTGGACACAGCTGTTGCTGCAACTGAACGGAAGCACCCAGGCAATGCACGAGCAGCAGGGTCAAGAACCGCTTAAAAATATGCACAGGGACGCTGCTTGTCACCGTGTGTCTGTACTAAAACTGACAATGCACACTCATCTTTCTCGTGTACATAGAGTGTAAAAGCCTTCATGTAATCTGGAGTGCCTAACACTGGTGCCGAACAAAGAACTTGTCGTAGCTGACGAAAAGCATCCTGGCATTCATCTGTCCATGGAAGGGGCATTGGAGTGTCTTCAGTCAAAAGCGCTAGCAAGGGTTTAACAATATGTGAAAAACCTAATATCCATTGCCTGTAGAACGAGGTCAAACCAGTGAATGCACGGACATCTTTCTGAGTAGAAGGCACTGGTGTGTCTAAAATTGCTTGTATGCGATCTGGTGTAAGTGCTCGGCCCTCCTTAGACAGAAGGTGACCTAAGTAGGTAACCTTCGGTCTACAATATTGCAATTTCTTCCTTGACACTTTATGGTGGTGTGTAGCAAGAAAATAAAATAAAGACAAAGTACCTTTTTCACACTGCTCAGGTGTATCATCTGCCAACAAGATGTCATCGACATATTGTATGAGAGCCACTCCTTCAGGCAAAGTAAAAGAATCAAGTTGTCGTTTCAGTGCTTGACTGTAAATGCTCAGACTCTCAGTGTACCCTTGAGGAATTCTACAAAATCTGCACGATCTATTATTCAAAGTGAAACCGAACAAATATCGGCTATCAGGATGAATAGGAATCGAGAAGAAAGCATTCTTCCGATCGATTACAGAAAATGTAGTTGCTGTTGGAGGAACTAAAGTAAGCAGTGTTGTTATGTCAGAAACTACAGGGTGTTGCGGTACTACAATCTTGTTGACTTCTCGCAAATCAAAAATGAATCTGTAAATCCTAGTGTCCGTGTCTTTTTTTCAAAAATAGGAAGAATAGGACTGTTGCAAACATTGTAAGGAACTTCCTCCACAACCCCTACTTTAATCAAATCCTGGACAATGCAAATTAGTGCTTCTTCGCCTTCTTGAGAAATTTTATATTGAGGCAATCGTGGCAATACAGCGCCCTCCTTGACACTAATATGTACTGGCGGAATAACCATTTGCCCTACATCGGTATCTGAAGTAGCCCATAAAGTACTAGGGAGTGAAGCTAATGCAATGTCCTCTTTAACAGTACAGGATCTCTCCTTCACAGGGTAGTTGTCATTCAAAATGACACGTACTCCTTCTGGAGAACATCGTATCGTAGCCCTAAAATATTTGAGCATATCAAGACCCACAATATTGTCTGGTGTGTTTGGAGAAAGCAAAAATGGACATGGAGCAGTAAACTTGTCAACATGAAATGCAAGCAGTTGTGATAGTGGGCTAAGGGAAGGTGTTCCATCAAAACCTATCAATGTAATTGTTAAGCCAGACAAGGGAGCCCTTGGAACCAAGTGTTTAGATAAGGCGCTACGAGTAGCTCCTGTATCAACCAGAAACTGATCAGTAGAACCCAAAACTTGTGCTATAACACAGGGACCCTTCTGATCAACTGGAACTTCAACTGATTCCTTACCCCATCCTAGGCATTCTATGCATAAACTGAATCTTTGAAATCGGACGGCATATAATCGGACATTTGATATTGATTTCGTCTGTCAAAAGTGTTAAACCCATCCTGTCCACGCATATTAGAATCACACCTAGCACGCTCATCCGTGCTCCCACTAGACCCTGGATATCTTGAACGATTTAGCGTTTGTCCCCGTCCACGTGGATACTGCTGAGCACGTAGTGCCGGACAATCGGAAGCCCAATGTCCAAATTTCCTGCAGTACGCACATTGGTCAACAGACAAATTCGAGCAAGTATAAGAAGGAAAACACGAACCTTAAGATCCATGTCCACCTCTATCATTGCCTCTAAAAGGCGGGCCATAAGCCTGAGCCAACATAACCTTCGTTTTTAACTCTTTAGTCTTTTTATCCTCACTGCCTTTCGCTTCCAATTCCTGTCGTAGGTAACACTGAGCCATAGTTAAAAGAGAAACCGGAGAAGACGTAGTCCATGAACTCTCACTGGCCTATAGGCGACTAGCTATTCCTGGCAACAGGTTGGCGACATATTTATCGACAAACAGTTGCCTGCCCGTGTCATCTGTCAATGACTGGCCACTAAAATCGTGGAATGCCTCAAATCGTGTGAAGAAATCAGAAACCGACTCCTCTACCTCTTGCTTACAAGATGCTAATACTTTCCAGTATATCTTTATAGGAGGAATAATCGTCTTTAATTTTACTATAATAGCTGCGGGAAGATCTAAAATTACCTGACACGGTTTCTGTGCGGGTTCCCTTTTTACATCCATTTGTTCTAAATCTTTCCATTCCGCACCAAAAGCTGTACGATCATTAACTTTACGAACCGTTCTCCACATATCAGGGGTTAATATCAATCCGAAAAACAGGTCAATATCAGGCAAAGTCATAGTACAAGAGCTAATAGCACCCTCAACTTCCTCATAAAAGGCTGCTGGATTCTTTCGTGGATCAGGTAATGCAGTTTTAAGGGCCATGACGTCTGCTCTATTCCAAGGAGTGTAAACCCAATTATATACAAAATAAACTTTTGTATCAGTAGAATCTTTATCATCACTAGTTCCTGTACCTCTAGGAGGAACATACAAAGATGCGCATTCCCGCATGGGTTTTGTATGAATTATCATAGTCTTATCTTTTCCGGGAGTAGAAGCTCAGGCCACGTCAGTCTGAGATGTTTGTGCAGCGGCTTCTGCTACCTTTTTCTCCTCTCACAAACGGACTGCATCAGCACCCAGTTTAACCAAACGTCTGATTGTGTCAGGTACCTGAGAGTAGACAAAAAGACCATCACGCATTTGCTTACAATCATTTGCTATATCTTTGGGCTCTAATTCCTCAGAATGTCTCCTAAACCGCTCAACGACCTCTGCAGCAAATATCTCTGTAAAATATATTTGCTCCCTTTCAAGCCAATCTTTCATGCCATCTAAAAGGTCAGAAGCAGGGGCAACACTACGAACGGCTTTACGAGCAGCAGATCTAATCTCGGACGCATGCTCAGCGGGCAACATAGAACGAGTTTCCTGTGCTTTCTCCTGCTCTGTAAAAGTCTTCATCTGACTCATGAGGAGCAGAAGGAAGAGTATACGGAGGCGGGAAACGATCTAACAAAAGAGAATCATCTTGGGGTTTATTAGGAACTAGCAGCCCGTCCCGACGTTGTCTGGGTATGAATGGCTCCCGGCCAGTAGTATATTGTTTTGTAGGATTTCGTTTTGATAGCATTTCTTATCTGTGACAGGCCTGTGAAACGCTCCGATTCACAGTGCACTGCTGATGCACTTAAGAGTGCGCGTTCAGTTGTGTGTGAACTCGAGTTTCCCTACTTTATTTTTCCTTGCAATATTATATAGCGTGAACTCGACAACATGGCATGAGCACAAATTACATTACAGAAGAACACATTCATTTGTGGTAGGCACGGCGAGACAAAGCGATTTGCCTGGAATCACAGGATGTTGAGCTGATGCCGAGATTCGAACGTAGCTCCCCGGCTCTAAAGTTCACAATTCTAGAACTTGTGGCGGGAGGTGTGTCTAAAAGTGTATGTCGGTGCTGGCCATCAATGAGAGAGACCTGTCCATTTTTCAAATGGGTGGTGAAAAAATATGAGTATGTTGCTGGAGATGTGGGCCGCCGTGCCACCGTGCCACCAATGTACTTACCGGGGGAGGGTAAACGCCCATTATTCCGCAACTTTCTTTCCGCATACCATCACTCTGCATACTTTCATTACGAAAGTACCATGACTCCGCAATGCCATTATAACGCATGGCATTACATTTTATATGCTTTTACCACGCATACATTTATAACGAAATTCGTTGTAAATGCATGAATGGTAAAAGCATGTTTTTTTTAATGTTTGGATAAGGTAAGCATGGGTATAGGGGTATATGTTTTGGGGTACTGAGGTATATGTTTTGGGGTGTTTGGGAATTTTAAGGGTTCAGATATAGTTTTGGGTTATGGGGTACAGGGGTAGTTTTAGGGTTTAGGGATAGGTATGGGTTTTGGGGTACAGGGGTATTTTTAGGGTTCAGGGCTAGGTTTGGGGTATAGGGGTATTTTTAGGGTTCAGGGGTAGGTTTGCGTTTTGGGGTACAGGGGTATTTTAGGGGTTCAGGGCTTGGTTTGGGTTTTGGGGTACAGGGGTATTTTTAGGGTTCAGGGCTAGGTTTGGGGTTTGGGTTTTGGGGTACAGGGGTATTTTAGGGTTCAGGGGTAGGTTTGGGTTTTGCGGTACAGGGTTATTTTTAGGGTTCATGGCTAGGTTTGGGTTTTTGGGTACAGGGGTATTTTTAGGGTTCAGGGGTAGGTTTGGGTTTTGGGGTACAGGGGTATATTAAGGGTTCAGAGCTAGGTATGGGTTTTGGGGTACACGCGTATTTTAGGGTTCAGGGCTAGGTTTGGGGTTTGGGGTACAGGGGTATTTTTAGGGTTATGAGGTAGGTTTCGATTTTGATGTCATGGGTATTGATAGGGTTCAGGCTAGGTTTGGGTTTTGGGGTACAGGGGTATTTTTAGGGTTTAGGGATAGGTTTGGGTTTTTTGGGTACTGGGTATATTTATAGGGTTAAGGTGGGTTAGTGTTTAAGGGTGTTGGGGTATTTTAAGGAGTAAGGGTGGGTTAAGATTATGGGGTGCAGGGTTATTTAAAGGGAGCAGGGTGGGATTAGCACACAATATGAGACATGGCATGAAGGGCGGAACGTACCACACGCCCCCAGCGTTTGTCACGCCCCCAGCATACGCCCCCAGCACAACGCAGACACGCCCACAAGGGACTACTTTGCTGGCACGGTTCTTTTACCTTTTAAATGTATATGGTGGGCGTCTGCATAGCCTATGTCCTTCTGCTGCAACTGCCCTTTCCAACGCTGTATTGGGTGTTGTGATTGGTGCTGTGGTTCCTGAGATTACCCGCCTCAAAGGTTTGGGCTCTCTCTTTATTATATTAGTATGGATAGGATAAAGAGGTCTACGAACAGCATATTGGCCATTTACCTGCAAATGACGCTCCCTATCTTCTCTCTCTTTATTTTCTTTCATTTCTTTATTTTTCATTTCTAATGCTTTTGCATGAATGCTCTTACGCTGTTCCTTTTCAATCAAGGCTTGCTCACGCTTCATTCGTTCACGCACTTCTGTCTCCCACATTCGTGCACAGTCAAACATATCTTGCCTTGCATTTCGCTTAAACATTCGTTGTTCCAAATACTGAATCTTTCGCAAATCAAATGACCCATGCATAGGCCAACGCAACTCCGGATCCTTATGAGTATATTTATTCCATAATGTGCTGTACATTATAGAAGAAATACCATATTTAATATTCATGTCCCTATTAGCCATCCCCTCCGGGGGAGCCGGTTGTGCTTCATCAAGTCTCAAACTGGTACCACTACAAAAGCAACACATCCTATGAAGTGTGCCACAAACACACTTGATCAAAAGGAGGGATAAGGGATCAGAGTCTCCGTCTTCGTTCCCCAATGATTAGTTAACAGTTATCAAAAAATAGGAAGACGGACACTAGTTACACCTTATGACCTTTGGCATAAGGGATACAGATCAGAGTAGCCTCAAAAAACTCTGTGTTATAGTTGGAAAGGTGCGGTATATGTGTTTCGTCCGCCCCACACTAGAGTTGTGGCAGTTATCATTGGCTGCTCTGAAGTAGTGGGTTTGCCAGCCTCACCCGAGGCGCCTCTGGTCAAAGGTGCAGTGTCCAGAGATTTTGCGTGAAAAAAGGTGTAAAGAAAACTGTGCAAAAAAGGAAAAAATATTAAAAACGGGGGTATAGACAATCCCAAAGTTCTTTAATGGGGGTTGCTCCTCACCACATTTAAAATAAGTGGTACGATCTTAGACCGAGTTACTAGGTCTGATTGTATGGTTAATAAAATACGTCGACATGTTTCAGCTCCTAGGGCCAGGAAGGGTCTGCGGAGCTTTCGTCAGGACTCACATAACATAAAGGTTTTGTACTTACACTATTTGTGCAGTCAATAAAAATCAAACATTCTGTTTTCAGGTAATGTATAAGTAGGGGATTTCCCTTCGTAATCTGCAATGAGATAGACAAAAGTACAGGTTTTGCATATACACATATATTTTCTACACCTGGAGACAGTGAATTTCATTGTCAGAGTTTTGTGACATTATCAGCAAAAACTACTAAAGTAAAAACAATGGCATATCGTGGAGAGAAAAGATGCAAAGTTTCTCATGTTAAATGAAAAGAAGAAAGAAATACTGGTTCAGGGTACTTCGTGCAGGGGAGCACAGTAGAGCTGTACTGAAAATATACACAGCTCTTTGACCTGTTGGTCTAGTGGGGGACGGAGGTATTGGAGCGCCCGGTGGGGAGCGTGGTTGGAAGTCAGGCTGTAGGCATAACGCTAATTCCATCGCTTACAGATTTGAACAATGTTTTCCTACCTGAGAAACAGTATGTGTTCTGCCTCACCGGGGTCTCATTGTTCTGAGGCTGCTTGGAGCTCAGAGCTGTCACAGAAAACGTCCTGTTAGTATTCAGGGAGGATTGTTTGTCTTACCGATATCTCGAGGTGATCGCCGCCATTACCCGCGTGTGTGGATACTTCCGCCTTGTGCTGACTCTGCCCCGGGGTGTGGTTGGGAACAAGAGCGCTGGGATTTAAAGGTGCAAGGCGGGTCAAATAGGCGTGTCGGTTTCTAATGGAGTTTTTTTTCATTATTTTAAATGGCGATATCTTTACTGATCTGGTGATGCAAAAGCTGTTATTTGAACAGTTTAATGTGCAGCTCAGTTGGCAAAGCGATGCCAGGGGATGGCATCGTTTAGCCCGTATTCACACGTTTTGAGGCGGTCCACCCACCTTTGCTCTTTTTCAAATAGACGGCGCTCACAGTTTGTGTTTTTGTCGGTGAGCATCTCAAGCACTGTCCATTGGAGCTCTTCACACGAATGGCCCATCTCAATGAAGTGGGCACATAATTTTGTGGTGTTCTTTTTTAGGCGGATATTACTCTTATGCTCGCCAATCCTCAATTTGATCTTGCGGCATGTCATTCCAATATACTTTTTGTTGCATTTGCAAGTGATCATGTAAATGACATGTGAGGAGTTGCAGTTCGTATGTTGACGCTGTGTCCACACCAATTTTTCAGTTAGCTGCAGTGTTTTAGACATAGTGGTTGTTCTGCAGGCTACACATGAGCCACAAGGATAGTGGCCTGTCACTGGATTCATATTCACGTCCCTCGTGATGGTTGGCAGTTGTTTTTTCTGGGGACGGGTATGGACCAGAACATCTTTGATGTTTTTTGTTCTGCGGTTGGCAAACCTTGGCTTTGGCCAATTGAAAACTCCGGTATTTAGAATGTGCCAATTTTTATTTATCAGTTTGTTCACTTCGTATGTTGATGGACAGAAGGTGGTGACACAGGTCGTCAGGTCTTGTATTTGAGCTTTGGGATAGCTTAGTAAAAGACACTCCCTAGGTTGATTGTTTGCTCTCTTTTTACAGTATTTTATTGTTTTCTCTTTGTAGTTCCTTCTGGAGAGTTTCAAGCTGAGCTCTTGGGCTTGGACCAGGTAATCCTCTTTTTTGCTACAATTTCGTTTCAGCCTAAGAAATTGGCTGAATGGCAGGTTGTCTTTCAGAGGTTTTGGGTGGTAGCTCTGGTAGGAGAGCAAACTATTTTTGGCCGTTGGTTTTGTGTACGTTTTTGTTTGTAGAATATTGTTCTCCACAAAAATTGTTAGGTCCAGAAAATCCAAACTTTTATTGTTGGAAGTGTGAGTGAACTTGAGCCAAGGGTCAAGATGGTTGAGCCAATGGATGAATTGTTCCAAATCAGCTGATGTGTCCCAGATTAGGATCACATCATCTATATATCTCCTCCAAAAGAGGATGTTTGGGGAGAACTCATTGGCTGCATTGTAGATGAACTTATTTTCAAAATTGCTCACATACAACCCAGCTACCGATGGAGCAAAAGCACTGCCCATTGATGTACCATGGGTCTGGAGGTAAAGGTCTTCCTCATAAGCAAAGTAATTTTCTTTGAGGGCTAACTTGCAACACTCAAGAATAAAGTGCCTAGGTGTATTATATTGCCAATCTTCTGAGTAGAGTACATCTTCTAATACTTGCAATGTTTCGTCTTGTGGCAGGCTGGTAAATAAAGACTCCACATCCAGACCTACTAGGGTCATAGTGTCTGGGTCAAAGGCTTTTGCTTGGATCTGTACTAACAGGTCTCGAGTGTCTTTTAGGTACGATGGTGTTCTCTGTACAATAGGTTTCAGGAACTCATCCGCAAACTTAGAGAGTGGCTCCAGGACTGATCCGATACCGGATACAATAGGCCTCCCTGGAGGTGGAGACCTATTTTTGTGTGTTTTTGGGAGTGAGTAAAAATAGGGGATTTTAGGATCTGAAGTGGTAAGATATTCAGCTTCTTTTTTGGTCACCCAATTTTTGATCTCTGCCTCATGGACCATGCTGGATATGACATTTTGTAGTCTTATTGTTGGATCGTTGGTTAGTTTTCTGTAAAACCTGGTGTCTGCCAAAAGGGCCTGGCATTGGTCATTGTAGCCCTCTTTATTTAAGATTACGATGCCTCCCCCTTTGTCAGCGGGTTTAACCACTATGCCATCATTCTGCTTCAATGAGTCCAAGGCTTCACGTTCTTTTTTGGTCAAGTTCTGGAATGTTCTCTTGTTCCTGTCAAGCTTGTCCACGCCCTTCATTAGAGATTGTTCAAAGGTATGAAATTCCGGCGGGACACTGGCGTGAGGAGGATTGAAAGTTGATTTCCTACGTAAGGAAGTGTCGCCCTCTATTTGGTTGTTAGGGATGTTATGGAAGAAGGCTTTAAGTTTGAGGGTTCTGCAAAACTCAGCTAGCTCGCTTTTAAGTTTGAAAGTGTCCAATCGAGGTGTGGGCACGAAGCTTAAGCCTTTGTTTAGGACGCTCATTTGGTCTTGGGTCAATTGTAGGTCAGATAGATTTACTACGAGGGTCTGGTCTTGCTGGTTGACGGTTGTGTTGCAGCCATGCTCCTGGTCTGGACGTTTCTTTGTTGGTCCTGCCATCTTATCGTCTTTTTTCTGCCTCTTGTTTGATTTTGGCCCCTGGCTAAAAAAGGCTCCTGTTGGTGAGGGTTGGAATTGGATGTCATTTGTTGTTCATCCATTTGTGGCATCTGTTGTATGCCTCGGTTAAATGGATCCATCCATCCTCCATATTGCGGCACGAAGGGAGGGTAGAAGGGCATATTGTAACCTGGATAGAAAGGTCTCTGCCACCTGTTTCCCCTTCTAGGGCGTTGGGTCCTGTAGTTGTTACGTCCTCTTTTTACGGTATATTCATCCATACTTGTAACAGAGTTATTTGATGAATTGGATCCTGTGGACTCATTATCAGATCCAGTGTCCCGTGTAGCGTAATCATCTGTTATGTATGGGTGCATTTTCTCTCGGCTGAATCTCTTCAATTCTTTACTGAGTTTTTGCAATTTGCTCTGCATTATAAATTCGCGAGTCTCGTCCATTTCCTTGTTTATTTCTTCCAATCTCTTTTTAATGATTGCTGGATTTATGCCTTTCTTTAATTCATTTTCGCATTCTTCTATCTCCTTTAGTAGGGCATCTGATAATCTTTTCGCCGTTTTCACAATTAGGACAAGGTAGTCCAAAGTACATTTCCAGGAGATTGATGACCAGTCCATCCTGAAGGCCAGGTCATGTAAGAAAATTCTGGGGGCATTAGTGACCCACAAACCTTTGGGAGCTGTTTTCACTCTTAAATATTCTGTCATGATTATTCCGTGGATGGAAGTTCGGATCTGTTCTCTCTTTTTGTCTGTTAAGTTATCCCAATCGCTGGTTTGTGCTAGGGTTTCTATAAGTTCAGCATTCTGTAATAATGATTGTCCTGCCAGTATTTCGTCTATTTCTTTTGCATCAAAACTCAAACCAGGAATGCCTTCCATTACTGCTTACTATGTATTTGGATAGTATGCAAAAGTAATAGTAATCCCGCAGCTGCGCGCTGCTTATATACACACTTGATCAAAAGGAGGGATAAGGGATCAGAGTCTCCGTCTTCGTTCCCC
This sequence comes from Lissotriton vulgaris, assembly GCF_964263255.1. Taxonomy (NCBI): domain Eukaryota; kingdom Metazoa; phylum Chordata; class Amphibia; order Caudata; family Salamandridae; genus Lissotriton; species Lissotriton vulgaris. The sequence goes on from NC_141695.1 coordinate 1,743,102,131, forward strand.
AATGATTAGTTAACAGTTATCAAAAAATAGGAAGACGGACACTAGTTACACCTTATGACCTTTGGCATAAGGGATACAGATCAGAGTAGCCTCAAAAAACTCTGTGTTATAGTTGGAAAGGTGCGGTATATGTGTTTCGTCCGCCCCACACTAGAGTTGTGGCAGTTATCATTGGCTGCTCTGAAGTAGTGGGTTTGCCAGCCTCACCCGAGGCGCCTCTGGTCAAAGGTGCAGTGTCCAGAGATTTTGCGTGAAAAAAGGTGTAAAGAAAACTGTGCAAAAAAGGAAAAAATATTAAAAACGGGGGTATAGACAATCCCAAAGTTCTTTAATGGGGGTTGCTCCTCACCACATTTAAAATAAGTGGTACGATCTTAGACCGAGTTACTAGGTCTGATTGTATGGTTAATAAAATACGTCGACATGTTTCAGCTCCTAGGGCCAGGAAGGGTCTGCGGAGCTTTCGTCAGGACTCACATAACATAAAGGTTTTGTACTTACACTATTTGTGCAGTCAATAAAAATCAAACATTCTGTTTTCAGGTAATGTATAAGTAGGGGATTTCCCTTCGTAATCTGCAATGAGATAGACAAAAGTACAGGTTTTGCATATACACATATATTTTCTACACCTGGAGACAGTGAATTTCATTGTCAGAGTTTTGTGACATTATCAGCAAAAACTACTAAAGTAAAAACAATGGCATATCGTGGAGAGAAAAGATGCAAAGTTTCTCATGTTAAATGAAAAGAAGAAAGAAATACTGGTTCAGGGTACTTCGTGCAGGGGAGCACAGTAGAGCTGTACTGAAAATATACACAGCTCTTTGACCTGTTGGTCTAGTGGGGGACGGAGGTATTGGAGCGCCCGGTGGGGAGCGTGGTTGGAAGTCAGGCTGTAGGCATAACGCTAATTCCATCGCTTACAGATTTGAACAATGTTTTCCTACCTGAGAAACAGTATGTGTTCTGCCTCACCGGGGTCTCATTGTTCTGAGGCTGCTTGGAGCTCAGAGCTGTCACAGAAAACGTCCTGTTAGTATTCAGGGAGGATTGTTTGTCTTACCGATATCTCGAGGTGATCGCCGCCATTACCCGCGTGTGTGGATACTTCCGCCTTGTGCTGACTCTGCCCCGGGGTGTGGTTGGGAACAAGAGCGCTGGGATTTAAAGGTGCAAGGCGGGTCAAATAGGCGTGTCGGTTTCTAATGGAGTTTTTTTTCATTATTTTAAATGGCGATATCTTTACTGATCTGGTGATGCAAAAGCTGTTATTTGAACAGTTTAATGTGCAGCTCAGTTGGCAAAGCGATGCCAGGGGATGGCATCGTTTAGCCCGTATTCACACGTTTTGAGGCGGTCCACCCACCTTTGCTCTTTTTCAAATAGACGGCGCTCACAGTTTGTGTTTTTGTCGGTGAGCATCTCAAGCACTGTCCATTGGAGCTCTTCACACGAATGGCCCATCTCAATGAAGTGGGCACATAATTTTGTGGTGTTCTTTTTTAGGCGGATATTACTCTTATGCTCGCCAATCCTCAATTTGATCTTGCGGCATGTCATTCCAATATACTTTTTGTTGCATTTGCAAGTGATCATGTAAATGACATGTGAGGAGTTGCAGTTCGTATGTTGACGCTGTGTCCACACCAATTTTTCAGTTAGCTGCAGTGTTTTAGACATAGTGGTTGTTCTGCAGGCTACACATGAGCCACAAGGATAGTGGCCTGTCACTGGATTCATATTCACGTCCCTCGTGATGGTTGGCAGTTGTTTTTTCTGGGGACGGGTATGGACCAGAACATCTTTGATGTTTTTTGTTCTGCGGTTGGCAAACCTTGGCTTTGGCCAATTGAAAACTCCGGTATTTAGAATGTGCCAATTTTTATTTATCAGTTTGTTCACTTCGTATGTTGATGGACAGAAGGTGGTGACACAGGTCGTCAGGTCTTGTATTTGAGCTTTGGGATAGCTTAGTAAAAGACACTCCCTAGGTTGATTGTTTGCTCTCTTTTTACAGTATTTTATTGTTTTCTCTTTGTAGTTCCTTCTGGAGAGTTTCAAGCTGAGCTCTTGGGCTTGGACCAGGTAATCCTCTTTTTGCTACAATTTCGTTTCAGCCTAAGAAATTGGCTGAATGGCAGGTTGTCTTTCAGAGGTTTTGGGTGGTAGCTCTGGTAGGAGAGCAAACTATTTTTGGCCGTTGGTTTTGTGTACGTTTTTGTTTGTAGAATATTGTTCTCCACAAAAATTGTTAGGTCCAGAAAATCCAAACTTTTATTGTTGGAAGTGTGAGTGAACTTGAGCCAAGGGTCAAGATGGTTGAGCCAATGGATGAATTGTTCCAAATCAGCTGATGTGTCCCAGATTAGGATCACATCATCTATATATCTCCTCCAAAAGAGGATGTTTGGGGAGAACTCATTGGCTGCATTGTAGATGAACTTATTTTCAAAATTGCTCACATACAACCCAGCTACCGATGGAGCAAAAGCACTGCCCATTGATGTACCATGGGTCTGGAGGTAAAGGTCTTCCTCATAAGCAAAGTAATTTTCTTTGAGGGCTAACTTGCAACACTCAAGAATAAAGTGCCTAGGTGTATTATATTGCCAATCTTCTGAGTAGAGTACATCTTCTAATACTTGCAATGTTTCGTCTTGTGGCAGGCTGGTAAATAAAGACTCCACATCCAGACCTACTAGGGTCATAGTGTCTGGGTCAAAGGCTTTTGCTTGGATCTGTACTAACAGGTCTCGAGTGTCTTTTAGGTACGATGGTGTTCTCTGTACAATAGGTTTCAGGAACTCATCCGCAAACTTAGAGAGTGGCTCCAGGACTGATCCGATACCGGATACAATAGGCCTCCCTGGAGGTGGAGACCTATTTTTGTGTGTTTTTGGGAGTGAGTAAAAATAGGGGATTTTAGGATCTGAAGTGGTAAGATATTCAGCTTCTTTTTTGGTCACCCAATTTTTGATCTCTGCCTCATGGACCATGCTGGATATGACATTTTGTAGTCTTATTGTTGGATCGTTGGTTAGTTTTCTGTAAAACCTGGTGTCTGCCAAAAGGGCCTGGCATTGGTCATTGTAGCCCTCTTTATTTAAGATTACGATGCCTCCCCCTTTGTCAGCGGGTTTAACCACTATGCCATCATTCTGCTTCAATGAGTCCAAGGCTTCACGTTCTTTTTTGGTCAAGTTCTGGAATGTTCTCTTGTTCCTGTCAAGCTTGTCCACGCCCTTCATTAGAGATTGTTCAAAGGTATGAAATTCCGGCGGGACACTGGCGTGAGGAGGATTGAAAGTTGATTTCCTACGTAAGGAAGTGTCGCCCTCTATTTGGTTGTTAGGGATGTTATGGAAGAAGGCTTTAAGTTTGAGGGTTCTGCAAAACTCAGCTAGCTCGCTTTTAAGTTTGAAAGTGTCCAATCGACACTCGAGACCTGTTAGTACAGATCCAAGCATAAGCCTTTGACCCAGACACTATGACCCTAGTAGGTCTGGATGTGGAGTCTTTATTTACCAGCCTGCCACAAGACGAAACATTGCAAGTATTAGAAGATGTACTCTACTCAGAAGATTGGCAATATAATACACCTAGGCACTTTATTCTTGAGTGTTGCAAGTTAGCCCTCAAAGAAAATTACTTTGCTTATGAGGAAGACCTTTACCTCCAGACCCATGGTACATCAATGGGCAGTGCTTTTGCTCCATCGGTAGCTGGGTTGTATGTGAGCAATTTTGAAAATAAGTTCATCTACAATGCAGCCAATGAGTTCTCCCCAAACATCCTCTTTTGGAGGAGATATATAGATGATGTGATCCTAATCTGGGACACATCAGCTGATTTGGAACAATTCATCCATTGGCTCAACCATCTTGACCCTTGGCTCAAGTTCACTCACACTTCCAACAATAAAAGTTTGGATTTTCTGGACCTAACAATTTTTGTGGAGAACAATATTCTACAAACAAAAACGTACACAAAACCAACGGCCAAAAATAGTTTGCTCTCCTACCAGAGCTACCACCCAAAACCTCTGAAAGACAACCTGCCATTCAGCCAATTTCTTAGGCTGAAACGAAATTGTAGCAAAAAAGAGGATTACCTGGTCCAAGCCCAAGAGCTCAGCTTGAAACTCTCCAGAAGGAACTACAAAGAGAAAACAATAAAATACTGTAAAAAGAGAGCAAACAATCAACCTAGGGAGTGTCTTTTACTAAGCTATCCCAAAGCTCAAATACAAGACCTGACGACCTGTGTCACCACCTTCTGTCCATCAACATACGAAGTGAACAAACTGATAAATAAAAATTGGCACATTCTAAATACCGGAGTTTTCAATTGGCCAAAGCCAAGGTTTGCCAACCGCAGAACAAAAAACATCAAAGATGTTCTGGTCCATACCCGTCCCCAGAAAAAACAACTGCCAACCATCACGAGGGACGTGAATATGAATCCAGTGACAGGCCACTATCCTTGTGGCTCATGTGTAGCCTGCAGAACAACCACTATGTCTAAAACACTGCAGCTAACTGAAAAATTGGTGTGGACACAGCGTCAACATACGAACTGCAACTCCTCACATGTCATTTACATGATCACTTGCAAATGCAACAAAAAGTATATTGGAATGACATGCCGCAAGATCAAATTGAGGATTGGCGAGCATAAGAGTAATATCCGCCTAAAAAAGAACACCACAAAATTATGTGCCCACTTCATTGAGATGGGCCATTCGTGTGAAGAGCTCCAATGGACAGTGCTTGAGATGCTCACCGACAAAAACACAAACTGTGAGCGCCGTCTATTTGAAAAAGAGCAAAGGTGGGTGGACCGCCTCAAAACGTGTGAATACGGGCTAAACGATGCCATCCCCTGGCATCGCTTTGCCAACTGAGCTGCACATTAAACTGTTCAAATAACAGCTTTTGCATCACCAGATCAGTAAAGATATCGCCATTTAAAATAATGAAAAAAAACTCCATTAGAAACCGACACGCCTATTTGACCCGCCTTGCACCTTTAAATCCCAGCGCTCTTGTTCCCAACCACACCCCGGGGCAGAGTCAGCACAAGGCGGAAGTATCCACACACGCGGGTAATGGCGGCGATCACCTCGAGATATCGGTAAGACAAACAATCCTCCCTGAATACTAACAGGACGTTTTCTGTGACAGCTCTGAGCTCCAAGCAGCCTCAGAACAATGAGACCCCGGTGAGGCAGAACACATACTGTTTCTCAGGTAGGAAAACATTGTTCAAATCTGTAAGCGATGGAATTAGCGTTATGCCTACAGCCTGACTTCCAACCACGCTCCCCACCGGGCGCTCCAATACCTCCGTCCCCCACTAGACCAACAGGTCAAAGAGCTGTGTATATTTTCAGTACAGCTCTACTGTGCTCCCCTGCACGAAGTACCCTGAACCAGTATTTCTTTCTTCTTTTCATTTAACATGAGAAACTTTGCATCTTTTCTCTCCACGATATGCCATTGTTTTTACTTTAGTAGTTTTTGCTGATAATGTCACAAAACTCTGACAATGAAATTCACTGTCTCCAGGTGTAGAAAATATATGTGTATATGCAAAACCTGTACTTTTGTCTATCTCATTGCAGATTACGAAGGGAAATCCCCTACTTATACATTACCTGAAAACAGAATGTTTGATTTTTATTGACTGCACAAATAGTGTAAGTACAAAACCTTTATGTTATGTGAGTCCTGACGAAAGCTCCGCAGACCCTTCCTGGCCCTAGGAGCTGAAACATGTCGACGTATTTTATTAACCATACAATCAGACCTAGTAACTCGGTCTAAGATCGTACCACTTATTTTAAATGTGGTGAGGAGCAACCCCCATTAAAGAACTTTGGGATTGTCTATACCCCCGTTTTTAATATTTTTTCCTTTTTTGCACAGTTTTCTTTACACCTTTTTTCACGCAAAATCTCTGGACACTGCACCTTTGACCAGAGGCGCCTCGGGTGAGGCTGGCAAACCCACTACTTCAGAGCAGCCAATGATAACTGCCACAACTCTAGTGTGGGGCGGACGAAACACATATACCGCACCTTTCCAACTATAACACAGAGTTTTTTGAGGCTACTCTGATCTGTATCCCTTATGCCAAAGGTCATAAGGTGTAACTAGTGTCCGTGTGCCACAAACAGGCATGCCAAAAATAGTGCAGAATATGCAGTATTATATCCAAAGTAGCACTTTAGGTACTCCTGTACGATGTGCCGTTGAAATCAATTCAAAACAGAGAAAATTCTCCTCATTACCTGCCTATATCAATATCAATTCATATATCAATCACTTACAAATCCAAATTGGCCAATACAATTCCACAAAGCCACAGCAAGCATCGCAAAACGACCTTACCAATCCCAGGCATCAAACCAACAGCAAGTGTTGCATCAAAACAATGCTTACCAATCACTTGGTGTCCAGATTCCAACTGCCAAGTGTGAGAAGTTGGCCTGATATATGATGCTCACTAGTTCTAGTGATCACCTTGTATCAGTCCAAACAACCCTTATGGTGATTGGTTGTAAGTCAGCCTTATAGACCAGCTATCCTAATGGTAGCATGGACAAAGCAGTCTTAGGCTAAACTCTTTTGGCATGTGAAGCCAGCTGTTTTACCACATATAACCCCTTGAATACCAAATGAAAGGACACCACACAGGTTGTTATGAAAATAAACAATATATTTATTACTAACAAAACACCTCTGAACTCTTTATGAGGTCAGAGGGCTAAGCACATGACAAGACTCTTGAGAAAAATACGTTAAGTTGCACAAATTACAATGGTGCCCTAGGGGCACGACAAACCATATACTAAGTAAATAGTATAAGGAAATCGATAGAAGGAATGAAGCTGTCCAGAGGCTGTAGGAGCGCTGGGACTACACTACCCTAACCGTAGGTAAGTAGCAGGAGGCCCACGGGACGCGTGTGCAGAGTGTGAACTCACACGCGAGATGCGGGATAAAGTCAATGGACAGTACAAATTACGAAAAGGTAAGTAAAAGACAGTTCCGACTAGTTAGGACTAAAACGACTGGATACCTGGACACTAGGAGAGTCAATCTACCCTTGAGCACCGAAATGCTCTCATTACCTCAACCACGGGCTGCGGGTGCATAGGTGTGAAAGTGTGTCAGGTTTCCGCGTTGAAGTCTATGGAGCCTTGAAGAAAAGATGCTGCAGCCGACCAGAAGGAAGATGTCCGGAGCGATCCAAGGGTGGATCGAGGAAGATGTGGACCTGAAAGCAGAGGGGTCAATGTTCACAGTCACTAGCCAGTGACCGGAGTGGAACCAGGAAGGAACCAGATGCTGTCGTCGCGATCAGGTGAAGAGTGGACTCTTGACTCTGCAGCCACGTGGACCAGGTGGTGTCTTCGACGACCAGGATGGAGGCACGAGCTGTCCTACGCAGGTTCTCGTTGTCGGCGGTGTTGGTTCCGGATTCGGTGTCAACAGGCCTTGGCAAAGGCAACCCACGCGGTGAGTGGAAAAGGCGTCTAGTGCGGACCAGGAGGGTCCGGGGTGCTGCTCCTTTTTCGGGGAAACAAAGGCCAGTCTGGAGCAACCAGACCAGCGGTGTAGATTTCGTGGATCGTCGTCTAGGAGGTCACTAGCCAGCTGGCAAGTGACCAGACAACGTGTCGAGCAGCAATCAAGCAAAAGGGCCCCACGCAGATCTCGTGGATACTGGAGGGCTGATCTTCTGTGCAGGAGCTGCTCGGGGCTGGGGCTTCTCAATCCCCAAAGCACTTTCTCGAGGATGCCTCTGAAGTCGTGCTGGAAGCGAAGTGCAGTTTCTCCAAGATGGTCGGTCCCACATGTCTCGTCGCACCCACGGATCTCAGCTGTGCTGCAGATGTAGGTAGAGGTCGGAGAGGTCTGGAAGTCCGGATCTCGTCGGGCTCTGAAGTCTGGTTCCGGCAGGAAGGACGACAAAGTGAACCGCTAGGACGCTTGATGGTGCCTTCTTGTGCAGGGTGGTCACTCCTTGGCCACAAGGGAGATTTCTTCAGTCTTCTGTGGAGCAGAACGTCGAAGTCCAGAGTTTCTTCTCTGTAGTTTCAAATCAGGATTAATCTAATTTGGAATGGGACCAGCTCCTACCTTTATTCTCCTAAAGGGGGCTGTACTATGACTAAGTCCTTCCTATGGGTGGGACCAGGAAGGGGGGTGGTTACACCCCCTATCCTTTGTCCGGTTTCGCGCCAGAGCTGGGGCTGGAGTGCCCCAGCAACTGGTTTGAACCGGGGTATGCACAGGGACACCTTGTGTACCCCAGGCATGTCTCATTCCTTTCAGCCTGTCCTACCTCAATACTCAAAATCCTGTCTGGGGTTATGCTAGCACCTCCCAAGGCAGGAAACCCTTTGCCCAGGCCTCCCTCGCTGGAAGGACTCCCAGCAGCAGGAGGTCAGACTTGTGTCTGTGGTGGCAGCATCCATTTTGTGATGCTGAGGCTCGAGTTAACTTTAACCGGGGTTCACAGTTACATACATGTCGTGTCCCTCTAAAAGGGTGGAATGCTACCCCCGTCGCCAGAACTGGCGAGGGGGTAGTATTCCAATTCGTATGACACCTTACTCGACATGTTTTGATAATTCTATGCCAAAGTTAGCAATAACCGCGAGGATTATAATGCACTTAAGAGTATATGGTATAGCGTTATCATGGAAACAGCTAAAGGACTTGGTTCTGAAAGCTGCAGACAGGCTCAGCTCATGCTAGAGCACCATCTCACATAATTCCAAGCACTCTGCCTCCAGGATTGTTATGGCCTGCCATAGGAGTGACTTATCGGAGTATATTTGTCAATTTTAGGGTTAGATATAGGTATACTGTATCTAAAGCAAAGAGTGATTACACCACCTTGCCCCAGCTGGGTTACCAGCCAGTTGTGTCAGTTTTAGATGGCCAGCCAGGGGTGGCATAATACATGCTGCAGCCCCTGGTAGGCCTTGGGTGCACTTATGCCCTGGGTACCTATGGTACACTGTACAAGGACTTACAAGAGTTACCCAATACCAATTAGATACGTACCTACGGTACATGGAGTCCATTTTAACAGATAGAGCAGGAAGCCTGGGGTCCTGAATAGCAGGATTCCAGGCCAACTAAGTCGAAAACCAGCTAAACACTAGGCAAAAATTTGGGGGTAACCATAGTCAGATATCCACCTTCCTACACCAAGTTCTTGAATCGACCAAATGGTCACTGCACGGCAAATCAACATAAGAGATCTCAGTCGAGGACCGGCACCACCTGGATGGTCAGATCAGAAAGAGAGGAAAAACCCAGTGGTTTGCCAAGGCGCGGGTCTCTTCGGGCAATGATCGTCTGTAACGAGATTCCAATCCTTCGTTTCGACCACTCCTTCGGGCATCCGAATCGCCGATGAGTCCAACGTTGTGCGCCAATTTGTCGTGGTGAGCCTCAGCTAGACCTACCAGTGCTAGGGGTTCGCCCTTATTCTAGGACAAAGTCCTTAGACCAATAGGAAGAAGTTGGCACTGAAACTGGAATATAAAATACATTGTTTATTAACCTCATGAGATGGAACTACATTCACACAACACCCTTCGGAAGTGTATGAAGTAGCACACTGAGCAGAAGGAGCATGGCCCTTTTATACTCCTACAGGGGCTCAAAAGAAGGCGGTACAAGTACAGAAAGAAGGTTTTAAGTACATATAAGGTCATACAGAAAATGCACAATCAACAAGTGGGAGGAGCTAACAGTTTGCCAATTCCAATAAACACATCCTGGCAGTTCTGTAGTAGGGGATCTCTGTGTATAGTCATAATCTAGTGAATAGTCCCGCTCATGTGCGTAGACACTTAAGAGAGCATTAAAGACAAATAATGCAGCCTATACATGCAAGGCTACACTCAGTACTTCAACTAGAAATGCAAGGATATTCCAAAAATATCCCACTTTAGACCTGTCTGCCAGGTTTAACCATGGAAAACACTCCCCCCCCCCCCTTCACTAAATCCTTGGAATGATAGAGAGGAAGGACAGGACAGACAAGCCCCCATAGGCTGCCATTATGTGGCTTAAAAAGGGATACCGTGCCTTTAAGGAAACTTTCTAGAACTCTCCTGGTATCCCAGAATGCACAGCAACTCCCTCCACGTTCAGTTCTTTTTTCCGGCTCCTGCTAGCAGGACCCTGGAGCATTGAGCTCTCCCTTTTTGGGTTTATTTCAAAATTGTGCACTTTTAAAGTGTTAGAGTGTGTTCACTCAACGTGTTTTTGCCTTGTCTACATCTGACTGGAGTTTCTCTGCTGTTTTGGCTGTTCCTTTTATCAAATATGCCTGCTTTATTTGATAAATGTCCTGAGTGCTCCAGGAAAAAGGCAAAATCGGATCCTCACAGCGTTTGCATCCTGTGCCTGCCTTCTTCTCATGTTCCTGAGGAGTGTGACATCTGTCTGCAGTTTCCTAAAAGAACCCTCAAGGACAGGGAGAAGACAAGGCTCCAAGGCTTGGAGCTGAGAAGGCAGCAGCAAGGACAAGCTAGGTCCGGGCATGAAGGGGCTCCTTCCTCTGCCCATGCGTCAGCCTCTGGGGGGGTCCCCAGTAAAGAAAAGGCCAGAAAATGCCACCGGTCTCCGTCGATAGCCTCGACGTCGGCGTCGAAGGGAATGACCACAGTCTGTTCTCCGTCTCCCCGGGGCTCCGGGTCGAAGCGACGTCGACGCTTGACGTCGAGGGGACTGACGTCGAGCTATCATCGACGTCGAGAGGGGTCAAGACGCCGGTGCTCGCCGTTGAGGCGACACCGCCGGTCACAGTCGACGTCGACGCGTAAGTCTGCGACGTCGAGACGAAGATCAGCGTCGAGACGGAGGTCTTCGACGCCGAGGAGGTCACCGTTGTTGAGGAGACGATCGACGCCGAAACACCTCTCGTCGAGACGTTCGTCGGCGTCAAGGAGACAGTCGTCGACGTCAAGGAGATGTTTATCGTCGTTGAAGGGACGCTCAGCGTCGAGAGGAAGACTAGACGTTCTAGGACTAGGACGGAGTCCCCAGCTTCAGCGAGCATGTGGTCGCGGCGGCGCCGTCGCTTGCACACGAAGGAGAGGGCCTCTAGATCGCCCCCCTCTGGTCAGAAGAAGAAGAAGAAAAGAAAAGTGGGACGGTCTCTGGACTCGGAGTACTCTCAAGTCTACTCGCCCACCAAACCGAGGTCGCCTTCGCCGCCTCCTTTACCCGTGGATCCTCCTCCATGAACTCCGACTCCTCCCCCACAACCTCCTACGCCTCCACTACCTCAGGTTCCTCCTCATCGTCCTCCTCCACCGGCTCCACCGAGGTCTACCTCGCTGCCTCATTTACCGACGCCGCCTACGGGGCTTCCTCAGCCTAGGCTCCCGGCTCGGCCTCCACAGCGCCCTCCTGTCCGGCCTGCAGACCACCCAAATCCACGGAGATCGAGGTCTCGCTCACGGCGGAGAGATAGGTCCAGGAGTCGCCATCGCTCCTCTACAAGGTCCAGACGACGCCATAGGAGGGACAGATCTAGATCCCGCCACCCGGACTCGTCCAGGGCCAGGGATTACTCGCCAACCCTGTCGACTCCCCTCGGACGAGGGTGTCCCCGATAGACGATATTGTCTCCTTCCAGGAGGTGTTGCTGCGAGGAGCGGCTAAGTTGGGCATCACGCTCACTACGCCCACACCCTTGACTTCCGTCATTTTCGAGACCCTTCACAAGAAACAATTGTCTCGACCGTTGTTACTGTTGGTACCAGGGCTAGTGGAACCCGCAATGGAGCGCTTCCTCACCCCTGCGGTTACTAAAGCAGCGCCTTCCAGGCTGCAAAACAAGTATCGGGCTCTGACACGGACCCTGCGTTCCATCGCTTGGACCCTGCGCCGGATTCGGTGATTGTGACGGCGGCGAGGAAGCAGCACGCAACTACCCCATCATCGACAGTGCCTCCTGATAAGGAGAGCCGCTGGACGGATTCGGCAGGCAGGAAGGTCTGCGGGACGGCAGCCACGCCTATGAAGGCTGCGAGTGCCGCGGCCTTGCTGGGGCGTTATGATCTGTCCCTCTGGGAGTCCCTAACACAGTGTGGAACGTCTTCCAAGGGAGGATAGGGAAGATTTCCAAGAAATCCTTAATAAAGGACTCTTGGTCTCCAACCAGGTGATCAGTTCCGCTGCGGATTCCTCCCTCCTGGCAGCACACGGATACTGCCATTGGGTCAACCTGAGGCGCCACGCCTGGCTGCGTCTGACGTCCTTGAAGCCCGAGGCGCAGCAGAGGGTGGCCAATCTACCCTTCTCTGGTGAGACCCTGTTTGGTAAACACGCAGACGGGGAGATGGCCCGTATGAAGGCGGAGGCGGAGACCTTGACGGCTGTCAGACTGGAGAAGCCGAAGGAACAGAAGAAGACCTTCCGCTCGTTCCAGAGACGGTACAGGGCACACGGTAGAGGGCAGGGTCGCCAGGCTGGACAACAACAACAGCAGCGCCAGCAGCAGTTCCAGCGGCGCCCATTCCAAAAGCGCCAGAGGGGCCGTGGTGGTCAGCAGGCTTCATCCGCGACCAAAGGCCCGGCCGGGTCTAGGCCCTGAGCTGTTACTTCCCCTTCATCCGTTACCCTCTCCGGTGGGGAGAAGCATTCAACATTACCTGGCAGAGTGGAGAAACATTACTCAGGACAAGTGGGTGCTGAATATTGTTTGCAATGGATACAGTCTTCGTTTCACCAGCCCGCCTCCAACGGTTCCACCGGTCTGCTCACAGTTCCGACTGTGGGAGCTCCAGGCGGAGGCCGATACCCTGTTAAGAAAAAGGGCAATAGAAGACGTTCCTTTGTCTCAAAGGGGAAAGGGTCTTTACTCACGCTTCTTCCTAGTACAGAAGAAGGACAAGAATGAGTTCAGGTCCATTCTCGATTTGCGACAAGCAAACAAGTGGATGCGCAGGGAGAAGTTTCGCATGCTGTCCTTGCACCAGATCTATCCTCAGCTGCAGAGGGGAGACTGGCTGTGCGCGATAGATCTGCGAGATGCGTACTCCCATGTTCCATTGCACGGAAACATCGGAAGTTCCTGCACTTCCTAGTCGGCGCCAATCACTATCAGTACGCCGTACTACCGATTGGACTGAAGATTGCACCCAGGACTTTTTCAAAATGCATGGCTGTGGTAGCAGCTCACCTGAGAAAGAACAAGGTGTTTGTCTACCCGTACCTGGACGATTGGTTGATCAAAGCCTCCACCTTCCGGGAAGCCCAGTTGCACTTCAACAGGACGGCCGTCCTGCTGAACAGTCTGGGGTTGCACATAAATCTGTCCAAGTCTGTCCCGATTCCTGTGCAGTGCCTACAGTACTTGGGAGCCTCCATCAATACGTTGCCAGCAAGCGTGTCTCCTTCGGAGGATAGACGCTTATTCATCCTTCGTAAGGCTCATGCTCTCATAGCTGCTCCATCTACAACCGTGAGGACGGTGTCTTCTCTACTGGGATCGATGGCCTCTTGTATCTTCCTCACACCACACGCGCGCCTACAAATGAGGCCGCTACAGGAATGCTTGGAGGATCATGTGGACCAGAGGAAAGGGTGTTGGGACGACTGGATTCAGCTGCCTCTAAACGCCCAACAGTCCCTGAGATGGTGGTGCTTGGTAGAGAATCTACTCAGAGGGGTTCCTTTCCACAAGGATATCCCGACTCGGACTATCGTAACGGATGCGTCTCTCCTGGGCTGGGGAGCGCATTCAGACCATCTACAGATCCAGGGAACGTGGTCTCCGGCGGAGTACAGGTATGACATCAATTTCCTGGAACTCAGAGCTGTTCACTTGGCATCGAAGGCCTTTCTTCCGTCCTTCCGGACCAGCTACTTGCTTGTACAGATGGACAATACGACCACGATGTATTATCTCAACAAGCAGGGGGGCTCTAGATCGCGCACACTGTCGCAGGAGGCGCAGGCAATCTGCCTCTGGCTGCTAGCCAGAGGATTGATGATAACGGCGACTCATCTGCCCGGTGTACAGAATGTTCAGGCGGACGCCCTCAGCAGGCTGCTGCAAGAAAACCACGAGTGGGTCATAAACGACGAAGTGCTCGAAGACATCTTCGCCGCGTGGGGCACTCCAAACGTGAATCTGTTTGCCACCAACAAAAACGGCAAATGTTGCGACTTCGCCTCGAGGTATTACCAACCGGGGACGCTGGGGAACGCGTTATGGATCAACTGGTCGAACAGCTTTCTGTACGCTTTTTCACCCATTCCCGTGATTCCGGCGGTGCTCATCAAGCTGGCCCAGTCTCGGGCGCGGATGACTCTCATTGCTCCGGAATGGCCCAGGCAGTGGTGGTTCACGGACCTGCTTCATTGCTCGATCCAGCCTCATCGGTGGCTGCCGTGTCGGCCGGACCTTCTCACGAAGTTCGGGGGCAGATGGTGCACCCCAACCTCTTGTCGTTGAGTTTGGCGGCATGGCTCCTGAGATAGCCCAATAAGGCCACTTAAATCTTCCTGAGGATTGCATGGACATATTGAAGGAGGCTAAGAGGCCGTCTACTAGGACCTCTTATGCTTATAAATGGAAGAGATTCTGCATCAGGTGCATGTTTAAGAACTAACAGCCAGATTCATGAAGGTGAATAGCGCTCGTAAAGGGCCAGATTCTCAGAATCTGGCCCTTTGCAAGCGCAATTTTTGCATTTGGGATTCATCATCCCAAATGCAAAAATCGGTAATCGCAAATTCGCAAATTTGCGAGGAATTACATTTAAGGAATCTCTATTTGAGATTCCTTAAATGAAATTCATCATCCATTTTCAAATTGCGAATTCGCTATTTCAGGCGGCTATTTACGTGGTCAAACCTCGTGGTAAATAGCGAAAACTTTGAAAAATGCTTTTAAAAGCATTTTTCTAAGTTGCATGTTGCACACACACATGTCCTTTGGACATGTGTGTGCGCAACACCTGTTTAAATTTGCATTTAACCCCTTCGAAGCTAATGACGAGCTGGGCTCGTCATGGCGCTTACCTGCCGTGCGCGGATGACAAGGCCAGCTCGTCATGAATTATGGTGATTTTGGATATTCAGCGCAGGACGGGAAAACCCACAGCAGCAAAGGTGTTAAGGGGTGCTACAGGGTGTCCTTTGGACACCCCTGGCACCCTTTAAATCGCTATCTTATTTGCGATTAGCTAATTGCTAATCGCAAATAAGGAATACTCCCCATTCATTCCTATGGGCCTTTTGGCCCATAGGAATGAATGGGGAGTTATTCCTTATTTGCGATTAGCAATTTGCTAATCGCAAATAAGGAATATGTAGGAATCGTATTTTTTGTTTGCGATTCCTACATGAATCCCGTTTTGCGAGCCTGTAATAGCGATTCCTTATGAATCGCTATTAAAGACTCGCAAAACGGGTCTTTGATGAATCAGGCTGTATGATCCTAGGACCTGCAAGGAGGATGTCATCCTTCCATACCTTCTGCATCTGGCTCAGTCTGGACTTAATTTCCATTCCATTAAGGTTCATCTGGCTGCATTGACTGCTTACAGAAAATGTCCTCACAGACATCTTTCTTCCAGATCTCTGTGATTAAGGATTTTTTGGAAGGATTGAAGAAGGTGTTCCCTCCTGTTCGACTTCCTTCACCGGCATGGGAACTGAATGTGGTGCTGTCCAGATTGATGAAGGAGCCTCTTGAACCTATTCATAAGGCTTTGCTGCAGCACCTGTTGTGGAAAGCGGCATTCCTCGTGGCCATTACATTGGCCCGCAGGGTGAGTGAGATTCAGGCATTGTGTTGCCAAGAACCTTAGACTGTGTTTCATGCTGCTAAGGTTGTAATGCGTACTTACCCTAAGTTCCTTCCCAAGGTGATTTCTGATTTTCATGTTAATCAAACTATAACTTTACCAACTTTTTTCCAGAATCCTTCTACTCCAGCAGAAAGGTCTCTTCATTCCCTGGATGTTAAAAGGGTGTTGAAATTTTATCTGGATAAGACTAAAGACATTCGCAGGTCCGACCAATTGTTTGTCAACTATGGGTCGGTTAGGATTGGTCTGGCTACTTCGAAGCAATCTATCTCTAGGTGGATTGTGTCGTGTATCCAGCTTTGTTATCAGAAAGCGAATAAGACCTTAGGCGGTAAGCCTAAGGCTCATTCCACCAGGGGCAAAGCGGCTACGACTGCTTTGCTTCGTAATGTTCCCATTGCAGAAATCTGCAAAGCTGCCACTTGGAAGTCGGTCCATACCTTTGCTAAACATTACTGTCTGGACTCTGATGCCAGGGCAGATGCTCAGGTCGGACAGGCTTCGCTGCGAAATCTGTTCGCATAATAGTGGTGTTGTCTTTTTCTCCACCGCAGGGTTGTTTTTTGAATGGGCTTGCCATTCTATTTACTAGAATATGACTATACACAGAGATCCCCTACTACAGAAGGAGTAGTTTCTTACCTGTAACTTCAGTTCTGTGTAGGGGTATCTCTGTTATAGTCATAAGCGCCCGCCCTCCTCCCCGGTGGAGAAAGTGATGAAATGATGAATGCTACAGGTCTAGCTGATACACCTCCAAAAAGAACTGAAAGTGGAGGGACTTGCTGTGCATTCTGGGATACCAGGAGAGTTCTAGAAAGTTTCCTTAAAGGCACGGTATCCCTTTTTAAGCCACATAATGGCAGCCTATGGGGGCTTGTCTGCCCTGTCCTTCCTCTCTATCATTCTAAGGATTTGGTGAAGGGGGGAAGTGTTTTCCATGGTTAAACCTGGCAGACAGGTCTAAAGTGGGATATGTTTGGAATATCCTTGCATTTCTAGTTGAAGTACTGGACAGTGTAGCCTTGCATGTATAGGCTGCATTATTTGTCTTTAATTCTCTCTTAAGTGTCTATGAAATACTGCAAAGAAGACAGCTAAAGAGATTATTTTTGATTGCTCCGGGGTTCCGGCACATGAGCGGGACTATTCACTAGTTTATGACTATAACAGAGATACCCCTACTACAGAACTGGAGTTACAGGTAAGAAACTACTCCTTACAGACTAGTAGCAGCTGCATAGACAGCTGCAAGCTCAACTGAGCATGTGCAAAGCAGAATAGGCTAAATATATCTAGTCACTAGGCAGAATACTAGAGCAGACGACAGAAAGGTAGGACAGAGCACATGGTGCGCACGTGGTAGCACATGGCATACAAAATGGCTGCCAAATCCAAGATGGCTTCGGCTAGATGCTAACCCCGATCGCTGCCAAATTACAACACAGGGGATACTCATCAGTAGACCCTCTGCTCCCATCATACACCACAGGTGACAGTTAGGTCAGTTCTTTTGGACGGTGCATTATGTATATACACCTGAGTAGAAAACAAGTAATATAGAACAACTCCAGTAATGCTCGTCCGGGAGGAGTGAGGGTCGCTTATGACTTTGATGAGTATACCTCTGGATGAGAACTAGGATTACAGGTAAGTAACTAATCCTTCTCTTCCAGGGGATACTCATCAATAGTCATAATCTACGAATAGAGTAGCAAGCCCATACCCAGTACCTCGCGGACAAGCAACAGAGTATACAGAAAATGAAAAAAATCATTACATTCAAATTGCAATCAGGCAAACAAATTCCGCAAAGAGGCCTGCCCAACCTGGGCATCGGCCTGTGCATCAGAATCTAGACAGTAGGGGCGTGTGAAGGTATGTACCGATTGCCGTGTTGCTGCCTTGCAGATTTCAGACATTGGAACATTGCGAAGGAGAGCTGCGGTAGAAGCTTTCCCTCTGGTAGAGTGTGCTTTAGGTCTGCTTTATAATGTCTTGTTAGCTAACTGGTAGGATAAAGCTATACAAGAGACAATCCATTGAGAAATGGATCTTTTAGATGCAGATAGACCGGTGTTAGTGGAACCATAGTTAATGAAGAACCGGTCAGATTTCCTAAGTGTGTGAGTCTTGGCCAGGAAAAATTTCAGTACTCTCTGGGGATCTAAAGAATGTAATGATCTCTCAGGGGGAGTCGATGGTTTAGGAAAGAAGGTGGGCAGAGTAATAACCTGATTGATGTGAAAATCCGAAACTACCTTGGGAAGAAAGCTCGAATGTGTATGTAACACAACCCAATTGGCATGAAACACAGTTTAAGGCTCCTTACAGCACAGCGCCTGAATCTCGCTCACCCTGCGGGCTGAAGTAATGGCTACTAAAAAAGCATCCTTCCAGGTCAAATGCTGCAAAGACGTCCGTTGGTGTGCCGCTGTTCTTTTTTGGGGACTTCTCAAAACAAACTACGTCTAAATATAATTAGCGCCCAGCACTGGTTCGGCGAGGACGGGGATTGACTGCAAGCGGCTAACTCAATGGAGATATATATCAAAGCTCGTGGAGTGTGTCCAACAAACGAGTCGCACTCAGAAACAGTTCTGCTTTTCCCCAAAAGCTTTGTCACAGGTAAGACAATGCATTTCCCAGTACATTAAGGCATTTCACCACAGCCCAACGCGTTTCGAGTTGTCTTCTTCTTCCAGGGATTCTGCAGTGAAAAAGCGCATATTGGCTTCACCTGGCTGTTAAGCAATATCATGCGCCATGATTGGCTGGCTCTGAATGAGCAAACACGTTGCTTATTGGGATATGAAGTCCAACATAAAGTCCTCTGATGGAAGCGCTTTGATAACTGCCAATTTGAAATCTACATGAGCCCCGGAAAATGTGGTAGTCCTAAATCCTTGAACTGCAATCCACATGTAGAGCTCCGCATTATCGGAACCCCGTGGCCCCCTAGATCTTGGGTGGTGTGACTCAGTGGCAGGACTGCAGCTGAATATCAAAGCCCGTGGGGTGTGTCCAACAAACGAGTCGCACTCAGAAACAGTTCTGGTTTTCCCCAAAAGCTTTATCACAGGTAAGACAATGCATTTCCCAGTACATTAAGGTATTTCACCACAGCCCAGCGCATTTCAAGTTGCCCTCTTCTTACAGGGATACTGCAGTGAAAAAGCGCATATTGGCTTCACCTGGCTGTTAAGCGATATCATGCTCCACGGGGTTACCATGTTTTAGTGAGTGAACAAATACACTTTAGCACTGGTTAGCAGTGGCAAATTGCACAGTTTCATAAGGCCAACAAAAATGAGTTCAGAAAACAGGAGGGGTAAAGACAAAAAGATTTGGGGTAACTCTGCAAAGAGGGTCAAATTCAACAGATATCATTACTGGATTCATCCTCAATGTTCAACCAAACCTTTGCTTGTTTCTTTTCAAATGTGTTGTATCTTTTGTTTCAGGATGGCAGCTTTAAACGCCACCCCACGGGGGCACCTTCCTCCTTCCCATGGTCTGATACAGAATTTCATCAAACACCACCAGCCTGGAGCCCCTCTGTATTGACCCTGCCTCATCATCCGTGTGGTAGGTTGATATGCCAGTCAGCATCACCTCAGCCTTGCCATCTCCATGGTATGTAGCATTTTAGACGACTCTTGCTTGGATGTTTCTGTTCTATATTTATTTCACCCATTCTCTTTTTCCAACAGTCCAAAGTCTGTTTTACTCTGCATATAGTGTTTTCTCACTTTTTAAGTCTAATGTAGAAGATCTTGCATTGTCACCAAAGATCTGTTTATTTAGGTGTACACAGTAGAATTGTAACAAGTGTGCTTATTTAAGTAGTCCACTCCAGATGGCTGGTAGAAAGCGATATCCTAGATTTCACCCAAGCCTTACCCCAGGCCGCCTATCACCAGATGTATGATGATTGCAGCTCTTCCCAGCCTCTAATAAGCTCTCTCAAATGGCAGTGGTGCAGCCATTAAGTGATAACATTCCAGATCCATCACACACTATCAGTGCTTTGGCTTCCCTCAGAATTAAACAGAGGATAGAGACAGGACATAAAACAAATCTACTTTCGCACAAAAAACAGCGCTACTTCAGCCAATAAACATACACAGCAAGAGGACGGTTCACCACCTTTCCTTGCAAACACAATCCAGACTACAAACACAGAAAGGCAGAACACATTTCCTCTCCACCATGCAAGATTGAAACAAAGATTGGACGAGCTGTGCCTGTTCAGAAAATATATGCACATCAAACCAACGTAACTGGAAGATGTACATAAAATAACACGATAAATAGTGGCACATCACTCCTGTCGGTAAGAAGGCTAACGTGAAACAAACGAAACACATATAACCGCCTGAGTATGTGGCATGTTGCCCTAAAGTTACACTCAACTTCAACAAACAAAAGTGTGCGTCCACAGGATCCGAAAGTGGTGTGCTGCTTACAACCCAAAAAGGTGCTCATGAATTTACTACTCATTAAAATTGCACACGTCAACACCAGAAATGTTATGCCTCTCGTAACCCTAGGAGCACAATTGATTTCTTCAGAGTTGTGGACATAAGCTCCCGAGGTCGTGTGCACGCATTGTCACAAAAAACACATGCCCACCTGAAAGGACATGCAACAATTGGGCGTGTATCACTGGGAAAGAGCGACCGTATACCCCATTGGGACTGCATCTTACTAAGCACAAAAAAAACAAGAGCAGATACACTAACTGTTCAAGCATTGCAATGTCTATAAACAGCCACCATGAACGTAAAAGGATTAACTCACAATGATGAGTAAAAAAGTACCAAACATATATGTA
This sequence comes from Lissotriton vulgaris, assembly GCF_964263255.1. NCBI lineage: Eukaryota > Metazoa > Chordata > Amphibia > Caudata > Salamandridae > Lissotriton > Lissotriton vulgaris. The sequence continues at coordinate 1,743,122,830 of NC_141695.1, forward strand.
GCCCAAGCTCAACATCTATGTACTGCAAAAAAACGCAAACTTTGCAACTGCATTGAACACCGTAAAATCTAATTTGAAAAACAATCTGGCACTGAAAAATTGCAATAGCATCAACACATCTTCAGAAAATATATTGGAATCTGTCAGCAAATGAAAAACTCATTTTGTTTTTGTTTTGTGTGAAACCCAGCATGCAATGCTTTTCATGCATATGTGCCTCCATCGACCTGGGGAGTCCATGTAGTACATAGGATAGCAACAATAAAATGAAAGTATACATAAGTCCTCCTTGTTTATAGACAGCTATGACTCTTCAATCAAACCAACAGTCAACAGAGGCGGGTGTGACACTACTGCACACTATAGGGAGAAAGGTATCTTTCAGATGCATACTTCTTCTTAACCACAGAATCCTCACCTATAGAATATTCCCCAGATGCCAGACTGGATCTGGAAGTTCTCCAGCATTGAATCTTTTATATATTAAGATGCTTGAATCATTCCCGTTCGTCAGGCTGGGAATTCTAGGTAATTTAAATAGCTGTAAACCTTGTTAAAAATGGCCATATGCTTTAACAACAGTGTTTGTTTACTAGCCCAGCGACCTCATTTGAATCAATCCATACTTCTGCTAATGAGATGGAAGTACCGCTTTACTATTATTATTATTATTGATTGGCATTTGTTGAGCGCATGGCTACCTTAAGGCATTACAGTGCGAGCGGCTGGGCAGGTTAAAGTATGCAGCTAGCAATTACTCTTGCCGAATAGCCACGTTTTAAGACACCTTACCTCACCGTAAAGGCTACCATAGCTCAGATTTCTACTATATGTCATGTGTGAAGGAGACTCGCTTTAAGCTTTCACTGGCCTTAACCTGATAACTGAGGCCTGCTCTAGATCTTAGTCAGCCTCAGCTTCAGCTTTCAATGTGCTGTAAAATGTTTGGGGCTAATTTTCTGGAAGATTCAATTTTTTCCTGGACAAAGGAGATCTTTCCCGTCACCACCTGTCATCATGACTCACAAAAACAATACACTGTTTAAATCCTGCTCTGTGTTCAAAAGCCATTTTACATTGATGACCCACATGAGGAATGTATTAATTTCCTTTTTCTAGCACTGAAGCCTTCACGCTGGGACATTTGTAGAACATTTCCTTCAAAATCTCTAGAGGACAGAGTGAGGAGATTGGCCCTCTATGTAATAGAAAAGAAAACATACCCTTCTTCTAATGGGGATGATCTCTCATTTCAGAATGATTCAGTTAAAAAGTGCTCCACAAAGTCGATGTGAAGTAGGAAACATAGAATTTCCTGAACTGGACTTGAATGCTAAAGGGCCTATAGTCACCTCCCCACACAGATTCTGGTGCTTCTTCAGAAAGATGCTACAGCTTGCAAAACCTTGTATGAAAATCCAGCTTTCTGGATGTGCTGAATAAATTCCAGTCTCCACAGATGACTTCATCGTTGTTGACGAAAAAACTAGTTGACAATGCTCTCATTGTCATCTATGGAACTGGGCTCGTCACAGTCCCTGAGATACCATTGTCAACACTGTGCAGAACCCTGTTGTTGATAGTGACATGTTCCACATCAGACCAACATCGACAACCAGACCCTTTTTAACGACGGTAGCACCTATGACGCGAGACCGTCATCTACGACACTAAGAAGGCCCTTGCTACCAACATCTACCCCATTGATAACAACCCTGCCGACACCACATGCAACAGTTTTTTCCACGCCAGCCACCTATTCAAGTGACAGCAAGTCCTCCCACATAAATTTTGGATTCTGAACAGGATTTTCCTGAAATTGCTTAAAACCCCACACGTTTGAAAATCCATTATGCCCCGGAGTTTGAGGAAAACTCCTTGGATGATTAGGATACTTACCAGCACTATGACTACCTGCCTCAGACTTTCGTAGCTGATCACACTCATCAGCCCTGTGCACTTCATTGTGGCTATATAAAATCTGAAGTGTTGCATGTGCCTGTTTATTTTTACCTTTGAAACCAATGGTGGACACCTTTCAAAGACTTCTTCCTCATAAGCTCTCTGGGCATCCATCTGCCCTGCTTCCAACTCTGTCACTGCTTTTACTACCAGCACCTTCCATGACACCTGCACCTCCTTTGCCACTGTTAGACCAGCCTCCAAAGACAGTCATGATGCTTCTGGGCTCGCCAGTTCCTACGGATATGAGAGACCTGGACTCTTCTAATACACTGTATTCTTATGTGAATGAACAGGGCGAACTACCTGACGATAGATGTAAAGCAGAGGGATGATTACATCACAGCAAAAATAGTTGCAAATCGACGATCCAGTTGGATTCTCTTCTATTAAAGTCCTCCTTAGAGCAATCACGGCTTACCAAAAAATATTCTTTGCACATTTCCTTTTTAGGTCTCGGCCTAGCGAAGGCTGCGCTTGCGCAGTCTCGCCGGCGAGATCTTATGTCTCTTAGTGTGGGGCTTGAACCCGCCCCTCTTCTCCATTGGCTGGCTTCTTAAACGGAGGCCAGCTATTGGAGAAGAGGGGCGTCGGTGAGTTTAAGCCCCGTAATTTTGGGATTCGGGGGCGTGTTTTTTCATGTTCATGAATTTTACATTCCAGCCAATGGGAAGAGGAGAGAAAGAAAACACGCCCAAATCCAAAAATGACGCTGCGTTTCTCCGAGGCATTTCTGCTTCGCAACATGGTTGTGTGGAGCACTCCTCTCTTGTTGAATAGTTATCTTTAGTAAACAAGCTCCTTTTGTATTTACGAATCAAAGAAAAGTTTGAGTGTATTTAACTTTGTGTTAAAATCGCAGATAAATTGCGCAGTTGTATATAATCCAATATTTAGGATTGTACAGCCTTATTGAAATTGCTTTACATGTGCTTTTGTTGCCCTTTCGATACGCGAGCACTTAGATTTTAACAATGCTTTCTGCCAGCACATTTCACCCCTCAAAACGCATGCGTCAAACTAAGTCCATTTGAACATGTTCTGCGGTACACTGACGAGGAGCGCGGTGGATAAAGTTTACTCTGATGATGTAAATGTGCTGGTCATTTTCTAAATATAGCGTGCTGGTGGTTTAACTTGGAAGAAATGGGACATGGTCTTTTTTAAATTACAACATTTGCGACGTACAGCTTTAAAATAATGTGTGCAAAAAGCACACAAAACGTTCATAAATATAAATACAGTACAGATAGAAAATATTTGTTTTTTTTCCATTCCTCTACCATTGTTCACTTATTTAGCAATTTTACAGTCCGAAAACTGCTGCCTTGGGAGTACAGGTCTATGCCGAACAAATACAAATGTTAAGTAACGAAATCATGTACGATTAAGATGGCGGCCGATTTTTTCTCCCCTCTATCTTGATCTAGCACGGGTGGATGACGTCGTGCGACGGGGCAGCGCATGCGGTACTGCTATTTCTGTTGCCAGGGAAGGAGAGGCTGGAGGCCGGAGCAGGGAGCCGAAAGGAACCGTGTGTTCCCTACAGCCGCTGGAAGCCCTGACGCAGCCATGTCCTACTGCCGGCAGGAAGGTGCGGGCAAGGAGGGTTGGTGTGACCAGGGGGTCTGGTCTGAGAACTGACCATTTGGGGATAGGTGGCACGTTTTCAGGTCGTCTATATGCGACGTTTCCATTTGTGGTTATGTATGATACTTAAGGCGACGCGATATCATCCGCAAAACCAAGCTGATACCTCTGTGCAATGAGAAACATTTCGGAAATTATGAAGTTTTAGAATTACAATGTGACGCTTCAGAAATGCAAGGATAGATATAGCGTATAGAATGGAAGTCCTGGCCCGAGACAGCAGGTTTTATTTAATTTATTTATTTAATGCATTTTTTTTAAAGTGCAGACTTTACCCGAAGGTGTCAGAGCACTGTACAATAGAACCAGTTACGTTACATGAGAGAACTGTTACAGGAATGGAACAAACAAAAATAGCATGCCATAGAATCGAAGCGACACAGGCAAAAGGCACACAATCTCAAGCACAGCATGCGAGTAGGCCGGATGGACGCGATGCGAGATGGATGGGGTTTGAAGCTCGCACTCTTCCTGCTGCAGTATGGCGATTGGCATGCAGAACAGAAGCCGGTGCAGCTTTACTGTGTGCAGGGCGGCTCGGTGAACTGTCCCGGCCAGCGTGCAGTGTAGACTTGTATTGCTTATTGCGTTATTGTTCGTTTCTAATGTGGCCAGGGACTAAGCAGTAATGGTTTGCTTGCGCATGAAAAGCGCTTGAGTTTTGAGTGGCGTTAAAAAGCAGCAGAGCATGCTTCTCCTTACGGGTGCAGGGCTAATGCAAAAGAGTGTGTGTGTGGGGCTCTGTGTGTGTGTGGGGGCTCTGTGTGGCTCTGTGGCTGTGTGTGGCTGTATGCTGCTCTGTCTGTGCTAAAGGAGGCAAGAAAGGCGCTAAAACAAGATGTAAGTTCCCTCCATTCATATCGTGTTGTTTGGTCGTCTTTCTTCTGCGACCCAAGTTGGCTGAGCCAGCATGCGAGTAGGGCGGATGACGGAATGCGAGTTGGATGGGGTTTGAAGCACGCACTCTTCCTGCTGCAGTATGGCGATTGGCATGCAGAACAGAAGCCGGTGCAGCTTTACTGTGTGCAGGGCGGCTCGGTGAACTGTCCCGGCCAGCGTGCAGTGTAGACTTGTATTGCTTATTGCCTTATTGTTCGTTTCTAATGTGGCCAGGGACTAAGCAGTAATGGTTTGCTTGCGCATGAAAAGCGCTTGAGTTTTGAGTGGCGTTAAAAAGCAGCAGAGCATGCTTCTCCTTACGGGTGCAGGGCTAATGCAAAAGAGTGTGTGTGTGGGGCTCTGTGTGTGGCTGTGTGTGGCTCTGTCTGTGTGTGTGGCTCTGTCTGTGTGTGTGGCTCTGTCTGTGTGTGTGGCTCTGTCTGTGTGTGTGGCTCTTTCTGTGTGTGTGTGTTTGGCTCTGTGTGTGTGTGTGGCTCTGTTTGTGTGTGTGGCTCTGTGTGTGTGTGGCTCTCTGTGTGTGTGTGTGTGTGTGTGGCTCTGTCTGTGTGTGTGGCTCTGTCTGTGTGTGTGTGTGTGTGTGGCTCTGTCTGTGTGGGTGTGTGTTGGGCTCTGTGTGTGTTGGGCTCTGTGCGTGTGTTGGGCTCTGTGCGTGTGTTGGGCTCTGTGTGTGTGTTGGGTTCTGTGTGTGTTGGGCTCTGTGTGTGTGTTGGGCTCTGTGTGTGTGTTGGGCTCTGTGTGTGTGTTGGGCTCCGTGTGTGTATTGGGCTCTGTGTGTGTAGCTTTTTTTGTTGGTGGGTCTGTGTGAGGGTGGCTCTGTGTGTGTGTGTAGGTGGCTGTGTGTGTGTGTGTGTGGGTGGCTCTGTGTGGGTGGCTCTGTGTGGGTGGGTCTGTGTGTGTGGCTCTGTGTGTGGGTGCAAATGCAATAGGTCTCGCATTTGCGAGAGGTAAAGCTATTGGCATTGTGAATGACAATGCTATTTATTTATGTTTTAAAAACAAAAACATAAATAAAAATAATGTCATGAGCAATGCTAATAGCTCTAACTTTATAACAATGCTGAGAACATTGCATTGTAAATGCTTGTTTTTAAATACCTTTAGTCAAGGATTTTCTCAAAGACATTAAGAAAATGTATCCTCCTATCCATAGATCATCGCTACCGTATCTCACGTCTCATTGGTCTCCCTTTTGAACCTATCCATACAACTTCCATACAGCACCTCTCCTGGAAGGTTTTTTATTTTAGTCGCTATAACTTCTGCACACAGAGTTAGCGAAATGCAGACTCTATGTTCCCATGAACAATACAGTGTTCGACAATAATACAGGACTCGTGCCAAGTTCCTCCCTTAAGTGGTTTCACACTGTCATGTCAATCGGGTTATTATCCTACCTCCAATGTTACAGAACCCATAATCTTCTTCAAGAGTTCTGTCTGCACTCTCGATGTGAGGAGGGCGTTAAAATATATCTGGACAAAATGAAGAATTGAGAAAGTTCAACCAATTGTTTGTCAGCAACGGTCCTTTATAAACATAATTTGCCACATCAAAACAATCCTTATCTAGATGGATAGTTCCTTGCATAATCCTGTTACCAGAAAGCTAACAAAACATTACCTGGAGAATCAAAAGTCCATTTAACCAGAGGTAAAGATGTTACTGCTGTATTTCTGAGAACTATTCCAATATCAGACATTGGCAAAGCAGCAACCTGGAGAACGGTTCACACATTTAAAAGACATTGTCTCAGTTCAGATTCTAGAGTAGATAACCAGGTTGGACAGGCCTCTTTGAGGAATGGTGGCTAAGGGGATGAACTAGCTATTCCATTCAGGGCTTATGATTATCAGTTGAGATCTCCGAAGAGAGAAGGAATGCTTCTCTTCCAGGGGATACTCATCAAAGTCATAAGCACTGAATTATCTCGGCCCACATGCGGGTACCCGGAGCATATACAAAAAAATACATATATATGTGTATGTTTTAGAAAAGAAGAGCATAGTACTAAATAAACACACACATATACATGTATAACATAGAAAATATGCAGCCTCATACATATCCAATATTTATTTTTCAGAAAGATACACATTCACTGGATGATGTCATCAGTGATGTAATTTGAGATGTCATCAGTGATGTCATGAGTGATGTCACTGACCATGTCATGAGTGATGTAATATGTGACGTCATCAGCAGTGCATTGCACGCGCAAGTTATAGTGAGTCCAACTAACTATAACGTGGGAATTTCAATGGTTTTATGCGAGTAAAATTTCCACCTAACTATAACTGGTGAGAAACCTATGTTTTTTTCAGTGAATATATATATAAATAAGCAATTGCAGCCTAATAAAAATCAGAGCTGAATCATGCTGTAAAGAATTTCCACCATAAATGAATGACATGCATTAGAAACATGAGAAACAACAACAACGTTTATTTAGAAACTGTTTTAATGCTTAGAAAGCAGTAGAAATTCTCATAAAACACTGAAAGCATAGAAAGGTCCCAGGCTGCATTGCAAATACACAGTCTAAAAAGACTGAAAAGCTAACCTTTAGCTGCATAGCAATAAACTGAGCACTTTGCCTTTCAGGCCTCCAGGAGCCCTCTGCTCCATCATGCACCACAGGTGACAGTTAGGTCAGTTCTTTTTTCCGGCTCCTTCTGAGAGGATCCTGGAGCTTGAGCTCTTCAAGTTTTTGACTAAAACTGTTTGTTGAAGAGATTTTTTCAGAAAATTCAACATTTTCTGGTTTATTAAGGTTTCTGCTACTGTTTTAATGGAGATCCACAAAATGCCAGCTTTATTCAGCAAGTGTCCCTCCTGTGACAAGAAAATGGCACTGGCAGATCCACACTCGGTGTGTATTGTGTGCCTTCCATCGACACACAATCCTGACCAGTGCCACTATTGTCAGAAGTTCTTCAGGCGGACCTTACGCGACAGAGAACGGATAAAACTCCATGCTATGCTGGAAAAGGACAAGAGCCATCAGGTGGGTGGCCATGGAAGCCCCAGGACATCGTCTTCCAGCAATCAAGGCCAAAAACGGCGACGTTCCACTTCTTTTGACCCCAGGAAGAGGAAGGGGAGAAGAGATTTTCCGTCGAAGTCGGCGTCGAAGAGGCCCAGACACTCTTCCGGAACACCATCGCAACGTTGAGAGTCTCCGCCACAGCCAAGTAAATCGGCGTCAAGGCACCACACTTCGGGCTCGAAGTCTGGGGCTGATGACAAGACCAAGTCTCCGTCGACGTCGAGGCTTCCGTCGCGTCAAGACATTCTCCGCCACCCTCGAGGGGGTCAGCATCAAGAGGACTGACGGCTGACACATCGCCGCCGGCTGGCGTGCCGCTGTCTAGAGGATCGTCGAGATCCCACCATTCGACGTTGAGGAGATGGATGTCGATCCGGCGCAAGGAAAGGTCGTCGAAACGACGTCGTAGAAGATCGTCATCGACACGACATCATGCAGGGTCGCCTTCAACACGACGTCGAGATCACTAACTCGGCGGTGAAGATCGCCGTCGAGGTCGCCATGTCATGGACGTTCGACGTCGAGACCATCGAGACCTTGATCAACGCCAATGGTCACTCAGACATCGTCGACGTCTAAGCACTCGACGTCGAGAGAAGAGGTCACAGGCATTGCACAGTCACCAAGGCGATCAGATCCTGGGTCCAGAGTATCATCAGGCGACTGATCATCGTCTCCTGGGATACATATCGTGGAGATCTCTCCAGAAGTCTCCCCCAAATCTGCGGAGGGAAAAGCCCACAGTTTGTTGCCTCGCCATCCACAAGGTGCTGTATTTGACGGTCGCAGTATTCCGGACTCGGATTACTCCCGCACGTACTCGCCATCTGGTCCAAGGACAAGCACTCCAGCCAGACCATCAAAGTCTCCTCCTCGGAGGCCAAGATCTTCTACCAGGCCAAGGTCTCCTGCCTGGCCAAGAACACCCAGGCCAATATCACCCTCTAGGCCAAGATCTCCTTCTAGACATCGGTCTAGATCCATGGGCCGGCACAGCCGTCATCGCGACAGGCCCCATAAGAGAAGGCGCACAAGATCTCCTACATGGTCTTCGTCTATGAGATCTACGGTCCGGGAGTATTCTCCGACCTTCTCCTCCACACCGCCTTGACGGGATTCACCTATAGATGACATCTCTACTGTTACTGATGTTCTGGGTAGGGGGGCAAAGAAACTTAACATCTATTTGCATACCCCGGTGGTTCCCACATCAATCATCTTTGATACCCTGCACCACCGGACAGCTCCCAGACCTCTGCTACCTCTGGTGCCCGGATTCCTGGAACCAGCAATGGCCACCTTTCTTACTCCTGCGACGGAGGGTTCTGTACCTTCCAGAATCGCCAAGAAGTACAAGGCTCCAGCGGAGGACCCCTTGTTCCTCAGGACTGATCCACCAGCTGATTCAGTCATCGTGGCAGCAGCCATGAAATCCCACTCTGCTTCCACCTCATCCTCGGTACCACCGGAAAAGGATAGTAAGCAGATGGACTCGTATGGGAGGAAGATGTGCAACACTTCTGTGTCATTCATGAAGGTTGCCAGTGCCTCTGCCCTTCTCTGGAGATATGATAGATCTCTCTGGGACTCTCTCACTCGCTTCACCGAGAAGCTTCCCAAAGAAGGCAGGCAGGATTTCACTGAGATCCTACAGGAGGGAGGGCTCGTAGCTAACCAAGTAATCAGCGCAGCAGCGGATGCTTCCAACCTCGCAGCTCATGGTTACTCCCATGGAGTCTGCTCACGACGCTCGGCTTGGCTACGCTCACAGGCCTCAAGCCTGATGCCCAAAAGAAGATACTAAACCTTCCTTTCAATGGCTCATCCCTGTTTGGGTCTCAAGCCGACCACGAGATGACTAAGGTGAAGGCTGGGATGTACACGGTTAAAGCTGTGGGTTTGGAGAAACGCAAGGAGTTAAAAAAAGCTTCCGTGAGGGTGACAAGCGGTCTTATCAACAGATGGTTCAAACCCCTCAGTGGTCTTCCCAAACACAGCAGAGATGCCCTGGTAGAGGCAGAGGAAATAACAACAAACAGTCCACCTCCAAGCAACCTCCCAAACCTTGAGCCGTTGCTTCCTCCTCAACTGTTTGCCACTCCGCTGGGAGGGAGTGTAGCTTGGCACCTGGAAGAGTGGAAATCCTTAACAAAGGACAAATGGGTGCTGAGTATTGTGCAGCATGGTTACTTTCTGAGGTTCAAGTCCCCTCCTCCGCAAGTGTCCCCTCAACTCAAGCACCTTCCTCGACTTCAAAGTCAGCTGTTGAAGGACAACGTTTCTACCCTTCTCAAGAAAAAGGCCATAGAGGAGGTCCCTCCCATGCGAAAAAATCAAGGAGTATACTCCCGCTACTTTCTAGTCCAAAAACGAGGAGTAGCCAAGGAGTACAGACCTATCCTCGACCTACGTCTGCTGAACAGGTTTATCAAAAAAGAAAAATGTTGTATGCTAGCCCTGCACCAGATCTTTCCACACCTTCACCAGGAAGACTGGATGTGTGCCATCGACCTGCATACCTGTCTCAGTAAAGCATCGGGAATTCCTCAGGTTTCTGATAGACCGTCACCACTACCAGTATCGAGTGCTGCCGTTCGGCCTCAAATCCGTCCCACGGACGTTCTCCAAGTGCATGACGGTGGTGGCTGCCTTCCTCCGCAGGCGGAAGATCTTCGTCTATCCCTATCTAGAAAACTGGCTCCTAAAAAGCTCCACACCTGTTCTGCCTCAAAGCCATCTATCGTACTGTCTCAACCTGATGAATTCCTTGGGGTTGCAGGTAAACTACAAGAAGTCAGTACTCAATCCCACCCAACGAATGCATTACCTGGGAGCCTCCTTGGACTCCGCAGAGGCAAGCGTGTGTCCTTCGGAGGAGAGGTTGTCATCCATGCTTCTGAAGTGTCGCACCCTGCTAGACACTCAAAGTCCCACAGCCAGGCAGGTGCCGTCTCTACTGGGATCGATGGCCTTGTGCATCTGCATCGTGCCCAATGCACGCCTTCACATGAGGCCTCTGCAGCAGGATCTCGAGGACCATGGTCTCAGAGATCAGGACACTGGGAAGATCATGTTTCTCTCCACCAAGTTGCCAGAGACTCCATCAGATGGTGGATGAAACGTTCTCATCTTCTGCAGGGGGTTCCATTTCATCAGTCGCCTCCATCGCAGACAGTGGTCACGGATGCCTCTGCACAGCTGGGGTGCTCATATGGACCAGCTTCAAGTACAAGGTCTCCGGTCCGAAGTAGAAAGAGGCTACCACATCAACTTCTTGGAGCTCCGGCGCTCAGATCATTCTACCCGTCTCTGCGCACCAACCACATTCAAGTTCCGACAGACAACACAACAACAATGTTCTATCTGAACAAGTAGGGAGGCACAAGGTCACAAGTTCTGTCTCTGGAAGCTCAATCCATTTGACGCTGGCTTCTTATGTACTTTTGCCTCTGATCTCATAAAGAGTTCAGAGGAGTGTGTTAGTAAATAAATACATATATATTTTATATATATCCTGTGTGGTGTCCTTTCATTTGATATTCAAGGGGTTACATATGTTAAAACAGCTGGCTTTACACGCCCTCAAGAGTCTTTTAGCCTAAGACTGTTCTGTCCACGCTACCTCTAGGATAGCTGGTCTATAAGGTTGACTTTACAACCATCACCATAAGAGTTGTTTGGACTGGTGCAAGGTGTTCAATAGAATAGTGAACATCATATACCAGGCCAACTTCTCACAACTACTCCTTAGACTCTGACGCTAGGGCAGATGCACAAGTAGGGCATGCTTCACTAACAAATTAATTTGCCTAACTTTTCCATGATAAGTCATAAGCAACCCTTCCTCCTCCCCGGTGAATAGACAGAGGTGTCCAGACAATCGGTGCAGATCTCACATTGCCTTAAGAAAAACTGTAGTAACTGAAGGAATGAATGAATGTTAGTCTTCTAAAGCGCAAACGTAGCCCAAAGGCATCAAGGCGCTGCAGGAGGGTCTGTCAGACAGAAATACAAGTAAGGCTCAGACTAATGTACCTGTAAAGAGCCAGGTCTTCAGAGCCTTGCGGAAGAGAGAGTGAGACACTTGTCCAGAGATATCGGAAGGGAGGGAGTTCCAGAGCCTAGCAGCGGCGATGGAGAAGGCTCTGCCACCCTATCTGGCTCTCTTAAACCTGGGGATTGCCAGAAGGTTTTTACTGGCTGATCTAAGCTGTTTAGTGGGAACATAGTGCCGGTAAACCCCTTTAATACCTTCCGAACCTAGGTCACAGAAGGCCTTGTGAGTAAGACAAAGAGCCCTGAACAGAATTCTTCGGTTTAAAGGGAGCCAATGTAGCTTGCTGACAGAAGCCAAGACTGAGTGGTATTTAGAAAGATCCATCACCAGCCTGGCTGCTGTATTCTTGAACCTTGTTAATACCCAAATAGACTGAGAGTTGACTCCTGAGGCGGAAGCCGGGAGTAAGGCAGCATCTTTTTAAAATTTTGTGTCACAGATTACTTGTATTTTAAGAAATTAATTGTCACAGATTGCTTGTGTTTTAATTTCACTCACCTGATAGAACAGTCGTGCACGCAGCGGAGCCAGCGCTGACGCTACACGCATTCTCCCCCTCGCGCCCTCCCGCCACGAGCGGAGGCCACGCCCCTTTCAGGCCACGCCCCCAGACACTCGCGTATAAAAGGCGCCGTGTCAGGGCACCCAGCAAAAACTGAGAGTTGACTCCTGAGGCGGAAGCTTGGAGTAAGGCAGCATCTTTTTAAAAATTTTGTGTCACAGATTACTTGTATTTTAAGAAATTAATTGTCACAGATTGCTTGTGTTTTAATTTCACTCACCTGATAGAACAGTCGTGCACGCAGCGGAGCCAGCGCTGACGCTACACGCATTCTCCCCCTCGCGCCCTCCCGTCACGAGCGGAGGCCACGCCCCTTTCAGGCCACGCCCCCAGACACTCGCGTATAAAAGGCGCCGTGTCAGGGCACCCAGCAAAAACTGAGAGTTGATTCCTGAGGCGGAAGCCGGGAGTAAGGCAGCATCTTTTTAAAATTTTGTGTCACAGATTACTTGTATTTTAAGAAATTAATTGTCACAGATTGCTTGTGTTTTAATTTCACTCACCTGATAGAACAGTCGTGCACGCAGCGGAGCCAGCGCTGACGCTACACGCATTCTCCCCCTCGCGCCCTCCCTCCACAAGCGGAGGCCACGCCCCTTTCAGGCCACACCCCCTCGTTCCACAACTTCAGAGCAACATAAATTATGTGTAATCCTCGGTCGCGTAGCGGGCGAGCGACGCGGGCGCGACGTTTGCGCGCCGAAGGCGCGCCTAAGGCAAGCCCGTCTGCGCCCGTCCGCGACCGACCGGGACCAGGGGCTATACCCCCTACAGGCTCCAACTCATCCATGTTTTTACCCATCTGTTATACACGCAGTAAACTACTAGCCCTCAACAAAGCTACTACGGGTGTTAGACCTTACCTATGTATCCAAACTGGCCCCGGCCTATCCTATGGACCCATCACCTGTCTCGCCTGTCGCTGGTCAAGTATGGACCAATCCCCAACTGACCACCACACAATCTCCGCTAAAAATCAGCTGGAATTGAAATGCCTATACCTTAATGCCAGATCCCTACCTAAACATGCCCTGGATATCTGGGACATGTTGACATCCAGGAGCCCTGACCTGGTTTTTATTACCGAAACCTGGCTATCTGACACTAGCGCTCCAGATCTCGCTAATGCTCTTCCCCCTGAATACAAAATAATTACACAAAATAGACAAGGCAAAAAAAAAGGAGGTGGAGTCGCTGTGATCTTCAGAGATCACCTGACATGCCTCGCGGAAACGACAACTGTTTACCCCGAACATGAGATATTACCATTTAAAATCCTCCTCGAGGGCCTCATCATACTAGCCGGTGCAGTTGTCTACAACCCCCCAGGGCAACAAGCCAGCGTAAGTGCCGAACTACTGAACCAACTGCTACCATTCTGCTTGAAACATAAAAATGACATGGTCGTCGGCGACTTCAACGTCCATTACGAAAAAACAGACGCCCCCGGATCTTCCCAGCTGAAATATGACATGGAAATTCTACAACTCAAACAGTGGGTTGAGGGCCCCACGCACTCAGCAGGGCATACCCTGGATCTTCTTTTCACTAATATTGAATCGACCACCATAAAGGAAATCCTCCCCCTGTCCTGGTCTGACCTCTCCATGTTATCCTTCTCATTTAAACTCCTTGGTAAACCCTTGAAGCCCAGATCCACCCCCCTTATCACCAACAGAGCTTGGAGACTAATCAATGACTCTAATTTTCAAAACCACTTTCTTGAGACAGACGTCACTTTGCTGGACGACTCTTCCATCTACAGCAATGTCACTCTTTTAGACACCGGAATTCGCCAAACGCTAGACAAACTAGCCCCTATGCGGCAATCAAGGAAAAAAACAACCACTACGGAAAAATGGTTTACCCCTCTCCTCAAGAGCCTCAAAAAGGAATGCCAAAAAAACGAACATCGATGGAGACAAACAAAAGACTCGGAAACTAGAACAAATTATGTCACCAAACGAAAACAGTATATCCTAGCCATCCGAGACGCAAAAAAAGCATACTTCACTCAACGAATCCAGGAAAACCACAATTCCGCTAAAGAATTGTTCAAAATAGTGAAGGAGCTCAGTAACCCATCCAGCACCTCACAAACCCTCACCCCCTCAACCGAGGCCTGTGAACGTATCAGCACCTTCTTTGCTGATAAAATCAACAAAATTTACTCTACCTTCGCCCCCTCAAACACCCCTACCCTGTCCGACAATTCTGACAAGCATTTTCCAACACCAGACAAATGCAATGACCAACCAGACGCAGGTAACCTACCGCGTCTAACTAGTTTTCAACCATTCTCTGAAAACGAGGTATTAGCGGTACTGAAGACAATTAAATCCGGCTCTCCCGCGGACCCTTGTCCCCACTTTGTGTTTTCCAAAATTGCACCAACGCTCTGCCCTTTTATCACCAAACTTTTTAATCAATCACTCACCACCGCGTCCTTTCCGGAAGCCTGGAAACACGCATCCGTGACCACCCTTCTGAAGAAAGCTGGATCCGATATCTCCAACCCGGAGAACTACAGGCCAATTTCTCAGCTCCCTTACCTCTCCAAAGCCTTGGAGAAACTGGTCAACACACAACTGTCCCGGTATCTGGAAAACAACTCACTCCTGGACCCCTCCCAGACCGGCTTCAGGGCCAACAATAGCACCGAGGCAACGTTGCTGGCAGTGTCGGACAGTATCAGATGCATCACAGATCAAGGGGGATCTGTGGCTCTGATACTGCTTGACCTGTCAGCAGCGTTTGACACGGTATCACACGATTGCCTACTAAATACCCTCTTGAGTAAAGGAGTGCAATCTACAGCATTAAACTGGATTCGATCATTCCTTAGCAATCGTACCCAGGCCGTGCACATGGGCCAGTTCTACTCAAAACCCTATCCCATCGGCTGTGGGGTCCCACAGGGGGCCTCGCTGAGCCCCACTCTCTTCAATGTCTATGTTTCATCTCTGGCTGACATTGGAAGAAAGTGGGGCATCAGCATATGTTCCTATGCCAACGACACACAGCTAATGGTGACAATGGATGAAGGGTCAGAGACAACAAAGAACAAGCATTTACAATGCAATGGTCTCGGCATCATTAAAGGTAGAGCTATTGGCATTGCTCATGACATTTCGTTTTTTTTTTTTAATAATCAATGGCATTGTCATTTACATTGCTCCCGAACTTCCGGTTACGGGATGTGCATGCTCACGGCTGTCGTGGGGCGGGACTTCCTGGGACTTCCGTCTACTGCGAGAGTAGCGGTGGCAGCAGAAGTGAGGAGTGGCGGCTGATGCGGTAAGTGGGGCAGGGGGGAGGGAGGAGTGTGTATGTATGTATGTATGTATGTATGTGTGTGGTGTCCCAAGTGATGTGGTGGTGTCCCCGAGTGATGCCCCCGAGTGATGTGGTGGTGTCCCCAAGTGACGAGTGGTGCCCCTGAGTGATGTGGTGGTGACCCAGAGTGGTGTGGTGGTGTCCCCGAATGAAGTGGTGATGTCCCCGAGTGAAGTGGTGGTGTCCCCGAGTGAAGTGGTGGTGTCCCCGAGTGATGTGGTGGTGTCCCCGAGTGATGTGGTGGTGCCGCCAGAGTGATGTGAAAATCGAACTTCTGATGCACAGACTTGAGAACACAGAGGTATAATGGGGGGAAATTAAACCTTCAAGCCCCAGAATACAACAATTTTGCTGGCTAAAATATTGTGCAATTTTCCAGCACTGCAGTCACCAGGATCATCTGTGAAAGATGTTCAGACAAAACAATATCTAGGACATGTCAACATTACCAGTGGTAGGCTTACAGAAGTAAACCATTGTTTTTCCCGTGGCAGCCACACTTGTAAAAGACCTCTAGGGCTGAGGATTGTTCAGGGGCACGACTGATTTGCTCCTGAAAAGTCGGCAGGCTGTTTCAGATTTAGTAACATCTCCTACCAGTGAATGAATTACAGTTAAAAGGCTGGAGGGGATGCAGTATAACCAGACACATGACACTTCTGAACCTTACCAGGCAACAGAGAAAAGGCAGATTCAGTGGCGCCCCAAGAACCTCATACATCTGACTGATTTCACCTTAGCGCTACTGCAACATATGATGAAAATGAAGAAAACATGCACAAACAACCCAGGCTGCTTGCAGAGAACCTTTCATTCTGAGGAGTCTCTTTATGATATTGTCAGATAACTAATGTTTATTACTGTCCAATTCATCCAACTCTTTTTATTAACCTCAAAAGGATGAAAGGCTGAGTGGACCTGTGACTATAGAGGCCAAAGTTGACCTCTGCAGTGGATGCAAGAGACTTCTGAGCTACCAGCACTGGCTTAATTCAATACTTTTGACATAGTAAAATACTGTAACTAAAATACATATTTTAGCCCTTGTTTACTCCATCTGTGAGCCTAGTGCCCATGTACTGTTTTTGCAAACCGTTTTAAGATGGAATTAATAAAGGTAACAACAAGCCACTGATGTAGGGATCAAAAGTTAGGAATTGAAGATTCACACCTTCATTAACCAATGATGCTAAACTTACATACATCTATCTCTCTAAGGGGCAGTATTACAAGTGGGGCAGTAATCAGGAACTTATAATGAAGCCCTAAAGACCAAAACAAACAGGACTGCACGTGAAATTGTGTCGACTATAATTCAGGTTTAAGAAGCGCGGGTACTCAATACATTCCTAACTATCCTCAGATCACTACCTAAAAACATATGTTCATGTTTGAAACACAATTGAAATGGTGTTCTCTGAACAAAGGACAATTGCAGCAGAGTTCCCTGCCCACGTCGTATGAACCAAGTTCAGCAAAAGTGACGCCGAAGTCCTATTCATTTTGACTTGTACAGAGAACAATCTACACGTTAACATTTATTTCCTTATGATGCAGAATGCGTTTCTTTGGTTTGCGAATAATGCAAGAGCCCTTCGGCCTTACCATATAAGCCACAAGCGTGTTACTGGACCATTTGAGAGGACAGCACTTAGAGGTCTCTGACTCAGAAGCAAACAAACTTTCTGAAAGTGAGCACTGTGACCTTAAGGACCTTCCCTAGAAGCGAAGCAATCACTGTTAGACTCAATTGTAAAACGTTCACGAAGTGAATGTTTCACCAAGAAATAAATAATCACCCGGAAATATTGTGCGCAATGCAGGTACAATTCCAAATTGGAGAGGCTCGCGCTTCAATGAAATCGTCGTATTCCGGCCGCCCCGGAAGTCAGGCACGGTCGCCTGTGACAGGGGCGGGGCCACGTCCAGACCGGAAGAGGAGGCAGGCGGAGTCAATGCGTCTCGCGGCCCGGGGCTCCTGTGAGCGGTGTGGAGCCCCGGGGCCGCGCTAGCAGGAGGTTGGGCGCCGCGTGCTGAGAGAAGAGTCCCCGACATTGGCCAGGTAAGTTACAAAAGGCTGGGGGGGCTTGGTGCACTTGTGTGTGTGTGTGTGTGTGTGCGCGTGTATGGGTGTGTGTGTGTGTATGTATGTGTGCGACGGTGAAGGCGGGGGAGGGAGGGGGGGCCTCGGTGCACTTGTGTGTGTGTGTGTGTGTGTGGGCGCGCATGTGTGTATGTGTCAGGGGGGTGTCTCTGTATGTATGTATGTGCGTGCGTGCATGGGCGCTTGTGTGTGTGTATGCGCATGCGTGTGTGGTGCTTGAGTTTCCCAGGAGACAGCGCCTGGCCACAGCGCGCGTTCACGTTTCAAATCGGCTCCAAGGATGCGCGCGGCCGTAACTGTCTCCTGGGAAGCACACTCGCTAACAAAAGATCTCAGCGAGACGCGCTTCCGCGCGTTGAGCCGAGACCTAAAAAGCTACACAGCTGTCTCTCTGAAATGGCCCTATGGATGCACAACCACTGCTTAAAGCTAAACGCCGGCAAATCGGAGATACTACTGTTCGGAGGAGCTAAACTTACATGGAACGCCACATGGTGGCCACCCTCACTGGGGTCAGCCCCCACCCCAAAACAGCACGCCAGAAATCTAGGCATCATCATGGACGACGCCCTGTCCATGAAGGACCACATACGATCACTCTGGGGCAAAGGCTTCGCAATACTCAAACTCCTGGCAAAAATCTTCCCCTGGATACCCCTGGACTGTCGACGTACAGTCACTCAAGCCCTACTGGTCAGCCGCCTAGACTATGGCAACGCCCTATTCGAAGGGATGAACGAACAACTGTTCTCCCGCCTACAGGTCCTACAAAATCAGGCGGCTAAACTGGTCTGTAATAAAGGCAAGCGAGACTCCGCATTCGCATGCCTCATGAAACTTCACTGGCTACCGATGCGCCAGAGGGCTACTTTCAAAATACTCTGCCACGCGCACAGAGCTCTGCATAAAACTGGCCCCACTATCCTCCAAGGGAAAATTGAATTCCACGTCCCCAACAGGAACCTAAGATCGAATCACTCAGCTCTTGCCAAATCCAAGCGCATCCACAAGGCAAGGACAGGCGGACGCGTCTTCTCATACCTGGCAGCCAAAAGGTGGAATGAGCTACCTGTAGAGCTCAGACACACCATAAACTACCTTCAGTTCCGCCAAAAACTAAAAACTCACCTTTTCCCCAAAAACTAATCCCCCAGCACAGTCCTCAGCAGTCTCCTTTGTTTTACAGCGCCGTGTTATCCCATGGGATGAGTGTCGCGCTTTACAAATACCAGAAATAAAAAAATAGAGGAATTACAGTAGTCCAATCTGGACAGCACTAAGGCAATAGCTGCCTGCTTTCGGGAGGCGAAGCAGAAGAAATGGGAGATTTTCCTGGGAATTCTAGTAACTTCAAAGCAGGTGGACACCGTTCTATTAATCTGAAGGCTCAGAGAGAGAGAGTTGTCCTCTATGACCCCTAGATTTTTTCCATGGGATACAGGGCAGAGACAAGAACTAAGCGTGTCTGGCCACCAATCATTGGACCAGACATTATTTTTATTTATTATTTTATTTTATTTAAAAGGTTTTATATAGCGATGGCTAGACCCGGGGGTATCAGAGTGCTTTACATGTGCGAAAAGAAAACAAGAACAAGAATACAGGAGTTGCTCAAAAGATAAAAACACAGTATTAACAATCAATAAAATAAACGCTCCATAGTTGTTTAATAAACAGAGACATAGCACATGCAAAATAAATTAAACATATACAGTGACTGGTGAGGGGGAGTATTCAGTGCTGAGGGTGAGATAGAGATTTAAAAAAGGATAGGCGGGGAAAACAGGTTGTGGTGGGGGGATGGTCATCTAGGCAGGGTTTAAAGAGGGAGGAGGAAAGGGAGGTGGGAGTACAGTGGGGGAGATTACACTGGGAGAGGGGAGAGGTGAGGGGAGGGAGTGAAGTGGAGGAGGATAGGGTCGGAGGAGGGCAGAGGGTTGATTAAGGACCCCAGTATTTGTTGAGGAGGTGCAGTTTAAGGTATTTTTTTAAGGCAATGTAGGAGAGGTTGCAGCGCAATTCCTTTGGGACGGCATTCCAGACCTATTTGAAGTCTTCAGGAGGGATGAAGGGTTTGATTTTCTTCAGGTGAAGGAGAGTGAAGAGAGCTCCTTTAGCAGAGTTTTTTATGTGGTTGTTGAGGCTTAGATTTTTGTCAATAGTAAAACCAATGGAGTTCGCTGAGTTGGACAAAGAGAGCGAGCAGTTGAGTGCATTGAGGTTAGAGATCCAGGTTTGGATGGGAAGTCCATTGTTTTTTGGGGAGAAGAGGATGATTTCAGTTTTCTTATAGTTGAGTTTGAGATGGTTGAAGTGGAACCAGTGTTGGATCTTGTTTAAGGTGTGGTTAAGATGAAGTACATCAGCATGAGACCTAATCCTATAGTACAGTGGTGTGTTGTCAGCATAGAGGTGGTAGTTGATTCCTGCTTGTTTCAGGATGAGGATAAGAAGTTCCATAAAGAGGTTAAAGAGTGAAGGGGAAAGAATAGAGCCTTGGGGGACGCCTAGGGAAACCGGAGAGGTGTCGTTCATTTTGACATTTTGTGTTCTGTGTTGGAGAAATACAGTGAACCATTTAAGGACCTGACCATTAAGGCCAAAGCGGGACTTGACTGAGTTGAGAAGGGAGTTGTGTTTGACTGTATCAAAGGCAGCAGAAAGGTCAAGGAGAAGGAGTAGGCAGGATTCAACATTGTCAAGGGAAGAGTGGATGTCATCGATTATATTAAGTATTGCAGTATCCGTGCTGCAGCCTTTTCTGAAGCTGGATTACAAGGGGACCAGAAGGTTGAAGTAGTTAATGTGTTTGTCTAGTTGAAGCAGAGCACATTTTTCCAGGGCTTTGGACAGGAGAGGTAGGTTAGATTGTTATTCTAGTCATTAGGGTCTGCGGTAGGATTTTAAGAGATAGGCGTGATTTGACCGAGTTGAAGTGAGTCGGAACATAACCTGTGGAGAAGGAACTGTTGATGATGTTGGTCCAGTAAGGGGCAATGATGTGGTTGAGATTCTGGATAAGACTGGAGGGGATAGGGTTTTTGGTGTGTGAGGACGGTTTAAGTTTGGCTATGATGTTAAGGACTTTGAGTTTAGTCACAGGGAGGAAGTTTGACCAAGATGCATGGTTTTTTAGTTGCAGGAGGAGAAGGCTGGGTTCTGGGGGTAGGGGGGGGGTAGTAGGGAGAGGGGGAGTGGAAGGCTGAGGAGACGGGGTCAAGCCGGTGCAAACGTTTAGTATATTGTCAACGACGAGAGGGGAATTGGGTGGGATCACAGTTAGGTAGAAGAAGTGATTGATTTTGGATATTTTATCTGAGAAGATATTGGCAATTTCCTCACATCTATTAGTTGATGTTGTAAGTTTGGGGTGGTGGGGCTGTTGATATTTGGTTGCGAACAATGTCAAATAATTCTCTGGGTCTGTTTTTTGCCCGATCAAGTTGTATTCGGAAAAAGGAGGCCTTCAAGGCCTAGCGAAAGATCTAATAGCGTCTTTCCTAGCAAAGAGATCCCAGGCAGTTATACTGGGCCAGTTTGAATCCGCTGAGTTATCACTGCCATGTGGGGTACCTCAAGGTTCATCCCTTAGTCCGACACTATTTAATATATATGTGTCGGACCTCGCTAATACCATCAAAGCGCAAGGGATGAACCTTACCTCATATGCGGATGATACACAGCTGATACTGGCTGTCAGAAATGATGGGGAAACAGTGGCGGAAAATTTCAAGACAGGTATGCTGGCCATTGGAAAATGGATGTCAGCAAACTGTCTGAAATTAAATTCCGACAAAACTGAGGTGGTCACCTTTGGCCACCTCAGCCCTAGTTGGTCCCCAACTTGGTGGCCATCATCTTTCGGAGCTGTACCCAAACCAGTCACGAAAGTGAGAAACTTGGGTGTCATCTTTGATGATAACCTAAATTTCATGGCTCACGCCAATCAGACTGCCTCCAATGCCTTTTACAAGCTGCGACTGGTGAGGAAGATTCTTCCTTTTCTTCCTACCAATGTGGGAAAGACATTGGTTAGCGCTATGGTCCTATCAGCACTGGATTACTGCAATGGCTTGTTTGCAAATGCTCAAGTTAGGATAATCAAGAAAATGCAGACAATCCAAAATGCAGCAGCCAGACTTCTCCTTAACATACCCAAATTCAAGCCAATATCTGAATCTTTAAGGAGTCTCCACTGGCTTCCTGTTAGGAACCGAATTAAATTTAAGACGTTATGTATCGTCTACAAGGCACTACACCACCAAGCGCCTCAATTCCTGTGCGACCATCTTGTCCCATACATTCCCACCCGAATGTTACGATCAGCAGGACAGAATGACCTGGTAGTGCCACGGACTAGGCTGGTCAACTGGGGAGACAGACGTTTCCTAGCTGCCGCCCCAAGACTATGGAATACACTTCCACAAACCATAAGATCAAGCCCAAATCTAATGTCCTTTAGGAAGAAATTGAAAACTTGGCTATTTAACCTTTAAAAAAAATAGCCAAGATCACATAGGAGGGTAACACAGTACAGCGCCGAGACGCCTGCGGGCATTTGTTCGCGCTTAATAAATGCTAAAAATAAATAAATAATAAATAAATAAATAAATTCTCCTTGAAGATATTTTTTTATAGGATGATCTAGTGGCACAGAGACAAGCAAGGTGGGCAGCGGAGGGGTGTTGTCTTCCAGATCTTTCGGTCAGTCTAAGTGTTCTCCTTTCTTCATTGAGATCAGAGTTAAACCAAGTTCTAGATGGAATGGTTCTTTGTTTTTGTGTTGAAGTGTTCGGTGAGCTCATTTGCGTCTTGGGAGAGAGGGGTGAGAAGAAGTTCAGCTCGAAGTTTAGACTAGAGTTGTCCATGAGGGACTTGGTTGATGTTTAACAGCTTCGACAACCGACCCGGAGACCAACCCACTCAACCTACTGCAGGACCTTCACCCCCCTTGAACATCCTTAACGACTGGAACCCAATCTCAACTGAGGACACCATCCGCCTGATGAACTCCATCCACTCAGGATCCCCAACTGACCCATGCCCTCACCACATCTTCAACAAAGCAGACTCCATCATAGCTCCACACCTCCGAGACGTGAGGAAGGGTCATCGGTAGCAAGGTGGGTGTGGGGAACTCGATTGTTAGATAAGGTGGGGATTTGGGTGGAGGGATGCTCAATTAAGGTGTCTGGGGGTGTGGGCTCTGGGCTGGTGGGTTAGAAATGTGGGCGAGAGATGTTTGGGAGGGAGGGGATTAGAGGTAGGTTTGGATAGAAGGTCAGTCAGGGAACTGTAGAGGTGGTCAAAGGTGTTGAAGTGGTGTTCCAATGCTTGAATGAGAAGGTTGCCGGATTTAAAAATGGAAATGTCGATTTCTCTTCCAGGGTATCCTCATCAATAATCATAAGCACTAGAACAGGGGTCGAAAAATCCACTAGACCGCTCGCATATGCAAGCTCAATTTAACGAGGTTGAGCTGCTTTTAGGTCCTACTCGCCCTTTTCTGGCGAGTAGGAAGACAAACTAACTTTTGTCCTCTGTCTGTGAAAACGGAGCAAATGTGACAAGATAACAAGATTTAAAGGCATTTTTATTGCTCACAAAGGTAATGAGCAGTAAAGATGCCTTTAAATCTTGTTATCTTGTCACATTTGCTTCGCTTTCAGAGACGGAGGTCAAGTAGGTTGGAGTTAGGTCAAGGAGATTTTTCAAGGTACTAGTCCTGCAGGACTAGGACAATTTGTTTTGATTTTTTGAGCCCTGTAGAATATTCCCGCCCATGCGCGGGACCCCGGAAACACAATCATATATATGACCAACATATATGTACATATATATATTTATATCCGTTACACCGCGTCTCCAACCAGTGATAAACTCCTCCACTGTGATAGAAACAGCACGGACACGGACCAAGTAAGTGCTGAAGATCTTTATTTGTGCAAATTCAGCCGCAATGTGTTTCGGCTCCGAGGAGCCTTGCTCACATATATGTATGTATGTATGTATGTATATATATATATATATATATATATATATATATATATATATATATATATATATATATACACGCTCAAGGTTCCAAAAGAAACACGCCGCACTCACGGGACCCCTTTGCAGACTCTTTATTTACAAGGATGCGTTTCGGCGTTGTGCCTTCCTCAGCTTGTTTAAAGTCAGCGCAGTCTAACCTGATCGAGTTTTGAACAGGTAAGAATGATTCCAGTGGTTCTTGCTGCTAGACATCAAAAGAGGGCTGC
Source organism: Lissotriton vulgaris (assembly GCF_964263255.1). NCBI lineage: Eukaryota > Metazoa > Chordata > Amphibia > Caudata > Salamandridae > Lissotriton > Lissotriton vulgaris. The sequence goes on from NC_141695.1 coordinate 1,743,146,710, forward strand.
AACCTCGGGACAAAGACTCCTCCCCCAATGTGTTTATGGGATTTGAAGTCCGAGAGTATTCGAAAAGGGGGGAGGGTTTAGTAGATTTTTGTCTAGTTTCCAGCCGCCTCCACATAGACATTGCCCCCAAAGTCCATAGTTATCACGAAGTCCAGGTAACTCTATACCTTTCCTCTTCGATGACAGATTTCAAGCGCCACAGCATGTAGCGCTGTTCTCAGAGTCTCCTCCGGGGCCCCTCGTCACACCCCCAGGTTCCATGACACTCGGCGCAGGAGTTGGTCGAATGGCCGTTGCTTCCCCAGTAATGATGACTGACGACAGTAGTCGGCGGCGGTGCCAGCAATCCCAGTGGTGGTGCAGCTTGCCTTCATATATAACGCTCCCAAGTCCACTTGCAGGCAGTATGTGCACTCTTACTGACGGGTGCGACCCTGTGGAAGTGGGTCAACGCTTAAATGCACACTCAAGTTTCCAAAAGAAACACGCCGCACTCATGGGACCCCTTTGCAGACTCTTTATTTACAAGGACGCGTTTCGGCGTTGTGCCTTCCTCAGCTTGTTTAAAGTCAGGGCAGTCTAACCTGATCGAGTTTTGAACAGGTAAGAATGATTCCAGTGGTTCTTGCTGCTAGACATAAAAAGAGGGCTGCAACCTCGGGACAAAGACTCCTCCCCCAATGTGTTTATGGGATTTGAAGTCCGAGAGTATTTGAAAAGGGGGGAGGGTTTAGTAGATTTTTGTCTAGTTTCCACCCGCCTCCACATAGACATTGCCCCCAAAGTCCATAGTTCTCACGCAGTCCAGGTAACTCTATAGCTTTCCTCTTCGATGACAGATTTCAAGTGCCAAAGCATGTAGCGCTGTTCTCAGAGTCTCCTCCGGGGCCCCTCGTCGCACCCCCATGTTCCATGACACTCGGCGCAGGAGTTGGTCGAATGGCCGTTGCTCCCCCAGTAATGATGACTGACGACAGTAGTCGGCGGCGGTGCCAGCAATCCCAGTGGTGGTGCAGAGCCCGTCGACGACGAAGATCTCGTCAACGAAGAGCCCGTCGGCGACAGTCCCATCGACGACAGCCCCGTTGATGCCAGCCCCGTCGACGTCGGTCACGTCGACGAAGATTCCATCGATGCCAGCCCTGTTCACGACGGACCCGTCGACCTTGAAACCGTCGACGACGTCACCCTCGACGACGAGTCCGTCGACGATGAGCTAGTCTACGGCAATCCCATTGATGAGCCAGCCACTTTCAGCGCATCTTCTCAACAAGACGCCACCTGCAAGAGTGCAATACACTCATTTTCAGTTGAAGACCTATCAGAGGCAGGACTACTCTAATATTTCCCCGCTTCTGCCATCGCGTATTTTGGAAACGTATGTAGAGGATGAATCTGATGAGATTGATAAAGATGAAGAAGGGCCCTGATGGGATTGCACGTCATCCATCAGAATTGCGGATCAAATGTCAGGAAGAAGATGAAGAAGACGATATGCAAGAGCATTTCTATCAGGAAGATTTGTCTACGCCTTGCTACAGACAATCATACAGTCCTTCACGTTCGGAGGAGACAAGTCATCTCCCTCCTTCTTTGATCCAGGATTTACAGGCCATGTTGGCAGATTATCGCCAAAGGTTCCCGCCTACACCATCCACGCCAGCTGTGCCTCCGGTACTAGTAGAAGTACCCAGGCCTCCATCACCAAGACACACTGTGGACCCTACACCACAAGACGATCAGGATACTTCCTCTTTGGATGAAGATGGAAGAGAGGAAGGCGAGTTTCCTAATGACAACGCACCTGCAGATCCTTGGGATGAATACATAATCCCCATGCCTTCACCTCCTTTGCCGCAACCCTCGGATTCCCCTCCGGAGGACATTGGCAGCTTTCATAATATTATGCAAAGGGCTGCTACAAGATTTCAACTGCCATTTACTATTGAGCAGTCGGACTGCTTTTTACATGACTTCAAAGAGGGGTATAGGAAGATCGCCAGGGCTATACCCATTATAGATTTTATTTGGAAGGAAGGTCTTAACATTATGAAGACCCCCGCTTCTATTCCTGTAGTTCTTCCTTGTATTGAGAAAAAATATAGAGCAACGCCAGACACTCCATCTTGTCTGGTGGGCCATTCACGTCCAGACTCTGTTATATCTCAAACTGCTCAACAGAGGTCCAAAAATCCATCCACTCCAATCTCAACACCGCCAGACAAGGAGGGCAGGAGATTGGATCTTATTGGAAAAAAGTTCTCCACCAATGCTGCAGCTTCCGTTAAAGCAGGGAATTCCTTGGCAATCCTTGCCCGCTATGACCGACAGATGTGGTCGGATCTATCGGAAATCATAGATTTATTACCAGAAGATCGTCAACAGAAAGCACGTTAAATAGTGCTGGAAGGAGAGAGGGCGGCATCAGAAATAATAGGCTGCGCCCTAGACATCGCAAACACTAACTTTAGACAGGTAGCAGGCACGGCAGTCCTCAGACGACAGGGCTGGCTCAGAGCTACCTCCTTCAGACCGAAGTACAAACTAATATCCTGGATATGGCTTACAACAGGTATTCACTCTTCGGTAAGCACATAGACGATGCCTTACTTGCAATCAAGACGGATCCTGACACCGCCAAATCTCTTGGTACCCTGCAATATAAGAGAGGCTCTTTTAGAGGGGCAAGGGGTCGTAGTTTTTCTTCCAGGGGAAATTAACACAATCAACAGAACAGGCAGTACCAATCTCAGTACAAACAGCCATATTTCCAATCTTCATACAGACAATCTACCTCCAGTAATTTCTCTCGTCAGGGAGGAAGACGAAGAACAAATAATCTGGGACGAGATTCCAACCAACGTCAATGAGCTCTGCCGGACGCTAGTCCAACGTCCTCTCCACCCTGTGGGCGCGAAGATCTCCGCCTTTTACCAGCAATGGCGGAACATTACTTCGGATCGGTGGGTCCTCGACCTAGTCAAAAAAGGATACACTCTGGAGTTCTTAAAGAAACCGCCTACACCCAGGGGTCCCCCTCCCCCTCATCTTCACTTACTGTTCAAAGAAGCCTTAAACATGTTTCGCAAGAATGCGATAGAGAAGGTTCCCTTCTCGCAAAAAGGAAAAGGAGTTTACTCTCGCTTCTTCCTCATAAAAAAGAAGTCGGGAGAATGGCGCCCGAATTTGAATCTGCGCAAACTCAACAAATTCCTGAAGAAACAGGGTTTTCGCATGGTGACGTTGGCAGATGTGCTCAATTCTCTCAACGAAGGAGATTTTATGGCTTCTCTGGACCTGGAAGACGCTTACTTCCACATCCCTATACACCCCAAACACCGCAAATACCTGCGATTCACAGTGGCTGGCGTCCACTTTCAATTCAAGGTGCTCCCATTCGGTCTGAAATCGGCACCAAGAATATTTACAAAATGTTTAGCCCCAGTTTCTGCAGCACTGAGGTCGCAGGGAATACAAGTCTTCCCATACCTCGACGACTGGCTGCTCAAGGGACCATCAAGACAGGCTGCAAAGCAGGCGGTCAACAGCTCCCTCCGTCTATTCTCAAACCTAGGGCTCACTCTCAATGCAAAGAAATCTCAACTGCAGCCCGGTCAAGTGTTAATCTTTCTGGGACCGCCACTGGACACCGAACAGTGCAAGGCGTTCTTGTCTCAGGAACGGCAGAACAAACTTCAAAAACTGGCAAAACTAATCTCAACAAAAAAGTCACTTTCTGTCCGAACATATGCTTCTCTTCTAGGGATGTGCTCGTCAGCGATCAGTCTAGTCCCATTGGCAAGACTCAGAATGAGGCTGCTGCAAGAAGAATTGCACCGACAATGGCGACAAATAGGAGGTTCTTTCGACGATCGCATAAAGGTGACATCCAGAATGAGACAAGCTCTTCAGAGAAGTGTGGCTCAATGGTTAGAGCGGCAGACCCTGATGCAGTAGTCTGCCGGGACCAGGGTTCAATTCCCGCCTCGGCGGGTCTCGGGCTCAATTTCCTCGGACCCGATAATTCTCACCTTGGTGCCTATTCTAATCATGAGTCCCACTCTGCACCTCTGGGCAATAGCTTGCTTAATCTCTACAACGGCCCCAACAACGCATTGGATGCCTGATTTCACCTTGGGGGTGCCCAGGAGTGGGCTCCTCACAGGGAAAGGCCAGGAAGGGTTCCTCAGCAGTATTCGTACAAGCGCCGAGATGCCTATGGGTAGTCGTGGACTATACAAGTGCGTAATCATTTCATTTCTATGGTGGTCAAAAGAAAACAATCTGTCACCGGGCCTCACGTTTCTCCAAACCATTCCGGAGTTTATCTTGACCACGGACGCTTCTATGGAAGGTTGGGGTGGTCATCTCCAGGACCTTCAGATTCAAGGGGGATGGTCTCACCATTATCGTCAGAAACACACCCACAGTCTGGAGTTAAGAGCCATTTTCCTGTCTCTGCAGCTGTTCCTACCGAGAATTGCAAATTCCTCAGTGCTGGTGCATACGGACAATATCACCAGCATGTTTTACATCAACAAACAAGGGGGCACAATATCTCTCTCCCTCTCGCAGGAAGCTCAAGAGATGTGGGAGTGGGTTATACAACAAGGCATAACCCTTAGAGCGGAGCATGTGAAGGGTTTTCACAACTCTCTAGCCGACAACCTCAGCAGATCTCTCACAAGTTGCCACGAATGGGAACTAGAGCAGGATCAGGTGACCAGGATCTTTCGGACATGGGGCACACCAACTCTGGATCTGTTTGCGACACAACAGAACAGCAAATACCTGTACTACGCCAGCAGGTTTCCTCAACGGGGGTCAAGAGGAAATGCCCTGTCGATTAGATGGTCCGGAATCTATGCATACGGCTTTCCCCTGATTCCTTTATTACCGAGGATACTGCAAAAGATGAAGAGGGAACATTGCACTCTTCTCCTCATTGCACCTCGCTGGCCTAGACAGTACTGGTTCCAAGAACTGCTCCTGCTATCTCAACAGCCTCCAATTCGCTTCAAACCGACAATTTCAATGTTAACACGGGAAGGAGGTCAGAGTCTACACCCAGATTTTCAATCGCTTCACTTGCACGCCTGGCTCCTGACTTCTTAGAGTTTAAGGATCTCAAAATTTCCGCAGACTGCAGAGAGATTGTATCTCAAGCCCGTGCTCAGAGTACCATCAGAACGTACCGTTTTAAATGGAGACGATTCTGTAGTTGGTGTGAAGCAAATATTATTCATCCGATCCAGGCACCACCTGAGGATATACTTCCTTACTTGCTGTCGTTGGCCAAAGCAGGTCTGGTGTTCTCTTCTATAAAAGTACATCTGGCCGCTATCTCCAGATTCAGAAAAAGTTCAAACAAGCCATCACTATGCTCTTCCTCATTGATAAAGCAATTTCTCAAGGGATTATTTCGAGCTTTTCCTCCAATTCGACCTCCACCTCCTGAATGAGATCTCAATATCATCTTGTCCCAATTAATGAGGAGGCCCTTCGAACCTATTCACAGAGCTGAACTAAAGTTTCTAACTTGGAAAGTCACTATTTTACGAGCTCTCACTTCAGCCCGGAGAGTTAGCGAGATACAAGCTTTCACGATTGCAGAGCCTTTCCTTTATTTCTCTAAGGAATATGTAACCCTGAGAGCCAATCCAAAGTTCATTCCTAAGGTACCATCTCAATTTCATATAAACCAGCCGGTAAAGTTAAAGACTTTTTTCCCGGACCCTGTCACACCGGCAGAAAAGGTCCTGCACTCTCTTGATGTGAAACGATGTCTAAAGTTCTATCTTCAAAAAACTAAGGACATAAGAAAATCTAACCAGCTATTTATTGCTTATGGACAGGTCACGCTAGGACAAGCCGTGACTAAAGCAACTATAGCTAGATGGTTATCCTCAGTAATGCAATTCTGTCATGAAAAGGCTAAAAGACCTTTAGTCAGAAAGGTTAAAGCACATTCCACCAGAATGATGTCGGCGTCGACAGCCTTATTTGCTGGGGTCACGCTGGAGAACATTTGCCGAGCTGCTACATGGAAGAGTGTCCATACTTTTACAAAGCATTACTGCTTGCAGTCGGCATCACAGGATGATACAGCAGTTGGAGAAGCGGTGCTGCAGCATCTTCTTCATTAAGCTTAGACTTTTAAAAGGTCTCTCACATTATATTGCTGTCATAAGACTATGTATGATATACTGTAATGTTTTGATTGTCAAATGCTGTCTTTACTATGAACTATATTATCTGAATATAATTATTCCTTTCAGAAGGTTTTCTGCATATATGTATATTTACATTTTAGTGCTCTATAACCTTCCGGTTGTGTGGGGGATATGTAGAATTGCGCTTTGTCTCCCACCTTCCGCAAACGACAGATATGGTTTTACTGCTTGCTATTCTGATTCAGGCATGTGAATCTATGAAAGATACCCCAATACTGGATAAGAAAACAAGTTACTTACCTGTAACTACAGTTATCGAGTATTGGTATCTTTCATAGATTCACATGCACCCACCCTCCTCCCCGGCAAGGCAGTTCTGTAGTAGGGATACATACTTCTCACTTTTGCTGGGAAAATCTGAGGAGAACTGCCTCTGCCTGGAAGGTTCTAGAGGGTGCTGACAGCTGATTGGTTGGAACTTCTTTTTCAGTTCTTTTTAAATAATGAGGTAGATAGGCTGCTAAGTTTTGGGCCGTGTTGGGCCTATAGTCTTTCAGCCTACTACAAATAATTTTCTAAGGCACTGCTATTGTATATATTATTACCGTAAGACTCCACCTCGGCGCTGGGAATGATTCAGGCATGTGAATCTATGAAAGATACCAATACTGGATAACTGTAGTTACAGGTAAGTAACTTGTTTTCTTCTCTTTTTATAGTTCCCGTTTGATTTCTTTGCATCTCCTCTTTTTATTTTAATGCTTCTTAAGAAGATACCATAGCTTTCCAGTCAGTGCTAACAAGTAGCTTGCATGCTGCTCAGTTCATCTGCAGGGTGCTGTATCCCCCAAGGCCACTTCCTCAAAACCAGGAATACATTACGTAATGCTTTTATCTACAATGCATAATTGCTCCAGTATTGGAGCTTTCATAGATTCACATATCTGAATCATTTCCCCGTTGTCGAGACAGGAGTCTCCGGTACATAAAAAGCAATGCTTAGCAGTATAGCCAACTAAAAAGAGGCCTAGGCCCATTTCCCTTTTGCAACCCATAACCTTTGTTATGTAAAAAAGGACCAAACTTTTCCCTTAGCCAATCAGAGCTCCTCACCCTCTAGAACACTCCTGAGAGAACCTTTTGCCCCTCAGATTTTCTACCGGCACGTTGTGCTGGGGAGTCTCCTTTGAGCTCTGCTCAAACTCTAGATATTCAGCTTTTTAGGAACTTAGGGCTAGATGTAGGTAGGCTTTTACCAGTCGGTAACGGCCGAAATCGACCGTTACCGACCGGTAAAAGCCTTTTCCTATGTAGGTGGCTATTTTACCGATTTGGTAAGTAACGAATCGGTATTTACCGATTCATCATTTACCGATTCGTTATTTACCGAATCGGTAAATGATATGTAGGGAGCACTGTAAACAGTGCTTCTGGGCTTTAGGAATTCGTTATTTACCACCAACTATTAGTTGGTGGTAAATAAAGAATTCCTATGTAAATGCATAAATGTGCATTTACACCTGTGCCATGTGACAAACATACATGCCCTTAGGGCATGTATGTATGCCAAATGTGCACACCAGCACTAATCAGGGGTGCAACAGGGTGTCAAAGTGCCACCCTTGACTTCTTCACAATTTTACCGAATCGGTAATTACCAATTCGGTAATTGACATTCATTCCTATGGGCCTCCAGGTCCATAGGAATGAATGGCAAATACCGAATCGGTAAATACCGATTCGGTAAATACCGAATCTTACCGATTCGGTATTTTTTAACGAATTATTATCTACATTGCAATTACCGAATCGGTAAAATTCAGTATTTTCGAATCGGTAATTGTAAATTACCTACATCTAGCCCTTGATTTCTTTCTATTTTTTCTGGGATTTGAGAATATTGTGACCTTTTCTCCACTGCATTCTGTAGAATGTCTCGGAAAGAGAAGAAGGGTCTTTTTAGAGCCTGTGCTACCTACTCTAAGAAGAGACTCTACAGTGATGACCCTCATGAAGACTGTATTTATTGTCTTTATCCGGACCACCAAGCCAAGGACTGCAAGGTATGTCGCACTTTCTTTAGCAAGACCCTTAGAGATCGTGAGGGACGCCTTTTGATATGGCTTCAGAAAATTAAGGCCAGAAAGGAGGTGATCTCTAGTAATAGTGATCAGGAGTCCTCCTCTACATCTAGGAGATCTCAAAAAAGTTCAAGATCTCCTCAGGCTCACTCCTCAGGGGAACGTCCTGAGAAGGCCCTAAAAAAGACCACTCATGGGTCTTCAGGGCCTAGTCCTTCAAAATCTCCTCAGCCAAAAAAAAGGAGAGCAAAGGACACACTTCTGGAGAGAAAGTTTCCAAAAGAGCCTCTTCTGAACCTTCAAAGTCCCCACCTCTGGTCAAGGAATCCTTGAGGAAACCCATCTTCTAGTACTCCTGAGGAGAAAAGCAAAAAATCTACATCGTCAACGGGATCGTCGACTAGAGCGTCGACGAAGAAATCATCGTCTGCGGTGACAAAGACAGAGGTACATAAATTGCCATTACCTGTTATTGTGTCAACGACGTCAGCGTCGACGGGAGCGTCAACGGTGGTAACATGGATGACGACATCGGCGACGATGGCAGTGATGACGACGACCATGTCGACGACGGGATCGTCGTCGATGGTGATGACGACGGGGTCGTCGTCGACGGTGATGACGACGGTTACTGTGTCGTCGGCGAGGAATGGTTCTGGTACAGTGTCGACGACGAAACCAACATTGTCGACGGTAGTGTCGACGGCGATCTTGCAGACTGGCTCGTCGACTATAGAAACTCTAGAAAAACTAAGGAAATAGATTACGCCAGCGGTGACTTCCCCGAGTAAGATTACTCCTCTGGTTCCATCGCACCTTTTAGAAGAGGAAGAGTCTGATGAAGAGGAGGATGAGGGGCCCTTTGGGTATGCCAGTAGTCCATCGCAACTCCATGTGAAATGTCAAGAGGATGAGGATGAAGAGGTATCACAGCCCCTCACAGCATCGTTACCAACAGGGTCTTCAGGAAGAGGTGGTCGCTATGCCATCCTCCATGATGATGGACTTACAGTTCATGTTAGCAGATTATAAGAAGAGGTTTCCTCTGTCAGTAGTCCCTCAGGAAGTTCCTCTATTCCGGCTACTCCAGTCAGAAGCAGAGAATCGCTACTGGACACTACTCCACAAACACTTCAAGTCCAAAATCACCAGGATCCGGTTACCACGGACGATGAGGACCATGAAGAAGGGGAGCTAACGGAACCCCACAAAGAATGGGATGACTATCTAATCACATCACCCACACAAGGGCCGGCGGATTCTCCACCAGTGGATATTGGTGGATTCCACAACTTGATGGAGAGAGCTGCCAAAAGATTTCAGCTGCCAATGAAGACAACTCAGACAGAATGCTTCCTCTATGACTTTAAAGAGCCTTATCATAAATCAGTTAGATCCATACCAATCATCAACCATGTATGGGAGGAAGGCTTGAAGGTGATGACGACTCCGGCGACGGTTACACCTATGCTCGCTAGGTTGGACAAAAAGTATAAGGCGCCCTCGGACGCACCAGCGTGTTTGCTGGGCCATCCTAAACTGGATTCTATAATTTCGCAGGCAGCGCAACAAAAATCAAAGAACCCGTCAGCGCCTATTTCTGCACCTCCGGACAGGGAGGGACGGCATTTGGACAATGCAGGAAAAAGATTCTCCTCAATGTCAGCTCTTCTAGTCAGAGCAGCTAATGCCCTTGCCATTCTGGGCAGATATGACAGGCAGATGTGGTAGGGCATGGCATTATATGTCAACCTCCTTCTGGAAAACAGCAAGCAGGAGGCGAAGAAGGTTCTGCAAGAAGGTGAGAGGATTTCGGCTGAAGTCATCGACTGTGTGATGGACATCGCTACCACAGCCTTTCGCTCTCTAGGAGGGGCAGCAGTTTTACGGCACCAGGGTTGGCTGAGGGCCACTGCCTTTAGACCGGGGGTCCAAAATAAGATTCTGGATCTGCCATTTGATGGGGAGGATTTGTTTGGATGTCTGGTAGATGAAACCCTTCAAGGTATTAAGAAGGACACGGATACGGCGAAGGCCTTGGGTACGTTGCAATATCGGAAGGTGCCCTTTCGAGGTGCCCGAGGGAGAGGACAACCATCTTATAGAGGTGGACACCAACAAGGGAGATACCCCTCTTATTCTTCCTCATCACAGCAACACGGACAGAGACAGTCTGGAAGCTATTCTAAATCCTTTCCCAGAGGACGAGGAGGTCGTGCAGGTAAAGACAACAATAAAAGGCAATGACAACCTTCGGTGTCCAGCTTCTTATGCTCCTACCCCTCCATATGTTACCCTGGGTGGAAGAGTAACTTACTATTTACATCAGTGGCAGAGAATAATATTGAACAAATGGGTCCTCCACATAATAAGATTCGGACATACTCTAGAATTTTTACAATTCCCTCCTCCCACACCACCTACTTATCAAGAAGTCAAACATCTATCTCAAGGCAATGCTCCGAAAGGGAACAATAGAACCGGTACCGAACTCCCAAAGAGGGAAAGGAATTTATTCCCGTTTCTTCTTGATCCGAAAGAAAGCTCTCCAGTGGCATCCGATTCTGGACGTAAGGTCTCTAAATGCCTATCTCAAAAAACAGTCATTCAGGATGGTGACCCTCCAGGATATTCTGCTACTCTTAAACTCAGGAGATCAAATGACCTCTCTAGATTTACAGGATGCATATTTTCATATCCACATTCATCCCTGCCACAGAAAGTACCTTCAATTTTCAGTGGCCGGAGACCATTACCAGTTCAGAGTGCTGCCGTTCGGCCTCATGTCTGCTTCGAGAATTTTTACAAAATGTCTGGCGCCGGTGGCAGCTTATCTCCGAAGATGAAAACACCAAATATTCCCATACCTGGACGATTGGTTGATAAAGGCACCTTCGGAGAAGGCGGCTCAAACTTCAACTTCGGCATGCATGCAGTGCTTTGCAGATCTGGGTCTGACTTTAAATGTAGAAAAATCATCTCTTCAACCATCCAGAAGGATCACATTTTAGGTGCAATCCTAGACACTTCACAAAACAAGGCATTCCCATCAATAGAAAGACAATTGGGACTCGTATCTCTAGCCAAAGAGTTCAGGAGAAGAATGTGTCTTTCAGTCCGAAAGAACAACTCGCTTCTGGGGACAATGTCTTCGTGCATACCACTCATCCCCCTTTGTCGATTGAGAATGCGTCCATTGCAAGAGGCGTTAGATCTACAGTGCTGCCAAGCAAAGGGATCCTTCAAGGATAAAATCAACGCCACGCAACCGATGTTGCAGGCGGTGACGTGGTGGACTCACAGAAGCAACATCTCGGTGGGTCTTTCCTTCCTTACCGAACCAGCCCCATTAGTGGTTACCACGGATGCCTCTCTGGAAGGATGGTGAGCAGTCCTCCAGGATTTACACGTCAGCGGCCGATGGAAGCAGCAGGAGCAGCAACTTCACATAAACCTATTTGAATTGAGGACAATAGGTTTGGCATTGTTAGCCTTCCTGCCAAGAGTCGAAGGAAGATCTGTGTTAGTGCGGACAGACAACACAACCACGATGCACTATATAAGCAAGCAGGGGGGCACAAGACCACTCCCTCTGTCGAGAGAAGCTAAGAAGATATGGAAATAGGCTATAAGTCACAAAGTAACTCTAAAAGCCGTACATCTTCCAGGGGATCAAAACACGTCAGCGGACACTCTCAGCAGGCAGAAGATGACCTGTCACAAGTGGGAACGCAACCATGACATACTACTGGAATTCTGTGGCAAATGGGGAATGCCGACAGTGGATCTGTTTGCCACAGCCCACAACAAAAATGCCAATTCTTTGCAAGCTGGCATCACCAACTGGGATCGTGGGGGAATGCATTTTCGATGGCATGCCTCAGGCGTCTTTGCCTATGCTTTTCCGCCGATTCCCCTTCAGCTGCAAGTCCTTACAAAGATGAAGAAGGAACCGTGCAGAATAATACTGATAGCCCCTTGGTGGTCCAGGCAGCACTGGTCCACAGAACTGCTCCTTTTATCGGATACCGAACCAATACGTCTACAGCCAATACCAGCACTGTTGACTATGGCTCAGGGACAGGTGAGGCATCCAGACCCGACATCTCTTCAATTAGCGGCCTGACTCCTGAATACCGTGAATTTCATCAATTAAACATTCCGGCAGAATGCAGAGAGATCCTGGCAAAAGCAAGGGCTGAGAGCACTAATAAAACAGATAAAATGAAATGGAAAAGATTCTGTTTGTGGTGTCAAGAGAACGACCTACATCCTCTGCGGGCAGAGGCACATTAGATCATCACATATTTACTACGGGTGGCAAAGTTAGGATTGACCCATGCCTCTATTAAAGTTTATCTAGCGGCGATCTCTAGTTACAGGAGAAACTCATCTGGTCCGTCTTTGTGGTCAGAAAGGATTGTAAAACAATTCATGAAGGGGTTGTTTAGAGTTTACCCACCTATCAGGCCTCCACCTCCACTATGGCAACTGAACATTGTTTTATCACAGTTGATGAAACCACCATTTGAGCCAATTCACAGAACTGATCTAAAATTCCTTTCCTGGAAAGTGGCTCTATTAATAACTCTGACATCAGCCAGGAGAGTGGGAGAGATACAGGCACTTACAACGCAAGAACCTTTTCTGCAATTCAGATAGGACAGGTTGGTGCTCAGAACAAAACCAAAATTTATACCAAAGGTACCAACAGATTTCCACTTGAATGAGCCATTGATCCTTAAAAGATTCTTCCCTCAACCATCTACAGCTGCAGACAGGACACTCCATACTCTGGATGTTCAGCGTTGTCTGAAATTTTACTTGCAAAGAACAAAATCTTTCAGGAAATCTACACAATTATTCATGGCTTTTAGTGCCCCCAGGAAGGGGTTCCCGTTGTCGAAATGGGGAATCGCAAGGTGGATTTCAAACACCATTCAATACTGTCATTAGGCGACTGAGAAGCTGTTGAATGCACGTGCTCGTGCACATTCAACAAGAGTAGTGTCAACCTCTACTGCTCTGTTTTCAGGCGTACCTATCCAGGACATCTGCAGGGCGGCTACCTGGAGGAGTACGCATACGTTCACCAGACATTACTGCCTAGACGCTCATGCAAGAGGCGATGTAGCAGGGGGACAAGCTGTACTGAGGAACCTTTCCCAGTAACTTGAGCCTTCTTTGTCATCCCCCCTTCCTTGGTTGGTAAGCTAAGCACATTTTATTGTTGTATGCTGTCTTGTATATAATTTATGAATAATCTGTCTATGGATATTTATATACTGCTACTGCTATGGGGGGAAGGACATGTGTTGCCTATTTGAGAGAAGTAGGTGACAAAACAAAATGTGCTATGATTTACTGCTCGCTATTCTGATTCAGGTATTTGAATCTATGAAAGCTCCAATACTGGAGTAAGAAAACACGTTACTTACCTGTAACTGTAGTTCTCCAATATTGGAAGCTTTCATAGATTCACATACACCCATCCTCCTCCCCTGAGAGGCTCACCTCGGATTAGGCACAAAAGGTGTTTATGGCACAAGTGCCCAAAAATCTGAGGGGCAAAAGGTTCTCTCAGGAGTGTTCTAGAGGGTGAGGAGCCCTGATTTGCTAATGGAAAAGTTTGGTCCTTTTTTACATAACAAAGGTTATGGGTTGCAAAAGGGAAATGGCCCTAAGCCTCTTTTCAGTTGGCTATACTGCTAAGCATTGCTTTTTATGTACCGGAGACTCCCGTCTCGAAGACGGAGAAATGATTCAGGTATTTTTTTATTTTTTTATTTGTATTTTTTAAAGCGCATGGTTACACTAGCAAGTGTGTCCCCGCGCTGATCGCTACAGTTGTTTCCAAGAGTTCATGGCAAGATTGCGTGCAGGGTCTTTGATTCGGTCTTAGTCTTTGGGGAAGAGGGCTGTTTTTAGGTCTCTTTGAAAGTTAGACTCAGAGGGTTCCAGACACAGTTTTTCTGGCAGCTGGTTCCATATCCTAGCGGTCATGACTCTGAAAGATTTTCCACCCATTCTGGCTGTTTTGAACTTCGGGACCTGTGATTGCCCAGTGCCGCATGATCTAAGCTGGCGGGTGGGCTTGTATCGTTTCAGAAGCCCATACAGATACCTTGGGCCTCTACCATGAAGGATGCGATGTCCTACACATAGGGCTTTGAAAGTCACCCGTTCCCTAATCGGGAGCCAGTGAAGGGTTTTCAGTGCTTTTTTTGATGATGCTCTTCTGGGTAATTGTAGAATCAAGCGGGCCGCTGCATTTCTTATTTGTTGTAGTCTTGAGAGGCTTTTTACGCTGGCCCCTAGATACAGTACATTTCCACAGTCCAACCTAGATGTTATAAGGGTATGGACCAGGGTCTGGCGTACCGGTATGGGCATAAGGTCCAGCGTTTTCCTAAGGACCCGCAGTATCCCAAAACAGGTGCCTGCCACTTGTTTGGTTTGGTGGTCGAACGATAGGTTTTTGTCTAGCCAAACCCCTAAGTTCTTTACTAGATTACTAGGTGTGGGTAGTTCACCCAGTTCTTCTGGCCACCAGGCTGAGGTCCACACTGATGGGGATTTACCTACAATCAATACCTCCGTCTTATTCCCATTAAGGCGGAGGCAGTTGTCCGCCATCCATAGTGCCACCTTCTGCATGCAAGACGCGAAGTTGTTAGCGCATTGCTCCTCTGGTTGCGTTAGGGTCACAATCAGTTGCGTATCGTCTGCATACGATACTATCTCAACCCCATATGTGTCTGTGATTCCTCCTACTGGGGCCACATACAAATTGAATAGGGTGGGGCTAAGACTGGAGCCTTGTGGCACTTCCTGATTGAGTTTTATTTCTTTCGACCTGACCTGGCCCTGAGCGACCTGAAAGGTTCGGTCTGTTAGGAATGATTGAAGCCATTCCCAGGCTTTTCCTCTCACCCCTCCCTTTTTAAGACACTGTAGCAGTGTATGATGAGCTACAGTGTCAAAAGCGGCACTGAGGTCGAGGAGAATCAGTGCCGCCATCTAGCCTTCATCTGCATACCTTCGTAGGGCTTCCATTGAAGACAGCAGGGCCGACTCGGTCGAGTGAAGAGCTCGAAATCCCGACTGTGAGGGGTGGAGCAGTCCGTTGGTTTCAGCAAATGCCGAGAGTTGTTTGTTGACTACTTTCTCAGCAATTTTTGCAAAGTAGGGGAGGAGGGAGATAGGTCGTAGATTGTCCAGTTTTTCAAAATCTAATATTAGGCTTTTTCCTCAAGGGAAGGACAATTGCTTTTTTCCATGAGGTAGGGACTTTTCCTGTTTTAAAGGAGGGAGCAAGGAGATGACTAATATATGGCTCCAGGGTGGTTATGCTGCCATGGAGTCTTTTTGGGGTTGCTCGATCACTCAGTGAGCCTGATTTGATGCTACCTGCTATGTGGCATATTGTTTCCTGAGAAGGCACAAGAAATGCCGAGAGGCAGTTATTCTCCTGTATATTTAAAGTACTTTCTGCCCTCCCATCACCTACTCTGGCTGTGTCTGGGAAGCCAGCGTAGATTTTGTCTACTTTGCTAGCAAAGAACTCTGCTATTAAATTGCAGGTTTTAGCCGATCCAATCATAGGGGCTGCTATGTTGATCTATGAAAGCTTCCAATACTGGAGAACTACAGTTACAGGTAATTAACTTGTTTTCTCGTTTCACCATTCCAAGATAGCCAACTTGTTAGTTCTACTGAGCGTCCACGCTTGAACTTTGAAACAATAGACTATTTAAATACCTTTGCAAGACATGCACCACTGCTATGTTTAGCCTCATTATTGCAAGCATATGCTTGTAATGATTTCTTTTTTCTACATGTATTCTTTTAAGTTATCTTGCGTATGTTGTTGAGTCTGTGTGTGTTTTCTTGCAGTTGTGTCAGAGGGTGAAGGCAACAGTGATTCAGTAGATGTATGCACGAGTGCAAAATGAGTGACTGAGGACATGTCTGACAACTTAATGAGTGCCTAAACCCGTCATTGCAACAAAACAAACTTTCTTTCATAAGCCAGACCTATTGGCATTGCCAGTGCCTGTTTATCTTTTCAGCAGATTGTTACTGTGAAGGAAGGAGTTCTGCCCCTCAAAGTGCTACACTACCGAAGCAGAATGGACAAGAGCGATTACTGCATCATCAGAGCATTCAGCAACTGCCTGCCAGCATCTCCAGCATGTCTCCTGACATCCGTTGGTCCTGGTGCGTACATATAGCTGTGACACAGGATAGTAAGGCTTAAAGACCCAGCGCGCTATGCTTATTTATTTATATTAGTTAATGCTGCGTTAATCATAGAGCTTAGGACTGGCACTTAGGTGAGTGCTGGATCATGCTTGAATTAATTTGGCAGGAAATCTTGGCGCTTGACTGGTATGGGACAGACAGAATGTCAGAATGTAGTCTTTGGGGAAACATGCACTAGTGGAGCGGGGGTATAAAAAGTTATTTAAACTTTTCTTATTGTTTAGTGTAATCATTTGCTCAAAACCAAGTAGAAGATATTATGTCGATGTTGTAAATGTAAATGTAAATGTCATGGTACTTATAGAGCGCACTATCACCAGACGGTCACCTTGCGGTGTCGCCTATTCGGCTTCCTGGAGCTGATACTCATACCGCTGTGGAACCCCTCCTGGCTTCCCCTGTGAGGTGTCCACTCCTGGGCACCCCCAGGGTGAAGCCAGGCATCCTTAGCGCTGTTGGGGCCGGTGTAGAGGCTAAGCAAGCTCTTGCCCAGAGTTGCAGCGTGGGGCCCGTGATTAGAATAGGCACCGAGGCGAGAATTAACAGGTCCGAGGAAATTGAGCCCGAGACCCCGCCGAGGCGGGAATCGAACCCTGGTCGCTGGCCAGAACTCTGCATCAGGGTCTGCCGCTCTAACCATTAAGCCACACTCCTCCACTTGTAGGAAGGTGGATATCTGACAATGGTTGCCCCCAACTTTTTGCCTAGTGTTTTGCTGGTTTTCGACATAGTTGGCCTGGGATCCTGCTATCCAGGACCCTAGGCTTCCTGCTCTCTCTGTTAAAATGGACTCCATGTACCTTAGGTACATATCTAATTGGTATTGGGTCACTCTTGTAAGTCTTTGTACAGAGTACCATAGGTACCCAGGGCATAAGTGCACCCAAGGCCTACCAGGGTCTGCAGCATGTATTATGCCACCCCTGGCTGGCCATCCAAAACTGACACAACTGGCTGGTAACACAGCTGGGGCAAGGTGGTGTAATCACCTTTTGCTGTAGATATAGTATACCTATATCTTACCCCAAAATGGACACATATACTCCTATAAGTCACTCCTATGGCAGGCCTTATCAATCCTGAAGGCAGAGTGCTTGGAATTATGTGAGATGGTGCTCTGGCATGAGCTGAGCCTGTCTGCAGCTTTCGGAACCATGTCCTTATAGCTGTTTCATGATAACGCTATACCATATACTCTTAAGTGCATTATAATCCTCACGGTTATTTCTAACTTTGGTATAGCATTATCAAAACATGTCGAGTAAGGTGTCATACGAATTGGAATACTACCCCCTCGCCAGTTCTGGCGAGGGAGTAGCATTCTACCCTTTTAGAGGGACACAACATGTATGTAACTAAGAACCCCGGTTAAAGTTAACCCGAGCCTCAGCATCACAAAATGGATGCTGCTGCCACAGACACATGTCTGACCTCCTGCTGCTGGGAGTCCTTCCAGCAACGGAGGCCTGGACAAAGGATTTCCTGCCTGGGGAGGTGCTAGCACCACCCCAGACAGGACTTTGTGTATCCAGATAGGCAGGGCTGAAAGGAATGAGACATGCCTGGGGCACACAAGGTGTCCCTGTGCATACCCCGGTTCAAACCAGTTGCTGGAGCACTCCATCCCCAGCTCTGGCGCGAAACCGGACAATGGATAGGGGTGTAACCACCCCCCTTCCTGGTCCCACCCATGGGAGGGACCTAGTCACAGTACAGCCCGCTTTAGCAGAATAAAGGTAGGAGCTGGTCCCATTCCAAATTAGATTATCCTGAATTGAAACTACAAAGAAGAAACTCTGGACTTCGACGTTCTGCTCCACAGAAGACTGAAGAAAACCTCCCTTGTGGCCAAGGAGTGACCACCCTGCATCCGCAGGCACCATCAAGCGTCCTAGCGGTTCACTTTGTCGTCCTTCCTGGTGGAACCAGACTTCAGAGCCCGACAAGACCCGGACTTCCAGACCTCTCCGACCTTTACTTACATCTGCAGCACAGCTGAGATCTGTGGGTGCGACGAGATACGTGGGACCGGCCATCTTGGAGAAACTGCACTCCGCTTCCAGCACGACTTCAGAGGCATCCTCGAGTACGTGCTTTGGGGATTGAGAAGCCCCAACCCCGAGCAGCTCCTGCACAGAAGACCAGCCCTCCAGCATCCACGAGATCTGCGTGGTGCTCTTTTGCTTGATTGCTTCTCGTCGCGTTGTCTGGTCACTTGCCGGCTGGCTAGTGGCCTCCTAGACGACGATCCTTGAAATCTACACTGCTGGTCTGGTTGCTGGTTGCTCCAGACTGGCCCTTGCTTCCCTGCAAAGGAGAAGCACCCCGGACCCTCCTGGTCCGCACCAGACGCCATCTCCACTCACCGCGTGGGTTGCCTTTGCCAAGGCCTGTTGACTCCGAATCCGGATCAGACACCGCCGACAGTGAGAGCCTGCTTGGGACAGCTCGTGCCTCCATCCTGGTCGTGGAAGACACCTCCTGGTCCACGTGGCTGCAGAGTCAAGCGTCAACTCTTGACCTGATCGCGACAACAGCATCTGGTTCCTTCCTGGTTCCACTCCAGTCACTGGCTAGTGACTGTGAACATTGCCCCCTCTGCTTTCATGTCTCCATCTTCCTTGATCCACCCTTGGATCACTCCGGACATCTTCCTCCTTGTCGCCTGCAGCATCTTTCTTCAAGGCTCCATTGACTTCAACGCGGAAACCCGACACACTTTCACACCTATGCACCAGCAGCCCGTGGGTGAGGTAACGAGAGCATTTCGGTGCTCATAGGTAGATTGACTCTCCTAGTGTCCAGGTATCCTGTAGTTTTAGTCGTAACCAGTCGGACCTGTCCGTATTCACCTATTTTGTAACTTGTTCTTGCCCATTGACTTTGTACCGCATCTCGCGTGTGAGTTCACACTCTGCACACGCGTCCCGTGGGCCTTCTGCTCCTTACCTAAGGTTAGGGTAGTGTAGTCCCAGCGATTCTACAGCCTCTTGGCATCCTCATTTCTTCTATCGTTCTACTTATACCATTTACTTAGTATATGGTTTGTCGTGCCCCTAGGGTACCATTGTAATTTGTGCGGCTTATTGTATTTTTCTTAAGAGACTTGTTATGTGCTTAGCCCACTGACCTCATAAAGAGTTCAGAGGTGTTTGTTAGTAATAAATATATTGTTTATTTTCATAACAACCTGTGTGGTGTCCTTTCATCTGGTATTCAAGGGGTTATATGTAGTAAAACAGCTGGCTTCACATGCCAAAAGAGTTTAGCCTAAGACTGCTTTGTCCATGCTACCATTAGGATAGCTGGTCTATAAGGTTGACTTTACAACCAATCACCATACGGGTTGTTTGCACTGATACAAGATGATCACTAGAACTAGTGAGCATCATATATCAGGCCAACTTCTCACAGATGTCGTCAATCTGACAGTTCACTTTTTAAATTTACTGTAGCATTGCATGATTTCATTTTTATCCTCATTTTAAAGCCATTGCGTTATTAAACCGCCAAGTCTGATTCATTTTACCAATTTGCGAAGTTGAGGTTAATTCTTCCATGCTTGCTTCAAAGTAATGGCACTGTTGAAAGTTTTAATGCAAAGTATTCCAGATTAAGTCTGATCTGTCTCCTTTATCCACAGCTTCTCTTCCGTTGGCCCACAAGGTTATAACTTAGTCAATGGGGGTCGTGCAGACTCCACTCCTGTGAGGCAGACAGATTTCAAGCAGGTACGTACTAGACTGACTGCACGTAAACTGGGATGTGTTGCACTGTCTTCTATTCAGTGTTTCTTTGGAAAATACAGGAAAATAATAAGCCAGATGTGGTAACAATGCCAGGACGGGCATTGCTTGGGCCTTCAGGTAATGTCTTAGCCTCACCAACAGGTGTTGAATTATATAATGAAAACTTTACTAATTTCATGAGTACTGAACAGCGCTGCTTGTTGGAGTGATTGTTATGTTTTCTGTGTTTTTGTGACTATGGCCTAGAAAGATCCTTGTTGGCCCTCAGGCACACAGGTATGTACCAATGTACCAATTTGAATAAATGGAGCAGACAAGTTCTAACAATTGTATGTATCTGAAAGAAACACGTTAGTATTAGATTCCTTACCTTAGAATATCCCCAGGCGTCAGTCTGGATCCGGAAACTTTTGCGTAGCAGTACCCCTGCGCATCGGAAGGCGTCGTCTGCAGGCGTCCCCTGCGGCTCCGCGTCCGTCGTCGGCGTCGTGCGCCGTGATGACGTCGCTGGAGTATATAGACGCCGCCTCCGCGCGCTGACGTCAGTTCTTCTTTTTTCCGCGCCAGTTAGCGCAGATCCGAAGAGCAGTACTCCGGTCTTTTGACCAAGTTTTGTTAAACTTCCTATTACTTTTTGGTGCTGGTAGGATGCCCGGTTTCAAGAACTGTGACGGTTGTGACCGCACGATGTCGGTCACGGACCATCACCGACTCTGCCTCCGGTGCCTGGGCCCCGACCACGACGTGGACGCCTGCGTCGATTGCCGGGCCTTGACAAATAAGGCTAGGCGGGAGCGGTCCCGCAAGCTGCTCGAGCTCCGGGTGTCAGCCCCGCGTCGAGAGAGGTCCCGGTCCGGCAGGAGGTCCAGGGAGCGTTCGAGGGAGCGGTCGCGGAGCCGTGCCGAGCGCTCCGGGAGTCGTCACCATTCATCTGGTTCCTCAGGTAGGAAACACAAGAAGTCGGGGCGTCGTCATCGTGCCTCCGACTCCCCCCAACGCTCGCGCGACGCGGCCGGGGGTTCGGGTGACCCCACCTCCGCGAGAGTCGCCGGCGCGGCCAGCTCCATACCCTGCGGTCCCTGGGCTTGGCGCGACACCTGAGGAGATTGAGACGTTCCTCATGGCCATGAGGGCGCTCACTCCTCCGACGGGGTCCACGGCGCCTTCGGGCCCAGTGATACCGTCCGGGGGCCCTAGCGGTTCCGGTGATCCTGCCTTGACGCCGTCGGGTGCTCCGGCCCCGGATACGTCGACGACTCTGATCCCTGCGCCGCAGGGGCCTTCGGGGTCGACGCCGGCTGGTCTACCGGCCTCTCCGGCGCCGATTCCATCGGGGTTACCCCCGACGCCGTCCCCACGCGGCGCCGGTTCTCCTGTGCCGGCTTCGGCCGGCGCCGGGGCTCCGGCGCCGGCTCCGGGCGGCGTCGTCCCCATACCCTCCCCGACTCCGGACACGGAGTCGGACCGGCGTCGCCCGACGCCGGGCCCGACGCCGATGGGGCCTCTGAACCCCGAGGAGCTGGTCTACATTGTTGACTCCGAATATGGAGATGATGTGGAATACGGAGAGGGTTAGGAGGGGTCTGAGGACCCTCTGTCACGTGAGTGTCAGTATGACGTGGACTGGACAGGTGATTTGGGGGATGCCAGTGGTCTGGACGACTCTCCTAACCCTGGCTTTGTCTCACCTCCTTCCGTGGCATCGGAGGAAGGGGCTGCCTATTCAGTGGTGTTGATGAGGGCTGCCAAGGCCTTGCACCTTGAGCTCCCCGTCGCGGCCGTGAGGCCTAACATCCTCACTGAGGTCTTCAAACCGCAGTCATGCCCACAGGAGCCACTGCTGCCGTTTAACGAAGCCTTGTCGGACGTTCTTTTGGGCACTTGGTCCAGGCCCTCTTCAGGTTCGCCTGTTGATAGGAACGTGGCCAGACGCCACCGTCCGTGTCCGGACGACCCCAAGTTCCTGTCCACCCATCCCACCCCTGAGAGTCTGGTGATCCAGGCCTCAACTTCCCAGACCGCATTCCCGTCGGCCCCGCCCGACCGGGAATCTAAGAGGTACGACCAGTATGGCAAGAAGGTCTTCTCGTCCCTGAGTTTGGGACTGCGGTCTTGCAACACCGCTTGCCTCTTGGGCCGCTACACCCACTCTGTGTGGGATACGGTCGCGGAACTGCTGCCAGAATGCCCCATGGAGGTGAGGGCGAAGCTCGGCAAGGCTGTCGCTGAGGGCCGAGACGCAGCAAAATATTCCATACGGTGTGGTCTTGATACGACCGACTCGCTGGGCAGGGCGATGTCGACGACGGTGGCGATTCGTCGCCATGCCTGGCTGAGATCCGCCAACTTCTCGGCAGATGTCCAGAATGCCTTGATGGACATGCCGTTCGATGGCTGTCGCCTGTTTGGTGACAAGGCGGACCACGCGCTGGAACGCTTCAAGGACTCCAGGGTCACGGCCAAGTCCTTGGGTCTCTCGACCCAGCGCCAGCAAACGGGTTCGTTTCGCTCCTTTCGTGGCCACGGAAGGGGCGTCCCCACACGTGCTGCCAGCCACGCGCTGCAACAATCTTTTCAATGCGGTGGCGGCCGTGGAAACCGCCGTGGAGGCGGTCGGGGTCAACGGCGAGGTCAGGCCACACCTCCCCCCGCAGCATCGGCCTCCAAATCCTCCTAGTCCGTGCTTTCAGGCCCATGTGACGCCAGTGGGTGGCAGGGTTCGCCATCACCTCACCCGCTGGCGCGCAATCACATCGGACAGGTGGGTGCTGCAACTCGTCCGAAGGGGCTACTCCCTCCCCTTCGAGACCACTCCTCCAGCCATGCCACCGCAGAACCACCGTGTGTCGGGGGACCACTTGACACTTCTGCAGGGGGAAGTTACGGCCCTCTTGGCCAAGGGGGCCATCGAGCGCGTTCCTGGGCCGGAAGTAGGGCGTGGTTGCTATTCCCACTACTTTCTGGTGCCCAAGAAGGACGAAGGGGGCCTACGTCCTATCTTGGATCTAAGGAACGTCAACGGCTTCCTCCGGAAGGAGAAGTTCAAGATGTTGACTTTGGCTCAGGTCTTGGCTGCTCTCGACCCACAAGACTGGATGGTAGCGTTGGACTTGCAGGATGCGTATTTTCACATCCCCGTCCTGCCGGCCCACCGGCGTTACCTGCGGTTCACGGTAGGCCACGAGCACTTTCAGTTTATCGTGCTCCCTTTCGGCCTTACCAGCGCCCCACGGGTGTTCACAAAGGTGATGGCGGTGGTTGCAGCTCATCTGCGCAGGTTAGGGGTTTCAGTCTTCCCCTACCTAGACGACTGGTTGTTAAAGGCGGGCTCGCCCCAGACAGTCGTCCACCACCTCCAGATGACGGCAGCCTCCTGCACGAGCTGGGGTTCTCCATCAATGTGCCAAAATCACACCTGTGTCCCTCTCAAACGCTCCTTTTCATCGGGGCAGTTCTCGACTCGGCGCAGTTTCGGGTTTATCCTCCGGAACGGCAAGTCCAGGATATTCAGGCTTTGATTCCCATCTTTCAGCCGTTATCCAGGGTTTTGGTCAGGTTGACGCTGCGGCTGCTGGGGCTGATGGCTTCCTGCATCCTTCTGGTGCATCACGCTCGGTGGCGGATGCGGGCTCTGCAGTGGGACCTGAAGTTTCAGTGGGCCCAGCATCAGGGCAACCTGTCCGACCATGTCTTGATCTCAGAGGGCACTGCGACACAACTGCAGTGGTGGCTTACGGACCGCGATTGGGTCAGAGGCAGATCCCTCTCCCTTCCCCAACCGGAGCACGTTGTTGTGACGGACGCGTCCCTCCAGGGCTGGGGAGACCACCTGGGAGAGGCGGAGATCAGAGGCATCTGGTCTCCGGCGGAGTCCCGGCTCCATATCAACCTGTTGGAGCTCCGGGCGATTCGTTTGGCACTGAAGGCATTCCTCCCCTTTGTCAACGGGAGTGTGGTGCAGGTGTTCACGGACAACACCACCGCCATGTGGTATTGCAACAAACAGGGCGGAGTGGGGTCGTGGACCCTTTGCCAGGAGGCTCTGCGCCTCTGGCAATGGCTGGAACGTCAGGGCGTGACTCTGATGGTTCAACACCTGGCAGGTTCTCTGAACGCCAGGGCGGACGAACTCAGCCCTCGGTGCTCGATGGATCACGAATGGCATCTGAACTCGGACGTGGCGCAAGGCCTCTTTCGGAAATGGGGAGAGCCTTGGTTAGATCTATTCGCCACAGAAGAGAACGCGCAATGTCATCAGTTCTGCGCGTTGGAGTTTCCAAGACGGCACTCGCACGGCGACGCCTTTCGGCGCGAGTGGAGTTGCGGTCTGTTATACGCCTTTCCGCCTATACCACTTCTGCCCAGAGTGCTGAAGAAGATCAGGCGTGACCGGGCCCAAGTCATCCTTGTAGCTCCGGACTGGGCTCGAAGGTACTGGTATCCCGAGCTACTCACCATGTCAGTCGGTCCCCCGATCCGCCTGCCCCTTCAGGAGGACCTTCTGTGGCAGCAGCAGGGGGCGGTCCTCCACCCGAACCTGTCCAGCCTCCACCTCCATGCGTGGAGATTGAGCGGCGGCAGTTGAGGCCATTTGACTTGCCTCCTGAAGTCTGTGATGTAATTCTGGCAGCCAGGCGTCCCTCCACAAAGTCGGTATACGCCTGTCGGTGGAACAGATTTGTGGCATGGTGCACAGCAAAGGCTGTGGACCCTCTTTCTGCCCCTCTTTCCGAGGTTCTCCTCTTCCTTCTCTCTCTTGCACAGCAGGGCTCTGCTCTGGGCACTATCAAGGGCTACCTTTCTGCCCTTTCGGCCTTTCTGAGGCTGCCTGATCAACCTTCTTTGTTCAAGTCCCCTATTGTAACGAGATTCTTGAAGGGCATCGCACACATGTATCCTCCTGTTCCGTTTGTGATGCCTCAGTGGGACTTGAACCTGGTTCTGACTTTCTTGATGTGTGCTCCCTTTGAGCCACTTCATTCCTGTCCTCTCCGTCTTCTGACTTTAAAGACGGCCTTCCTGGTTGCCATCACCTCTGCCAGGAGAGTGAGTGAGCTCCAGGCTCTTTCTGTCAAACCTCCTTTCATGTCCATTCATCCAGACAAGGTGGTTCTGAGAACTAGACCTTCTTTCCTGCCCAAAGTTGTCTCTGCTTTCCACATCGGGCAGTCCATCACCCTCCCTTCCTTCTTCCCGCCTCTGCATCCTTCAAAGGATGAAGAGCGGCTCCATCGTCTGGACCCAAAACGTGCGCTTTCATTTTATATGGATCGCACACGCCAGTTCCGGGTGGATGACCAACTGTTTGTTGGCTACGTGGGTGCGAAGAAGGGACGGGCGGTACATAAACGGACCATCTCTCGGTGGGTACTACTGCCCTGGGCCAGGGAGTCCCCTTGCAGGACATTTGCCAGGCGGCTACATGGGCCTCGCTGCACACCTTTGCGAGGCACTACTGCCTGGACAGTCAAGTCCGGAGGGATGGCTTCTTTGGCCGTTCTGTCCTCCAGGACTTTCTGGTGTAGGAATGTATTGGTTCGCAGACCCACCACCGGGGTTGGTATTGCTGGGGTATCTATTCTAAGGTAAGGAATCTAATACTAACGTGTTTCTTTCAGATGAACAAGTTACTTACCTTCGGTAACGATATATCTGTAAGAAACATTAGTTAGTATTAGATTCCTTACCGACCCACCCATCCTCCCCGTTCTGCGAACTGATACCTAGGGTTAAGGACATCCCTTTCAGGGCTCTAGTTTCAAATGGCACCAGTGTTGGTTCTCACATGGCTCTGCGTGTTCTGGCGCGGAAAAGCTGTGTGCAAAGAACTGACGTCAGCGCGCGGAGGCGGCGTCTATATACTCCAGCGACGTCATCACGGCGCACGACGCCGACGACGGACGCGGAGCCGCAGGGGACGCCTGCAGACGACGCCTTCCCACGCGCAGGGGTACTGCTACGCAAAAGTTTCCGGATCCAGACTGACGCCTGGGGATATTCTAAGGTAAGGAATCTAATACTAACTAATGTTTCTTACAGATATATCGTTACCGAAGGTAAGTAACTTGCTCGATAGAGACTTCAAGACGCAGATTCCTTACCTTGGAATATTCCCCAGGCATCAGATTGGATTAGGATTTTTTTTAGCAGTACCCCTGTGCCCCGGTAGGTGGCATCAATTGGCTCTGCATCAATGTCGTCCGCACCAGAAGTGACGTGCAACTTGTCTATATAGATGCTACCCTGGTACGCTGACATTCGTTTTTTTTCTTTTCTTTCCATTCCATGGCATCATACTAATGAGGACACAACCACTGTGTAGATAGTTACTTCATTTACGGTCCTGATGAATTGCCACTTGATCACTGTTGTGACAGACTAGGCAAGAAACATGTTGACCGCCACCCTTTAGCTATCGCTGAACATTACTTCTCCAGTATTAGGGTGTCTTTCATAGATTCACATGCTTGAATATTCCCCGTCGTCGAAGTGGGAGCCCCACAGTAAAAAAAATAGCAATAAAAGAATCCCAATAAAATATGTATATAAAAACATATCACATAAATTCCCACACCAGAAATACTTATAAGTAGCATTAACACATAGGAATACATAGACAAAAGAAAAAACCTTTATAACATATCCATGTCATTATGTTAGTCCAAACTAAAGCCAATCAGGCGCAAGCACCCCTCCAGAACCTTCTCCTCAGAGGCTCAGGCCCTCAGATTTTTTACTGCACGTCGTGTGAAGGGAGTCTGCCTGAGCTTTGCTCAGTTTTCTACTTTCTTCTGGTTTTCCAATGTTTCTACAATGTCTTCAAGTAAGAGGTTTTTGTTTAGACCTTGTTCTTCTTGTGGGAAGTTGCGGCTCTACTCTGAGGACCCCCACAAGAAGTGTATATACTGCCTCTATCCTGACCATGAGGTAGGCAAATGTAAAATTTGCAGGACTTTTTCCACCAAAACCCGTAAGGATAGGGAGGGTTGTCTCCTTCTTTGGTTACAAAGATTGAAAGACAAGGATTCAGCTCTTTCTGACGCAGAAAGACTAGTGTCAGGTACTTTAAAAGCCACTTCAAAGCTTAGCAGTGTGCAGGATTTGCCATCTCCCTTCTTGAAGAAGAAGAAACTTTCACTCATGAAGGCTCCTGCTGTGTCTCCACCTCCTCCTGCTACGCCTACACCCCCGAGATCTGACTCTCAGGCGTCTTCTAAACATGTTTCTATCAAAAAACGTGCAAAACCGTCGACAGGAGCATCAACGATCGTCCCGTCGATGAGATCTGCCGGCTCCAGCTCGTCGAAGAAGACAGTGACGCCGACTTCTGCTTCTGGCTCGTCGACGGTGGCTGCGTCGCGTCGTCTGTGCCGACTAAGGTATGCCTCAGTTTGAAAACTGTCTCGTCGACGATTCCTATCGCCTCGACGTCGAAGAAGGGTCTCTCATCGTCATCAGGATCTTCGTCGACGATGGTTGTGAAGAGTGCCTCCTCGTCGTCGGTTGCTCCGTCGACGAGTGCTCCGTCGACGGCTACTTCATCAATGACGGGCTCGTCGGCCCTGGCGACGTCTGTACTGTCGTCGTCGACGACGACTTCGTCGACGGTGGTATCATCATCCTTCGCGTCTTTGCCTTTGGTGCCATTATTTTCATCCGGGTCTGGTTCTTCCACTGTTGACCCTCTGCACCAACGTCGCCAGGTACCTTTGGACCAGCTCAATATTCCAAGTGACACGCAGCCTCCATCACCCCTGTTTGCCACAGGTTCTGAACAGGACTCTAGTTCTGAGGAAGACGATGATTATCAATTTCGGGCAGCACGAAGCCCTTCTGAACTGGTCATAAAATGTCAAGACTATGGGGATCATCATGATGATTCGTATGTACAAGACGAGGCACCTTCTACTCAGGTTCCTACAGCGACACTACCACTTTCCCTCATTTCCAATCTCCAATATATGTTGGAGGATTACAACAGGCGTTTTCCGCCATCTCGCCATGGTTCTCCTCTGCCAACAGCGCCCGCACTTGCAGCAGCTCCTGCTGCTGCTCCGCTGCCACAACCAGTAGCGCCATCTGCTCCAGTTACGACCTCTATTCAGGTCCACGCTACGGTGTATGAAGATGAGGATGATGATGCTCGCCCAGAGCGAGAGGACCGCGAGGTTCAGGATGATGATGATGGCAATATGGCAGATTGGGGCAATTACCAGATCCAAACACCGTCCCCGCCTTCTGCGACTCCAGGGGATTCCCCTCCTGTTGACATCGCAAGCTTTCACCAGCTTATGGATGGAGCGGCGCTCCGCTTTAAAAAGGACAAAGACTGTTATTCCATCCCGGCACAGCAACCTCATTTGGAGAAGAAGTATAAGGCGCCCCATGGTTCTCCAGCTTGCCTGGTTTCACAACCTAAACCAGATACCGTGGTCACCCAGGCCGCCCAGCGCCGTTCCAGGAACCCCTCTTCTCCAATTACTTCTCCTCCTGATCGCGAAGGTCAACGCCTTGATATCATTAGGCAGAAATTTTCTACTATGGCTTCCACTTCTGTGAGGGCTGCAAATTCTCTGGCCATACTAGGACGCTACGACCGTCAGATGTGGTCTGACATGTCTGCCTTTGTTGCCCTCATTCATGAGTCCTCCAGAGCAGAGGCTCTAAAGATTCTCCATGAGGTGGAGAGAGCGTCAGAAGAGATCATAAACTGCTTTGTGGATATCGCCTGCACTGGCTTCCGTCAGCTCGCGGGGGCAGATGTTCTGCGACGTCAGGGTTGGCTTCGTTCTACCTCTTTTCACCAGGAGGTTCAGGCGAAAATCCTTGACATGCCTTATGACGGCGAATTGCTCTTTGGTCAACATGTCGATGAAGCACTACAGACGATAAAGAAGGATACCAACACAGCTCATTCCTTAGACACTTTGAAGTTCCGCAAACAGCCTTTTCGTGGTGCGTGCGTATGCGGCACCGCTTCTTCTTTTCGTGGCAGATCCAATCAGTACCGCTCTTACGGTCGAGGAAATCAGTGGTATTCCTCCCAGTCGCAACAGTCCTCTCGCCAGCAGTCTTCCAAATCGTACTGAGAAAAGTCTTCCTATAGAGGCTACGCTTCCAAGAGACAATGACTTGCCTTCCCCGCTCAAAGTTGGAGGTCGAATCTCCCTGTTCTTTTCACAATGGTCCTCAATCACCTCGGACGGTTGGGTGCTGGACATTGTATCAAAGGGCGATGCCTTGGAGTTTGTCAAGATTCCTCCTCACACTCCTCCGACTGGTCCGCCTCCAGCGCACCTCAAAGAACTTTTCCAGCAGATACGCATCATGATTCAAAAAGGTGCCATCGAAGTGGTTCCCAAGTCTCAGAAAGGGATGGGATTGTATTCCCGGTTTTTCCTCGTCCTCAAAAAGACAGACGACTGGCGTCCAATCCTCGATTTACGAACACTGAACAAATATCTAAAGTGCTAATCCTTCCGCATGCCCATGCTCGTGGAGATCCTAAGTCTTCTCTCCAAGGACGACTTCATGACCACCATCGACCTCCAGGACGCTTATTTCCACGTGCCAATTCTTCCACAGCACCGGAGGTACTTGCTCTTCCGGGTAGGGCGGAGAGACTTTCAGCTCGGAGTGCTGCCTTTCGGCCTGCTCTCCGCTCCTCGCGTCTTCACAAAGGTCTTGGCTCCAGTGGTGGCTTACCTGCGTCTACAGAGCGTTCAAATTTTTCCATACCTAGACGATTGCCTCATCAAGTCGCAATCTTGCAGTCAGCTGTCTCGGGACACTCGACTACGTCAGACCTTATTTCGCTCCCTCGGTCTTTCCATCAACACCAAGAAGTCTCAGGTCGACCCAGCTCCTTGCAGAACTTTTCTAGGCGCCACTCTGGATACGTCACTAGCCAAGGCATTCGTGTCTCATGAGCGTCAGCTGCGGATTCTACACTTGGTGGCTCTTATCTGTTCAAAAGAGTCCACTTCAGTTCGTCTATTGAAGTCATTTCTGGGGATGGCGTCCTCCTGCATCTCTCTGATCCCAAATTGCAGGCTCAAGAGTCGCCCCTTCAGGAAGAATTGGACAGACAGTGGCGTCAGGTCACCGGCTCTTTCAACGATCTGTTCCTAGTGACCGCCCGGATGAGGTTGGCTCTCCAGTGGTGGGGGCAACCGCCCAATGTTGCTGCTGGGACTTCTTTCCTCACCACCGCTCCGGAACTCATTCTGATGACGGACGCCTCCTTGGAAGGATGGAGCGCACACCTTCAAGGGCTGTCCATAAAGGGCAAGTAGACTCTGTCTCAACACTCCTGGCACATCAACAGGCTGGAGTTAATGGCCATCTTCCTGGCACTCGAATCGTTCCATCATCTGATCTAGAGAGAATCGATGCTCATCCAAACCGACAATACCACCAGTATGCACTATGTAAACAAGCAGGGCGGCACCAAATCTCCTCTCCTGTCTTGGCTGGCACATAGTATTTGTGATTGGGCACTTCGGCACCACATTACCCTGACAGCAGTTCACCTATCAGGCATCTCCAACATCCTGGTGGATTCCCTCAGCAGGTCCGCCTCCTCGACTCACGAGTGGGAGCTGCATCAGCCGACTCTGGACTTCATCTTTCGGCGTTGGGGTCATCCGCACATGGATCTCTTTGCGAGCCCTGTGAACCAGAAATGCCCATCCTTCGCAACCTGGCTTCCCTATCCAGAATCGTCTGGGAACGCCCTTTTGATGGACTGGTGCGATCTATCCGCCTACGCTTTTCCGCCGATTCCACTAGTTCCTCGAGCGTTATGGAAGATGCGGAGACAGCCGTGCCACATTCTCCTGATCGCTCCCAGATGACCTCGCCAAGCGTGGTTCTCGGTGTAGGAGAGTAGGGTCTGCAATCCTATGATCACCCCAGATTTTTGCTTTTTGCTTCACTGGTTTACGACTTCCCTGGCTGTGGGCCTGCCAATCAGACCCACAGCCTAGCTGTTCTCTCACTAAATTGACATGTGTACCTTAGGTGCATTTACCAATTGGTACTGGGCCACCTTATCAGACCCTGTAACTCAGGGCATAGGTGTACCCAGGGCCTACCAGGGGCTGCAGCATGTATTATGCCACCCCTGGCTGGCCATCTAAATCTGACACAACTGGCTGCACGACAGCTGGGGCAAGGTGGTGTAATCACCCTTTGCTTTAGATATAGTATACCTATATCTAACCCTAAAATGGACACATAGATTCCTCTCAGTCACTCCTATGGCAGGCCTTAACAATCCTGAAGGCAGAGTGCTTGGAATCATGTGAGATGGTGCTCTGGCATGAGCTGAGCCCGTTTTCAGCTTGCGGAACCAAGTCCTAATAGCTGTTCCATGATAACGCATACCATATACTCTTAAGTGCATTATAATCCTCGCGGTTATATGCCAACTCTGGTATCGCTTTATCAAAACATGTCGAGTAAGGTGTCATACGAATTGGAATACTAACCCCTCGCCAATTCTGGCGACGGGGTTAGCATTCCACCCTTCTAGAGGGACACGGCATGTATGTAACTGTGAACCCCGGTTAAAGTTAACTCGAGCCTCAGCATCACAAAATGGATGCTGCCACCACAGACACAAGTCTGACCTCCTGCTGCTGGGAGTCCTTCCAGGGAGGAGAGCTTGGACAAAGGGTTTCCTGTCAGGGGCGGTGCTAGCACCATCCCAAACAGGGTTTTGTGTATCCTGGGTAGGCAGGGCTGAATAGGAAGGTGACTGCAAGTGGCACCCCGGTGCTCACTATGCATAGGCCGGCTAGAACCAGTTCCAGGGGCACACCAGCCCCTGAGCTGGGGAAAGTCCGGCATGGGAGAGGGGTGTAACCACCACCCTTCCTGGTCCCAACCATGGGCAGGACCTAGTCGCGTACCAGCCCCTTTCTTTAGAATAAAGGTAGGAGCGGGGACCCTTCCAAATTAGATCATCTTTGAATCCTGAAACTACTTTCTACGAAAGGAACTCAAGACTTCTTCCTAAGATTTCTCCCTTGTGACTAAGGAGTAGTCACCCTGCATCTGCGGGCACCAACTAAGCAACCTGCGGTTTGCTGCACGTCCTTCCTCCGGAACCCGACCGACCAGCACAACGAGACCCGGCTTCCCTGGCACCTCTGACCTCAACCTGCATCATCAGTCCAGCTGAGATTCGTGGGTGTGACGAGACCTCGAGGGACCGCCCATCTTCAGAACTGCACTAAGCTTATCTAGCACGACCGCCGAGGGATCCTCGAGTGAGTGCTTAGGGGTTCGAGAAGCCCTAACCCTGAGCAGCTCCAGCACCGAAGTCCAGCCCCCCAGCATCCACCAGATCTGCGTGGGGCCCTTCTGCTCTTTACTGCTCACCGCGTTGTCCGGCTACTTGCCTGCTGGCTTGTGGCCCTCCTGACGACGCGCCACGACGACAACACCGCTGGTCTGGTTGCTCCAGACTGGCCCTTGCTCCCCTCCAACAGAGGAGCACCCCGGACCCTCCTGGTCCACTCCAGACGCCATTTTGAGTCCACCGCCTGGGCTTGCATTTGCCAAGAGTTGTTGCCCCAATCCTGGGTCCAGCGACGTCGACAGCAGATACCTTCGTGGGACAGCTCGCACCTCCATCCTGGTCACCGACAACGCCTCCTGGTCCGAGAGACTGCAGAGCCCAGCGTCGCCCACTCACCTGGTCGAGGTGACTTCATCCGGTGCCATCCTGGTGCCCATCTAATCACTGGCTAGTGATTCAGAACTTGGTCCCCTCTGCTTACAGGTATCCTCCATCACCGATCCAGGCTTGGATCCCATCGAACTTCATCACTGGTCGCCTTCCAGCAACTTCTTCTTTCAGGCTCCATAGACTGCAACGAGGATTCCCGACGTCTTTTCAGACCTATGCAGCCGCAGCCCCTGGGCTAGGTAACCTGAGCATTTCGGTGCTCCAGCATAGCTTAACTATCCAAAGGTCCAGATCCTTTTTCGTTTCAGCTCTACCTAGTCGGATTCGTCCAATAACACTAACTTTACAAAATCTAGCATCCATAGACTTTGTCCCGCATCCCGCGTGAGAGTGCACACTCTGCACCCGATCTCCCTAGGCCTCCTGCTAGTAATCTGAAGGTTCAGTAGTCAAGTCATAGCGATCCTAAAGCCTATTAGAGTAGTACTTACCTGCTAGTAATTTCGCATTCCACTTTTAGAGTATATGGTTTTTCGTGCCCCTCGGGCATTTGTGTAAATTGTGCGACTTTAAGTATTTTCATAAGAGCTTTGTATTGTGCTTAGCGCCCTGTCCTCATAAAGAGTCCAGGGCTGTTGTGTTCTAAATAAATATCCTTTTATTTTCATAACAACTTGTGTGGTGTCCTTTCACTTGGTGTTCAAGGGGTATATGTGATGGTATAACAGCTGGCTTAACACGCCCTCTAGAGTCTAGCCTAAAGACTGCTCTTGTCCATGCTACTAGGATAGCTGGTCTACGGTTGACTTACAACCAATCATCAATAAGGGTCATTTGGACTGATACATAGTGATCACTAGAATAGTGAGCACTGCATATCAGGCCACTTTCTCACACTCGGAACTGCTGCTTCTCTCACAGTACAAACCCATGGACGAGGGTCAGATCTGTCATCCGTCCACAATAAAAACCTACAAGCTAAAGTGGAAAAGATTCTGTCACTGGTGCGCAGCTGCCAACATCCATCCAGTTCATTCCACTCCGGCTCAGTTATTGCCGTTCTTTCTACAGCTGGCACAATCAGGACTTTCCCACTCCACTTTGAAGGTTTTCTTGGCGGCAATCTCTCGCTTCCGGCAGAAGGGCTCCTCCTCTCTCTGCTCTTCCAGAGTCATTCATCAATTTTTTTAAGGGACTGTTCAGGAAGTTCCCGGCCATTCGGCATCCTCCTCCTACCTGGCATCTCAATATTGTTTTGGTGCAATTGATGAAGGCACCATTCGAGCCTATCCACAAAGCAGATTTAAAGTTTTTGACTTGGAAGGTGGCCCTTCTCCTTGGTTTGGCCTCTTCACGTCGCGTGAGCGATATTCACGCCTTTGCCATTAAACCTCCTTTCCTCCAATTCAAATCGGACTGTGTTGTGCTTCGCACCAACCCGGCTTTCATGCCTAAGGTGCCCACTGACTTTCACCTCAATTAACCTGTTTTCTTAAGGACTTTCTTTGCCAATCCTCAATCTCCAGCAGAGCAACGTTTGCATTCACTGGACGTTAAACGATGCCTTAAATTTTACATCAACAGGACGGCACCCTTTCACAAATCTGATCAGCTGTTCATTGCTTACGGACGCATGCGCAATGGGCGTTCTGTTACCAAGCCAACTATTGCCCGTTGGATTTCTTCAGCAATTTCTTTTTGTCATCAGAAAGCTGGCAAGCCTCTACAATCATCAGTAAGAGCTCATTCCACCAGGGCGATGTCATCCTCTACTGCCCTGTTTGCTGGTGTGCCGATTCACCAAATATGCCGAGCAGCCACGTGGTCCAGCAGGCACACTTTCACAAGACATTACTGCCTTGAAACGATTAACGAAGTCGATACGGCAGTGGGCCAAGCGGTGCTTCGCAATCTTCTTAACTAAGGTGAGCCTCTGCTTTCTTTCCTCCACCTATATGGTTTATGTGATGATATTGTTATTATTATTATTATCATCCCTATCTGGCTATGTTATGCTATTTTTGCATTTTCATACCTATGCATTGCTGATTTTGCTCTGACAGCCAGCTGTTACTGCTCACTATTCTATTCAAGCATGTGAGTCTATGAAAGACACCCTAATACTGGAGAAGAACAATTGTTACTTACCTGTAAACAGGTGGTTCTCCAGTATTGGTGTCTTGCATAGATTCACATGCGACCCACCCGCCTCCCCTCAGAGGCTCGCTTCTCCTCCAAGACTCTTTTTGCCACTCCTGTGCTACGAAAATCTGAGGGCCTAAGCCTCTGAGGAAAAAGTTATGGAGGGGTGCTTGTGCCTGATTGGCTGTAGTTTGGACTAACATAATGACATGGATATGTTTAGGCTGTGGGGTTTTAGGTTTAAACCTATAATAACTGATAAAACCCCACTGAAAGAAAAATAGCCCTCACCGGTGAAAACATATAAACACTGAAAAAACACCTGGACAACCACAAACTAAATGCCATTCAAAGAACGGAAAAAGAGAGTGAAAGTCATTGTTTTCTTCCTGAAGGGGTCAATACAATGTAACTTTGTTATACAAGTAGCAGTAAGAAAGACTGGCTAACATTATTCTGCTTGAGTTTTGTTCTTTAGGGATGCCACTAAAATATTGTTTCTTCTTCCTTTTACTTTTTTAGTTTTGTGACCTTTGGTCTAAAGATGCAGGGTTTAGTTTCATGTTTTACGTCTAGTTTAAATATTTTATAAACTATAGAGAATCAGGAAATATTAAACTCATATTTGAT
Source organism: Lissotriton vulgaris (assembly GCF_964263255.1). Lineage (NCBI taxonomy): Eukaryota > Metazoa > Chordata > Amphibia > Caudata > Salamandridae > Lissotriton > Lissotriton vulgaris. Next base: position 1,743,182,447 of record NC_141695.1, read on the forward strand.
ATTTTGGCTGCATTTGATTCTTTCACCGTTAGGTAAAATGGCTGGTTTCATAAAAATCTTTCCTAATATGTGTCATCACATTTACCCACAGAGAATGGGTAAAAACTCTTAATATATCAGACCCTAGTATCTAGTGGGTCAGTATTGATAGTAGGTGAATTGCCAACACCTCAGGCTTTAAACATTCAATGCAAGGTATAGTGACAAGTATATATATCACCAAGCATCTGGGATAGTGGTGAAAACATGATACCAGACTTTTGGAAAACATGGAACGCAGTGTCACTAGTAATGCTCTGCAAAAAAGATTCTTTCCAAGTTCAACAAAGATTGGAGTGATATTGTTTGTATTTGCAGTGATTCAGCTATGTATATAAAAAAGTTGTGTGATGACCTGTCAAAATTGATACCAGAGCTGAAGTGATTCCCTGTAGTAGATCCTTGCCACTTGTTAGATGGTATGCTGAAAGCATCTTTACAATCTTAAAAGTTAATGAGGGATGCTATTGACTTTTTAGTCCGTTCTGGTGAACTGGTTTCTAAGGCACAGGAACTAAATCGCAAATATTTATCATTTCGTGCTTTATGTGGCATCAAAGAAAGAGTCATCCCAACTGTGTCCCTTAGCTGATGGTTCTCAGCCCAACGTGCTAAGAATGCTAAGAGGGCCTTTTCACAGAAGTTTACATGGGAAGGAATGAGCGAGCGCACATGACCCAAAGACTCACTGAAGATGTATTGTGTGGTGTACTACAATAAGATTAATTTGCAAAAATCTATTTAGACCTTATATACACTATAAGTACGCTGTCCATATACCATGTTCTTTCAGTGCAGAAAGCAAGCAATAATAAAAGAAAAACGTTCCATAAACTCCGGAAAAACACTTTTTCTGTTGTTTTTAGTGGCGCGAAAATGTGTAACCACTGATAACAACAGTTTTTTAAGATATTGAAAACACTGAAAAAACCCCACCAGAATTTACCAAAAATAGAAACTGAAAACAGGAAAGCCTAGATATGTTATAAAGGTTTTTTCTTTTCTCCATGTATTTTTATGTGTTAATACTAACCGGGTACTTATAAGTATTTCTGGTGTGGGAATTTATGTGATAAGTTTTTATATACATATTTTATTGGGATTCTTTTATTGCTATTTTATTTACCGTGGGGCTACCACTTCGACGATGGGGAATATTCAAGCATGTGAATCTATGAAAGACACCAATACTGGAGAACCACCTGTTTACAGGTAAGTAACAATTGTTCATCGGTGATGTGCTAACTCAGTTTTTAGCCTGATCAAGTAGACTCACTGATTAAAATAAATTTTGAGTACCACTTAGTCCCTTTTTAAACTTCCCTCACTCTTCCTTCACACCCTCTACATTCAGCTACACTATTAGGCCCTACACTCGCACCTCACCGTATGGCTTTTGGAACTAAAAGCTGCCCCAGTATCGGAACTTTCATAGATTCCCATGCTTTGCATCATTCCCCCGTCGTCAGCCTGGGAGCCTGACGACGGGGGAATGATACAAAGCATGGGAATCTATGAAAGTTACTAATACTGGGGAACCAAAGTTACAGGTAAGTAACTTGTTTTCATCTCCAACAAAGAGCCCCTCATAGGGTGCCTGTCAGGCTTTGCAGCGCTGGCCTGACGAGTAGCATGCCCTATGATGGGGCATGACACCCTGCCAGGTGTGTGAGGACCCTAGTTCTAAAAGTGGGAGACTCCCCCTCCTACTTTCAGATTTTTAATTTCACTGGCCAGTCCTCTACTTTCTTCCCCCTTGTATCTCTAAGGAACTGCATACCTTTTTTTAATACATATGTTCTAGGGGCATGTATCCTAGACCTATAAGTGCCTCAGTCCTCTTTATTAGTTATATAACAAAGCCTTTTAATGCCAAGATCAAAACATGCTCAACTGGTTCAAAATAAAATGTCTCAGCATTAGATCAATCTGCCACCTTCATAATTTCTGCGAACCTTCCTCTAGCATTAAAAACCTTTTTAGCTATAGCACCCCTCACCGAAAGAAAGATTTGCTACTGCCTCATTGAAAAACATTCTTAACCGATCTACTAGTTGTTGCTAAGGAAACAGCACAGTAGGAAGTGCCCCTTTTTAACATTGTCACCCCCACCTTTGCCTCGTAATTGATGCAATTGTGACCAGTTCCCCAGTGCCAGATCTCTTTCCCTAAAACTGTACAATTGTTCCCTAATTGGCAATACTTTTGACACTCCTGTAAGTCCCTAGTATATGATGCCCCTGGTACCTAGTGTAGGAGAAGGGGTCTGCAATCCTATGGTCACCCCAGATGTTTGCTTTTTGCTTCACTGGTTTACGACTTTCCCTGGCTGTGGGCCTGCTAATCGGACCCACAGCCTAGCTGTTCTCTCTCTAAATTGACATCCATGTACCTTAGGTGCATTTACCAATTGGTATTGGGTCACTCTTGTAAGTCCTTGTACAGTGTACCATAGGTACCCATGGCATAAGTGAACCCAAGGCCTACCGGGGGCTGCAGCATGTATTATGCCACCCCTGGCTGGCCATCCAAATCTGACACAACTGGCTGAACAATCAGCTGGGGCAAGGTGGTGTAATCACCCTTTGCTATAGATATAGTATAACTATATCTAACCCTAAAATTGACACATATACTCCTATAAGTCACTCCTATGGCAGGCCTTAACAATCCTGGAGGCAGGGTGCTTGGAATTATGTGAGATAGTGCTCTGGCATGAGTAGAGCCTGTCTACAGCTTTCGGAACCAAGGCCTAGATGTAGGTAATTTTATTTTACCACTTCTTAAATACAGAATTTTACCGATTCGGTATTTAAGAAGTGGTAAAATAGAGGGGGGGGTGTAGGTATTACAGAATCGGTAAATACCGAATCGTTAAGATTCGGTATTTACCGATTCTGTAAATACCGATTCGGTAATGCCATTGATTCCTATGGGCATTGAAGCCCATAACAATCAATGGGCATTACCGAATCGGTATTTACCGATTCGGTAAATACCGATTCCAGCAAGGGTGCAGGGGGTGTCACTTTGACACCCTCTAGCACCCCAAATACAGGCATGTGTGCCATGTGGCACACAGACATGCCCTAAGGGCATGTCTGTCTGTCACATGGCATAGGTGTGCATGCACACATGTGCATGCACACCTGAATTCAGTATTTTACCACCCAATTGGATTGGGTGGTAAAATACCGAATCTGAAAGGCCTTTGGGACTCAGAAGAGTCCCACCTACATCTGGAAGTTACAGAATCGGTAAAAATACCGATTCTGTATTTTACGGATTCGGTAAATTTACCGAATCGGTAAAATTGGCCCCCTACATCCCAAAAACCCATTTACCGACCGGTAAATGGCCACCTACATCGGGCCCCAAGTCCTTTAGCTGTTTCCATGATAACGCTATACCATATACTCTTAAGTGCATTATAACCTCGCGGTTATTGCTAACTTTGGCATAGCATTATCAAAACATGTCGAGTAAGGTGTCATACGAATTGGAATACTACCCCCTCGCCAATTCTGGCGACGGGGGTAGCATTCCACCCTTCTAGAGGGACACGACATGTACCTAACTGTGAACCCCGGTTAAAGTTAACTCGAGCCTCAGCATCACAAAATGGATGCTGCCACCACAGACACAAGTCTGACCTCCTGCTGCTGGGAGTCCTTCCAGCGAGGGAGGCTTGGACAAAGGGTTTCCTGCCTTGGGAGGTGCTAGCACCACCCCAGACAGGATTTTGTGTATTAGGTAGGACCGGGCTGAAAGGAATGAGACCTGCCTGGGGCACACAAGGTGCCCTGTGCATACACCGGTTCAAACCAGTTGCTGGGGCACTCCAGCCCCAGCTCTGGCGCGACACTGGACAAAGGATAGGGGTGTAACCACCCCCCTTCCTGGTCCCACCCATAGGAGGGACCTAGTGATAGTACAGCTCCCTTTAGCAGGATAAAGGTAGGAGCTGGTCCCATTCCAAATCAGATTATTTCTGAACTGAGTGTCCACCCTGCACAATTAGGCACCATCCGCGTCCAGCGGCTTCACTTTGTCGTCTTCCCTCGAGGATCCAGACTTCAGAGCCCGACGAGACCCGGATTCCCAGACCTCTCCGACCTCTACCTACATCTGCAGCACAGCTGAGATCCGTGGGTGCGACGAGACACGTGGGACCGGCCATCTTGGAGAAACTGCACTTCGCTTCCAGAACGACTTTTGAGGTATCCTCGACCAAGTGCTTTGGGGAGTGAGAAGCCCCAGCCCCAAGCAGCTCCTGCACCGAAGACCAGCCCTCCAGCATCCACGAGATCTGCGTGGGGCCCTTCTGCCTGTTTGCTGCATGATGCGTTGTCTGGTCACTTGTTGGCTGGCTAGTGGCCTCCTAGATGACGATCCACGACATCAACACCACTGGTCTGGTTGCTCCAGACTGGCCCTTGCTTCCTTCCAAAAGAGAGGCGCCCCGGACCCTCCTGGTCCGCACCAGACGTCTTTTCCACTCACCGTGTGGGTGGCCTTTGACAAGGCCTGTTGACTCCAAATCCGGATCCGACACCGCTGACAGCGAGAGCCTGCGTGGGACAGCTCGTGCCTCCATCCTGGTCGTCGAAGACACCACCTGGTCCACGTGGCTGCAGAGTCAAGCGTCCACTCTTCACCTGATCGCGACGACAGCCTCTGGTTCCATTCCTGGTTCCAATCCAGTCACTGACTAGTGACTTTGAACATTGTCCCCTCTGCTTTCAGGTCTTCAACTTCACTGATCCACCCTTGGATCACGCCGGACATCTTCCTCCTGGTCGCCTGCAGCATCTTTTCTTTCAGGTTCCATAGACTTCAACGCAGAAACCCAGCACGACTTCGCACCTATGCACCCGCAGCCCGTGGGTGAGGTAACAAGAGCATTTCGGTGCTCAAGGGTAGATTGACTCTCATAGTGTCCAGTTTCACAGTCGTTTTAGTCCTATCTAGTCAGGATTGTCCATACTCACCTTTTTCTTGAACTGTACTGTCCATAGACGTTGTTACGCATCTCGCGTGTGAGTTCACACTCTGCCCACGCGTTCCATGGGCCTCCTATTACTTACCTAAAGTTAGGGTAGTGTAGTCCCAGCGATCCTACAGCCTCTGGACAGCTCCATTCCTTCTATCGACTTCCTTATACCACTTGTTTAGTATATGGTTTGTTGCGCCCCTAGGGCAACATTGTAACTTGTGCAACTTAACGTATTTTTCTTAAGAGTCTTGTCATGTGCTTAGCCCTCTGATCTCATAAAGAGTTCAGAGGTGTTTGTTAGTTAATAAATATCTTGTTTATTTTCACAACTACCTGTGTGGTGTCCTTTCATTTGGTATTCAAGGGGTTATATGTGGTAAAACAGAGTTTAGCCTAAGACTGCTTTGTCCATGCTACCATTAGGATAGCTGGTCTATAAGGTTGACTTACAACCAATCACCATACGGGTTGTTTGGACTGATACAAGGTGATCACTAGAACTAGTGAGCATCATATATCAGGCCAATTTCTCACACCTAGGGCATGGGTACCAAATAGAGTCCCTAAGGACTGCACCATATATTGTGCACCCTAAGGGACCTTTCACCACACTTATGCAAATTGCTATTACAGGCTTTGTGACATAGTTCAGACAAAAGTGAAAACACGACATGGCACACCGCCTGTGTGCCATGCCTGCAAACACTGCATGCAATATATGTAAGTAATCCCTACAGAAGGCCATACATCCCTAAGGCAGGGTGCTTCATATTACTTATGTGGACATATCTTCAGGAGCAGATATGCCCCTGTGATGTCTAAATCGATTCCTAGGCCTTGCAAGTGAACAGGGAAGCTACATGATGGCTTCACTGAACCCAAGGATGTTTGGTATCAAACATCTCGTATTGATAAACCCACACTGATTCCAGTGATGGATTTATTAATACATGCACCCAGAGGTACCCCCAAAACCCCCTAGTCCACTAGTGTGCTGGCAGACTGGTACAGTCAAGCGTGCCACCACGGATGTGCTTCTGACCCCCTAGGAGCTGAGAGCATCACTCTCAGTCGTCAGGAACAATGCCTGCTCTGGTAGGTGGTGTTCATACCTCCTCCAAACATTAGGGTTAGTGATCAGCATTTCAAGGCTGAAGGCTTCGGTGCCCTGCCGACTTTGATATGTGACCCCAGCCTCCCCAGACCTGGGAGATGCCACCCCATGCCCTGAGACCATTTGGCACTAGAACAGGTGGGAAATTAGTTTGCGAAGTAGGCATGGAGTACACCTAGATCAGTGCCACCCCTAAGGTAAGCTGCCTGATGTGCCCCACTCTAGGAAAATTCTTCCATCTTGGTGATGGCAGAATTCCTACAGGAAGAGTTCTTACGGGGGAGTAGTGAACCCCAAGGGAAGGTATCCCAATGGCGACTACTCTTCACTACCCTAATGCCCCTACAGTATTTAGAGGGCTCCCTGAATCCAAAACTTTAGTTTCTAGATAAAATCTGCAAGAACTGAAGACTGCTGTGGACTTTTGCCCCCAAACCCTTCCTGTCACACAGAAACTCAACAATTGCCAAGACTTGAGTCATCCTGCAGCTGTGCATCCTCCACAATCCCCAGAGGGTTGCCAACACTTCGCCAAGCAGCCGGCATTTCCCTCGGAGTAGAGGAGCTGTTCCCCTGCAGCCTGTAGGCACCGACTGCGATGTCTGGTTTAAAGATGCTGATGTCCACTGAGCCATAGCCACCTATAAGATGATCAGTGCACTCAAGGAGGTCAGATCCGTCTTCCTGTCAAGCCTGAAGATGCCAGGACCTTCAAGAGTCCTCCTGCATCCATACCAAGGGTACCGGACCCTTGCCGCAACCAAAACTTATTGAAAGTCCAGTCCGGACTTCAATGACAAAACCGATGACCAGCTGACGAGGGACTTCAACACCGCAAAGGCCAGCACAGAGAGTGGCCCAGCTGTCCTGTTTTTGTCTCCTTTACAGGGCCTGACCAACAAGAGTGAGCACCTTAACGCACGGGAGCCATCTGACTACAAAAACTCTGCACCCGAGCTGCCCGGTCCAGGCTTAGGGAAACCAACTGTTTCTTGTGCTTCCAAGACTCTCAGGACCCGAGCCCACAGTTCAGTTGGGAGCTCCCAGACTTTTTACCCTTTGTAACCTACTTCCAAGTGCCCCTTTGCTTTCTACCACGTAGTGCGCAAGGCAACCAACCCTTCCTGCACTTCTGCACCCGGACTCACCAGAGCACTGTACTCTCCTTGCTCCTTAACCTAAAAAGAAATACTGATTTACTGGCCTTCTAAAAGGCACTTAAAACATGGCTCTTTAACCAGTAAAATTTGACCTGTTATTTGCAAATTTCCATCAAGATGTTTGCCCTTTCTTTAGGTCGAGCCTAGCGGCAGCCTGCACACACTGCTCGCTCTGCAACACTGCAGTAGTAGAGTATGGGAGAGAAGCCGTGTCCACTCTCCACCCATAATTTTCATTGGCTTGTGTCATTGTTGTAAATGCTGCCTTCGTATACCTTAATATGCGTGTCTGCCCCTCCTTCGTACGGCCTTGTCTTCATTTGGAACCTCTCATGGCTACTGGCCCCTTTACTTCGGTTTTTACATAGGACCTGTTATTTAGTCTGTAAGTACTATTTACTTTATTGAGTTCCTCTTACTGCATGCCGGACATGCGCAGCTTCAGCTGAAACTGCTTGTGTTTTTTTAAGCAGCACGACCGGCCCAATAACATAGGCGCCCGCTTTCAATCACTTTAATCCCGCACTATCTCGTTTCTGTAGTAGGGGATCTCTATGTATAGTCATAATCTAGTGAATAGTCCCGCCCATGTGCGGGGACCCCGGAGAAATCAAAAATAATTTCTTACGCTGTCTTCTTTGTAGTCCTGCATAGACACTTAAGAGAAAATCAAAGACAAATAATACAGCCTATAACCACAAGGCTACACTGGCCAGCACTTCAACTTAAAGTGAAAAGGATAGACAAATAAAACCAAATTTTACATGTATTACCATGTTTCACTCATAGAGAAACTTCCCTTCACCAAAATCCTTGAAATTATAGAGAGGAAGGGTTGGACAGACAAGCCCCCATAGGCTGCCATTATGTGTCTGGAAAAGGGATACCGTGCCTTTAAGGAACTCTCCAGAGACCCTCGGTATCCCAGGATGCAAAGCCAAAGTCCTTTTACTTTCAGTTCTTTTTTCCGGCTCCTGCTAGCAGGACCCTGGAGCATTGAGCTCTACCTTTTTGGGTATTACTTCAAAGTTTTGGCACTTTTCCAGTGTTTTGAGTGTTTCACTCGACGTCTGGGATCTTTCTCTTCCAGTTGCTGTGCTTTTTAGCCATTTTTGCCACCTTTTTCTGTCGAATATGGCAGCTTTATGCGACAAGTGCCCTGAGCGTGGCAAGAAGAAGGCTAAATCTGACCCTCTCAGAGTATGTATACTCTGCCTCCCTTCCTCCCATGTCCCTGACTCCTGTGATATTTGTCACTCTTTCTCCAGGAGGACCCTGCGTGACACGGAGAAGATTTGTCTCCAAGGCCTGGAGCAGAGGAGACGAGAACCAGGTGGGACTTCTGGGCATGGAGTGACTCTATCTTCATCCTCTGCCTGTGCGTCGGCCTCTGGGGGGCTCCCCAGTCAAGAAAAGGCCCAGAAAAGGCACCGGTCCCTGTCGACGTCAATGGCTTCGACGTCGGCGTCAAGAGGTATGACCACCATATGCTCCCCGTCGACCCAGGGCTCTGGTTCGAAGCGGCGTTGCCGCTCGACGTCGAGGGGAAGGACGTCAAGTCCTCGGACGAGGTCGACGTCGAGGACTTAACCGGCATCGACCAACCATCGACGTCGTGGTGTGTCCCGTAGGCGAAGGCGCTCGCCGTCGAGGCGACACCGCCGATCGCCGTCGACGTCAAGGAGAGGCAAGTCGACATCGAGGAGGTGGCAATCTACGTCGAAGAGTTCGTCGACGTCTGGATAATCGACGTCGAGACAAGGAAAGTCAAAGAGGTCGACGTCGAGAAGAGAAAAGTCGACGTCGAGGAGACGCTCCAGGCCTAGGACGGTGTCTAGTGCCTCGGTGGTTCGTCTTTCATCTTCAGCGGAGAGTTCCCGGTCGCGGCAGTGCCGGTGCTCGTCTGCAGAGAGGTCTGCGTCCAGACCATTCTCCCAGAGGCCTGCTGGGAAGAAGAGGAGGTTGCCTAGGTCGCCGGACTCTGAGTATTCCAGGACCTACTCGCCCTCAAGGCCCAGGACGCCTACGCCTCCTTCACTGCCTCCTCTGCCTACAACGATACCTCCTCCTCCTCCACCTCCATCTCTGCCTCCACCACCTCTGCCTCCTCTTCCACCACTTCCCTGGCCGCCACAACCACAGCCTGGGGTTCCAGTTCAAACTCCTCCATTGCCACCGCCTTTAAAGCCGGCAGTTCCTGCTAGGCCTCGGAGGTCAATGTCCAGGTCCAGAGGGAGACATTGCTCTAGCAGTGAGCGTCGTTTCTCGACGAGGTCTCGTCACCGTCGAGGGAGGGAGAGGTCACGGTCCCGATATACGGGTTCTTCTAGTGACAGGAGGTATTCTCCCACGCTGTCTGACTCTCCTCCTACGAGAGTGTCGCCTGTGGACGACATCGTGACATTTCAAGATGTGTTGCTGAGGTTAGCAGCGAAGTTGGGGATCACGCTGACGGTGCCCACTCCTTCAACCTCCGTGATTTTTTAGACTTTGCACAAGAGACATCTATCTCGCCCATTGCTGCCTTTGGTACCAGGACTGGAGGAGCTGGCCATGGAGCTGTTTCTGACGCCAGCCTCTGTGAAGTCGACGTCATCTCGACTTCAGAAGAAGTATAGGCCACCGGATTCTGATCCGGCGTTCTTGCGGTCAGATCCTGTCTCGGATTCTGTGATTGTGACAGCGGCCAAAAAGCAGCATTCCACTGCCCCGTCATCAACAGTCCCTCCTGACAAGCAGAGCCGTCAAATGGACTCTTCTGGACAGAAAGTCTGTGGTACAGCTGCCACAGCTATGAAGGCGGCGAGTGCTTTGGCGCTCTTGGGACGCTATGACCGCTCCTTGTGGGAGTCCCTGCAACAGTTTATCGAATTCTTCCCTAGGGATAGAAGAGAGGACTTTCAGGAGATACTGAACGAGGGCATGATGGTCTCCAACCAAGTCATCAGCTCGGCTGTAGACGCCTCTCTCCTGGCTGCTCATGGGTATTGCCATGGCATCAACCTGAGGCGCCATTCCTGGTTGCGCCTTACCTCTCTTAAGTGACCTAACCTGACCTCGTCAGTGCCGGTCGCTCCACCCGCCGCGTGGCTCCTCCTGAGGTCACCCGGTCCCCCTTGTTGCCGCCGCCTACTCGTCGCTGCCCCTGCAGTCGAGGTTCCTTCTTTTCCCCCTGGTCTTTCCTCCGTTAGTACCAGTATCTGTCTACTTTCACTGTTGTGCCCCTGATTTTGTATTTTTCTCTTCTGCCGCCTTTTGCCGCTGTTCCACCCCGCTCCCTGCCGCTGCTCCCCCGCGGCCCGCCCCCTTTTTCTTCTGTTCCCTCTCCCCTCTCCCATTCGCCACCCCGCTCCCTCCTCCCAGCTGCGCCTCCCTCCCACTGTGTGAGAACAACAGGAGAAGACCCATAAACCTCGTTGGGATGGGTGTTTCATGTGAGTAAAGACAGTTCCCAACAGGTATTATGCGAAGACAGTTTTGGAAATGTATGCAACATGCATTACAAAGGAAGGAAAACCAAGGAGTCAAATGCTTTTCAGAAAGGGTAATCTTATTTTCAAAAGCAACAGGAAAAAGCTTTCAAGGGTCAATACAGTTAAAGCAGCACTGTACAGAGTGGATCTTGTGACAACCTGGTGACACTTGGTGCAAGTGCTATATACAATCAGTGACAAGTGGGTGTGCAAGTGTTAAAAACAACAGCAAAGGCAACGCATTAGTCAGGGTATAAACATCAAATAATGGCCCCAATAGAGACAAGTAACAATCACTTGAAACACAATTATTTATATGGGAGCACAAGACGTGAAATACGTTGTAAAATTCAAGCTGTCTAGTCGACGGCGTTTCGATCCCCTTTAGTCGGGATCGTCATCAGGACGGGGTTGTCGATGAGAACAGTGACTTAAGCTCAAGCAGGAAGGCGTAGTTGAAATCCTGTTTTAGAGACTCGATGGTCCAAAGTTACTGAATGTTTCTTCCGTCTGGGCAGCGAGTAATACTGGCGAGGCCTGACTTAATCAGGGCTGTGGGCCGTTACCGGGGCTCTGCTGTCAAGCGGGCTGCAGGCAATAAATGCGCTAGCTCCCACTGGGCACTTAAGGTCGTGGCCGCGCGACGGGGAGCTGTGACCTAACCTGACCTCGTCAGAGCCGGTCGCTCCACCCGCCGAGTGGCTCCTCCTGAGGTCACCCGGTCCCCCTTGTTGCCGCCGCCTGCTCGTCGCTGCCCCTACAGTCGAGGTTCCTTCTTTTCCCCCTGGTCTCTCCTCCGTTAGTACCAGTATCTGTCTACTTTCACTGTTGTGCCCCTGATTTTGTATTTTTCGCTTCTGCGGCCTTTTCCCGCTGTTCCACCCCACTCCCTGCCGCTGCTCCCCCGCGGCCCCGCCCCCTTTTTCTACTGTTCCCTCTCCCCTCTCCCATTCGCCACCCCGCTCCCTCCTCCCAGCTGCTCCTCCCTCCTCGCCATTGATGGCGGAGTCCGCGCGTATGCGCAGCGGCCACGCGCCTTCTGCGCCCGTCCGCGCCCAGCGCCAGAAACCCTGGATCTCGCCGATGCCAACGTACCCGACGAACCTACGCGCCGCCAGCCTCCACGCACTCAACACCAGCCGGAGCCCCGCCGGCTACCTGGCCACCCCGAAACGCACCCACGGACCCTTCACCTGCCAAGAATGCAAATTCACCTGCATCAGTCCCGGACCAGCACCCACCAAGCCTAACACCGGCAAAAATCACCTCAAGTGAATCCTGCTCAACACCCGCTCCGTCCACAGGCACGCAGTCGAACTCTGGAACCTCCTAGACACAACAGCACCGGACGTCGCCTTCCTCACGAAACCTGGATGAACGCCTCCTCAGCCCCCGACATCGCCACAAGACGGCTACAAGATCACCCGGAGGGACCGCTCCAACCAAACCGGAGGAGGCATCGCCATCGCTATCGCCCACAGAAACACCATCCGCATCACAAACACCTGCACTTCCAGATACACACCGACCCCAGGACTACCCACAGAGGCACCCTGATCTACAGACCCCCGGGACCACGCTCTCAATTCAGCGAAGCCATTGCAGATTTCGTAAGCCCGCACGCCCTCACCTCCCCAGACTCCTAGGAGACCTCAACTTCCACCTGGAGAACAACGATGACAGCAATACCACCAACCTGCTGGACAACCTCGCCAACCTCGGACTCAAGCAACTAGTGAACACCCCCACCCACTACGCCGGCCACACGCTTGACCCCGTTGTAGGAAGGTGGATATCTGACTATGGTTACCCCCAACTTTTTGCCTAGTGTTTAGCTAGTTAGTTTGCCTGGGATCCTGCTATCCAGGACACCAGGCTTCCTGCTCTCTCTGTTAAAATGGACTCCATGTACCTTAGGTACATATCTAATTTGATACTGGGTCACCTTCTCAGTCCCTGTACAGTGTACCTTGGGTACCCAGGGCATAGGTGCACTCAGGGCCTACCAGGGGCTGCAGCATGTAATATGCCACCCCTGGCTGGCCATCCAAATCTGACACAACTGGCTGATCAATCAGCTGGGGCAAGGTGGTGTAATCACCCTTTGCTTTAGATATCGTATACCTATATCTATACCTAAAATGGACACATATCCTCCTATAAATCACTCCTATGGCAGGCCTTAACAATCCTGAAGGCAGAGTGCTTGGAATTATGTGAGATGGTGCTCTAGCATGAGCTGAGTCTGTCTACAGCTTTCGGAACCAAGTCCTTTATCTGTTTCCATGATAATGCTATACCATATACTCTTAAGTGCATTATAACCTCGCGGTTATTGCTAACTTTGGCATAGCATTATCAAAACATGTTGAGTAAGGTGTCATACGAATTGGAATACTACCCCCTCGCCAGTTCTGGCGACGGGGGTAGCATTCCACCCTTCTAGAGGGACACGACATGTATGTAACTGTGAACCCCGGTTAAAGTTAACTCGAGCCTCAGCATCACAAAATGGATGCTGCCACCACAGACACAAGTCTGACCTCCTGCTGCTGGGAGTCCTTCCAGCGAGGGAGGCTTGGACAAAGGGTTTTCTGTCTTGGGAGGTGCTAGCACCACCCCAGACAGGATTTTGTGTATTAGGTAGGACAGTCCTGAAAGGAATGAGACATGCCTGGGGCACACAAGGTGTCCCTGTGCATACACTGGTTCAAACCAGTTGCTGGGGCACTCCAGCCCAGCTCTGGCGCGAAACCGGACAAAGGATAGGGGTATAACCACCCCCCTTCCTGGTCCCACCCATAGGAGGGACCTAGTCATAGTACAGCCCCCTTTTGGAGAATAAAGGTAGGAGCTAGTCCCATTCCAAATTAGATTATCCTGATTTGAAACTCTACAAAGAAGAAACTCTGGACTTCGACGTTCTGCTCCACAGAAGACTGAAGAAATCTCCCTTGTGGCCAAGGAGTGACCACCCTGCATCTGCAGGCACCATCAAGCCTCCTAGCGGTTCACTTTGTCGTCTTCCCGAGTGGATCCAGACTTCAGAGCCCGACGAGACCCGGATTCCCAGACTTCTCCGACCCCTACCTACATCTGCAGCACAGCTGAGATCCGTGGGTGCGACGAGACACGTGGGACCGGCCATCTTGGAGAAACTGCACTTCGCTTCCAGCATGACTTCAGAGGCATCCTCGACGAAGTGCTTTAAGGATTGAGAAGCCCCAGCTCCGAGCAGCTCCTGCACAGAAGACCAGCCCTCCAGCATCCACGAGATCTGCGTGGGGCCCTTTTGCTTGATTGCTGCTCGACGCGTTGTCTGGTCACTTGCCGGCTGGCTAGTGGCCTCCTAGACGACGATCCTTGAAATCCACAACGCTGTTCTGGTTGCTCCAGACTGGCCCCTGCTTCCCTGCAAAGGAGAAGCACCCCGGACCCTCCTGGTCCGCACCAGACGCCTTTTCCACTCACCGCGTGGGTTGCCTTTGCCAAGGCCTGTTGACGCCGAATCCGGATCCAACACCGCCGACAGCGAGAACCTGCGTGGTACAGCTCGTGCCTCCATCCTGGTCGTCGAAGACCCCACCTATCCACGTGGCTGCAGAGTCAAGCATCCACTCTTCGCCTGACCGCGACTACAGCATCTGGTTCCTACCTGGTTTTACTCCAGTCACTGGCTAGTGACTGTGAACATTGTCCCCTCTGCTTTCAGGTCTTCATCTTCCTTGATCCACTCTTGGGTCGCTCCGGACATCTTCCTTCTGGCCGCCTGCAGCATCTTTTCTTCCAGGCTCCATAGACTTCAACGCGGAAACCCGACACACTTTGACACCTATGCACCCGCAGCCCGTGGGTGAGGTAACAAGAGCATTTCGGTGCTCAAGGGTAGATTGACTCTCCTAGTGTCCAGATTTCCAGTCGTTTTAGTCCTAGCTAGTCGGAACTGTCTAATACTTACCTTTTCGTACTTTGTACTGTCCATTGACTTTGTTACGCATCTTGCGTGTGAGTTCACACTCTGCACACGCGTCCCGTGGGCCTCCTATTACTTACCTCAGGTTAGGATAGTGTAGTCCCAGCGATCCTACAGCCTCTGGACAGCTCCATTCCTTCTATCGATTTCCTTATACTTTACTTAGTATATGGTTTGTCGTGCCCCTAGGGCACCATTGTAATTTGTGCAACTTATCGTATTTTTCTTAAGAGTCTTGTCATGTGCTTAGCCCTCTGATCTCAAGAGTTCAGAGGTGTATGTTAGTTAATAAAAATGTTGTTTATTTTCATAACTACCTGTGTGGTGTCCTTTCATTTGGTATTCAAGGGGTTATATGTGGTAAAACAGCTGGCTTCACATGCCAAAAGAGTTTAGCCTAAGACTGCTTTGTCCATGCTACCATTAGGATAGCTGGTCTATAAGGTTGACTTACAACCAATCACCATAAGGGTTGTTTGGACTGATACAAGGTGATCACGAGAACTAGTGAGCATCATATATCAGGCCAACTTCTCACACCCGTCTTCTCCTCCAGCAAGCACATCTCCTTCAGCCACTCCACCTGACTCCACTGGACAGACCACAGCTGCGTCCACTTCTTCTTCAAGAAAACCACGACCCACCACCACCCGCAACAGGCCCCCCGCAGGAGCTGGAGCAAGATCACCGCCGACCAGCTCACCACCTCCCTCAACCAGAACCCTCCCGCCATCACGACGGACCCCAACGAAGCAGCCCGCAACCTCGCACAATGGGTCACCGACTGCGCCGACGAACTCACACCACTGAAGAAACCACCCAGCAGACCCCACAGCAAGAAAGCCACGTGGTACACGGACGACCTCATCACCTTAAAGAAAACCTGCCGCTCCCTGGAGAAAGCCTGGCGTCAGGACCAGACAACAGAGAACATGACAGCCCTCAAGAACGCCACCCGCAAGCACCACCAACTGATCCGTACCACCAAGAGAACTACCTACAAACAGCGCTGGACAACAACACACACAACAGCAAGGGACTCTTCAGCATCGTTAAAGAGCTCTCCAACCCCAGCGCCTGCAACAACGACATCACACCCTCGCAAGACCTCTGCAACGTATCAGGCCAACTTCTCACAAAGTGCTGCTCTGGAACATGGACAAATCCATGTCCAGAGGAGGGGGCAGCGCAAGAGGATCATTCCAGCCCCGAGGAAGAGGAAAGAACATCGCTGTTGGAACACAAGGAAAACCAGAAGAGCCAAAAGAAAAAAAGTCCTAACCCCTAAGGAATCAAAAGTAGAAAATTTGATAATTAATCTATCACAACATGTCCTAACAGAAGATGAAAGAAAGGTTCGAGGCATGTGGGCTGCTGAATTCATATCTGTGCATAGATCGCCGCCTAGTGTTTGGTCCGGATGATTGCACATTGTTGTCCTGGAAGAGTCTTCGAAGTATCACGAGATAGGTGGCTTCTCCCCTGGACTACAGTGCGCATGGGCATCCTCTCCGTCCTCAGATTGTTTTTTTCCGCCATTGGGTTCGGATGTTACTATCTTAGCTCAAGTTAGGAAAACTTTCTACAAAGCCAAAAGGCTTTCTATAGCGTCGGTATCATTTCGTCCGGTATCGGTGCCTTTACTTAGAGGACATCGAGGACTCAACAGGTTGTTTCTTTCCACACTCTACCCGATCTTAGATCTGCAATGGAAAGAAGTCCATTCAAGCGGTGTCCCCTTTGCAATGCAAAATACCCGCACATCGATGTCCACCCGGTGTGCAACAAGTGCCTGTCCCCAGACCATAACGAAGCCAACTCCTATGGCCTGTGCACGGTTCAGGTCGAAGAAAACCCTCAAGATTCGACGCGCGGCTCGCTTGGAGTCGAAGAAGTCAGCGCCTGTTCCCGTGAGCATCTTCGGGACCGAAGACGAGGAGGTCGTTGATCTGGAGGATCAGGAACACTGCTCCGATCCGGCTTCGGGGCATGACTCCGTGTATGACGCCGAAGACGAGGAGGTACAAGACGAAGACAAGAACGTCATCAATAAGGTAGGAGACGACGTGGAGGCCCTTGGGGCCGTAGAAGATAGCTCGGGCGAAGAGCTAGGCCAACCCGGCCGCACAGGGGCCGATGATAATGCACTAAATAAGGCTCAGGTCGAGGGATCGCCACTAGGCCTTACCCAAGATCCACAATCTCGTTCTACAGCCCCGCATAAAGGCCCGGCTTCGAACATTTCTAAAGAGCATGCGGTTTCGAAACCGCCATCGGTCGATACAAAGAAATCGAAACCGATAGCATCTTTGCAGAAACCGAAACCAAAAGTGCTTGTGCCTCTCGTCGGCTCCAAGGCCTCCAACCCCTCGGAGCCGAAGAAAAGTAAAATGGCCGTCGATGCCGGAAAACTCAAGAAGGTCGTCGAGCCAATGGTTGGGGCGCCGAAGACCAAGGTCAAGGCTGTCGAGCCATCGAAGCCGATGCCGAAGGGTGTGAATTCGCACAAAAGGCTCGAACCGAAAGATGGGATCGATCCTCGGTCGAAGCCTACGGACAATTCGAAGACTGGCTCCAAGGACCCTGTCAAGTCGACGAGACCCAGTCCGTTTATAGCCAAAGAAGTGTCAGAGTCGCTCCAACGCATCAAGGATAAGGCTACATCGGTCGGACCGAAGAAGGCCCCGACGCCGAAGCTGGTCGGACAAGTTCAGACGGCGTCGACACCTATCAAGTTTGGGTTACCACCCTCGGTGCGTCCGAAGATGTTCGAGCTTAAAAAATCTATCGGCGCCACTAAACATGTGTCGACGGAAATGGAGGCTACGAAAGAGCCTAAAGACCAAGAGCCGAGACAATTCATCGACTCGGAAACTGGGAGACTGTCCATATACAAACGAAAGTTAATGCCAGAGACTCCCATGGAATCATATAGGATTCCCTTGAAGAAAAAGAGACTTTCTACAACTTCTCCGGCTCTTGTGGAACCCCTCCATCACTATGGTCTGGAACCTCAAAACTTTTCCCCAACATACTCAGATGTTGAGACAGGAGATAATGACAATGAGGATGACCTCTATCATTTGGACACTGATCTTGATGATCAAGACCAACAATGGACGGACCCTGCTGACTCTAGGGATCCGCAGACTGGCCCGGACACTCATGTGTACTGTGTCAAAACGTCTCCTACTGAGGACACCACTGCTTTGAACGCCCTTATTGAGAGGGCAGCCAGTAATCATGACGTCGAGCTACATGCTGACCCTGTGGACGAAGACTTTCTGGTCGACACTTTTTCAACTTCAGAAAGGGCAGTCAAAACCCTACCCATGCTCAAAGGGGTCCTCAAGCATGCTGCTGACATTTTTAAAGAAACCACTAGGGCCAGGGTGTTAAACCCAAGGATTGAGAAGAAATATCGGCCGGCCCCTGTGGACCCTCCTTATATAAAGGGACAGTTGCCATTGGATTCATTGGTTGTTTCTAATGCACGTAAGAGAGCAAACTCCCAGACTACAGGTGATGCTCCTCCTCCTGACAAAGAGTCGAAGGTTATGGAAACTTCAGGAAAGAGAGTAGCTGGGCAGGAGGCTAACATCTGGCGCATTGCCAACACTCAGGCACTCTTGGCCAGATATGACAGGGCACATTATGATACCCTTGAGACACTGTTGCAACACCTACCTGATCAGTACAAGGAGGGGGGAGAGCTCCTCATCCAGGAGGGGAAACTCATACCCAATGCTTCTATCAAGTGCGTTCTAGACGCAGCAGACACTGCAGCCAGGGCCATCAACACTAGTGTTATGCGAAGACGACACGCCTGGTTGAGGATTTCAGGATTCAAACCTGAAATTCAAACTTCTATCCTCAATCAGCCAGCTAACCCAGACTTCTTATTCGGACCTGAGGTTGACACCACCCTTGAGAAACTTAAAAAGGACACAGAGACTGCAAAGTCTATGGGGGCTCTGCAGTCACAGCAGTTTCGGAGTGGCTCCTTTCGTCGCTCCAGTACTCGAGGCCCCTCGAGAGGCCAGTCAACGCAACAGACACAATACAATAAGGGAGGTACACAATCCACCTACAATAAGAACAACCAGGGTGGATATCGGGGAAACAACATCAAGGGCAGAGGCAGAGGAAACAACAGTTCCAGATCCTCTGCCAATACCAAACAGTGACGCCCTGTCACTGCCCCCCGACCATGTAACACCTGTCGGGGGGAGACTACAACAGTTCCTGCCGGTCTGGAAATCCATCACCACAGACAGGTGGGTGAGAGACATTGTACAGTACGGGTATTGTCTGGAATTAACGTCCACTCCACCCAACATCCCGCCAAGACACCGTCCTATGTCCGCAGAGCACTACACTTATTGCAGCAAGAGGTCGTCAGCATGCTGCAAAAAGGGGTCATAGAGCTCGTGCCTGTAGAAGACCAAGGGTCAGGGGTGTACTCTCTCTACTTTCTAATACCCAAAAAGGACGGGTCTTTCAGACCTATACTGGACATCGGCCTCTAAACAGTTACATTCTGTCAGAGCATTTCCATATGCTCACCTTGAAACAGGTTCTGCTGTTACTCAGTCAGGGAGACTTCCTCGCAACGCTGGATCTAAAAGATGCGCATTTCCATATACCCATACACCCATCACACAGACAGTATCTCAGGTTCACTATTCAACCTCAGCATTATCAGTTCAAAGTCCTCCTTTTCGGAGTAACGACAGCACCCAGGGTGTTCACAAAGTGCCTGGCAACAGTAGCAGCACACCTCAGGAGACAGCACATACATGTCTACCCTTATCTGGACGACTGGCTTATTCAAGCAAAGTCGGCCCAGAAGTGTGCCAGCCACATGTCCCACACCATTCATCTTCATCACAGTCTGGGATTCTCACTGAATTATCCGAAGTCACACCTTCAGCCCGCCCACGTGCGACAGTACCTGGGTGCAACAATAGACACACTGGCAGCCAAAGCACAGCCAAATCCAGTGAGAATAAACAGCATGCAATTGCTGATACAGAAATTCAGACCTCAACGCTCGCTTCCGGCGAAAGTGTTCATGCAGTTGATAGGCATGATGGCCTCCTGCATTTTCATAGTCCCGCACGCGAGACTACATATGCGTCCGCTTCAGGAGTGCTTAGCACGTCAGTGGAATCAGGCTCAAGGACAGTTAAAGGACCTAGTGTTGGTGAGCGGTCGGGCATTCAACTCTCTGCATTGGTGGAACCCACAAAACCTTTGCAAGGGCCGACCGTTCCAAGAGCCTGTTCCACAAATTGTACTGACGGACGCGTCTCTCCAGGGATGGGGAGCTCATGTACTCCACTACACAGTGCAGGGACTATGGACAGCACAGCAAAGGAAGATGCACATCAACCTTCTGGAACTGATGGCAATCTTCATGGCGATGAAAGCTTTCAAGGTACACTTATGCAACAAGGTCGTGTTGATCCGGACGCACAACATGACTGCCATGTACTACATACAGAAGCAGGGAGGAACGCACTCTCCACAGTTGTCTCATCTGGCTCAGTGCATGTGGAAGTGGGCCATTCAGAGGAACATCTTCCTCATGGCGGAACACCTCCCGGGCAAAGACAACCAGATGGCGGATCTGCTCAGCAGACACAGCCACCAGATGCACGAGTGGGAGATACATCCATCAGTACTCCAACTGTACTTCCAGCAGTGGGGTCATCCACAGATAGACCTGTTCGCCACAAGGGAAAACGCAAAATGCCAAAGCTTTGCAAGCAGGTTCCCACACCCACAGTCGCAGGGCAATGCGATATGGATGAACTGGTCAGGCAAATTTGCGTACGCTTTTCCCCCAGCACCTTTGATACCGCTGGTGGCACGCAAACTACGGCAACACTCAATGACCCTCATCCTGGTTGCTCCAATGCGGGCACGCCAACCATGGTACACCACGTTCCTAGAACTATCCGTGGTACCGCATCAATGGCTACGCCTCACACCCAGGCTTTTGACGCAGAGCCATGGAGACATTCAGCATCCAGATCCTCAACAGCTCAACCTGGCGATCTGGCTCCTGAAGTCCTAGAATTTGGCTACCTCAACTTGCCGCCAGAATGTATGAATATCATCAAGGAGGCAAGACGGCCCACAACCAGAGCATGCTATGCGGCTAAATGGAAAAGGTTTGTCATATATTGACCCAACAATGACATTAACCCACTGGATGCATCTATTCAAAACATCATCTGTTATTTGTTGCATTTATACAGATGTAATCTAGCGTACAGTTCCATTCGTATACATTTATCCGCCATAGCAGCCGATCTTCAGAACAGGCAGCACCTCTCATTATTCAGAGTGCCCGCCATTAAAGCTTTTCTGGAAGGACTTAAAAGAGTGATCCCTCCCAGACACCCACCGTCACCAGTCTGGAACCTGAATGTGGTCCTCACCAGATTGATGGGACCACCTTTTGAGCCTCTACACTCTTGTGAGATTCAATTTCTGACTTGGAAAGTTGCTTTCCTAGTGGCCATTACCTCACTGAGGAGAGTTAGTGAACTCCAGGCACTAACCATTCAAGAGCCATTCATCCAGGTCCACGCAAATAGGGTGGTATTACGCACCAACCCTACATTTATGCCTAAAGTGATTTTGCAGTTCCACATGAACCAGACCATAGAACTGCCAGTTTTCTTTCCTAATCCGGAAAATGTCGCGGAGAGATCCCTACACACAAAACAAAGCAGCTTTTTGTTGCCTTTTCTCCACAACACAAAGGCAACCCCATTTCCAAGGCAGGGATAGCCCGGTGGATCGTTAAATGTATACAGATTTGCTATGCTAAGGCTAAACGCACACTAACCATTCCACCACGAGCACACTCCACACGTAAATTAGGAGCGTCCATGGCTTTCCTGGGGAATATTCCTTTAGAAGAGATATGTAAGGCAGCCACTTGGTCCACCACACATACATTTACGAAACACTACTGCGTAGATGTGCATTCTAAACAGCAGGCAGCTGTAGGACAGGCTGTTCTCAAAACTCTTTTTCATACTGCTGCAGCTGGCACGGGCAGCCGCCGCTAACAGGAGGGACTGCTATGTAATCTATGCACATAAATGAATTCAGCAGCCCACATGCCTCGAACCGAATATGCTACTTACCAGTATGCATCTGTTCTTGGCATGTAGGGCTGCTGACATTCATATCGCCCACCCTCCTCCCCGGCGCCTGTAGCAGCTGTAGCATTCAGAATTACTATCTAGCATGGTCATCATTCACTTAGTTTCACTCCATCTTGGCCACAATGGCTAAAAACAATCTGAGGATGGAGTCGATGCCCATGCGCACTGTAGTCCAGGGGAGGAGCCACCTATCTCGTGATACTTCGAAGACTCTTCCAGGACAACAATGTGCGATCATCCGGACCCAACACTAGGCGGCGATCTATGCACAGATATGAATGTCAGCAGCCCTACATGCCAAGAACAGATGCATACTGGTAAGTAGCATATTCGTTACTTAATAAAGGACTCTCATTTTGCCCTGAAAAACACTTCAACCCAACTGAAATCAGAATTGACCTGTATAAATATATACGTTGGCTTAAATTAGCCAAAGTTCATGCACGTTGGCCAAAACAAATGTTGAACACAACAAGCGGAGAGCCACCAGATAACAATCCTAACTGGCAGATTGAAGAAATACCTGATCTCCAGAATATATTCGGACTGCTGTATGACCAAGAAACTACTGACATTTCGGGAACCCAGGTGTTGGAGGATCTAAATATTAGAACTGACCGGAGGGTCAAAAGTGGCCTGAAGAAAAAATCTAGATTTTGTCCCATCCTGTCACCAGGCAATAGAATTGATATGTTCTCAGAAGCTATAGTGGAGGAAATAGAGAAGCTCTCTAATACAAGAAAAGGAAATAAAAGAGAGAATCTCACAAAAAGAGAAAGACAAGCCATCAAAACACGGAATGACGACATCAATCTTACTATAAAGCCTGCAGACAAGGGGGGCAATATCATCCTGATGGACACACAGAACTATGTAAAAGAAGCAAAAACGACAACTGGAAAACCAAGAAAATTACAGTAAATTACAAACAAATCCCATAAATCAGATAACTCTGCAATTAAATGGATTATTACATGATTGGCAATAGGAAGGGCTACTGGATGAAGATGAAAATACATTTCTAATGAATGAATACCCAGTAATCCCCACAATTTATTTTCTGCCGAATATTCATAAGACACTCGTTGACCCACCAGGCAGACCGATTGTGGCATCATGTCTAAGCCTCTACGAAAACATCTCTCAGTATGTAGATCTGTTCCTAGCACCAATTGCAAAGAGTATGAGCTCCTACCTTAAAGACACTGGAGATATTTTACGAATTCTTAAGGACATCATGTGGAGTGAGGACTACCTACTGGTAACAATAGATGCAGTTTCACTGTACATGTCAATTAAACATGAGATTGGCTTAGAGGCATGCAATTACTTTTTAAAACAGCGAAACATCAGAGAATGTAAACACACAGAAATGCTAATGAACATGATCAGGTTATGTCTTACCAACAATGCATTCTTATTCAACAACCAACTATACAAGCAAGAGTGCGGAACGGCAATGGGAATTTCATTCTCACCAAACTACGCCAATATTACAATGGGATGGTGGGAAAAAACAATTGCATGGAACCCCACAAACCAATCAGATCTGGACAGGATAATACTATAGGTCAGTTACATCGACGATCTGTTTTTAATTTGGCATGGCACGGAAACTGATTTCAATATGTACTTTTCTAAATTGTGTGATAATGATATTGGACTACAGTTCACACATACTACCAGCAAACAAGAAATTGATTTCCTGGATTTGAAAATATATGTTGAGAACAATCAATTACAAACAACACTGTTCAGGTAAAAAACGTCTACAAACAGTATCCTACATGGAACCAGTGTCCACCCTTAACCGCTGCTTGCAAGTATACCGTATGGTGAATTTATTCGCATGAAAAGAAATTGCTCGAATGAACAAGATGCAGAAACCAAAATCATGGAAACAACGGAAAGATTAAGGTCAAGAGGATACAGTGAAAGAATATTGGAAAAAAGTAAGAGAAGAGTCAAACTTAAAACCAGATCCATGATACTAACCACACAAACAGAAAAAGATGAATCACATGGGCCACCGCGATTTGTGACAACTTTCAGTAAAGAAAGTGGCATTATAAAAAGCAAGATCAAAAAATATTGGCATCCTATATCGGGGGATCCCGACATAGGAAAAATAGTAGGAGAAGGACCTATGATAAGCTACCAAAAGCCATTGTCACTAAAAGATCATCTTGTCAAAAGCCACTTCAAGTCAAAAACATTAGAAAATAAAAGCAATTGGCTCACTGACCAACAAAACGGATTTAGAAAATGTAATGTCTGCAAAGCATGCAAGATTGGCCAAAATAAAAACACCTTTGAAGAACCTGATGGGAAAAAAACATTGATTGAAGGAAGAATCACTTGCTCTTCCACACATGTGGTATACATCATACAATGCAAATGTGGTCCATGTTACATTGGAAGCACAACCTGTGCTTTAAAAAAACGAATACTGGAACACATTAGAGCTGTGAAAAATAAGGACATGTCATACGCCACAGCTAAGCATATGTCAATATGTCAAAAAAGTGATTGGAGAGCAATGTCGTATTATGGAATACACATGGTCAAATTGGATGAGCGAGGAGGCAACAGACTGCGCAAATTGCGACAAATTGAATCCAAATTCATAATCAGACTTAAAACAAAAATGCCTCGTGGGACGAACTTTGATGAGGAGCTTCATATACATTTAGACTAATGACTGTAATATGTGGACAATCTTCATAAATTGATACACATCTGGCATAATGAGGTACTATACCCAAATACATAAATAGACATTTAAAAGTATACTCATAATAGGTAAACGAGTACTATACCGTGTAAATATGTATTCTGCATATGAGAATGAAATAGCTTTTCTGCGTGTAAAAATGCAGCGCTAGTAGATCGATATAAAATGAAACAATTAACTTAAATGATTACGTTTATCCACCGCATGTAATACATGATGTAAATGAAATGTACAATGTAACTACTAGTCCCATAATGCATCTTAATCGCCAATTGTGATAAATAGTAGACATAGAAAAAAGCTCACTTACCGTGAACAAAGCGTGTTAAGGCTGAAACGCGTTGGTCCGAGCTGGAGAAATAAACCTTAATTGTTTAACCTAAACCCTGAGTGCCACATCTTTGGTGAAAAAACAAAAAAAAAAAATATATATATATATATATATATATATATATATATATACATATTATTAACAAAACATATACAATATTTTCAACGTAGGAAAGCGAGAGGGTTACATTTACTATTACCACTCCAGTGAGTGCAACAGTAGAGAAAACATTGGATAGTGTAGGGGTAAAAATTACTATTCCCACTCCAGAGAGTGCAACCGTAGGGAAAGCATTGGATAGCGTAGAGGCAAAAATTACTATTCCCACTCCAGTGAGTGCAACAGTAGGGAAAGCGTTGGATAGCGGAAGATTAAAAATTACTATTCCCACTCCAGTGAGTGCAACAGTAGGGAAAGCATTGGATAGCGTAGGGGTAAAAATTACTATTCCCACTCCAACGAGTGCAACCGTAGGGAAAACGTTGATAGCGTAGTGGTAAAATTTACTATTCCCACTCCAGAGAGTGCAACAGTAGGGAAAGCATTGGATAGCGTAGGGGTAAAAATTACTATTCCCACTCCAGTGAGTGCAACAGTAGGGAAAGTGTTGGATAGCGTATGGGTAAAAATGACTATACCCACTCCACAGAGTGCAACAGTAGGGAAAGCGTTGGATAGCGTAAGGATAACAATTACTATTCCCACTCCAATGAGTGCAACAGTAGGGAAAGCGTTGGATAGCGTAGGGGGTAAAAATTACTATTACCACGCCAGTAAGTGCAACAGTTGGGAAAGCGCTGGATAGCGTAAGGGTAAAATTTACTATTCCCACTCCAGAGAGTGCTACAGTAGGGAAAGCGTTGGATAGCGTAGGGGTAAAAATTACTATTCCCACTCCAGTGAGTGCAACAGTAGGAAAAGCGTTGGATAGCATAGGGGTTAAAAATACTATTCCCACTCCAGTGAGTGCAACAGTAGGGAAAGCGCTGGATAGCGTAAGGGTAAAAATTACTATTCCCACTCTAGAGAGTGCAACAGTAGGAAAAGTGTTGGATAGCGTAGGTGTAACAATTACTATTCCCACTCCAGTGAGTGCAACAGTAGGGAAAGCGTTGGATAGCGTAGGCGTAAAAATTACTATTCCTACTCCAGAGGGTGCAACAGTAGGGAAAGTTAATACTTCATATATGATTGAAAATTACTTAAATATTAATACCAATATATTTTTTTAAATAATTAATCATTTTTTATAATAAATTAATTAATCAATTAAAAATACAAATAAAAAATAATTATTTAAAAAAATTACCTACTAATACAAAGTATTTAACAATTAACAATATATTAATTAACAATTACAAAATAATAATAAATTAATACAAAAATAAGCAATACATAAATTAAACAATGTTATTATTTATAATTAAATTACTTCCCAACCTATTCCCCTATAAACCCACAACCCACTACTGAAAATAAATTAAAATAATTAACATAATTAACATTTAATCAATTAATTAAAAATAATTATCATTTATATTTTAATTACTTACCAATTATAAATAATTAACAATGAATTACCAATTATATTTTAATTAATTACCAATTAATCAATTAATTTAAAATAATTACCAATTACATTTGAATTAATTTCCAAATAATAATTAAGGAAAAAGTATTTCAAAATAAATACCAATAAATAAATTAACATATTTAATTTATTATAATTAAATTACTTCCCACCCTATTCCCCTATAAACCCACAACCCGCAACAGAAAATAAATTAATATAATTAACTTAATTATCAAATTATTAAAATGATTTACCAATTAAATTTTAATTAATTACCAATTAATAATTAATTAACAATGAATTCAAAATAAATACCAATAAATAAATTAACATATTTAATTAATTATATTTAAATTACTTCCCACTCTATTCCCCTATAAACCCACAACCCGCTACTAATTTATATTACGCAAAAATAAAATACCAAACAAATTAAGTAATTAAAATTAATTATAAAATAAATATACACTTGTCACACATATAGTAACATAAAAAACACTTTAAAAAATTGATATTAACTTACGTACCTCAAATCCGATATTTTTGTTATCTATATTCTGTCCATTCGATATTTTGTCCATTCTATATTTTGGAATCAAAATTAATGCTGTTCTAGTCGATATTTTTGTAGTCTATATTCTGTCAATTCGATATTGTGTCCATTCTAAATTTTTGAATCAATATTACTGTAATTCGATATAAAAAAACTTGATATTTTGACTGCACACCAAACGGGAGGATCCACCATCCCAACCTTCCGTCACTGAGCTTGGCAGCATGGCTCCTGAGGTCATACAATACGGCCATCTAGGGTTGCCAGAGGACTGCATGTTCATCCTGAAAGAGGCAAGACGTCCCTCCACAAGACATTCTTATGCATGCAAGTGGAAGCGATTCTATATGTGGTGTATACAGAATGGTCAAAATCCTGTGCAATGTCAGGAAGAAGCAGTTCTTCCTTACTTGTTATATCTGGCTAAATCAGGTTTAAAGTTTTATTCCATCAAGGTGCACCTAGCTGCTATAACGGCTAATAGGCGGTCACCTTCTCAAACCTCTTTTTTCCAGTTGCCATCTGTCAAGGACTTCCTGCAAGGGTTGAAAAAAGTGTACCCTCCAGTGCGTCCTCCTTCTCCTCCCCATCGAAGCTAATGAGTCCGCCTTTTGAACCCATTCATAAAGCTACTTTACTACATTTCCTGGAAAGCAGCTTTTTTGAAGGCAATCACGTCAGCTCGCAGGATGAACGAGATTTAAGCTCTCTGTTCTTCTGAACCCTATACGGTGTTCCATTTGAATAGAGTGGTGCTACAGACGCATCCATCTTTTCTGCCTAAAGTGGTGTCAGATTTTCATTTAAATCAGACCATTTCTCTGCCCACTTTCTTGCCCTATCCCTCTACACCAGCTGAGAGGGCTCTGCATTCTTTAGACCTGAAAAGAGTTTTAAAATTCTATCTAGATAGGTCTAAAGTTATTTGTCACTGTGATCATCTCTTTGTTAACTATGGATCGATCAGGACAGGTCATGCTGCCTCAAAACGTTCCATTTCAAGATGGATCGTTTCATGTATTAAACTTGCTTACCAGCTAGCGCAGAACCCCCTGGGGGTTCCCAAAGCGCATTCCAGCAGAGGGAGAGCTGCGACTGCGGCTTTCCTCAATAATGTACCCATGTCTGAGATCTGTAAGGCGCCGACCTGGAGGTCCGTCCATACATATACCAGACATTACTGTCTCGATTCTGACACGAGAGCAGATACCAAGGTAGGCCGGGCCTCCTTGCGGAATCTGTTTAAAAGCTAGTTTTGGGCTGTTATGTTTGGTCTTTTTAAGTTGGGTAATGTACTTCTCATTTACCTGCAGGTGGCTGATGGGCTTGCTATTCTATTCAGTGCTCATGACTATTGATGAGGATCCCCTGGCAGAGAAGGATAAGTTACTTACCTGTAATCCTAGTTCTCTTCCAGGGATATCCTCATCAAAGTCATAAGCAACCCACCCGCCTCCCCAGGTAAATGAGAGATATACATCTCTGACTTGTAGTTTAGCCCTGACTTCAGGGTTATGCAAAGAACAACTGACCTAACTGTCACCCTTGAGGCATGATGGGAAGCCTGGGGTCATGGCTGCTTTAAAGGCACGGTGCCAGTTTCTAACTGAAAATGCTATCAGTTTCTGTGTTATTACTTTTCAATGCACCTTATGGCTGACAATGTCTTTTAGGAGCAATTTTCAGGATTTATGAGTGTTTTTAGTCATTACAATACACAGTTCAAGGACTATTTGACCTAATGTGTTTTTTGTTTCCTTCCTAATTGCTGTGCATATACAAGTGTTTACATTGTCTAGCCTTGGTTTTGGGGCTGCATTGGTGTGAGAAAAATTATATATATTTGGAGCGAGATATATGTGTTTTTTACATATATATTTTTATATTGTTTCCGGGGTTCCGCACATGGGCGGGAATATTCAGTGCTTATGACTTTGATGAGGATACCCCTGGAAGAGAACTAGGATTACAGGTAAGTAACTTATCCATCTGCACTAAGCCACCTGGTGGGTTGTTTTCAAAAGCCTGTTTTAACACCACCACCATCAATACCACCACCGCCAATACCACCAACACCACCAATACCATCACCACCAATACCACCACCACTTCCAATACCTCACCACCAATACAAACAGTACCACCACCACCAATACCACCGCCACCACCAATACCAATACCACCACTACCATACCACAACCAATAGTACCACCACCACCAATACTACCATGACTAATATCACTACCAATACCGCCACCACCAATACCACTACCAATACCACCACCACCAATACCACCACCACCAATACCAATACTACCACCACCAATATCACCACCAATAATACCACTACCAATACAACCACCATTACCTCTCCCAATGCCACAAATACCACCACCAATATCATCACCACCACCAATACCGCTAACACCAATACCACCACCACCAATACCACCACCACCAATACCAATACCACCATTACCAATACCACCATCAATACCAATATCTGAAAGAAACACGTTAGTTATAGATTCCTTACCTTAGAATTACCCCCAGGCGTCAGACTGGATCTGAAAAGGTTTTCATCAGCAGTACCTCTGCGCGTTGGAAGGTGGCGTCGGTTGGATCCGCGTTCGTCATTGGCGTTGTGGTAGCTACTTAGACGCCGCCCTCTCGCAGTTCTTTCTTTTTCCGTGCCAGCCAGCGCAGATTCAGAGAGAGCGGCACCTCCAGTAATTTTTTGACTGAACTTTTTGAGCTACTTTTTGTCTACGTCTTTTTAGTCTATGACTCCTGGTGCACATAGGGATGCCCAGCTTCAAGGCTTGCGGATCCTGTTCCCGACTGATGTCGGTTACGGATCCGTACCGCGTGTGCCTCTTTTGCTTGGAGCACGACTACAACCCCAAGTCGTGCTCCGACTGCCAGTTCATGGCGCTGAAGGCTTTGCGGGAGCGGTCCTGAAAGATTCTTGAGTGTCAGCAGTCGGCTCCGCACTATTCAAGGTCCCAGTCAATAGGGAGGTCGAGGGACCGGCCGCACCATACTTCCAAGAAGTTTTCGCACTTGGGGTCAGGTTAGTCGATGCACAAGAAGAAGTTGAAGAAGCATTGTTGCTCTTTCACTTCTCCACGTCGGTCGGCCAACCTGACAAGGGATGCGGGCGGGCCCCTCTTGCGGCTCGGCATGCGGAGCCCGAAGAGTCGACTCTGGGTTTCCTTCCCTTCCCGGGACCCGGAGCGACTCCTGCTCAGCTTCGTAAGTTCTACGAGACGATGCATGCCATCTTTGGGCGGCCCAAACCCACCGGCGCGCGTTGGGGCCCCACGGACTCTGTTGGCGGTCCTAGGCCTTCTACGCCGACAGCTCTGGCGCCGCAGGCCCCCCTTGGATCCAGATTGGCGCCGGTTGACCTCATTACGCCTCCACCGGCGCCGATTCCTCCGGCACATCCGAAGCATTTGACGCACATTCGACGCTGGTCAACCCCCCCCCCCCCCCGGCAGGCATCGACCCCGGCCTCCATCCTGATGTAGACCTGGATCCGGACCGGTGTTGGCTGAGACCGGACCCGGCGCAGAGAGGGGTTTTTGTGCTCCTGTTCACTCCTGGGGTCCCTTTTTGACCAGATTGGCATCCAGAGGATGAAGAGGAGGACTGCGAGCGGTCGGGTGACCCTCTGACTGACCAGTTTTATAGTGAACAGGACTGGAGAGAGGAACTGGGGGATGCCAGTGGTCTGGACGCCTCCCCTGACCATGGCATGTTGTCTCCTCCTACCTTGGCTACGGAGGAGGGAGCATCATACGCAGTGGTGTTGCGTAGGGCAGCCGAGACTCTCAACCTCGAACTCCCTACAGTGGCAATCAGGACTAATCTCCTGACAGAAGCTCTTCAGCCGGCTGCGAGCTCTTTGGAGCCTCTGCTTCCGTTTAATGAGGCCCTTACCCACGTCCTTTTGGGCACCTGATCCAAGCCCAACATGGGGGCCCCCGTGGATAGGAAGATTGCCCAGTGCCACCGCCTGGCTCTGGTCGACCCAACTTTCCTCTCCAAACACCCCACCCCTGCGAGCTTGGTGGTCCAAACTTCTCCTTCCAAGAGCGCATTCCCTACTGCACCACTGGAAAGGGAATACAAGAAGCTGGATCATATTGGAAAGAAGATTTGATTAACTGCTACATATTCCGATTTAAGCATGTGAATCTATGAAAGATTCAATACTGGAGAAGAAAATAAGTTACTGACTTGTGAATCTCCAGCATTGGTGTCTTTCATAGATTCAGTTTCAATCTTTATTTCGACCATTTGGACATAAAAGATACACAGTACAAAGAAGGAAAAACACATATTCAGACAACTTTGCATTTAAAATATGGATACTCAGAAAGAGTTCAGTACAGGGATAAACATCTTTATAGTGAATTTAAAAAAAAAAAAAAGTTCAGTCACTACCCAACATTCTTTAAAAAACGGTTTCGTGTAAACCACACATTGGTAAAAAATTTAGAAAGTGCAAAAACAGTTGGGCCAGTAACATCAGTTTTTAAAACCCTGTACATTGGTGCATATTCCCTGCCACCCATGTTCCTTATCAACGGAAGCAGCCAATACTTTCTAGCTGCCCTATAGGCTGGGCAAAAAAAGACCACATGCAGGTCGTTCTCCTCCCTATCCTCACACAGATGGCAATACTTGCTGGGGGCAGCCGACGACCATCGACTAGTAAAAGACCGGAGGGGTAGTGTGCCATACCGCCACTGGAGATACAGTCTTCTTGCCAGTAGGGGAAAAATAGGGTCCAGAACCTTTTCAAACTTATAGGTGTCCTTGCTTTGCAGGAACACGGCTGACAAGACCCGTCTGGTTGGGCAGCTATAGCCCCTGCCAATTTATGTTGGTGGTATAAATTCGACAGAGACTTCTTAGAAATATTGGGTGCTGCCGTGGCCGGGTCTGTCCATAGATCAGGAAGCCCCAAATCCATGCAGATGGCTTGGATATTTTTAACCCAGGGGACACTAAGCACCTTGGGGTGTTTCAGTATTTCGACCAATTCTGCCCTGTAATCCGTGAGATCGTTACTACTCCATAGCCTGCGCCAGAAGGCTATGGGTCTCAGGCCTATCTCATCCGCTAGAGGCCGTAATCCTAAATCAAGCCTCAGTGGAAGAAGCGGAGTGCTCGGGGGGAGAGCAGCCACCCTTCTTATAAACTTGTTTTCTGTTACAGAAAGGCTATGACAAGGCATGTGCCCCCACAGTTCAGCCCCATACATAATTGCTCCCCTCGCCTGGGCCTTATATATCTGAACTAAGGCGCCCAACGGCCGGTACGTCGAGCCGGTCATAATTCGTGCAATGCCCCCAGTAGTTTGCACAAGTTTGAGATTTGCCCTGCTCTGGTGGGATCCCCAGGTCATAGTTTCATTGAGGGTTACACCCAGATATTCGAAGGTGGCCACTCTCTCGAGCCGCGCAGTTCCCAGTAACGGACTCTGGCGCAATTTGTGACTCGGGTTTAACACCATAAATTTGGTTTTAGTGGCGTTAATTTCTAACCCTCTATCCAGGCAAAATGCGGAAAAGGAGTCAAGTATCCTTTGAATACCCATAGGGGTTTTAGAAAGCAGCAGGGTGTCGTCCGCAAACATAATTGCGGGCACCCTGCGGCCATTGAGTTTGGGGGCGTCGGTATGCTCAGTGGCATTGAGATGGGCGATTACCCCGTTGACAAAGAGGCAGAACAGGGTCGGCGCCAGCACACAGCCCTGCCTTACCCCTCGGTCAACGGGGAACCTATCAGTAAGCTCCCCAGACCTCCCGCACCTCACTCGGGCATAGTTCCCATGATGCAGCCTCTGTAAGATTGACAGGATGTCCGGGGGGACGCCCATCTCAGCCAGGACGCTCCATAATTTCCCCCTGGGGACCAGGTCGAAAGCGGCCCGTAAGTCCACAAAAATTGTGTACAAACTGCCGCCATCGAACTTTGCTGTCTTCCAGTATATCAGATTTAGTCTAAAAACCTGGTCCACTGTGGATACCCCCTTCCTAAACCCCGCCTGATAGGGACTAAGGGCATCCACCTCCGCTATCCAGTCCTGAAGCCTATTCAGCAAGACCCTGCCGAACAGCTTCTGCGGTACAGCGATCAGGCTGATTGGCCTGTAGTTGGCTGGGAGAAGAGGGGAGCCCTTTTTAAAAATAGGGACCACCTCTGCCCCCAGCCAAGTACCAGGGATTTCCATCCCACCGAGAACACTGTTAAAAAGGGCCGTGAGATAGGGTACCCAAACAGTGGGCTCCTGTTTAAACAGGTCCCCCGGTAAGCTATCCAGACCTGGCGCCTTTGCGGAAGCCAGGCCCGAGATAGCGGCAGTGACCTCCCCCAACGTTATTGCCTCCCCTTGGTGGCCCGGCCCCCCCACCTCGATAGATTCAGGGGCTTCGCCTGGTTCAGAGCTATAGAGCGATTGGAAATGGTCCTTCCAAACCCCAGGTGCTATATTTGGCTCCAATGCCGATTGTAGATTCCCTGACCCCCCATTCACTGTCCTCCAAAATAACCGTTGGTTTTGGAGTGCTAGGGCCTTTGTGAGTTCTTCCCACTGATTTTCTTCCCATTCTATTTTGGCCTGCTCCAGTATTCTTTTATGGACTTGCCTGCTATGTTTCAGGTGTTCTCCTCCCACCCCCTCCTTTACTACTTTGAGCAGCTCTAATTTAGCCCGTCTACAAGTTTGATTATACCAGCGTGCTTTACCTCGGGGCCTATCTCTGGTCTTACGTGCGCTACTAGTAAAATGTAGTGCCGCAATTTTTGTGAGATCCTCATGGGCATTGAATACTCTGGTCTGGGAGTCTATATTATTGTTCCTCATGTCTTCACTCCCCACAGCTTCCAAAATGGGGACAATCTCAGCATACAGCAGGGGAAGTTTGTCCTTGGTTGCAACCATATTTTCCCACCTAATTCTTCTCCTGCTGTTATCTAGGAGGAGCGCGGGTTTATTCCCTTCCACTATAGTCCCCGAAACTATGGGGCCTGGATACACCAGATCAAGCTCCAGGGCATTATGATCGCTCTCACTCCTTTCCATCACCCTAAAGTCCCGGATTGTGGCCCACCTCGTTAATTGGACCATAACATAGTCCAACCGAGACTCTCTCCCCCGTCTGTTGTAGGTAGTTTTGCTTGGAATATCGGATCCCCACTGCCCATTACAGGCCCTAATTCCAAACCTTAGGGTAAGGGCAGTAATTTGTAGTGCTAGAGGGGACCAAGCTTTCGCAGGCGGGGCTTCCACCACGGGAACTGACCACCTTGCGTCTTCTTCCACTGTAAGCCCTTCCAGAAGGCCGGGTAATGGCTCAAATTGAGAGTTAAAATCCCCACCCACCACATAATATGAATCATTCGACAGTTCAGATAAAAGGTTCGAAAGTTCATCAATGGTTGGTGATTCCTTTGCCCTTCCCATCGGCCTGGAATACAGGTTAACCAGCACAAGTTTCACATTATTTGGCCAGAGTAGTGAGACCACAAGTATGTCTTTAGAATTAAATGGTAAACGGGTGGCCACACAGCCCAAATGAGAGGCTACCCAGGTCGTAAGCCCGCCAGACGGACGACCCTTGCCTTCCCACTGTGCTGGAATGTAGAATGATGCAAAGCCTTGGTGACCATAGTCCTCACGTGCCCATGTTTCCTGGAACATACAAATGTCCCCCATTTTGATGTAATTTTCCCAGTCTGGCTCCCCCAGTTTGTTGGCCAGTCCCGCAATGTTCCAACAAATTAGCTTCAAATGGTCAGGCGCCATAGTGGGTAGGCCACGGGGATTGGGGGGATGAAATCCGAGTACCCCTTCCAACTGGGGGACAGGGACAGCAATACAGGAAGATGGCTCAGTCTGGCTGAGCAGGCCATTGGCCCGTACCTGAGAGTCCCGTACACTTCCCTCCGATATATCCTCATCAACCACAGATCGGTGGCAAGGGCTACAGATGTCACTTTCGGGAACCCCTTGATTATCCGAAATGCCTATAACTATACCAGTTGTTACAATAGAGGGTGACAGTGGTCTACCAGCCCCCTTATCCCCGGTATCTGGCTTATAAGCACTAAGTCAATCAACCCCATCCAGGGCACTCAAGCAATTGAAACGATTGAAATGAGAATACGGTGTCTCTGGCGCTTGGGAGTACTGGTGTTGCCTATGGTCCTTGCGACTGCGTCTATGGTCCACCCTTGTCCAATCCTCATACAGTTGATCCCTATGCATACGAATGGGGGGGAAGAAAAAAGAAACTGGCAGGGTCTGGATAGTAGAATCCAAGGATCTGTTGACGCCTTCACAAATATGCAGCACCGTACCCTGGTCTTTAAAAGTTACCAGGACGCAGTCCCCTGTTATTGATTTCCTGGTCTTCCCTAGCCACGGGACCCTTCTCACCATAATAATCTCATTATTTAAGTAGGGAGGTAATGGTCGGTTCCAATTGAGCCATTTGATAACCTTTTTCTTGAGGGCTAAGTAATCTTCTTTTTCCCCTGATCGTAGGTAGGGGGCACCTGCTAGGACCACTGTAAGACTATTGGCTTCCGGCGGGAGATCTGGTCTCCTAGGTCTTGGGGGGGGCCCAGCCGGAGAGCGTGTGGTACCATTGCCAGATTCCTGGCCTCTTTCCTTGTGCTCTATCTGTGGTCTTAGGGGAATATGATCTAATGCTTGCGGTGGCCCATTAGCTTGGTTGCTGTGCTGCGGCTGGAATTTAATAGCCATAAGTGGCTGCAAGGGGGGGGGCAGAAGGCACACCCTGGGGTAGAACTTTGTTAGCTGGGTTTAAAACTCCTGTTTCCAAATGGTCCCCAGCCGGGAGTTGAGGTCCCACTTGCTTACTTACTATGGTGTTCAGAGTAGTAAGAGATGCTTCTAGTGAAGTGAGCCTACTCTCCACTTTTTCTAGGCTAGCACTAATGGGCTGCAGGATAGAGCGGAATAGGGTTTCAATACTCTCTAAGGATAAGGGTGAGGGATTTTTAGCTGAAGGATTAACCTCTAGGTTCATGCCGGTAGGCTCTAAAGTAGGGCGCGGAACCTTTGTAAATAAGACAGTGGGGACTTTCTCACCCACCTTCCCTGGCAAGAGTGGGTTGGCATGTTTCTTGCCAAAATCGAGGTGAGACAGCTTGGATTTTCCCCCGCCCCCCAATGATTTCTTGGTTCGTTTGCTGGGCGGAGGCCCATGCACCTCAACAACAACAGTAGGTTTTAACTTCTTCTTAACCATTTGCGGGGGAGAGGGTTGGTCTAGAAGGCTGACTGAGATAACAGGTTGAGTATCAGCTACTAGGACCGGTTGGGTTCCAGACGCCGCTCCTGAGGGACAGGGGATTTCCCTTAATAGAAGAGGAAAGTCCTCAAGGGTCAATGGGTTTGAGGTATCAAGAAGCGTAGCTTCGTCTTGGGAACTTGGGTAGGGGACGATATCTGTCAGAGATCTATTTTTCATAGATTCAATGGAGCGCCTGCGCTCCGCCCTACGTTTCTCTAATGAGATCTCTTTGGCCACCTCTCCCTTAGAAGGTTTAAAATAATTATCCAGCGTCCCAGTACTAGGAGCCCCCTCCCTTGATATGGTTTCGCACGGGGGTGGCGAAGGCATAACCAGAATCAATGTTTTTACCAAATTTCAGGGAGTTGGCCCAGCCCGGCCTCCTTCGGCCTCTGACGGCCACAGACGGTCCCGCCCTTGTCCCGGGCTTCTCCCGGGCGCTTCCCGCGCGCTCCCGCGCAGCGGGGGTGGAGACTCCTTAATATAGCTATCCAACTAGTTACCGGGAGGGCGGGGCCGGCAGGGAGAGCAGCCCAGCTGGACTAAGGGCGCGCGGGGACTCCTGGTCCTCGGAGTCCTCTGCTATGCTCGCAGCCCTGCCGGTTACACCACAGCAATGCCCCCTCACGGATCAGGAAAGTGCTTCACGCCGCGAGCGGGACCCGCGCAGCGGGTCCGGCGAGAAGTGGCGGCAACAGGAGGGTCACAGGCTTCCTCGCTGGAGTGGAAAAGTGCTTTGCGCAGGGTCAGCGTCCACAATGGAATCCACGGAGGTCCAGGTGAAGCAGAGTTTTAAACAATGATGACGAGGTGAAGGCGGGGCCGGCAGGGAGAGCAGCCCAGCTGGACTAAGGGCGCGCGGGGACTCCTGGTCCTCGGAGTCCTCCGCTATGCTCGCAGCCCTGCCGGTTACACCACAGCAATGCCCCCTCACGGATCAGGAAAGTGCTTCACGCCGCGAGCGGGACCCGCGCAGCGGGTCCGGCGAGAAGTGGCGGCAACAGGAGGGTCACAGGCTTCCTCGCTGGAGTGGAAAAGTGCTTTGCGCAGGGTCAGCGTCCACAATGGAATCCACGGAGGTCCAGGTGAAGCAGAGTTTTAAACAATGATGACGAGGTGAAGGCGGGGCCGGCAGGGAGAGCAGCCCAGCTGGACTAAGGGCGCGCGGGGACTCCTGGTCCTCGGAGTCCTCCGCTATGCTCGCAGCCCTGCCGGTTACACCACAGCAATGCCCCCTCACGGATCAGGAAAGTGCTTCACGCCGCGAGCGGGACCCGCGCAGCGGGTCCGGCGAGAAGTGGCGGCAACAGGAGGGTCACAGGCTTCCTCGCTGGAGTGGAAAAGTGCTTTGCGCAGGGTCAGCGTCCACAATGGAATCCACGGAGGTCCAGGTGAAGCAGAGTTTTAAACAATGATGACGAGGTGAAGGCGGGGCCGGCAGGGAGAGCAGCCCAGCTGGACTAAGGGCGCGCGGGGACTCCTGGTCCTCGGAGTCCTCCGCTATGCTCGCAGCCCTGCCGGTTACACCACAGCAATGCCCCCTCACGGATCAGGAAAGTGCTTCACGCCGCGAGCGGGACCCGCGCAGCGGGTCCGGCGAGAAGTGGCGGCAACAGGAGGGTCACAGGCTTCCTCGCTGGAGTGGAAAAGTGCTTTGCGCAGGGTCAGCGTCCACAATGGAATCCACGGAGGTCCAGGTGAAGCAGAGTTTTAAACAATGATGACGAGGTGAAGGCGGGGCCGGCAGGGAGAGCAGCCCAGCTGGACTAAGGGCGCGCGGGGACTCCTGGTCCTCGGAGTCCTCCGCTATGCTCGCAGCCCTGCCGGTTACACCACAGCAATGCCCCCTCACGGATCAGGAAAGTGCTTCACGCCGCGAGCGGGACCCGCGCAGCGGGTCCGGCGAGAAGTGGCGGCAACAGGAGGGTCACAGGCTTCCTCGCTGGAGTGGAAAAGTGCTTTGCGCAGGGTCAGCGTCCACAATGGAATCCACGGAGGTCCAGGTGAAGCAGAGTTTTAAACAATGATGACGAGGTGAAGGCGGGGCCGGCAGGGAGAGCAGCCCAGCTGGACTAAGGGCGCGCGGGGACTCCTGGTCCTCGGAGTCCTCCGCTATGCTCGCAGCCCTGCCGGTTACACCACAGCAATGCCCCCTCACGGATCAGGAAAGTGCTTCACGCCGCGAGCGGGACCCGCGCAGCGGGTCCGGCGAGAAGTGGCGGCAACAGGAGGGTCACAGGCTTCCTCGCTGGAGTGGAAAAGTGCTTTGCGCAGGGTCAGCGTCCACAATGGAATCCACGGAGGTCCAGGTGAAGCAGAGTTTTAAACAATGATGACGAGGTGAAGGCGGGGCCGGCAGGGAGAGCAGCCCAGCTGGACTAAGGGCGCGCGGGGACTCCTGGTCCTCGGAGTCCTCCGCTATGCTCGCAGCCCTGCCGGTTACACCACAGCAATGCCCCCTCACGGATCAGCAAAGTGCTTCACGCCGCGAGCGGGACCCGCGCAGCGGGTCCGGCGAGCAGTGGCGGCAACAGGAGGGTCACAGGCTTCCTCGCTGGAGTGGAAAAGTGCTTTGCGCAGGGTCAGCGTCCACAATGCTTGAATATTTTTTTCTGGAACAAGATCTAGCTTTCCACTAAATTTGGTGTAATTCTGTTCAGCACGTTTGCCGTATCACTGTTCAATGTTCCTATGGAAAAATCAATTGGGAAAACGCCTTTTAGAGCCCCCCTTCCCCTTTTTGAAATCTGCACGAAAAAAAACTCCGCTATGTTGTGAATTCACAAATTCGGCACCCAATATTTCTGAGACACTTGTAATGAGGGACTTTGAGGTAAGTAATGTTTTACTTATGTTTTTTAGATTATATGCCTTGATTTCTCCAGAAATATACCCTTTAGAAACGTTGCATGATGTGTGTGTGTTTCTTTTCTTTTCTAGTCATCACCCAGTCCCCCGCCATGGGGTCAGAGACATCTCATCTTTTCTCCATTTGCAGAGGAGCAGCTACATCGGGAGGCGGCCGAGGCTTTGATGGTATTAAGAAACTCTCCCAAATCAACACATGGTGCTGTGTTAGCCTCCCCGGGCACAGCTTGTAACATTTGTCCTTCCTATAGCGATTTGCAGACTTTAAGGGACATGGAACCTGGCCTCCTTCCTCGTTTATACTATCCACAGAGTACATTCCCTGTATATTCTGAGGGTATGCTGGTGTCTGAATCAAACACGACTGCTCCTGAGAGTTGCAGTTCAGTTATGGGAAGGGGCATTCACAGAAACAAATCTCAGACTACTGGCTGTTTGCATTTATCCTCCACATCCCCACCTGCCACTTTGAATCAGTGTCAGGTTTTGAATACTACGCCTATATTAGATGCTGGCAACATACCTATGCTTGCTCCTACTGCATTGCAAGCACCTCAACTGACAAGAAAAGGCAGTGGCAACCTTATAGAATTCAACCAGGGATCTCAATCTACAGAATCATTAGCATCTATACACCGTGTAATTCTCATGCCAGAGCCAGCTGCTAGTTTTCCAGCCAGCATGCCGCAGGACAAAGATTTCACCCATAGGTCTGTAAGAAAGATTGGAGATTATCTAAATGTCAGCCCATCACCAGCCAGCAACCATAGCACGCAAATGGCCATCCCCAAGGTCCATTGTGTGAATCAGGCGCCCAGTACAAATGCCTCATTTAGCAACACCGTTCATGAGCAGTCCTCCAGACTCACTCCTAGGAGCAGTGTGGCATTTGAATCCTCAGATACACCACTCAAAAGGACAGCCCTGCCTCCTGCTTTCTCACAGAACGAACACACAGTCTCCATCACAGGAGAGAGATTCATGCCTGACCCTGACAAGTTAGGGACTGCTGTGGATCTTAACCCTCTATCGCTGTATAAAGAAGGGACTCCTACAAATATGCATCCCTACTGTGTTTCACAAGAACCTGCACTTTCTGCAGCAATGTTTAATTCTGTCATGTCTGAAATGCAGGCTGTAACAGCAGCCTTCGCCACTGTGAGTCCATTTTCTAACAGCATGTTTCCTGCCTTGATGCCACTGAATGGGCATGCATCCCCGACCCCTTCTGCAGATTCTTTTGACCACAGAAAGTTTTCCATCGCGCCATCATATGTAGCACAGACTCTAAAAAGGTTACCAGCACCTACCGAGCTTTATGCGGCACATGCTACTTCCCATTTACATTCTGCCAAGTTCTGCACCCCCACATCCGTATCTACAGCACATTCAGATGCCTCTTCACCAAAGCATCCACATCCGCTGAACAGTACAACAAAAGCTGGCGTGGAAGAAAATGGAGTTTCCTTCAAGTCACCTACATACTGGGGGGAACATTCAAGCAATATGAGAGGTATGGTACACTTTTATGATTGCCATTTTGCAAGAAGGTTACAGCAAGTATTATGAAAGTTTGCTTGGGAGCGAAATGGAATCCCAAAATTGACATACCTCAGTCAGGTTTCCTACATTTCACTTTATCGGAGACGGTATTATATCTCAGTTTCCTGAGGCAATGTGCAACAATTCAGAAATATAATTTAATATTTAAATGGTTCAAATCTATAACCGAGTTCTAGATCTATGAAAATGTAAAGGGGTTTAATTACAGAATTGGAAAATAAGCGTTAGAGGGTCAATACCATGAATGCTGCCAAATGCAGAGTTATACAGAGTATGCAAAAGGTAGAAATTAATCAAAATCCGAATGGGCAGGAAAATTGGGAAAGAATCGGAAAGCATCCCTAGTAAAATAGGAACGTCTTCTAACTCACCCCCAAAATCAATGGTTTTTATTCATTATTTTCGCATATTAAATTACAAAAGCTACAGTCTTACTGTGTTATGAGCTAAAGTATATTTTCATCAGGAAATCAAAGCACATGAAAAATAAACGCAACATTGCCTTAACACACAAGTACTAAACCACGGTGTTCGAACAAAATATCGAGTAAAAAATTCTGAGATGCAGAAATATTTGGTTTTTAATATTGTAATCGACAAATCTCGACAAGAGTATCGATTTTCTAAGGTAAGTAATATCGATGTAAAAAAAATATTTATGGTGATATCTTTGGCAAAAATATCTATGTTGTTAATATTGATGTAAAAAATATCTATGTTGTTGATATCGCTTACAAAAATATCATTAATATCGTTTAAAATTATTTTTATGTATTTTAGTATATGTTTTAATTGGATATGTTATAAGTTGTTTGTATAATTATTGTTAATGTTTTTAATATAGTTTGTAAAATGTTTGCTTCTTTTTAATTTGTTTATTGTAATTTTTACTGTTATAGCGGGTTGTGGGTTTCGTAGGAGTATAGGGTAGAAAGTAATTTATTTATAATGAATTAGTTCATTATTAATTATTTAATTGATGATTATATATGTAAATTGTGCAATAAATGTATGTTTTAAGTTAGGTTTTAGGTGCAACTTGAAGGGTTGTAGGGGTATAGGGTGGGAAGTAAATACATTTTAACTAATTACATTTTTAACATTCGTTTTTAATTGATAATTATGTAAAGTGTGTAATTTTTTTGTTATTTTTAAGCTGCGAATTGTGGGATTTGTAGGGTACAGGGTGGGAACTAAATTATTTTAATTAATTGATATTTTATTTTTAATTATTAATAATGTAATTGATAATTATGTAAATTCTGTGATTAATTTAATGTTTAACTTATGTTTTCGGTGCAAGTTGTGGGGTTTATCGGTGTACAGGGTGGGATGTAGATTAATTATAATTAATAATGTATTTTTAATTATTAATCATTTAATAGATAATTATGTAAAGTTTGTAATACATTTATTTGATAAGTTATGTTTCAGGTGTGATTTGTGATGTATGTAGGGGTACAGTGTGGGAATTAAATTAATTTTAATGAATTTATTTTTAATTAATTATTTATGAATAATTATGTAAATTATGTAATGAATTTATTTTCTAAGTTATGTTTTAGGTGCTGGTAGTACATATGTATGTATAGTATTTCTAGAGCGCGACTGTTACTCCAAGGAGTGTCCTGGAGCTAATGCAGAAAAGAGGGTTACTGAAGAAGAAATGAGGATAGGGACTTAAAGTTTGTTGGCATCTAAGTAAGACAAAGGCTGTTGCGTCACATGTTTTCCAAGCACTGTTGAGAGAGCTGGAATTAGAACGATCGGTTTATAATTGGCCGGATCTGTAGGGTACAATTTTTGCCTGCTTCTATATTATGGGCACTGTAGCTGATGAAAGGGAGGTATTGAAAAGCTGATTTACAAGAGGGTTAATAACCTCCGCTCCCCGGGGTAGAATAATGGCGGGTGCTGTATCCGAGGGTGAGCCTGATTTCAGTGCTGATAAGGAATCTTCTGTGGATATACCAGGGAAAGACTAAGAAAATGGCTTTGTCTTTAGTGGGGAAGCTAATTGAACTGGCTGAAGATTGTTCACTCCCATGTTCTCTCCGAGAGTTGCCGTATCCCTGCCAGCATCCATGGCACCACCTTCCTCCCCAGTGGTGGGGAGGCTGGCTTGGATAGCAGCTATTTTCTCATGAATGAAAGAGCAAGCCGTTCACACCATTCCTGGGAGGGTAGTTTATGTTCTCTTCCAGGGGATCCTCATCAAAGTCATAAGCACATGAATATTCCCGCCCATGTGCGGGACCCGGAAAACATATATCATATATATGTAGCTCTACATATATATATATATATATATATATATATATATATATATATAACACCCACAATGCAGTCCTCTCTGGAAAAGCTGAACAATGCTGCAATAGAAACCTTTACACATAAACATACTAATAAAAAAGCAGGCAGAAAGAAAAACTTTATTATACAGTAAAAAAAGGTATTCCTGCCAGGAAAGTGAAAGCATTGTCAGCACATAGGCTGCATTGTAGAAAAAAACATAGAGTAGAAAGCTGAGAAGCTAACTCATATCGACAGTAACAGAAAACTGGCACTGTGCCTTTAAGGCAGCCATGATCCCTAGCTCCCATCATGCCTCAGGGGTGACAGTTAGGTCAGTTGTTCTTTCCGGATCCTTCTGACGGGA
Source organism: Lissotriton vulgaris (assembly GCF_964263255.1). Taxonomy (NCBI): domain Eukaryota; kingdom Metazoa; phylum Chordata; class Amphibia; order Caudata; family Salamandridae; genus Lissotriton; species Lissotriton vulgaris. The sequence continues at coordinate 1,743,226,008 of NC_141695.1, forward strand.
CCCTGGTTTCTACAGCTCTACTTCTTTCTGATTTTTGTCAGAAATTACTTCACTTTTTGAGGTGAAACCTCTTTACTTCGACATTTTTACTGTGTTGAAGCGTTTTTCAACTGTTTTTGAAGGGTTTTGGCATTGATTTCCACTCAGAAATGTCTTCTCTTTTTGATGCTTGCCCCTCCTGTGGCAAAAAGAAGGCAAAAACAGACTCTCATTCAGTCTGTATTTTATGTTTGCCTTCAGATCACGATCCTCACACCTGCCAGCATTGCTAGCTCTTGTCCAAAAGAACTTTGATGGACAGGGAGAGGATTCGCCTCTATGGCCTTGCAGAGATAAGATCCACCTCCAGAGGCAGGTCACCGCTGAGGAAGAAGAAGGAGAGAGCTTCCACTAGTAAGATTCTTGTGTTCTCTCCATCGGCGTTGGGCTCGACGCCTCGAATCTCTTCTTCAGCGTCGAAAACGGCGACGAAAATACCATCGGCGGCGGGCTCGCTGTCGAGAGAAGACCGGTCGTTGTCGAGGATCGAGAATCGCAGGTACATCAAGACCTCCGCCGTCGTCAACCGGGCGACGATCAGCGTCGAGGCAGCGATCTCCGTTGGTGCGGGCTCGCACAACGTCGAGAGATAGGTCTCCGTCGTCACCGTCGAGGCGGCGTTGGTCGTCGAGACATGCTCCGTCGTCGCAAAGTCACCGGCGATCGACGTCGAAGCGTGGAACTCCGTCGACGTCAACCAGGCGATTGTCGGCGTCGAGTCAAATTCCGCTGTCGCAGGATCATCAGCGACCGGCGTCGGTCCAAGCCGCGTTCGACATCGAGACAGGTACCATCTCCTCTGTCGGCGTCAGGGCGACGTTCGACGTCGAGGTCCAGATCCCATTTGCTGTCACAGTCGGAGTAGAGACCAAGGAAGTCGACGTCGAGGAATCGTTCGACGTCGAGAAGGGTTTCACAGTCGAACAGGTGATTGGGGAGATCTAAGGCACGCTCTTCTTCAAGGGCAAGATCTAGAGGCTCCAGGCATTCGGTGTCACATGCAACGTCGAGGCATGCAAGATCAACGTCGAGGAGACGTTCAGCATCCAGAGTCTCCCCCATTAGGGTGACACAGAGCAGATCAACGTCCAGGCAAACGTCTCATCGCTCTTCGCGACGGAGGTCGCGCTCAAGAACCCATGGGGCATCTTCACATTCGGTCCAAAGTTCCCCGCAGACCATTGCTTCATCTCACAGTGCTTCTGTACAGTCCAGAGGACCGGCAGCTTCTCCTTCAAGAAGTCCTCCGAGGAGACAGAAATCCCCTTTGGTGCACCTCACCCCCAGGTGGCGGCAACCCGTATGGAAGTTAGCATCGGTGGGTGGAGCACAAAGGGTAGCTGAGTACTCAAGCCCTTTGCATGCGTCTCTTTTGCAGCGCTTGGTGCAGGAGGTAGATAAATCGCCTAACACACGCACCAGAGAGTGCCGGGGCAGATCACCGGATCGAAGGTCTGCACATGGGCATCGTAAAAGGCGACGTACACCATCTTGGTCGTCTTCATCAACGCACTCATCTAAGAGGTATTATTCTCCCTCCCTTACGTATAGTCCGCCCAGCAGAGTGTCACCCATTGATGACGTGAACACTTTCCACGATGTGTTATCCAGAGGGGCACAGAAGTTGGGCATTACCATGGCCACAACTCAAACGACAACGTCCATTATCTTCGAAACTCTGCACCAAAGATCGGCGTTGAGATCGTTGCTCCCTCTGGTACCGGGAGTCATAGAACCGGTGATGGATGTTTTTCTGGCCCCAGCATCCGCAAAAGCAGCGCCTGCAAGGATATTAAAGAAATACAAGCCGGCGGCGTCGAATCCTCTGTTTCTGAGATCGGATCCTCCACCTTACTCAGTAATAATCGCAGCAGCGAAGAAAACACATTCAGTCACCTCTACGTCCTCCGTTCCGCCTGATAAGGACAGTAAAGCCCAAGACTCTTCGGGGAGGAAAGTCTGTGGGTCAGCTGCTTCCACTCTACAGGTTTCCAACGCTGCAGCCCTGTTGGGGCGATACGATAGATCCCTGTGGGACTCCTTGGATCGGTTTGAAGAGAAGCTTCCAAAGGAAGACCAGCAGGACTTCTCAGAAATTATACACAAAGGGGCTTTGGTGTCTAACCAAGTAATAAACACGGAAGCGGATGGAGTATCTCTGGCGGCTCATTCGTATGCTCATGGCATTTGTGCACGCCGTTCCTCTTGGTTGCGTCTCGCTGCATTGAAGCCTGATGCCCAGCAACGCATACTGAAACTGCCCTTCTCCGGTACCTCTCTGTTTGGCGCCCATACAGACGAGGAGATGGGAAGGATGAAGGCGGAATTAGACACTTTGAAGGCAGTGGGCCTTGAGAAAAGGAAATAATTCAAGAAGCGTTACAGGCTGTACAATCGCAAGGTAACCAGCAGAGGGTCGAAACCCTTCAATGGTCACAAAATAAGCAGGGGATATCCCAGTATCAAGGCCAGCGCTCATCCAGAGGAAGAGGAGGACGCCAGCAACTATCCGCCGTCACAAAGCAGGAGGGAAGCCATGAGTTAATGCTTCCTCCAGCACCACTGCGCACTCCAGTGGGAGGAAGTACAACACACTACGCTCAAGAGTGGCGCACAATAACAAAAGACCAGTGGGTGCGCAATATACTAGTCAATGGATACGCACTACGTTTTTGCACGGCCCCAAAAGACTATCTTCCAATAAATTCCAGACAACATCATTTGGTCCTTCTGCATCAATAGGTGGCAACCCTGCTACAAAAACAAGCAGTAGAAGTAGTCCCACCAATGCAGAGAGGAAAAGGAATCTATTCCAGATACTTCCTCGTCCGGAAAAAAGACCAGCCACACAAGTTCAGACCCATCTTGGATCTGCGGTTTCTAAACAAATGCATCAAAAAAGAAAAGTTTTGGATGCTATCTCTTCACCAAATTTTCCCTCACTTAAAGAAAGGCGATTGGATGTGCTCAGTGGATACTCAGGATACATATTTCCACATCCCGATCACAGCACGGCATCACAAGTTCCTACGTTTCACTGTAGGGAAGGACCATTACCAAGTCAAGGTCTTGCCCTTCGGCCTAAAGTTGGCTCCAAGGGTATTCTCGAAGTGCATGGTAGTAGTAGCGGCATTCTTACATCGTCAAGGCCTGCACGTCTACCCATACCTAGACGATTGGCTGCTAAAATAATCATCTCCTCTCTTGGTACAGGAACATCTTCACCTGTGTCTGAACCTTCTTTGACATTTGGGCCTGCATGTCAATCTGGACAAGTCAGTCCTTCAACCGAGCCAGTCAATCCACTATCTGGGGGCCACTATCCACTCTGTCCAAGAAAAAGTGTTTCGTTCGGCGGAAAGACTGTCATCAATGAGGATCAAAGGCGGCAACATTCTTCAAACTCCTCAGCCATCAGTAAGACAAGTGGCTTCTCTACTGGGCTCCATGGCCTCCTGCATTTTCCTCATACCCAATGCCAGGTTGAGGATGAGACCACTTCAGCAGGACCTGGAAGACAAATGGAGTCAGTCATCAGGTCAGTGGAACGACCAGATTCTGCCATCCCCCATTGCGAAGAAATCCATCCTCTGGTGGATGCACCCACAGAATCTCATGGTGGGAGTTCCATTTCATCAGCCTCTGCCTGTACAATCCCTGATCACAGATGCCTCTCTTAAGGGCTGGGGTGCACATCTGGGTCCCCTTCAAACGCAGGGGAGATGGACCCTCAAAGAGCAGACTTACCATATCAACATGCTCGAACTGCGGGCAGTCCACTTGGCCCTCAAAGCGTTTCAACCAGCCATTCAGTCAGAATCAATACTGGTTCAAACGGACAACACAACCACAATGTACTATTTAAACAAACAAGGTGGAGCACGCTCTCGTCCTCTGTCTCTCGAGGCCCAAGCAATTTGGCACTGGCTTCTAGCCAGGAACCTGTCAATCACGACAGTCCATCTGCCGGGAGAACAGAATGTTCAATCGGACTCCCTAAGTCGTCACTTCCAAGAGCAAGAAGACTGGGTGCTCAATGACGACGTAGTAAGAGACATTTTCCAGCAGTGGGGTCATCCCAGCATCGATCTCTTCGCAGACGAAGACAACAAGAAATGCCACGCCTATGCATCCAGGTTCTACTGACCAGGAACGAGGGGGAATGCACTTTTGATAAACTGGTCAGGGACGTTTGCTTACGCCTTTCCACCCCTCCCTTTCATTCCGAAGGTAGTGGCAAAGCTCCTGAGATCCAGGATGAAAATGATACTAATAGCACCATGGTTCAGTCAGCTCAGGTTTAGGTGCTTCTAAACGGACCATCTCTAGATGGATAGTCTCTTGTATAAAGTTATCTTACCAGTTGTCAAATAAACCTTTGCTCGCTACCCCGAAGGCTCTCTCAACTAGGGGCAAAGCGGCAACAGTAGCTTTTTTGCATAATGTACCGATGGCCGAGATTTACAAAGCGGCAACTTGGAAATCGGTTCACACATTTACCAGGCATTACTGTCTGGATTCAGACACCAGAGCAGATACCCAAGTGGGCCAAGCTTCCTTGCGGAATCTGTTCCAGTGTTGAGAGTTCGGAGTCTGTGTTCGCCTAATGGCGGTTTTCTGATGTCTGAATAGTTCTCGGTCTACTTGCCCGCAGGATGAGGGGATGGCTTGCTATTCTATTCATGTGCTTATGACTATTGATGAGGATCCCCTGGAAGAAAAGGATTAATTACTTACCTGTAATCCTAGTTCTCTTTCAGAGGTATCCTCATCAAAGTCATAAGCAACCCACCCGCCTCCCCGGGCAAGTAGTCATGTGAAATAAATATATGTTTTTTAAAATATGGTCTTCGGTTATCCGCAAAGAACAACTGACCTAACTGTCACCCCTGAGGCATGATGGGAGCTAGGGTTCATGGCTGCCTTAAAGGCACGTTGCCAGTTTTCTGTTACTGTCTATATGAGTTAGCTTTTCAGCTTTCTACTCTATGTTTTGTTCTACAATGCTGCCTATGTGCTGACAATGCTTTCACTTTCCTGGCAGGATTATCTTTTTTTACTGTATAATAAAGCCGTTTTCAAAGGTTTTTCTTTCTACCTGCTTTTTTATTAGAATGTTTATGTGCAAAGGTTTCTATTGCAGCATTGTTTAGCTTTTCAAGGGAGAACTGCATTGTGGATGTTTATATATGTATATATATACATATATGTAGAGCTACATATATATGATATGTTTTCCGGGGTCCCGCACATAGGTGGGAATATTCATGTGCTTATGACTTTGATGAGGATACCCCTGGAAGAGAACTAGGATTACAGGCAAGTAACTAATCCTTCTGATCCAGGCTTCGGGGGAAGTAAACAATTTAAAAGATTACCTTGGAGTGATTTCCGGCATTTACAATTTTAGCCTCAATATAACGTTTTTTGCTAATTTAATTTCTGAATGAGATTTCCCTAACGCTGCCTTGTACTCTGCATTTTTGGTAGAGCACCCTCCCTGTTCTCTCCCTATGTTTTCATTCAAGTTTGATTGTTTTGAGAGAGTGATTGTACCATGGACAGGAATGTTTAGTCCGACGCAGCTGTTTTTGTCTTTCTGAGGCCAAAGCTCGAATGGGGGACTCGATCCAGCTATCATTAACCCCTTCCATGCTCATGACGAGCCCAGCTCGTCATGCAGTACACTGGTTGTGTGCTCATGACGAGCTGAGCTCGTCATGAACAATGGGGATCCTGGAGTAACAGCACAGGAGGGGAATTCCCTTAGCACTGATGTGGTTAAGACTAGCATCTTGGTCAACCTTGCCAGAGAGCGATGGGTTTCCCACTTCCAGCATACTGCTAAGGGCTTCATATTGAACTTCATGAAAGGCTTTTACTGTATTGGATAAGTTGCCTTTATTGGAAGGCTGGCTCTTTAGCCTAGCCCATCTGAAACTGAGCATATAGTGGTCTGGCTAGATTAACTTCAAGAGGCAGAGAGGTGAAGATTTGGTCTAAAGTGTGACCGGCAAAGATGAATGGGAGCAAAAATTGACTGGGTCAAGACCATTACCTTCATATTCTCTAGAAGTACAGATGTTTCACTCACATTCTCACCCTCCATATGAAGATTAAAGTCTCCCAACAAGATGCAGTGGGCATGTCTAAAAGTTGAAGGAGCCAGAACTTCACATAATAAGGATATAAATCCTCCTGTGGGACCAGGGTCCTCTAAATGAAAGCCCGGATACAGATTGATTGAGGGAGAGAGAGGCTGAATCCCGTTCACTCCGCTCCCTCCAAATCAGTTAAGGGTAAAGGGACAAGGGTGTAACATTCCTTATAAATAATTGTGAGCCCTCCTCCTCAACTCTTGTTTTGAGGTCTATAGGGACACAGGGTGGGAAGTAAATAATTACAATTAATTAATAATTCATTTGCATTATTAATAATTATTTAATTGATCATTAATTATCAGGTGTGAGCGGTGGGTTTTATAGGGGTACCGGGTAAGAAGTATAAATATAGTTGTTTAATAATTAATTTAAATTGTTATTAATTATTTAAATGATAATTATTAACATTTGAGACTAAGATATTTTTTTAATTATATGTTATGTGAGAATTGTTGTGTTTTTAGGGTTACAAGTTGGGAAGTTAATTAATAAATAATTTATCAATAATTTTTTACTTTGTTATTTTACTGATAACGATGTTATTTGTGAACTTATCAAGTTTTTTAAGTTATATGTTAGGTGTATGTCGTTCAGTTTGTAGACGCATGGGAGAGTTATTTAAGTACATAAACAAAAATGTATTCATTTATTTTAAAAAACGTTTTATTATTTCATGTTAATTGTGTTATACATTGTTTCTTCCTATTGCATTTTAATTGTTGGCTATTATATTTGTGGGACTAAAGTGTGGTATTGTAATTCTATTATTTTTTTGTGTGTTAAGTGATAATATTTATTAAAATTTGTAATACTTGTTATTTCTTTTTAAAAAATTAAGACATTTAGGGGCAGATGTATTAACTTTGTATTTTGCGAGTCCCTAATAGTGAATTTTAATGATTCGCTATCATGGACTCGCAAAATGCAATGTATGTAGGATTCGCAAATAAAATTGAGAATCCTACGCATTCCTTAATTAAGACTCACAAATTGCGAGTCGCAAATAGGGAATGGCGTCCCATTAATTTCTATGAGCCTATAGGCCCATAGGAATAATTGGGAATTGCATGAGCAATTTGTGAGTACCAAATAGGTGCATGCAATTTCAAGGGTGCCAAAAGGACACTGTAATATCTGTCGTTCCTTTTCTTTTATTATTCTCTCTTCCTGTCTTTACTTTGTCTTTCTTTTCTTTCTATTGCTTCACTGTCATTCTATTCCCCGTCATTCTGTCTTCTGGAATCTGTACTCATTCTAACTGTTCTTCTGCTGTGCTTCATGCGGAACAGTCACCTTGCTGTGGGTCCTGTTACTGTGTATCCTGTTGACCTTCGTCTTATGAATAAAGAAATCATCAGGATCAACTTACAGGCTACTTTGCTTCCTTCAAGATCGCTACATAATTGGTACCAGGAGTGGGGTGAAAAGAGGAAACTAAATGTTCCCGCTTCGCTTCAGATCGCTGCCACTCACACTACTTTTCCTGCGACGTTAGTGGGTCATTTGATTGACGTTACCGCATTCGGGACCCACAAGCCTCAGGTCTGTCAACATTTTGTTCTATCTTTTAATATACGGCTTTCTTCATAAGCCTCAACTGCTGCTTTCTGCCTTCTCGAGCCAGCACGTCTTTTAAGCTCTGCTCGCGCATCATGTTTATGACGTTTCTGCATCAGGTCTCCAAGGCAACCAAGGGAGCGCTGCAACATTCCTTCTACTGAACATTTATACCATGCTACACTCTTTGTGACGTACTTCACTTTCTGCATCAGCGTTTCCAAGGCTACCAGAGGAGCGCTGCAACATTCCTTCTACTGAATGCTGGTAACCTTTTATGACGTCCTTTCATTGTGATGCTGGCTGCATCCCTTGATTAATAAGGAAATATTTTACTCTTCTTTGTGACGTTCCTTCAGCATTGTGCCACCTGCATTCCTTGATTACTAAGGAATCCTTTTCACTCCATTGACTCTATACATTTTATTTGCTGATTTTCATTACAGCTTCCAACCACCATTGTCTTTAGCTGTGGAGTTCCACTCCAGCTGCAATTTTTTTCGTCTCCTCTACAATGGTGATTTGTACCAAAAATTTACTTTGGGAGCTTTGCTTTTCTACAATTTTAATTTTATTTCTTCAAATTTCATTTAATACATTCTTTTGTGATACATTTTCTTTTGCCATGTCATCTTCCGACAATGCTTTACATCCTCCTCCATTTTTACCAAAACCAGGCAAGCCTGAAATTCTTTGCAAACAATGGATCCATATTTTTGAAAACTATCTCATTGGAATTGATGGTTCAGAGTACTCTCCAGCAAGAAAAAATGATCTTCTCTACAATCACCTAGTTGTTGCTCCACAAAAGATTTTTGACAACTTACCTACTTTTCCACGTCCTCCTGGTGATGGCACTTGGAATGTTTATCTTGAAGCTAAAGAAAGACTTAAAAAGCAATTCTCTGAAGAACCAAATGTGCTTTTGGAAACATACAGTTTCTTCAAACGCAAACAAGACAGTGATTAATCAGTCGAAGAATATGTTGCTGCTCTACCTGTGACTTTTTGGATGCCACAGACATTTGTATCAGAGACCAATTTGTTTTCAACTGCTTTTCAAAGAAAATGCAAGAACGTCTTCTAACTTGTCGTACTTCTTCTCTTTCAGAAGTTGTTAATATCGGTAAAAGTATAGAACGTTCTATCATTTCTTCCCAAGCATTATCAAGTTAAGAAGGTCATTCTCCCATATCCCAAACTCTGATTTTTCCACTCCCATTTCTGCCATCAGGGTTAACAAACAAAGTGTTAACAAAGATGGATCTAAACGCTTTTGTTATCGTTGTGGTTCTAAAAATCACCTTGGTAATTCTCCTTCTTGCCCTGCCTTGGGAAGAAAATGCACTAAGTGTAAGAAGATGGGGCATTTTCAAGGAGTTTGTAGATTACAACGCACTCCTCATACTGTTAGAATTCACAATGTAGAACTACAAGTACCAAACTACAATTCCTCTGTCTCTGACTGCACTAATAATTTTTCAAATCAACTTCTCTCTATTGATGAACCTTTGAGTTCTATAGAGTTGGAGCGTCCTATTTGCCAAGCGTTCATCAACAATAAATCCTTGGAAGTCATGGCTGACTCAGGAGCTCATATTACTGTCTTAGCTGACACCACTTTTGATACCTTATGGAATAATTCCATTCATTTACAAGCTCCTGACATATCTCCCAAAGCCTTTGGTGAAAACGTCACATTGCAACAGGTAGACAAGTGGCTTGTGATCTGTGTAGCTGACAAAATGACTGCCCCATAGATAGGTTTTAAATTTGTTAACCGCCCAGACACAAGCTAACGCTTCCCTCTCTATCGTGCTGTATTTGGATTCAGCATCAGCTAGACTTCTAGAAGCAAAAGCGATAGTGGGATCTTTGTTGTGAACTGGTCGACCAAAAATAGCACCAAGACCTTTAAGGTTGGCGTCAACCGTCACAACACACTGGTGACCTGGAACAAATGGGCTTAATGCGGGAGCATTAACAACCAAAGTTTTGATATGTGTGAAAACAGAATTAATTTCATCAGTCTAAACAAAAGTACTGCCTTTTTTGAGAAGCGACCTCAGGGGTTGGACATAAGAAGAGAAGTCAGATACAAAAGAAGCATAATATTCGCATAAACCCAAAAAGGACCTTAGGGCATCCATGTCAGAAGAAGGAGGAGCTTTAATGATGGCTTCTAGATTGCAAACTTTTGGTTTAATACCTTCCGGGATAATTGCATGTACTAAATAATCAATTTGTTCTACCAAAAATTTACATTTGTCTGGTTGAATGGTAATACCTCTGGCATTAAGAATAGAAAAAACGTTACGTAAGGTGTTTAAATGAGTTTCCTTGCTTTCCGTAAAAATGAACATGAGCAATGTCTTTAAAAAGAACATCCATGGCTTTCTGAAAAACAGAGGCTACAGATACCAAACCAAAAGGTAGTCTTAAGTACTTGTAAGCTCCAAAGGGAGTGACGAAAGTAGTAAGTTTTCGACACTCAGTACTTAAGGCTATCTGATGGTGGGCAGAGTGCAGGTCAATGGTGGAAAAATATTTGGAATGGCCAGTGTTGGAAGGCATTTCAAGGATAGGAGGAAGAGGATGGCAATCAACAATGATGTTGCGATTTAAGGATCTGAGATCAACACAGAGACGAAGGTCTCCATTTTTTTTTGCGAGAACAATGGGAGAAACCCATTCAGAGGAATCTGTAGTAGCAATAATGCCATCCTTAGTCTAAGACTCTAATAGTTTCTTAAAATCAGCTTTGACATTTATGGGAACTGGTCCGACCTTGTGGGTGACAGGTGTGGCATTGGCTTTGAGTCTAATGAAATGCTCAAAACCTTTGAAGGTACCAATGTTATTACTAAAAACAGAATGAAAATTATCTTTGAGTGAAGTGAGAAGGTCACAATCATTAGGCAGTCATTTTGCCATCTACACAGATCACAAGCCACTTATCTACCAATTGTAAGGTGATGGTTTAGGCCAGGCTTTTGCCTAATTGGTACGTCTTCTTTCTAAACTTCAAGAATACAACTTTCTTATTAAATACATTCATGTACATTCATACATGTGAGGTAGTGTGGCTCACTGGTTAGAGGCGGCAGACCCGAGAGCAGAGGACGGCCCGGGACCAGGGTTCGATTCCCGGCGCGGCAGGTTTCTGGACCAGGGTCAGCGGACTCGATAATTCTCTCGCCTCGGTGCCCACTCTGATCTGCGATCACACTCTGCAACTCTGGGCATTAGCTTGCCTCATCTTCACTAACGGCCCCACCAGACCGCCGGGGATGCCTGGTCTCACCCTGGAGATACCCATTATGGGACCATCTCTCAGGGAAGCCAGGAAGGGTTTCGCAGCGGTCGAAGCGCGGAGATACTCCCCCGGGAGTGATTCTAGCGCTATATAAACACGCAAATTAAATTAAATTAAATTCAGGGTGGCAGAATTTTCAGAGCAGATTGTATTTCTTGTTTACCGTTACCCACCACTGATGATTCTATTGACGATTTTGATTGTGTTGTAGCTAGTGATCCAGCGTGGCTCTCTAACAACCTTTAATACCAATTCCACTCAATCCAGATGCAATTACTATTTACTCATCGATGGGGCCCTTAACACTGCGAGTCGCACAAACACACACACAATACATCTGAATCAGTGACATTGAGGTATAGCTGCTCATTAGCAGGGTCCCTAGGCTTAATATTATGTACATTATATACATTAACTTCTATTTGTTATGTCAACATGTAATCTGGAAAACTCTACACCAAAGTCACTCCACTATTTGTTCAATAGATCATCTAGTAGAAGAAAGTCGATGGAGACCAAGACCAGCTTAATCATAGTAATCCAAATAATACATTAACATTTATTCATGACTCTTATAAAAATGAAAACACAACAAAAGTTTACATTTTATACCTTACTTTCATCTATTCAATTTTAGGAATGGCAGTTTAGTTTATTCAAATGAATGAAGATTTAGCCATTTATTTAGTACATGTTAAAAGGGAAAAAAAATGAAATTTGAACTTATATTACCCAACTCTGTCATAAGAGAATAGCAGAGTTGCACAAGTCTCAATCTGCCTCTCTATTCTTCTTAACGCCTCAAATAAAATCTCTGCATGTGATCATCTTCATTGCTCCAAAGTTAAAGTCCAAAATTTTCAAAGTCTCTAGCACCATAAAACTGTTCAAACCGACATCATGTCGTGGTGCAATATAAAATCAGGAGCAAGCTTTTTTACCCTTTTCGAACACTATCTTTTATACCCATTTTCACTAACTATCTAACTAAAATTGAAACTTTTAGGGTCCACAGTTCATTCTGATTGGTCCAGCAATGGGGTGACAACGATCACCTCATCCATCCTTGACAGACCCAGTTTTTCAAAATGCAAAGTCATCTCACTTTTTCTCATAGATGTCATCTCCGTATTTTATTTTGTCATTCAATTCATTCGATACATTGGTCTTCCGTTCTCTGGGTTTTCAGATGCACCCTCTTACACTCTTGGGTCAGACTGGCCTTGACATCGTTCGCTCAGTGTACCAGGCACATCATTGATCCAACCATTTCTTTTGTGTGCATGCGTAAAGACTCTTTCTTTCAAACCACTGTCAATATTGCAGTCAGCGGCCATTTATAGTACAAATGCCACGTAGGCCTCAATGAGAACTAGTGCAAAAACAAACACAATAGAATGTTAAAATATAGAATTATTATTTTCACTGTTAACCACCCATCTTTCTAATATTCCCATTAGTAAATTACTTAGCCGGAGCGCACCCACACATAGCTTTTTATACTTACCAAACGTGTTAATTTTCTTTTAGCCACGATAAGACATACACGTTTACAAAATCAAAACACGCATGCGGTTTTCGTATTATAGCACTTTATTAGTATGACTCAATCACAATTGTTAATAAATGTGTTATTTTGCAAATAGCAATTAGTACCCATGTGTAGTGTTGATATCTAAATGCTCTATTGTTGATTAATTATTCATGCTTCAAACGATTAGATTGATTATATTATGCGAGTATGACTTCACAAGGGGTACACGAAAATGTTTGCCTCACCCCTGCTCCATCACTACCATCGATGCCTCTTCTTCATACAAAGGTATTATCTCTGAGAAAGAATGGCTCAATGCTACTTCCCAAGATTCTACTTTAAAAAAAATATCGGACTTTATTGTTAAAGGTTGGCCTCATGTTCGCAATTTGTCTCAAGATCTTAAATCTTTTGCACAAATTTCCTCTGAGTTACCTATTGAGAATGATTTATGTATTAGAAATAGCTGTTTTATTCCTCCTTTTTCTTTAAGAAATAAACTCATTTCCATTGCTCATGATGGACATTTAGGAGTCACAGCCACCTGTAAAAAAATTTGAACAAACTATTGGTGACCCTCTTTGAACTCTCAAGTCTCCTCTTTTATTGATCTGTGCCCCGAATGCATTGTTTCTGACAAACATTGGAAAACTACACAGAATCGTGCGACCGTGCGACGCAGGTGAGTGTGACCCACTTGTGGGACACCCCCGCGCCGCACGGCCACCAGCTGCTGCGTGTGCTCCTGTGCCTGCCTCTGCCCAAGCGCCGGCCTCGCTGCCGCCTTGAGCGCTCCCCTTGGTTTTTGCCGATTTCTGTCGGAAATTTGTGCATGTTTTTTTGGTTGCCGTAAGAGCGTTTGTCTACTGTTTTGCCTCTGTTTTTGACCTGCATTGTTGCCTGTACCCAGTGCCCCGTTTTTCTTCGTGTTTTTTCCTTTGTGCCTGTCTCCTTCCTGTGTGCCCGCCTACCTCGCCGCCCTCCGCTCTCCCTCCCCGCTCCCGCTTCCCGCCACCGCCATCAGCCCCGCCCCTTTTCTCTTCTGTTCCCTCCCCGCTCCCGCCTCCCAGCTGCTCCGCCCACCCGCGCACTTCGCCTTTAAATGGCGACCGTGCGAACGCGCAGCGGTCACGCGCAGCGGGCGCGCCGATTGTGCGCCGAAGGCGCGCCAAAGGTAAGCCCGTCTGCGCCCGTCCGCGACCGGATCGCGACCAGCGCCAGGACCCCTGGCCCCCGAAGACCCCGACCGACCCGCCAGACGTACTCCGCCGCCACCCTCTTCGCTCTCAACACCGGCCGACTACCGGAATGCCATCAAGCCACTCCAAGACATACCCACGGACCTTTCAGCTGCCACGCCTGCAAATTCACCTGCATCCGGACCAGCCCCGCACCAGCACCCGCCAAGTCGAACACCAGCAGCACCCACCTCAAGTGCATCCTGCTCAACACCCGCTCCGTCCACAGACACGCCATCGAACTCTGGAACCTCCTCGACACCACAGCCCCTGACGTTGCCTTCCTCACGGAGACCTGGATGAACGCCTCTTCAGCTCCCGACATCGCCATCGCTATCCCAGAGGGCTACAAGATCGTCCGGAGGGACCGAAACGCCAACCAGATGGGAGGAGGCATCGCCATCATCCACAGGAACACCATCCGTGTCACGACCAGCACCGACAACACCCTGACCAGCGCCGAACACCTGCATTTCCAGATCCACACCAACCCGAACACCACCCTCAGAGGCACCCTGATCTACCGACCCCCTGGACCACGCACGCAATTCAGCGAGGACATCGCCGACTTCGCCAGCCCGCATGCCCTCCCCTCCGCTGACTACATCCTCCTCGGAGACCTCAACTTCCATCTGGAGAACAACAACGACCACAACACCAGCACCCTGCTCGACAACCTCGCCAACCTGGGACTCAAGCAACTGGTGTCCACCCCCACCCACCTCGCCGGACACACACTCGACGCCGTCTTCTCATCCAGCACAGACATCGACTTCAGCCACGCCACAGAGCTTCAATGGACGGACCACAGCTGCGTCCACTTCACCTTCAAGAGAACGACGACCCACCAACACCAGCAACACACCGCCCGCAGAAGCTGGAACAAGATCACAGCAGACCAGCTCGCCACCTCCCTGAGCCAACACCCTCCTGCCAGCTCAGCGAACCCCAGCCAGGCCGCCGATAACATCACGAAGTGGATCAGCAACTGCGCGGACGAACTCGCCCCGCTGAGGACCCCGCCTAGCAGACCCGGCAGCAAGAAGGCCCCATGGTTCACCGACGAACTCAAGAGCTCCAAGAAGAACTGCCGAGCCCTCGAGAAAGTCTGGAAAAGGAATCCGACACCGGACAACAGGACCTCCTACAAACTTGCCACCCGGAAACACCACCAGCTGATCCGCGCCGCCAAGAGAACAGCATTCAAGGACCGGTTGGACAACAACGCACACAACAGCAAGGAACTCTTCAACATCGTGAAAGAGCTTTCCAACCCCAACGCAGGAAACAACGACATCACCCCATCGCAAGACCTCTGCAACTCCCTCGCCTCCTACTTCCACAACAAGATCACAGACATACACAGCAGCTTCAACAACCAACCAACGCACACCACGACCGACCAGCCACCCCCCCCCACCACCACCCTCCACGCCTGGACCCCGATCAGCACCGAAGACACCATCCGCACGATGAACTCAATCCACTCCGGATCACCAACCGACCCCTGCCCTCACCACATCTTCAACAAGGCCGACGCTGTCATCGCACCCCACCTGCGAGACATCATCAACACTTCCTTCGACACCGCCATCTTCCCCGAGAGCTGGAAACACGCCGAACTCAGCGCTCTACTCAAGAAACCAACAGCGGACCCCACCGACCTCAAGAATTACCGCCCCATCTCGCTTCTCCCGTTTCCAGCCAAAGTCATCGAGAAGACCGTCAACAAGCAGATGGCCGCCTTCCTCGAGACGAACGGATCCCTCGACCCCTCACAGTCCGGCTTCCGAGCCAAACACAGCACCGAGACCGCCCTCATCGCCGCCACCGATGACATCCGAGCCCTGATGGACAATGGAGAAACAGCGGCCCTCATCCTCCTAGACCTCTCCGCGGCATTCGACACGGTCTGCCACCGCACCCTAGTACGGCGCCTCAGCAACATCGGCATCCAGGACAAGGCGCTGGAATGGATCATCTCCTTCCTCGACGGAAGAACACAGCGAGTCCGCCTACCACCGTACAAGTCAGAGGCCTCCGAAGTCATCTGCGGCGTCCCCCAAGGATCATCCCTGAGCCCCACCCTCTTCAACGTCTACATGAGCCCCCTCGCGGCCATCGTACGCAAACACCACCTCAGCATCATCTCCTACGCCGACGACACCCAGCTGATCCTCTCCCTGACCAACAACCCCGCCGCCGCCAGAGCCAACCTACACGAAGGGATGAAAGAGGTAGCCGAGTGGATGACGACCAGCCGCCTGAAACTGAACTCGGACAAGACGGAGGTCCTCATCCTGGGCTCCTCTCCCTCCGCCTGGGACGACTCCTGGTGGCCTCCCGCCCTGGGCACCGCACCCAAACCGACAGACCATGCACGAAACCTGGGCTTCATCCTGGACTCCTCCCTCTCCATGACCAGGCAAGTCAGCAGCGTCTCCTCGGCGTGCTTCAACATCCTACGCATGCTACGGAAGATCTTCTGGTGGATCCCCACAGAGACCAGGAAGACCGTCACCCAGGCCCTCGTCACCAGCCGACTGGACTACGGCAACGCCCTCTACGCCGGGACCACCGCCAAGCTCCAGAAGAGACTCCAGCGGATCCAAAACGCCTCAGCCAGACTCATCCTCGACATCCCACGATCCAGCCACATCTCCGGACATCTGAGAGACCTTCACTGGCTCCCCATCAACAAGAGAATCACCTTCCGCCTCCTCACCCACGCACACAAAGCCCTACACGACCAAGGCCCGAGCTACCTCAACAGCCGAGTCAACTTCTACGCTCCCAAACGCCACCTCCGATCAGCCAACCACGCCCTCGCCGCCGTCCCCCGCATCCGAAGAGCGACTACAGGAGGAAGGTCCTTCTCCTACCTGGCCGCCAAGACCTGGAACTGCCTCCCGTCCGACCTGCGCCTGACCCAAGACCACCTCTCCTTCAGGAAGAAGCTGAAGACCTGGCTGTTCGAGCAGTAGCGGCACCCCCCCCCCCCCCCCCCCCCAGCGCCTTGAGACCCTATGGGTATGTAGCGCGCTCTATAAGTGCCACTGATTGATTGATTGATTGATTGATTGAGAATCCTCTTCATCCTGTTCCTTTACCAGATGGCCCCTGGATGAAGGTTGCTTCGGACTTTGCTGGTCCATTCAATTTACTATCCAGCTCTTCAAGATTTTTATTGGTATTGATTGTTTACTATTCCAAATGGATTTACTTTTCATTTGTGGATTCTGCTTCTACTCAATCTGTTCTACAATTTCTAAAGAATGTTTTCTCACTAGAAGGTCCTCCAAAAGAATTAATCACTGATAACGGTACTCACTTTGTCTCTACTATTATGGAAAACGTTTTGACATGTTTTGATGTTAAAAATGTACAGTTTGCCTTGTATAGCCCCTCTGCCAATGGTTTGGTGGAAAGAGCTGGTGGAAAGAGCTAATCGGTTCCTCAAGGAAGGCATTCAGACTGCTCTTTCTGCATATTTAGATTTCAAACTGTTTTTAAAAGACAAAGTGAATGCCTACCATAATTCTCCTCATTCTACCACTGGATACACTCCTTTTGAATTGTTGAGGGGTAGGAAATGTCGTTCCAATCTTCTACCTTCTTGGTTGGAGCAACATTTTGTTTGTTCTGGAACTTCCAATGTCAATCGTAATTCTATTATACGACACACAGTCTCATCAGCACAAGACAAACAGGAACTTTACTATGATAATCTTAAACATGTTTATGACAAAGAATTCACTGTTGGTGCTTGGGTTCTCATAAAAAAAAATTGGTGTTAAAGAAGGGGATTCTTCATTCTCTTCTCCTTGTGAAATTGAAAAGGTCAGTCTCAGTGCTTGTTTATTACATGATAAGGGGTGGTGGAACAAGGGAAGACGTGTTCCCATTTCTGATTTACAAGCTGGCATTCACAAAAAAACTGCTGTACCACTTTTCTCTGATGATTCTATTTTGTTTGAGAATACTGCTGTACCTATTACAGAAAAATCTCATGCTTCTGTCCCACAATCTGATATTCAAATGAGGATGAAAATTATTCATGTGAGAATGAACGTTTCTAATACTTCTTCCAATACTGTTGCTCCTACATCAGTTTCTTCTGTATCACCTTCTTGAAGAATTTGCAGGTTACCTATCCGTTATAAAGATTTTATTATGACTTAATTTGTTTGTATAAAAAGGGAGATGTTGTAATATCTGTCTTTCTCCAGTATTGGGGTGTCTTTCATAGATTCACATGCCTGAATCTTTCCCGTCATCGGAGTGGGAGTCCTACGGTACATAAAAAAGCAATAATATGCACATAATATTCAAAAAACCTTGGTAATAACCAACCAGGAAGTAAAGTAGCCTAAGCTACAAGAGTAAAAACGTCCACAATCATGACTATCCTAGTCATTTTGTATAGGCCAAACTGCTGCCAATCATTCGACAGCACCCACCAGAATGTTTTCCCGAGAGGCTTAGGCTCACTGAGCTCTTCTCAGTTCGTCTCAATTCTTCAAGAATTTTCTACTCTTAGGATGTCTTCTTCTAAGAAATCCTTATTCAGGCCTTGTGAATCTTGTGGTAAGCTCTGGATTTTCTCTGAAGATCCCCACAAGAAATGCATCTATTGCCTATACCCGGATCACCATGTGAGAGGCTGCAAGATATGCAGGACCTTCCCTCAGAAAACTCTTGGGGACAGAGAGGGCCGGCTACTTCTGTGGCTAAAGAAGCTTAACGATCAAGACAATCCAGTTTCTGAGGTGGGAAGTATTGCCTCTGGGTCATCTATGTCCTCTAGGAAGAGGACTGCGGAGGAGGTTTTGCCTTCTCCTGGGACCAAGGTGTTGAGGAAACAACAACCCTCTAAGGGTTCTGACGGGCCTTCCACTTCAAAAAAGGCTACTCCACCTGCCAAGGGCAAACCCTTGCCTTCCACGCCCCTTAGAAAGGCAGTGAAATTCTAGCCTCCTATGCCAACTTCTGAGAAGATTCTTCCTCAGAAGAAGACCCAGTCGTCGACAACCCATTCGTCGACGAAAATTTCCGTTGATGCAACATCTACATCGGCAGTGACTCTCATCACCTAAGCCTCAGATGATTATGTAGTCGACTACATCCCCGTCGACACTGGTCTCCGTCTCTGTGAGACCCATCTCGTCGACGAAAGAGACTGTTCCTATCGTCGACGTTCCATCGACGGCCAAGGCTAGAAAATTCTCATAGACGACAGCCTTGTCAATGGCCATGTCATCCTCGTCGAGATCTACATCGTCGTTGACGACTAAATCGTCGACGAAGTCCACATGGTCAACGAAACCCTCCTCGTCGACGAAGACCACATCGTCGACGGAAACTTCCTCGTCGACGTTGTCACCTTCAGTCATGGTTCTGTCATCGACGGGCCCATCGACGACCCTCCCATCGACGCAAAAACTGTCATCTTGTACGGAGCTACAAGTCAGGTCAGCGTCTACAGCATTAACATCTACGCCGTCTACGTCACCTTCTTTATTGCAGTGACGTGGTTCCACGCTTGAACCCTTATCTCCATTGCATCTTTCTCCACATAAGATACCTCTTCAGGTTCCTGATAAATTATTGGATTCAGACGAAAGTGAAGAAGATTCTGAAGTGGATGACAGGTTTCGAATAGCTAGAAGCCCTTCGGAGTTATTCATAAAGTTCCAGGAAGATGAGGATGAGCAATCTTCTCCTGAGCCTGTGACCTCACCTCCTGATGATATCCCTACAGCTCAGATGCCTATATCTTTATTGAAAAATCTTCAACATATGCTGGATGATTATTACCGCTGGTTCCCGCCATCTGAATCGGCAGAGTCTGTGCCACCTACACCGGTTGCTCAAGCTTCCACTTCAGAATTCCGGTCTCCTAGACCACCTTCACCAGTGGTGTTGCATCATTCTCCTGAAGCGCACTCATCAGATGATGATGATGATAGGGAAGAAGGTGAAGTAGACGAAAGATCTCTTATGTCGGGGTGGGATGACTACCAAATCCAAACCCCTTCTCCTTCACCTCCGGCTCCTGCTGATTCTCCTCCTGTGGATATTGGAGGCTTCCACCTTCTCATGGAGAGAGCAACTCAAAGATTCCTCATTCCTATGGAGACAAAAAAGGAAGAATGCTTCCTGTATGATTTTAAGGATCAGCCAAGGAGACAAATATACGAGCGGTCCCAATTATAGATTTTATATGGAAGGAGGGATTGAAAGTAATGTCCACTCCTGCATCTATTCCTCCAGTCTTGCCCCGACTGGATAAGAAATATGAAGCACCCGACAGTTCTCCAGCATGCCTCATAGGACACCCAAAGGCTGACTCTGTGATCGTGCAAGCTGCTCATGACGAGCTAGGAATCCATCCTCTCCGATCACAACCCCACCTGACAGGGACAGCAGGCGGTTGGACTCAATTGGGAAAAGAGTCTCCACCACGGCGGCAAAACAGTTTGTGATGCCAATTCGTTAGCCATCCTGGCTTTGTATTACCGACAAATGTGGTCAGACATCTCACCATATATCGAAATGTTACCAGAGCCGTCGAAGGCTGAAGCTCTGAAGATATTACAGGAAGGGGAACGAATCTCTGCGGAGATTATTGATTCGGCAGTAGATGTTGCTTCCACAGGTTTCAGACAGCTAGCGGGTGCTGCTGTTCTACGTAGGCAAGGCTGGTTGAAGGCGACATCTTTTCGCAAGGAAGTACAGGCAAAAGTACTCGACATGCCGTTTGATGGACAAGATTTGTTCCGCCAAAAAGTAGAAGAAGCCCTGCAAACCATCAAAAATGACACAGAAACGGCCAGATCGTTGGGTACCTTGCAATTTCGTAAACCGCCCTTTCGGGGTGCGAAAGGGCGTGGATCGTTCTCTAATCGAGGGAACTATAATCAATAAAACATCCTACAAGTCGTATCACGGAAATCAGCGATCCCATTCTCTTATCCTTGGTAATAGAACCTCTAGCGTGCAAGCTCCGCCAAAAACATTCGGCCGCGGCTTTAGGATTCCGACAATGCCCATTAATAGTCTCACTATATGCGGACGATATGCTACTTTACGTCCGGGAGCCATCAAACTATCTTTTGCCGATCCTGAGGGAGTATGTCCAATTTGAGAGGTTTTCTGGTTTGGGCATTAATTGGTTCAAGTCTGTGGTCTTTCCATTAACAGAACGCACAAAGTAAATTGAACTGGACTTCCCACTGTCCTGGACATCTGAGCCAGTGAGGTATCTGGGGCTGATGATCCATAGAGAGCCAGCAGTGGTGGTCACAGAGAATTATGGGCGTGCCATTACGCGCATAACAGAGCAGACGGAGAGGTGGGCACGTCTCCCCCTGTCGCTGGTGGATAGGATTGCTGTCGTGAAAATGGTGTTTCTGCCCAAGATGCTGTACTTCTTTATCAATATTCCAATTAATTTAAATATGGCCTTTTTTCAAACGTTGCAGTCGGCTCTACTTACATTTGTCTTGGGAGGTAAGCAATCACGATGCCAGAGGGATCTTCTTGTGCAGCCCTTTGACCAGGGTGGCTTTGAGGCTCCAGATCTTCGCTTATATTACCTCTGCACACAAGCACATTTTGCTCATTATTGGCATTTTCCGCAGCGCTTTCAGCCACACGTAGCTATCAAGGCAGGCGCTGTTCTCCCCATAACTGTGCAGGCTATGGTTTTATCGGGTGGCACCGGTGGGCCTCGGCAGGAAATCAACTCCTCCGGGAGTACCTCCTGGGCGTGGAGGGCTCTTGCGGCTAGAGTTCAACTTCCGTATTTGTATGCCCCCCCTACTGCCCATAGCTTCCCATCCGGGAATTTCGGCTGCTAGGGAGCCCGCTGCACTGAAGGAGCTTTCAGCTGCGGGTATAGTTCGCATGGGCGACCTGTACGAAGGGGGTCGTTTCAAAACTCTTGGAGCAGCCCAAAATGACGTTAAACGTTTCTTTATGTTTAGATTCATGTATGTCCGCGTTCGACAGGCCGTACTGGACGTATACCTGAACTTCCCAGAGGAGCCTACGACTCTTAGGGCATTACAGGTAATGTTAGCTGGGGCGAGCCGTAAGGGACTTATTACTCGGCTCTACTATGCCTCCCAGAGGGAACAGGAGTTTGAGGATCATCAGTCGCGTCAACGCTGGCAAACCGCAATAGGTAGTCCGATCCCGATGGAGGTATGGTCGGCGTATTGTCAACTCACAGGTCGACTAACGGCCAATTGCAATCTCAGGATTATTCATTTTAAGTTTCTGCACCAAATATATTATTCGCCTCTACAACTTCATAGGTGTGGTCTGAGAGAATCGGCAAAGTGTGTGAGATGTGGAGTTAATGATGCAGATTTCTTTCACGTGGCCTGGATGTGTGGGAAAGTCTTGACGTTCTGGGCAGAGGTGGCTCGCATACTATCGGAAGTGGTACTAGAACTTCCCTGAGATATGCCTTCTGGGTTATGTAAACCGCTTGAAGCCTGCCAGCCGACGCCTCGTGGCGGTCTCCACACTGATGGCAAAGCGGGTGGTAGCGAAGAGATGGGGTTCGCGATCCGCCCCTACGATAAAATTGTGGCTTACTGACCTGGCCTTTTGTAGAGACCAGTTGCAGGCTTATGAGGAGAAGCTGCCTGAGGCTTCCCGCCCTAAGGACTTCTAGAGTCCCATGACAGCATACATGGTTGCGCACCCTGATGTAGTTAGGGAAGCGCAGCTTCATACTTAGGGTCGCTGCGGACCTTACCTTTGATCTGTCACTGTTTGGGAAAATTCTGCACTGTTGAACCCGAATGCTATGTTGTATTATTGCTATGCTGATACTCAATGTTAGAACTAGCCGTCATGTAGCACATGTTATAACGGAGTCGTCTCTAAGAGGGGGCTCTGAAATACTCACATTGCCTGGTAGATGGGGTAGTGGAGGTTGGGGGAGTTGGGTTGTTTTTCATTTATTGTAATGGCTTGAACATACATGGAGATATTTTGCTGGAACATTTGCATTGTTTTGTATATATATATATACTGGTTGTGATATGCATATTACCCGTGGATATACGCTGCATATTGTTTTCTTGAAATTATAATAAAAAATAAAAAAGGAAATCAGCGATACCCCTCACAAAGATATCAATCTTATGGTCAGCGCAACACTTTCTATTCTCAAAATAAGAGGAAGCCTTCCTACCGCAGAAAAATTCAAATAAGAAGCAATGAGAATCGCCACCTGCCACCGCTTCTGCCACAGTCCCATGTAAAAGTTGGAGGAAGAATCTCAAAATTTTACTCAAATTGGTCCTTATTGACATCGGACAAGTGGGTCGTAGACATTGTATCCAAAGGCCATGCTCTAGAATTCGAAAAGTTCCCTCCAAATTTCCCCCCAAGGGGCCCAGCTCAACTCAAAGAGCTGTTTCCCAGATAAATTTGATGATACAAAAAGGAGCGATCGAAAAAGTCCCTAAATTGCAGAGAGGAACAGGATTTTATTCAAGGTTTCTCCTAATAAAGAAAAAATCAGGAGAATGGCGTCCCATCTTCGATCTTTGATCCCTCAACAAATTCCTAAAGAAATTATCATTTCAGATGTTAACACTTCAAGAAATTCTTCAACTTTTGTCGGCAGGGGATCACGTGGCCACCCTTGACCTTCAAGATGCGTACTTCCATGTTCCGATTCTCCCCAGGCACAGAAAGTACTTGCGTTTCAGAGTGGCTGGCAGTGACTTTCAGTTCAAAGTTCTTCCCTTCGGAGTACGATCTGCACCCAGGGTATTTACGAAGGTTCTAGCTCCAGTAGCAGCGCACCTCCGTCTGGAGGGAATTCAAATATTTCCTTACTTGGATGACTGCCTTATCAAGGCGAGTTCTTTCTCAGACACAAACGCCCATGTCCAAAGATGTCTGTCTCTTTTTTAGTCGCAGAGTCTCTCTATCAACCTCGACAAATCTCATCTTGTTCCTTCGCAAAGGGAAAAGTTCTTAGGGGCAACTTTGGACACACAATTGATTCAGGCCTTCATATCAGACGAAAGACAGCAAAGGATCCGCAAGCTGGCTCACAAATGAAGATCAAAAAAGTCAGTTTCAGTCCGACAGTTCAAGTCCTTTCTGGGAATGGTCTCTTCTTGCATCCCCTTGATATCCAACCGCCGCCTCAGGATGAGGCCCCTACAAGAAGAGCTCAACCAGCAATGGTTACAGGTCTCAGGATCATTCGAAGATCTTATTCAGGTCACTTCTCGAATGCGGGAGGCCTTCCTCTGGTGGACTAAAAAAAGGAATGTAGAAGAGGAATGTGCATTCCTTCAAGAAGCGCCAAATTTTACAATCACCACAGACGCGTCCCTCGAGGGTTGGGAAGCACATCTTCAAAGGCTAACGGTCAGCAGAAAATTGAGCCCTCAACAACGGAAGTGGCATGTCAATCTACTAGAACTATGAGCCTTCTATTTGGCCCTGAAATCCTTTCGGACAGTCATTTTAGGAGCCACAGTACTGATTCGAACAGACAATACTACAAGTATGCATTACTTGAACAAACAGGGAGGAGCGAGATCGGCTCTTCTTTCTCAAGAAGCCCAAGAGATCTGGGATTGGGCAATACGGCAGAGGATCAATCTCTCGGCATTTCACGTGCTGGGAATTTCCAATCTTCTGGCGGATTCCCTCAGCAGGTCCACGGTATCCACTCACGAATGGGAGCTGCATCAGCCGACGGTGGATCGAGTCTTCCAAAGGTGGGGTCATCCCGATCTGGACCTCTTTGCGACCAAGCAGAACAGAAAATGCCTATTCTTTGCAAGCTGGCTTCCCCACAAGGATTCTCAGGGGAATGCGTTTTCGATGTACTGGTCTCAAATATATGCTTAGCTTTTCCTCCGATACCGTTGGTTCCCAGAGTTCTCCGGAAGATGAAGAGAGAACCTTGTCGTCTAATTCTCATCGCTCCCACGTGGCCTCGCCAATTCTGGTTCACCGAACTTCTCCTCCTATTAGATTGCGATCCAATGCAATTTCGCCCAGTACTGAACCTCCTGTCCATTCAGGACGGTCAGATTTGCCATCCGGACCTGGCATCGCTGAAATTAGCTGCCTGGCGCCTGAGCACCTTGAATTCGCTCATCTAAATATCCCTGCGGATTGCAAGGAAGTTCTGGCTAAAGCTCGAGCGCCTGCCACGATTAAGACATACAGACTTAAATGGAAAAGATTCTGCATGTGGTGTCAATCTGCCGAGGTTCACCCTATTCACGCAACACCTGAGCAGATATTATCTTTTTTTCTTACACTTAGCAAGATCAGGCCTTTCTCACTCGACTCTAAAGGTTTTTCTGACAGCCATTTCAAGGTTTCGATCAGGATGGTTCCAATTCTCTCTACTCATCGAGAATTATACAACAGTTTTTTAAAGGGCTATTTCGAATGTTTCCTCCTGTACGTCGTCCTCCTCCATCCTGGCATCTTTTTTTTTCTTCTTTTTTTCAGAAAAAAAAATCCAACAATTTAAAAAATCAGTTAGTGTCACCTTCAGACCACCCCCCACCCCGGGTCAAAGGAAAGAAAATAAAGTGAGAAAGAAAAAAACATACTGTTAAAGCTTGTCGCTATTACATGCTGAAGGCTAGGGCTATTTTCAGTGAAAAAGGATTTTCAGTGATACCTAGACAATAAATACTAGGCGAAAAGACTAATGAAAAATCAATTATGTACTCAAATACGTAATGTACCACCATTAAAAAGGGAGTGTAGAAACTGCGGACATGTAAGACAGGACGGAGGCAGGAGGGGGGCGGAGAAACGTGGGGGCGGGTGGCAGGGGCAGGGCGGGGAGGGCGATGCGAGATAAAACTGAAAAGGGCCCTCCATTATGTAGTCTGAGTATTCATGGTTTCCAGCCATCTGTTCAGTGGGTCCCAGACCAGAAGACCCCTTTTGTTTAGCCCTCCTACCCTTTTTAGAATAAATTACCCATTCCAGCCTGAAAGTAGCGAACAATCTCGCTTGCCATTGACCAAATGAAGGGGGATTTAGATCTTTCCAATATGAAGCAATACATATCCGCAAAGTGGTCATTGCAACAAATATAAATGCCCCTCCTTCTTTTAAGTCGATACGGTCATAAAGCCCTAACAAAATGGTACAGGGCGTAAGATATATGTCTAAGGAAAGAATTCTACTTAAGAAGCATTGGACCTCTGTTAATAGAGGCTTAAGGTTAGGACAGGCAGCAAACATGTGTACAGCATCTGCACTGTATTCCGTACAGCGTGGGCAGTTTGCCCCAGGACCAGTTGCCCATTTAGCTACCCTACTAGGGGTTATATACCAAAAAAACGGTTTTATAAAATTGTGCTGGTGCTAGGCCCAGGGCAGAACAAAAAGCATACGGTGTAGTGTTCAACTTAAGCTGCCATTTTGAGTCAATCTGACTCAGATCATCTGGTCGCTGTTCGTTCAATATATGATGTATACTTTCAATCCTTGATAAGTTAGGACTAAGTAGTTTATCAATAAGATCCACGGCTATGAATCCTGCTGACCCTCTGGTTTTATGTATTAGATAGCTCACAATTGACTAGTATTGAAAAGATTGGTTACTGCTCAGTTTATAGTGAATTTGCGGATCATGAAATAACCGTATACGGCTGGCATTGAACAGGTCCTCTAGTCTGCGGATACCAACCGAGTACCATTGATGAAAATATGCATTCTTGAAGATCAGCAAAAGGTTATCATTCTGCCTAATCGGGGTGTAGTAGTTTAGTTTGGAAATTCCAAATACCTTGCGAACATTACAAAAAACACGATAAGCGCTAATCATGGTCTTAAATGAAACTCGCTTGTAGTAAGAGAACTCCAATTGACGCCAGAGACAGACCCTTGCATTCTCTCCCAAAAGCAAAAGGTAAGGCGAAGGCAAACCCGAAGGGCTTGAGACACCATCTACATTTAAGAGTTCTCTACAGTATTGTAAGGCAGTGGCCCAATAATATAGCTTTAGATTAGGGAGAGCCCAGCCTCCCCTCTCCCTGGGTAGAGAGAGGAGAGTAAAGGCTCTTCTTGTCTGTGAATAGGCCCAGATGAAACGCGAGAAGATTTGATTGAAAACAGCGAGTATATGGTTATTAAAGCTCAGAGGAATTGTTTGAAAAAAATACTTGAGAAAATATGTAATATTTAGGACATTACACCTTCCTACGATAGTTAGGTGTAAGCTATCAATTCTCTGAAGTGACTTCTCCATGTTGATGGCGAGAGGAGACAGATTTTCTGAAACTAAAGAATCTAGGTCAGAGACTATATTGACTCCTAAGTATTTCGCCTTATCGGTGATTCTGTTATCTTCCCAGCTTATTTTCCCATTCACGACTATTTGTGTTTTTGTTTTATTCAGGGAATAGCCAGAGATTAATCCAAATTTCTGGGCCTCTTGCTCCAGAGCCCTAATTGCAGATTCGGGTTCGGGGGTGACTGTGGCTAGGTCATCGGCATAAGCCATGACCTTTGTATCTATACCGAACCTACTGACTGACAAGATAGAGGGGTTTGATTAAATTCTTTTTATCAGAGGGTCAATGTCGAGTGCGAATAACAAGGGTGAACAAGGACACCCCTGCCTTGTTCCTCTTGTGATCTTGATCTGTTCAGACAAGTGGCCATTAATACATATTTTGGCTGTTGGCTCTTGTCAGAGTGCCTGCGCCGCCTGGAGTATTCTAGGGCCAAAACCAATCCTTCGCATAATATCCCAAAGAAATTGCAAAGAGACGCGATCAAACGCTTTTTCAGCATCTAAGAGAATTAATGAGATCGGGTCTCCTGACACCTCTGCAGCATCAAATAGGGTAATAGTTCGGCGGACATGCTCAGTGGTGCCTTTTTTTGGTATGAAACCATGTTGCCACTTGGAGACTAATGATTCAATGTTAACAGAAAGTCTGGTAGCGATAATTTTAGAGTCAGTATTTATTAACGTAATAGGCCTATATGATGACTTTTCCAGGGATGATTTGTCCTTTTTCGGAAATATAACTATTTTAGCTAATGACCAAGACTCCGGAGGTTTAGCCTCCTCAAATATAGATCTTACTACCTTAGTGAAAGAATCCTTGATTTGTGGAGAAAAAACTTTATAAAATTCAATGGGTATACTATCCAGACCGGCGGCTTTGCCATCCGGAAGGCAAGTAAGTGCAGCTAAAATCTCTTCCCATACAGGGGAAACTTCCATTATCTCATATGCGTCAAATTGAGTTTGGCAACAGATGTACTACCTAAGTATTCCCTGACCGTGATTTCTATTTCTTCATTTGTTTCATTTATATCCTCCAAATAAATCTTCTCATAAAACTTCCTGAATGCTTCTTCTATTTTTACGGGATCAGAGGTTATTCTTTCAACATCTGTGTTTATAGCAGTAATAGTATTGATAGTAACCTGCTGCCTGGTTGCCATTGCAAGCTGATGTCCGATAAGTTCTCCTACCTCGTAACATTTTTCTTTTGGCGCAGCGCATTTGGTGGCTATTTTTTCTGCCAACATTATACCCATCTCTGATTTTGCCACAGAGCCTGCAAGCTGCGTCTCCTGTACGCCCGACCCTGACTGAACAGCCTGGATTAGTTTCTTCTCTGCTGCTATCAGCTGCGCCTGAAACATATTGGTATGTAATTTCTCCTTACGGTTCCTCCTGATAGAGAACCGTAATGTCTCGCCCCTTATACCAGCTTTAAGTGCATCCCATATGACCATAGTGGATGCTGATCCATTATTAATACCCAAAGGTTCTTTGATCCACCGGGCCATATGTTCTCTGTAGGCATTATCATATCATAATGTCTTTTCAAAAGTCCAATTGAAAGTCGGTACCTGATTAGCCCAACCTTCTATGTTTAAAATAAGGGGGTTATGATTCGATAGTAATCGGGGCGCTATGTGGATAGAACTATCGTGAATTAAAGCAGGCGAGACAAAAAAGTAATCAAGTCTGGCGAATGACGCGTGAGGAGCAGAGAAAAAAGTAAAACCATTTTGATCAGATTTCAGGGAGGCCCAAACATCTTTTAAGCCATGAGTTTTAATCAGATTAAGCAGTGCTCGGTAGACTTTAGGTTTACGGCCTTGATAAATTCATGACCTTTCCGGTCCCCAAGTACTAGGCAGGTTTAAGTTCAGGTCCCCACATAAGATTACCGGAAGTGGCCAATGGGCGAGCTCTTCATTTACATAATTTATTACCCCTGGATCGTCTAGGTTGCTGGCGTAGACAGAACAAATCGTAAATATAAATTTTGGGGATCGAGAACAGCTTGCCAAAACCCATCTCCCAAGCGTATCGGTTTTAACTTGATTCACTGTTAACGGTAAGGTGTTACGCACCAGTATTCCAACTCCCTTTACCGTAGCCCCCTGAAAGGTTGCCCCAATGGTCTTGAACCCAAGAGAATTCAACAGGGAATTCTGGCTGCCTTCAATAAGAGTCTCTTGGAGGTAGATAATATCTGCTCCCATCAATCTTAAAACCTGTGCAGTAGTTTTCTCTCTTAGCAGAGCCATTAAGTCCACATATATTTAATGAGACAATCTTAAGTTTATTCAGTGGGTTCATTGAATAGTTCAAGCGATGACCTGTATGTAATTGCCCTGACCTGAGCCCATCCCTCCCCTCGCCCCTGAGCCCGCACCCGCCCCCCAGTCCCCGCCCCCATCCCTCCCACATTTTGACAAAGGTTTAACGTTTAGATATCCAGTTCAACCAATTAACCTTTAGCCCTACGTTATTTGAAACAGACCCAAAAACCCCTCCCCCCCCAAAAAGACAGTCAGGAAAACCCTGAATGATGTTGAGCGTGTGTGAGGTCTCGACCGCCACCCCACCTAGTGTTTCATTATGTTCTAGCGAGACGACCTAGAGAGTAAAGAAAAATTAGAAGAAAGCAAGTAGATAAGTTCACGTGTGATAAAAAAAAAAGGAAGAAAAAAAACCCAGAGAAGACAGAGCTTGAAAGTGCCATTCAGATCTCCTCTGCTACGACTCAACAACTTTGGCTGAGAGTTAGAAAAGTCAAGAAAAGCTTTATCAAAAGATTTAACGTTCGTGTGTTCATGTTTTCTTTCTCGTGGTTAGTTCTTGCAGGTATTCTCCTGCTTTGATCTCGGATAAGAAAACCCGGGTTGATCCATCATGTATTACTTTTTGTCTAGCCGGGTTCATCAAGAATATTTGGGCACCTTGTTGTTGAAAAGAAGTTATCAGTTGGCGGAGCCACCACCTCTGCTCAACTGTCGCGTGGCTAAAGTCTGCTTTGGAAAAAAACTTGTAACACATTGCTCTTTTATTTGCACAACTTTTGTTTCTAGAGTCTCTGTTCTTGCTTCCACCATGGAAACCCTGTCGCCAATGTCGGTACAGATTTTGTTTAGTTTTCGAATACCGCCCTGAAGCTTTTTGGAGGCTCCTATCAATTCTAGCTTCCTCCTGGAATTGCTTGATGGACTCGAGGATTGACAACAAAGAGGGTTCATGCATGCTTGCGGTAGTTAACAGTGGGCTTTCCCCGTGTTGTCGGCTAGTAGCGCCTGAGGATAGAGTCCCGTGTAGATCTGGATGATCTCCCTTTAGTTGGCTACAACTTTTGCTGAAAGCTTTTTTTCTAATAGTACAGCTGCTGAATCACTCTGGATCCCCTCAGACTTGCTGCTTTCTGTTATGCTTGAGGCTTCATCGACTGTGCCTGTTGAGAACCATCTAAGACCGAAAAAAAGTTTTCATTTGCTAGGTTAGCTACGTCTGGGGTCTGTGGGTCTATTGAGCTATGTATCACATTCTCCACATTGTTCACTGACGGATTTTTAACCTTGCCAGAGATATCTTTTATCGGTTCAAAGACATTGAGAGCGGAGGTGGCAAATGAGGTAGGGGGAGCGATAACATTGGCATCGTTGCCAGCAGTGGCATCTATGGCAGCTTGTTTGCCAGACGTAGAGATAGAAGCGGGAGATAGCACATGTTATTCCTGATAGTCTCTCTATTATGTCCGCTCATAGGTGGTTGCGCTTGCTGTAATGAAGGATGCGTGAGCTCTTGAGCAGGCGCTATATCAGGCAGGTTGTTACTATCAGTTAGAGCGGGGATAGGATTGAAAATGGGGGTCAAAACAGGTGTATGAGGGTTTTTTAGCACAGGAAAATGTCTAGCGATAGAGGGCGAATATCCTGCAGCGCCTGAAGCGAAATTTTCTTTTGAGTAATTCGCCCCTCCAAGCTTACTCGTTTTTTTCAGACCCCCCCTCCTTCCCTATTACCTTTAGTTGGGAGCACTTGTTTTTCAGGATTTTTCACCAGCTTGTCACTTTAACCCGATTCTTCGTGGGTCGTATTGTTTCTTTTTGCTTTAAGGTTTTTCTGGCCCGCGTGGTCATTCCGCCCCTGCTACTGTCCCCGTCTCGCTTATCATAGGATTTCCCACTACTGCCGCCGGTCCCTTTTAAATCGCGAGAGTGAAAACAGAAGTATTCCTGTCCCCGACTGCTGAGGAGCCGGTACAATCAGCACAACAACGTACTTGCACGGAAATTGCAACCCCGTTCGGGACCTGTTTACTCCAAGTCCGCTCCGAGCGTGAGCTAGAGCTCGGGGCGCCCGGGGTTCAGCGTGGACGGGGAACGAAGAAGGCAGCGCAATCATCCGCCAGGCAAGACCAGCTCGATAAGTGGATGGCTCTGGGCCGTTAATCCAGGCTGTTAATCAGGGCAGTTAAAGTAAAGGATGACTACAAGGGATTTTGTTTTAGAAGTCACTTCACTTAAATTGTTATATACTTATCGGTTCTTCAACAAATTGAACCCAATGTATCCATAGGATTACTCCAAAATTAATTTCAAATTTCAAGACAAAAAGTAAGCAAATACAGTAAAGAGAAGAAACACACAGCAAAGAAGGATACTATTCAAAATTATTTATATAAAAATTAATCAAGTGGAGAATTTCATGGGGATAAACATGGAACAAAACTCTTAACATAAAAGTTATGAAAGGCAGTATATCTGTGTCAACAGGTCAATTCATAACAGTGCATCAGCTCCAAAAATAACAGAGGCGAACCAAAATCATAAATGTATCATGGTGTCCTTCAGTGCAAACAATGTTGAGGAGTTGATGTATTAGGTCGACGTTTCGGTCTTGTGTGTTTTCATCTGTCAGACCATCATCAGGACTAAGCTTTTCATAAGGTAAAAACCCCTTTGGTACATCAAATGAGGTAAGCTAATTTTCAAGAATGGACACTGGTACAGACCGAATGCACAAAGTCGATCGGATCTTGTAGAGCTCTACATGGTATTCAGAGAGCTTGTTAGATGGTGATAATCTGCTTAATATCCAGATATATCGGAAGTATTCGCAATATTTAGTTCAAGCACACAGACGCTCCGCAGTCATCGGGAGCCGCTCGCGGGATAATCTCTCGGGTTCCGGTAGAGAAAATCGCACCAGGTATAATCAGGGCAGCAAGCAGCTTCTCGGAGTCCGACGATGTAGGTCAGCCTCGCGTCAGCCTCGCAGTACGTTCATCCGCCTGTTTGCTCCGAGTCCGCTCCAAGCTTGGGGCGCTGGTGAGGAGCCGGTACAATCATCCGCCAGGCACAACCAGCTCGAAAAGTGAATGGCTCCGGGCCGTTGATCCAGGCCGTAATCAGGGCAGCAAGCAGCTTGTCGGAGTCCAGCGGAGTAGGTCAGCCTCGCGTCAGCCTCACATTGCAAGTGACGTGGCGATCGAGAAAGGGAAACACTAACACAAGCGCCATCTGCATGTCTCCTGGTTTTCAATGAAGAACTGTACGGAGGTCCTGGCATCTTAATGTGGTATTAGCGCAGCTCATGCGGCACTCCTTTGAACCTATTCATAGAGTGGATATTAAATTTCTACCCTGGAAGGTATTTCTGCTACTGGCATTGACTTCCACTAGAAGAGTAAGCGACATTCAAGCTTTCACTGTAAATTCACCTTTCTTGCAATTCACTTCCAATTCTGTGTTGCTACGCACAAATCCCAAATTTATGCCGAAAGTGCCTTCGGATTTTCACCTGAATGAACCAGTCATCTTAAAGACATTTTTTCCTAACCCGCATTCCCCTGCGGAAAGGGTGTTGCATACACTTGACATCAGGAGATGTCTTAAGTTCTATTTGCAAAGGACCTCTACCATTCGTAAGTCTGATCAATTGTTTGTTGCCTACGGAAGAATACGGCAAGGACAGGCAGTGTCTAAACAGACCATAGCTTGATGGATTTCTGCCGCTATTGACTTTTGCCATCAACAGGTTGGAAGACCTTTGCAGACAACTCCAAGAGCGCACTCTACGAGGGCAGTCTCTTCCTCAACTGCTCTTTTCGCTGGTGTTCCTCTTCAGCAAATCTGCAGAGCAGCAACTTGGTCCAGCAGACACACTTTTACCAAGCATTACTGTTTGGAGGCTTAAAGTTGGTGGTAAATTGCGATTTCTTAAAGCAAGGTCGCAATTTGAAAAGCGCTTCCTGCATTGCATTTAGAGAATCGCAAATTGCGATTCTCTAAATACATTTGCACAATCGGTAATCGCAAAAATTGCAATTC
Source organism: Lissotriton vulgaris (assembly GCF_964263255.1). Lineage (NCBI taxonomy): Eukaryota > Metazoa > Chordata > Amphibia > Caudata > Salamandridae > Lissotriton > Lissotriton vulgaris. The sequence continues at coordinate 1,743,259,493 of NC_141695.1, forward strand.
CCTGTTTTGCGTATGCCCAAACGACTTTTTACCGTTCGCAAACGGACCAATTCTGCAAATTGGCTCGTTTGCGAACGGAAAAACGCTTGATTCATCTGGCCCAAATATTTTATATTTGGAATTTTGTATTTTTGGGTATTTAATAGAGTTGTTAAAATATGTTGAAGTGGTATACTCTCTCTGTACTGTACCGGTGAATGGAGTGGGAATAATAAAATGTAACACTTTTGAGTCTAACTGTTTCATTACTGTTGCACCACTGAAGTGGAAATTGTAAATTTTACCCCTTCTGAGTCCAACCTTTTCCCAACTGTTGCACCGACTGGTGTCGGAATAGTAAATTTAACCTCTCCTGAGTCTAACGCTTTTCCTACTATTGTACACACTGAAGTGGAAATAGTAAATGTAACCCCTCCTGAGTCCAATGCTTTCCCTACTGTTGCACCTACTGGAGAAGGAATAGTAAATCTAACCCCTCCTGAGTCCAACTCCTTCCTACTGTTGCACCTACTGAATTGGGAATAGTAAATGTAACCCCTCCTGAGTCCGACTCTTTCCCTTCTGTTGCACACACTGAAGTGGGAATGGTAAATTTAACCCCTCCTGAGTCCAACACTTTCCCTACTGTTGCACTTATAGGAGTGGGGTAGTAAATGTAACCCCTTGTCAGTCTAACGTTTTCCCTACTGCTGCACACCCTGGAGTGTGAATAGTATATTTGACCCCTCCTGAGACCAACACTTTCTCTACTGTTGGTAATTAGGCCCGAGTGTCAATACTGTGTTTTCCCTTTGAATGCACTGATTTATTTTTCCTTTTAAAATCCATAACTCGGTATACTCATCCGATTGTCTTCGTTTTGGTGTCTAAAATTATATACAAATCTTCTCTTTTTTATAAATTGGTGTCTTATTTCTTTCGAGTTGTTTTAATCATTTATCATCCATATTGGTGCTCTAAAATGCTTAACACCTGTTACTCTAGTAAAGCCTGACTGCACTGTGCCACACTACCAGGACTGAGCTAGGGATTTATTAGCGTGAATCCAAAGGACATCTTTGGGGTAACGTGAAGGTATTACATAGTGAAGCCTAACAAGCCTACCTGCATAATACCCTACTTTTCTACAGGACAACACATTCCGAGTTGTAGAACTTTTAAAGACAGCGCTGGCATGGTGGCAGATCCCTATGAATCGCAACGCATAGCTTTCATTCTGTTCTTCATTGGACGGAGTGGTAGGCACAACAGATGCCTCCATGGTGGCCTGGGGAGCTCACATGCTGAAACTGTTGACCAAAGTGCTATAGTCAGATGCAGAAAAGAATCTCCACATCAACATCCTGGAGCTTCTGTCCATAAAACAGGGGTCTCTAAATGTTCTGCCAAGGCTGGCAGACCAAGCAGTCCTCCTAAGAACAGACAAACAGCAGTCATGATTTACATCAACAAGCAAGAAGGAAAGAGGTCCCAGCCTCTGTCGGAAGAGGCGCAGTTTTGAGGGTACTGGGCCATCTACCAGCACGCTGATTTTGCCGTGGAGCATCTCCCTGGCAAAATGATCAAGCAGACGCACTCAGTCGAACACTAGCACACGGTCACAAATGGAAGTTACTCCGAGGCCAAGTGAATTACATTTTTCATAAATGGGGTCACTCTACACTCACTCTACACTGGACTCGTTTACCACCCAGAACAACAAGACATGGCAAGTTTACAGCAGCAAGTTTTGGCAACGAAAGTCCAAGGGCAATGCCTTTTTGATCAAATGGTCCCACACCTTTGCGTATGCTTTTCCACTGTTTCCTTTGATCCATAGGGTCCTGAGGAAAGCAAAGTCAGCCATGGTACCTTAATTTGCATAGCCCCAGCCTGGCCTCGCCAGTATTGCTTTTATGGAACTCTTGAATATCTGTACGTTCATGAATATCATTACAGATATATCGCAAACCCGTTGCCAGGCACAACCTCCAGTTGTTGAACCTGACAGCATGGTACCCTACAGACTAGAGTATGGGCATCTGGATCTCACAGCAGAGTGTCAAGACAGCCTAGCTCAAGTCTTGAGGACAGCTATGACTAAAACTGATAATACCAAATGGAAGAGTCTGGTGCAAAGACAAAGGATTCCTACCAGGTACTATAAAACCCCACAAAATAATTCCATATTAGCTGAGCTTGGCCAAAAACGGTGTAAAATGCTTGTCATCTAGTCCATCTGGCAGCAATCTTACATTTTCGGAGAATGAAAAATAACCCAATCACTCTTTTCTCTAAGAGGATCAATAAACAATTTATGAAATTACTTTTCAGATGTTTGTTCCCTGGTATAGCACTCAGTACTACACTAGGAGCTTAATACCATTGTAAACGAGCTCAGTTTGCCTCTGTACGAGCCCATCCTTTCCTGGAATCAGCACAAAAAGTAGGGGAAAGACATGCATTTATGGTGAGAGAGCTCTTTCTCCATTTTACTAAGGACAAAATCACCTTATGGACCAATCCAAAGTTTATTCCCAAAGTCCCTACTGACTTCACTTGAATGAGCCCATTATTCTGTGGTCATTTTTCCTAAATCCCACAACATCAGAGGAGAAGTTGTTGCACTCGCTTGATGTGCACAAGTTCATAAAGTCCTACACTGACAAAATGAAAGGCATTTGCTGTTCTGACCAACTGTTCGTATGCTTCATCCGTCTAAGGATAGGCCCTGCCCGGTCGAAACAGGGATTAGTGTGTTGGCATCACCTTCTGCCACAACAAGGCCAAGCATCCATTCAGGGATGAGTGAGGGTATGAAAGATCCAATGCTGGAGAAGAAATTAGTTACTTACTTGTAACTCCAATCATCCAGCATTTGTATCTTTCATGTATTCACATGTGACCCTCCCTCCTTCTTGATCAGATCCTCATTTCCCACACTTGTGCTATGAAATCTGAGCACTGGTGGCTTCTAGGGAAGCAAGCGAGTTGGCACTTCCATCTCATTGACTGAAGTTTCAGAGTGCTTCATATGAGGTGGATGTACTACTAAACAGCGTTGTTGAGGTCTATGGCCAGTTTAATACTGTCCACTGTTATTTGAGACTACTGAAGATTCCAGCCTGACAACGGAGAATGATTCAAGCATGGGAATATGTGAAAGATACCAATGCTAGGGAACTAGAGTTAAAGATAAGTAAATAATTTCTTCAACCGTAGGCGGTAAAATGCGCGGAGCTTGCCTGTCTGTAATGGCCATCGTTTTCTTATCTTTCTAAGAGGATCTAAGTGTTGATTGGACTGTTCGGAGAGCATAATGTCTGTTTTCCCAGTGATTCTTGTAATTAAATCTCAAACCTTATTTTCAGAACCCACACGATCTGAAGGCGATTGCACCCCAGCACAGCAATTGTGTAACATCTCTCTTCAAGAACGCTTCCAGAATCAGAAGCAGACATTGCCATCATCATCACACTCTCTGCGACCGAGCATAGCCTCATCCTTTTCTCTTCACATTGGTCAGCTCGGCTCCATATCCTTGCCTAGCCATGCGCAATGCTGAGTTTATCAATAGTGGTCTCATCTTGGCGCACAGCCTTAGGACTGCTAATCTTCACTATATATCATAAAACCATAAGCACATACAGGAGCTACAACTTGGATTGCATGGAACTACAAATGCGACACCCTTTCATAGTAATATTCATGAAGAGGTGATGTAGGGATTTAAACATTGGCATCTGTGGCCAAAGACCTTGCAAGATCAGTGTATAGAGTTAGTAATGTGTAGCAGTTTCTTACAAAACGTTAGGTTTCAGATAGCTGAGCCATTCAGAAGTGAACATATATACAGATGTATAATGAAAACATGGGCTATTGTACCAAGTAAACATGAAATGTATCCACAGTAGTAGAGGATGAGGCATCAAGAGGCTCTTTGCTTCAGATCACACTCACTTGTCTATATACACTGCTAAATTTATGTAGTGCAATTTAAAAATTTTAGTCGGGTCATCCAAGGCCGATACATCTGTCTGGTTTAAGCTGTCACAAATTCTGTCTACTCAAAGATTTCCACCTCAACTTTGAGTAGATCTTACATGACTTTGCTCTTGTAAATTCAGATTTACCCAACCAGGTGAACTGACAATCAGGATTTTATTAAAGACACAGATGCTAATGTTAAGCAAAAAACATTTATTACTCCCTCACAGCTGCAACAAAACAAGGAATGTGGAACACTGTTAACATTTTTCAAGCATAACACAACAAAGAAAGTGCAACCATCTTTCTTCTTCCCACAGCTGCAAACAAACAGAAAAGATTAAACCAAACAAATAACTTGTATGGATCATAAGCTACCAACAAATCATTAGTGATTTATATTCCTCATTCTTCTGTAATTCACTGTGTATATCTCTACTCCAGTCATAAAGAAGTTACATTAGACATTTAAACGTGAGAAACAAATTAAGGCAGAGGGTATCCTTTGAGTGGGTTAATTGTAGCCTCGGTTCCTTTAATAAAATCTACATTTTCTGTCCACCTAGCTGTAAAAATCCTTATTTCTATACAAGACACAAATGCAATCATTAGTAATTCCAAACTTTGGAATCACACAACCCACTCCTCAATCCACAGGTTTGCAGTAGAAACTTTTAAATAAAGAATCCACTGACAAATCAGCTGACCTCAAAATGTCCTCCATCTGTCATTTGAACACTTATAACTGGATGTGCTCCAAACATGGAAACATCTACACCACCCTCTCTCAACAATGTTGGTGAAAGATACTGCCCAATGCGTAGAATTAAATTATCAGCAACTGCGTCACACTCTAAGCCTCTGTACCACAGTGCACCCCGCACAAACATTGCTCATCTTGCAAATCTGGATAAAATATATTTATTTACATTTTCTTAGTCTTCATCAAATAAACACAAACCCATCAAGCTTCATTACCCCGGAGCTTACAAATGAAAGCCTTCTACAGGACTCTAAACAAAACAGTATTGTGAGTTTAAATGTTATTCTTTTTAATGAAAGCACCGCATTGTACCTTCATCCTTTCAATAGTTGAAGAACTTCTGCATCAATGTATATGAAGACATAAATGTCTGAGAAAGTTTAACACTTGTCAACAGCCTTCTAAGCACCACATCCTGACCAACTATGAAACCATTCACTAATTCATGTCTAGCCTTAAAAATCTAACTATAGATATGAATAGTCCTATAAGATAACCCCTTCCAACCAGTTCCATGAAAACATTCACCATATGCACTCTCTGGGCTACAGCAGGATCCATTTCCATCTCCAAATGATCTGGAAAGCCATTTTTGCCAAGGCATTCTATATGGTCTCTTTATGTTTGCTGTCCAGAACTGCGAACAAAGTCCCAAAGCTCCTTTTGATATAAATGGCATCTCCTGCACTCTTCTGAATTCTGTCATGCTAACAAATTCAATGATCTTGCACCACTAAATTGTGTAACTCTTGCAGGGCCCTGCTACAACTCCAGAAAATCACAAAGGAAGTAGAAACTATTGACAACTCCAACCCCAGAGCCTAATTCCTTCGAAAGCTGAACTGTCAACAACATCCTCTATATCATCGAAAATGGGGTGAAATGCATAGAGTTTCTGTCATTTCCAGTCTTGCACAAATGTCTCTGCCCCCACTCAAGCAGGATCTGGACACTAACTGTAAAGCCTTTGAATATGCATGATCAACCTTCAACCTGCTTGTGTAACAATCTATCCCAAATGACCCTACTTCTTTTGAATCCTGTGAAAGCCACATTGCTGAATCTGCGATCACTTGAATACATATAATGGCATGAAAACATATATAATTCAAATTCTTTAACACATGGGGTCCTAGGGACAATATTTAAAGACCAGGCAGTATTCTGTCCCCACACTAAACCTGAAAACCACACAAAGAAACTACCGGTCTACGAGCAAGGAAAAAAGAACTAACACAAAGGCCAATGTGTCTAGGTCAAAAAAACTATTCACAATGCAAAGGAATGAATGAAATCCCATCAGCCCACCGTGGTGGCAATTCTCATCATCTGGGATTACCTCTTGGTTGCAAGACTAGTGCAACCAAAAACCGTGCCCCTCTAAACATAAAAGGGGAACACAGGATGTAGTAGCAAAACTATGCCTAGTATAGATCCCAGTGACTGGTAAAGCTAAAGTTGTATCTTGAAAGGGGTGCTGATGATTTGTAGTGCTAAAAGAGTGAAATTGAAAAAGTGCAAATATTTAAAATTGACTACTAGGACACACAACAATTTTAATAGACGCTATCCTAGTGTCAAACATAAAAACAGTGCGTGGACAGTTTGAACAAATAACTGTCAAAATGCGATGGAGTGGCAGGTCTACATGTTTCAGCCTAAGGATTAGCTAAATCCAGGCTTTCATCAGGACCATTATATTAAAACGCTACTGCAAAATTGCGAATACAATCTATCAGTAGCGGTCGGCAGTAGGTGTTTCTATAGGGCGGTGACGTGGGCAGGAGGAGGGGCAGGGTGGGGGGAAATAATGTATGGATTACGGAGTTTTACAGGTAAGTAAACATTTAAATACATAAAACGAATTTCGTTGCGCACACTGCATCACCAAATGTGATGCAGTGCGCGCAACGAAATTCGTTTTATGTATTTAAATGTTTACTTACCTGTAAAACTCCGTAATCCATACATTATTTCCCCCCACCCTGCCCCTCCTCCTGCCCACGTCACCGCCCTATAGAAACACCTACTGCCGACCGCTACTGCAATCTATGCAAAATAAATCTCAAAATGAAAATGGTTGGTACAATACACCCTACCATAACCTGTGTATCCAGAAAGTGGTCAAGTATCACAGGATTCTTGGATTCATTCCCGTCTTTGTGTGGGAGTAGCAAGCTTAGTTTAGCTCGGGGCACCGACGGACAGAGCGGTGCCTCATTCCCATAGCGGATGCCAGGTGAGGTGAGGGGTACTCCCGCACAAAGACGGGAATGAATCCAAGAATCCTTTGATACTTGACCACTTTCTAGATACACAGGTTATGGTACGGTGTATCGTACCAACCATTTTCATTTTGAGATTTATTCTGCATTGATTGAATGCGCAATTTTGCAGTAGCGTTTGGAATGTGGTATTCCCACGACATAAAAGTCCCGATTTATATGTTGGTGATGTGTATACTCTGTCACAGCGGGGATGGAGTATATACATCGCCAACATGAAGGTCTGTCTATCCTCTTTATACGTGGGCATACCTTTGGCTTGGCTAAGGTGGTGACTACTCTGTCACCACCACATCCAAACCTCTCTGATCATCTTACAGAGTAAAGGCCATTGGAGAAATGGTTACATGTCTGCCCACCTATTGAGTATGGGCGAACATGTAGCCAAATATTTTTCTGTCAGTCACTACCAGGCAAACCGTGGCACTGAGGGACATTAAAAACCAAATAATGCTTCCCCACCATGAGCGATGACACCCATGGTCAGGAGATCATTACTCAAAAATAAAATCCTGGTATGGGACTTTATTTTTGAAAATAAAAAAAGAATACAGATCGGTAAAGGTTGCATCATGCTGTTTTTAGCCCTGCATCCAAACAGCAAATTATATTGGCTTCCAATGCTTTAGAAATGACTGCCAACTTAGCGGTCATTTATATATTTTATATATATATATATATTATTTATATATTTGGAGGTTGGGACCTTCACTAGGGTGACTGAGTTTACTCCGCCGCCCCAGTGGAACAACTTCCTAAATATAAATGAAGCCCAAAGTAATCTGGTCACCATTGGTCTCATTTGGGAAAGCACATCACCTGTACTTTGCAGTTCTCCCGCTAGTGGAATTTCTTCAATAAAGTGAACAAGTTGCATATCTTAAGTAATAGTATTTTATTTTCTGGTGATTACTTTATTCTTGTAGATTTACAGATGGGTGGTGGGCTCCTGAACATCTATACTCTGAGTTGTATATAGGTCTCTGATAAAAAGTTTCTCTAGTTTGGAACCTTTCTTTCAATGTATTTATTATTATGTACCTTAACGGTCATTGAGCTTATTGACCAAAATATATCTAACTTGTATCAGATCCTACCTTATTCTTAAATTCATTTTCATTTGTTTAAACCCTATAGCTAAAAAAAAAAAAATTCTGAAAGTTATTTTGCTTCCTATTCTAATCCTAGCTTTCTTATCAACGAAAGCAAAGAAAATATTTCACATTACATACTTTACTATTTCAAACATGTTTTACACCCACACTGTACTTACCTGTTTGTGAGCAGCAGTAATAAAAAAAACTTAATGGGTGTGTATTCTCTGTTTGATATGGTTACAGAAGTTAACATATTTCCACATTCTTTGTTTGGTTGCTGGTGTGAAAAGGGACACTGCAAATCTTTTAAATCTGGAACTTGCACAGAAGACAAACTTGACTGTATGAGAGACTCGCCCATTTTATGGAGAAACAACAGATCTCTGCTTTCAGAGGTTTTCCTATCATTTACTGTCGTCTGAATCCTGGAAGTGCATGACTGTTATTCGTACTAACATATTTCCTATATGCAGAAGATTGATGTTTTGAATAACTTTATTTTGTGGAGACAAAGAATGTTACACAATGTGATTCTATATAATATTCTGATGAAAATTCTGAAAAGAGTTGTAAATTGAAATTCTACATTTGCACCCATAGGTTTTGATGTATTGAGAGAAGGCCGTCTTCCAAAAGTTAAATGTATGTGCCTGTATGATGCGGTACTGATTCAATCAAACAGTTTCTCAAAGTAAACCTGATGGTTTAGTCATTATTCATTATCTAAACCTTTGTAAAGTCTGTACTCTAGAATGAAAGGTAGTTTATATCTTCATGCCCATTGAGACTTGAGGATGTCCATCTCACTCATGTCAGCCAGTCACCATGTTCCAATCCTACACTTTACTTTTACAAACTACTGTAATCTGTACTTAAGTCCAGTTTGTTTAATTGAAGGGAGCCAAGATTACAACTTCCACAATGCAAGAAATGGCATGGTAGCCAAGGCCGGGAATGTGTTTTTCTCCATATCATAAAGCCATACTTCGTTCCTCCCACAGCCATACTTCGTTCCTCCCTCTTGTGGAATCCTTTCAGTGACATGAACAAGTTGCTTACCTTCAGTAACATTTCTTCAAGTGGGTTCTGTTTTTCTAGTACATTTATCAACTTTAGACATATCCCAGGGTGTCAAAGTGTAACTTTAGAACTTCATGGTTTCCAGATGGCTACATAATCAGAGTTGTATAGGTATATTGGATAAAGATTGATAAAATAGTGTTTCTCTAGCTTGGAACCTTCATAATAATGTCTTCGACCACACCAAAGAAGGTTCCATCTTATAGGAAATACACCGCTCGGAAAAAGGAAGAATCCATATCCTATAATTGAAGATGGAAGCATTCTAAGAAATACAATTCTCAAACATTCCATGCAGCAAGAAGGCAGCATAGATCCAGTTGTCACAACTTCTGTGGGAGACGCTTTGCTCCTTGTCAGGCATTTAATCTAAGGAATACTACTAATCTTCTAGATTATTGTACAGATTTAAGAAAAGTCTTTCCTGCATTGTTAGACTCTTCTCCAGCTACAGTTTATTCTATTGATGTTAGATATTAGGTATTGCTGGGAGGAAGCAGTGGTGAGAGGAGCTGCTAAGTTGAATCTGCTCATGGGTGCACCTCCATCTAAAACATCTGTGATATTTGAAGCTCTGCACCACTGTTTTTTAACAAAAATGCTGTTTTAACCATGTTTATTGAGTTTAACTAGTTACAAAGAATAACCTGTTGCGGTAAGGCACTACGGTACTTTTCCACCCCAAATGGTGCATCTGGGTCCCCATCACAGCTATGTTGACAATAACCATCCAACATTCCTTTAATACCAATGTTATGTTTTGTACCAGGTCTTTTGGTGCTTGCTATAGAGCTTTTTCTCATTCCAGATTTTACCAAAGGTAGCTATTTCACGGCCCCTGAGAAATCGATAGTCTCCAAAGCAAAATTCTTTCTTGAAGCAAATTTGCAACGGGATTCAGTCTTTGTGAGTAAAGGAAGAGTCCCACAATCACTTGTTTGTAGACAGTCCTCCTAGAAATGGAGAGCAAGAAACTAGATTATGTCTGATGGAAGGACTTCAGCACCTCTGGCACACCTATGTTTGCAGCAGGTGTGAGAGATCTTTTGTGGTCCTATGCTTTGGACACCTTTGTAGGGGCAGCTGTCTACCATTTTCATAGTTGTAGCATATATGTTCAACAGTTTAAAATCGTTTCAAGTTACATAAGGAACATGTCATACTGCTCTGACATTGCTAATAGAGTTGAGATTTGACACTCATTAATAAAACATCATCGTTCATTAAATATGGATCTAGCTAGGTCATCTGTTTCAAAGTAGAAAAAACGTTTCTAAGCTAGTGGTTTTTATTACCCCCGTTTGTCCTGGTTCAGAAAAGCCAAACTGAATATAAAATAACTTCTAAACTGTTTGAATACCAGTAAAGTGGCACAGCTGGAATGTACAGGACCCTTCGCTCAGAGAGGTCCTAAACTCAAAGACAATCTTTGTCATGCCTTATGAGTAGGACATCTGTCAAATATTTTCTTCTATTACATTTTACTGAATTTCTGCTAATTAGTTATGCAAGTAGAATTGATTGTCCATTCAGGCTAACCTATATACCAAGCTTGATTTGTGGCTGGGAGGAGGGTGGATATATAGCTGAGTGTAAGATCAGTTGTAACTCTTTAGAATATGAGCCTCTGAATTACAACAGGTTCCTAGGCTTCTTATTTGTTTTTCAGTTATATGCTTAGTTTTTCCTACAGTGTCTGATAAATCATAGAAGATGCCTGTTCCAGGACTGGAAAATCAGTTTATAACAGCTGGGATAAACTGATATAGATTACTGTGTACAAGAACAGATGTGTTTTCTTACCAAACGTAAGGTATTTAGAGTTGGGAACTTTTATGGGATCTTCATTTATCTATTTTTTTGCCCTCTGTCTTTGCCCACATAGGATGATCTCATGGGTTTTAAAACGTATAGATACCAGCGAACATGAATGTTATACGGCCTTGATTCTGTTCCGCAGCGTTACCTAGTATAGAGAAGTGGAGTACCATTTTCTACGTTTTCTTCATCCATGCTCCTTCGTCAAGTCTACCAATAATTGGTAGCACACAATTTTGGCAGTATTCAACTACTATTTCCTGCTCTCGTATTGTTTGTTGGCAAATGCGGAGCTTGCAGTTGAATTCAGTTACTGTCTTTCCTCCAGGTGAAAGTAATGTAAAATGAAATACACTTTTCAGCCAATTATTACAAATCAGCAAAGCGGCAGAAGAACTTTAATAGGTTTGAGGAAATATTACAAAAATGGTATCAGTAGGCCACTTCTTATAACAACTTGTGGCAATGTGGATGTTCAATTGTTTCGGTCTAGCTACCTTAAGATCATGCTTTTCTTTCTCAGGTAAGGTCTCTGCAGTTTGTAACATGCTATACATTTTATGGGTTACAAATATGTTATTCCAGTGTACTAGTGGCAGCAATTGTTTTTGAGCCTCTATTGATTGCCTAGAAGTGACAGGAGAGTTTATGATAGAGTGTTGTCCTTCTGGTCAGAT